>NW_024412376.1:133583271-133732246 GCF_014898765.1 Herpailurus yagouaroundi | reverse complement strand
GGCTTGTTCGTAAATGGTGATGAAAATTTTAAAGTTCTTTGAGCATGGCAGTGCATGAGCGGAATACAGATAAACTAATTAGAATGTATAGTCGCTGCACTCGTATGTGTGGTTTCGAGAAGAAGGCTGTAAATAAATATGGAGCTTTCAATCAAGTCTCGTTTATGGTTTTCAAGGGGAATTTGTGTGCTTTACCCTGTATGAAAAACTGGTCTATAAAATTCTCTAAATCTCTCTTAATCTTAAATTCATATTCTCGGGCATTAAAATATGGAACAAGCATCATGAAAAAAAAAAAAAGAAATGGATATTCTTCAAAAATTCCACTGACGTTGAATAACTAAACTGCTACTAGGAATTTGATAAACAAGGGACGAAAGGCAAAGCAGGATGCAAAAAGTCCCCAACAATTCTATTCTTTATGCCTCTTAATTATACAGTGAAGAAATAGGAGGATGTCACAAGAACACGCACTTCAATAAACATTTGCTTGAAAATGGTATTTAAGAATCCTCAGAAATCTCCCCAAAGGCCCCTAAAAATCCTTCTGTCTGGAGAGAACTCTGATGATAAAACGTTTTCTGCACGTCTCACCCTTCTTTTATAGGCAGTGCCATTATTGCTTGTGGGCTTGGGGTTTCTTTGCTTTTGCTTCTGTGGGGAGCCTCTGAGCAGCATTGAAAAGTAGCCGGAGTGGCTGTTTCCAGGTGCTGCTGGCACCGGGGCTGGGCCTAGGGTGCGAAAGAGTCAGAATTCAGCCTCCCCTTTGCATGGTGGGTAATCAGCCACTTCCTCACTTTTCAGCCAGAACTTTCCACAAACTCTTTGCTTCCTTTAAAATATTTTTTTAAATCTTACCACAGGTTGAGCGATGGGGGTGGACTGGGGAAGTTTGCTCCTTTCAATGTCTTAAGGGCGAATCATGCTTTCTACGTTATTTTTAGCTTTCCTTTGTCCCCGCTAGCATTCAAAGAAGTCCTAGAAAATGTCAGTTAGCGCAGTTTCTATCTAAAAGTGAAAGGAAAAGGGGAAATGTTTAATAAATATGGTAGTAGGATAACTAGGTGAAATGTTTAAATAAAAGGAAGTATTTTCTGACCTACCATGAATGGTAGCATGGGTCCAGTTATCTTGTCCTGAAAGAAACTAACTTAGACTTTAAATAAATTGTGCAGTCAGATAGCAAAATCTGTGGCTAAATTTAAGATTGTTACCCCTAGTATTGGACTACTACATATTCCACTGTGACCATGATCGTTGGTGTAGAAACATTTCAAACGGGAAACTTTAGGTTTTTTGTGGGTCTAAGGGTTTGACAGAATTACCTTCATATTATGTAAATATTTGAATATCTGTACCAGGGAGAAAGCATTGCTCTTTCTGGGCCATTGTGTGGGAGGGTGGTTCTTGCTTTCCCTTTTACCAGAACTGATAGACATTTGATAGAAAAATCTTCAGAATGCCATGGGCAGTAACATTACACTGGCAGTGTATTATGAAAGGACGTAATTCCCTAATTATAGCATTCCTAACTAGATGAAGTTGAACAGCACAATTTCTTTTTTTTTTTTTTAATGTTTTTATTTAGTTTTGAGAGAGAGGAGTGTGAGCGGAGTAGGACAGAGGATCTGAAGCAGGCTCTGAGCTGACAGCATTGAACTCACAAACCGTGGTGTCATGACCTGAGCTGAAGTCAGACGCTCAACCATCTAAGCCACCCAGGTGTCCTGAACAGCACCATTTCTAATGAAGATAGATCTTTTTTCCTCTCCAGATGGAACACTGGAAAGGAGGGTCTTGTAAACTTCAGTGTTTTTAAGTTGGGAAGTTTTATCTTCCACCTTTAGTAGTGGAAAGTTTATAGCATGAACTATGGACTATCTAGACCTTAGTTCAAATCTCAATGCCATCACTTGTGACAGTGAGTCATACACCTCACAACACTCAGTGTCTTTGATCTGTGAAACTTAGCGGTAATACGTTCAAGGGACTGTTGTATGGATAAAAGATGATATACATAAAGTGGCCAGCACCGTGTGGGTCTACAGTAAGCTCTCAATCTCCTGATGTCCATGCTCTATGTGTGTTATTCCCTCCCGGGATATATCTGAACATGGATAATCAAAGCCCCACAAACAGCTTGTGAGGTGAACATGGTAACCACTACACTGCAGAAACATGGTGCCCACAAAGAGCTTGTAAAGAAAAGGGAGTATCCACCAAATTCAGGTCACCAGCCCAGATACTTGCAGACAGACTTTACTATTTTTCCTGTACAAAAAGGTAGAATTCAATTACTCATAGTGACAGATACCAAAAGGAGAGCAAATTTCTTGTCTCCATTGTTCTACGTCAATATAGTTTACTGAGAAATTCTGGGGAAATTTTCAGAAACCCAGTGAGTCAATGGTTTGAAAAGCAGCTTTGCTTTGGAGAATAGCACCTCCCTCCTGCCATCCTGCAGAAATGCACCACTTTGCTTGTGAATGCATTGCACAGTGGCGTTCCAACTTCCCTCCTTATAAGCCACCCGGCTTCAAGTCAAGTGTAATACATAGCAGCTCTCCTCATACTAACCAGGTATCATCAGATTTTATTACCTAAGTCCTAAGATGTCTATATGAGAGATGGAAACAGAAGAATGATGTTTTGCCTACTTCTGCATTCTCATACCAACAATCAGAAACTTTTCCATCCAGGGCCTCCTGTCCGTTCCCTGTAGGTCAGGAGTGCTGGAGTCCTTAGCAGTCTTCTTCATTCTGTCCTAGAGCAGGGGGACCTTTACACCGTATTACACTGTGTTCTACACACGAGAAAATGGTGAAGCACAGTGGCTGAGTGGCTTACCCCAGGCCTTCCAACTAGCAAATAATAGAACAGTAGTAACATTATACTGGGTGCTCACTGTAGGCCAAAAGCTCTCCTTAAGTATTTTATATGTTATTTCAATTACTTCTCATAAGGATCCTAAGAGGTATCACGAATACTATTATCCCCATTGAACAGATAAGGAAAGGGGTGCAGAGAGATATCGGGTAACTTTCCCAAGATGGTAGACCTGGGATTAGAATTCAGGTGGCGGACTCCAGAGGCTTCTCTCACCCATTTGCTCATCCAACAGAACTGGGAATAGAACTCAGATGGAGGCTATTTCCAGCTTTCTGTAGAGAGGATTCCTGGTTCTCACATAAACCCTATTGCTCAAGGTCATTATGATGAAAAATAAGGGCCTGCTTTGGTGCAATTCAGGAACATTTATTCAGAAAAGATTTATTGAGTACATACTATGGTTAAGGTCTGTGCTAGGTTCTGTGGGGGGGGGGAGGAAGGAGGGGGGATACAGAGAGAGAGATGATCCCCGCTTTGTCCTCAAAGAAAATATGTTCTATTTCTGAAACTTCACAATGACTCCAATAGTGTTAGCATGACTAATATCAGTTTTCACTATGAGCCCTGTCGAGTCTTTAGGAAATCTGAATTACTTGAAGGCTTAATAGTTCCTATTAAATAAGATACTAATATATGAATAAAGAATGTCCCCAGATTAGACCCTGGATAAAGTGGTGGAAATGACTTGACAGTTCTGTGTTGGCAGTGTCCAAGAGCTTGAGTGGGTTTGCAGTGATTTTCGAGTTGCTGCCATCCTGTTCCGGGATCAGCCATCGGAGCCATGGTTTCCTTAGTTTATGTATAATGGCTCCATTGCTTTTCATCATGGGTTGACGTCCTTGGAAAGAAGGTTAGAAGTAACTTAACTCCCGGGAGGGGGGGGATTTAGCTACTTCTGTAATTTTTGTTTTCCACCATGGTATTCGTCTAGTGTCTGTTTTCATTGATCCAAACAGATGCCTATAGTTTTCAGAATTTCTCATCTCATGGTTTCTCATCACATAGTTTTCATATCTTTCACTAAGAAGAATTCCATCCTGTTCGACACAGTTCAGGTATCTGTTATCATTAGTACGCTTGAAGTGGTAAATAGTTAAATCTCCAAATCCCAGGTAAGTAACGTTGGGAAAGGGAGAGGCAGGCATGTTGGCTCTCTTTCCCGGAACTGGGTTATGATGTGTGTGATGGGAACTTAGGAATCAGAGTGTCTTTCTGGCTCTGCCTGTGCTGTCCTGACTCTGGACCAGAGTGGGGGACTCATTCCCACTTGTGCTTCTGCAGTCTCACAACAACTATGAGCAGCTAACATCTTGGGATATGTACTGTGTACCAGGCATGGCACTGAGTTCTCGGGAGTTTCTTAAAAATTCTTGGGGATTTCTTAATCCCCGTTGCTTATCATATAGATATTCTTATTCCTGTTTGGCAGTTAAGGAAACTTGCCTCAAATCACAGAAGTAGTAAGGCAGAGCCGGTGTTCAAACCAATGTCAGTCTCATTCCATCCCCTAACGGTTAGCTGCTAAAGTGGAGATCCCTGGTGGAGTGGACACCAAAGGCCATGCCACATGGGTGGAAGCAATTGTGAGGCTTTGAGTGTGGGAAAGAGAAGACAGGAGACACGAGGAAATAGCACAGTATTGAAGGAGAGTTGTGTGGAGGACAGTCTGAGTGTGATGTAGCTAGTTTCATGGAAACAGAGTTTCATGGAAACAGAGAACCAATGAGGAGAAATCATTGGGAACACCATGTTGGCATGAGACAAGAAAGGGTTTTCTGTCACATTTAGAGTTATCCAAAAATGGATTGAAGTGCCTCAGAAATTGATCACTGCCTCATCACTGAAGCCCTTCAAGCTCAGGCTGGATAGCTCCACGGTAAGGACTCAACCACTGCCAGTCTTACAATTCTTTGATTCTAACCAGTAATGCTCTCATAAGTGCCCCAGAGTGCCCATCAGAATAGTTGCAAAGTTGTCCACATACTCTGACTTCTCTGTCATTGAACCTGTTCTTCCTTTCACCAAGTTTGGGGAACTCCCAAGGGCTCTGCCAGATGGTCCATCACAGCACAAGGCAAGACTGATGGATATGCACAGAGGGTGGAAGAAAGAATGCTCACGCTAAGGGTAGGGTGTGCCAGGATTTGGACCCTGCCTTAGCCACTCGTTGTGTGTGCATGATGAAGATGCTAAGCCTGTCTGAGCACAGGTTTCCTCATACATTATGCTGTAAAAAGGCTAATGTTAAAATAGAGATCTTTTCGGGATTAATAAGTTAATACATTTAAAGCCCTCAGAACAGTGCCTGGCATGTTTTGGGTGCTCAGTGTTAGTGTTAGCTGTATAAAGGTGATGTGCTTTTGACTTGCTCTCAGCCAACTAAGTGAGACATTTATTCAATAATAATCATGACAAGCTGAATAGCAGCAGCAACCGTAGTGATAAGTTATAGTGATAAGCCAGAATTAAATTCCACAGTCCATACTTTTGACTACCTGCTTGGTGCTGGGTGCTGAGTTAAGTGCTATACCTAAATCATCTCATTTATTTCTCAGGAAAACCTGGTACATATGTTTCATCACATTTTACAGGTGAAAAACGTGGGCATTAGAGGGATTATGTAGCTCACCCAGTGTCACCAGTAAATAGGAAAGCATGATTAGAACCCAGGTCTTTTTTTTTTTTTTTTTTTGAACCCAGGTCTTTCTATGTTTATCTTTGGACAGATATCTAGCTCTGTGCAGTAATAATACATTGCCCTTTTTTAAAACTCCATAATTAAGTGGCCTCAGAAATGATTACAAGTTTGTTTCACTTTATAGGTAATGTCCTTAAGATTTGCAGCTCCGACATTTACTTAACATAGGCATTGAGAATAAATGGTCATCAAGATCCGGTATTTACAACTAAAAGTGATCACGAAGTTACAGACTCACCACAAAGAAAGCTTTCCTATCACTGTACGATAAATCACGTGACCTGAAAATAATTTTTGTAGGAAAGAGTGTTAAGACTACTCAGCCTTGGGTCCTGCTCATGCACTATTTGAAACACCGGAATGACAGGACAAGAATTGCACAGTCCCTTGCAAAGGGGTGTCATGGAATTTGACCCATACGAACACTGAGTTTGTGTATTCAAAACAGTGGTGACATAATGTTCTACTTATTTTTGGACCTAAATATCTTCAAATGCCAATGTTAGAAAAATACTCAAAAATGGATTATTTCTTCTGGCTTTTCTTCAGAAAGACTGAGTAAGAAAAATATGATGTTGCTAAAATGAGCCCAAATGTTGATGAAATGTCTATGGACATTCTAGCATCTAGTCAAATGTAAATTGTCGTCTTTGTCATAAAATAGAGCTAGACTACATTCTAGGTGTTGGCATTTCCTATGAATAGTAAAGAACTGTTGAAAGACAATGCTTGACTCTGAAATTGATTGCAAGAATAAACATTTAAAAGTGTTTTCCCAAATTCTAGGTCTTTGAGACATGTTTACTTTCTACTCAGGTTATCCTGCCTGTCTTGGCTCTTTGGCAATCTCACTAAATTTTTCTCCTTTTTTTTTTTTTTTTTGGTCTATTTGTGTTTGGGTTGCCACTTCTTCGTCCCGTTGACCTTCTAGATATTGGTGTAATGAAAATACACACTGAATGTAATAGAGAAATGTTCTAAGTAATTAAGAAAACAATGCTGTGCTTCTTAACATTGTACTAAAATAGGAATTCTCCACCAGGGAAAATAGAAAAGAATCGACTATGTAAATATCTGAACCCTAACCAGCATAGATATTGTTTAATAATTGGTTTTGTTTTGCATTATAATAATGCCCTATCACCTGTTACCCCACTTGAGTGATGTAGAAGTTAGTCAAAGGTCAGAATGCTCACTTTCTTACTGATAGGAACTAGGTTGAAGACCATGACTTTGGCCTGGCAAGTGTGCTTGCTACTCTTTCAGCCCTGACTAAGCTGGACTTAGCCAGCCAGCCCCACAGAGAACCCACAAAACGGGCCTCCCCTGAAGGAGGTGGGCTTGTAAAACTTATAGTGGGGAGGAGGAGAGAGAGCAAACTTCTCGCCCGGAGGCTTGGCAGAAAATGCTGTCTCTTCTCCTTTTCTTGGCACTCAGCTCATGAGCAGGATGACAGAAAAGTGCCCAGGAGCATTATTCTAATGGAGCCCCCTCTACCTGGAAATAGGAAGCAAAGGAATAAAAGGGTCTGCCTGCCCTCAATGAGAAATTATAAAATAAGATGCAGCTGAAATCTAGGACTTTTTCAAAACCTGAACACATTAACTACAGTACGTGGTGCTTACCAAGTAGAATAATTAAGATATCATACATATGCGGATTACTGGAGATGGGTTGTCAAGGTAAGCCCAGAGCCATATTCAGTACTGGGGAGAGTTTCAGAGATCATGGTACATACATAATAAGGACTCCAAAAATGCCACTAAAAGCAATTCTCAGTTCTGGCTGTGCATCAAATTCACCATTGAAGAAGAACCTGTTGATTTCCCCATCATCAGGAAAGCGTTTATGCATAAAAGTCCCCACACCATTTAATCTACTTTGCATTTCTCTTGCTATTACGACTGAATCTTTCTCCAGTGAGGAAAGGAGAAGACAAGCGGCCATCGTAGCTTCATGGCTGAGAGGACAGCTGAGGGTCGCACAGCATTAGCCACAGGTTTGCAGGCTGGTGTTGTGGCATCAGGTCCCCGTGTGTGATATTAGGCATGGGTGTCGTGGATGTGTCTCAGTAACATACTGCAGTACCTTGACAACATACTCTGAGACTCCCAGAAAATAGGAGATACGCTGCATCCTCTTGAACACTGGAAAATGGTAAGCGTGCCTGGCACTTACAATCCTATAGCCATTCTATGATTTAACCAAGATTCTTAAGCAAAGCTCTTACCTGAGGCATTCTGTTTATAACTCTAGGAAATCTGTGTCTCCCATGGGGTTTAAATAAATGATCAGAACATGTGGCCTCACCTCTGCTTAATCACTATAGAGATTCCATGGTTTCAACAGGAGCTGTTGAATCTGAAGTTTAAGCCTCGCTTTTGTTCCATTCAGCCCTCTTTTTCGTAGGTGATATGGTTTGCATTTATGTTGTAGTGGGGCAGCTATAAACCCATATTTATTTTTGTTCGCATGCTTACACTTAGGCAGACATTCTGTAGACAGGACAAATCATGATTGTGGACCTTAGCACCAAGGAAGGTAGGAAATTGTCATTCAGCACCATCTGTAACAGTGACCGTTCTCGGGACATTTTGTAGCATAAAAGATGTCCTGCAGGAAGTCTTGAAGGATTCAAGAATTATAATTGTTCCAGCAAAGGTAAATACCACAGGGGTGAATGGTATGGCCCAAGAAAAGACCAAGAAGAGAAATCAGCCATGGGGTATGAGTGGGGCAAACCATCAGTTCCAGAACAGGGAGAAAAAGGGACTCAGGAATAAGACTGAGAAAAGGGGACAGAGAAATATTGGAAAGTGGAGTATGATTGCATCAACAGGAGGGAGAATGTCTCAAGGAAGAAAAAGTTAATGACTCTGTCCGACACAGGCAGTGAATCAGCCCATTGTAAGAACTGAAAAGTCTCCCTTGGATTGGCATGATTGTTGACCTTAAGAACACTTATGCCAGATGGTGGGAATTGAAGTCAAGTTGTCAGGGGCTCAAAAAGGAGGAGAGAAATAAAGACTGTTACTGGTGACAATGCTTACAGGCATGAAAGCTGCGAGGGAAGCAGAGAGAATGGGTGTTAACCTGAGGGAGACCCACAGTCCATGGAGGATTTTTCTATAGGGCAGGGACTGTTTTATCTTGTTTATAGGACAAGGACAATACTGGTGAGGAAAAGAAAAAAAAAAGAGAGAGGAGAGAGGGTAAACTAGATGGAATGATGTCTTAGAAGATAGGAAGGGATGACCTTGATGAGGAAGGAGGTTTGTTGCACAAACACACAAAGAGAGACGTGGGAGCTTGGATTGGTTGCTGAGGGGAACGGGAAAGTGCTCTCGGCGAGGACTCAACTGGGTTTAGAAGTCACAAATTTATAGTGGAGCCAATATGTTCCATTGAGTGATCGAGAGGTTTGAAGTTTGTTATGAAGTTCAAGAACCAGTGCATTTTGAGGATGAGAGAGAGAGCTGGATGGATGATGTGTTGGACCATGGAACAGGGCACTGGATTTTCCAAGATATCACTAAAGGTAACGAAAAGAGTTACAGTGGGTCTCCAGAGTGGAGCCTGGCCTAGCAGGAAGGTAATACAGATGGCTTCTGTGTGGCTTGATGTCAGGAACGCTGAAACACCATTGTCACCGCAAAAAGTCACCCCTACCCCAAGTAGGTGTTCATAGGAGCCTAAAATTCCTATCTTGGGTGCTATATACTTCCTTGCTTTTATAGTAAACTAGTAACAGAACTGACGCTGGTAATATTTTCAGATGTAATGACTTCTAGCTAAGCCCGAATGAAAGATGAAAGGGACAATTCTCAGCAATGTTCATTGGTTGGTTTGTTGGTAGGGGTAGGAGCAGCTGGAAAGAGTGAGTGTGAGCTGCGATGACAAAAGAAAGAGAGAAACTTCAGCTGCCGAGCTGAATTCACCTCGGTCAAACTTTCCCAAGCAGCTCCATCGGCAAATGTAACATAATTAGCGTCATCTCAGATTCATAAAAAGTGATCTTGCAAATGCCCCACTCAAATGATTATAAATAATATAGAGATACTCAACGGTTTGTGAGTTTAGAATCAGAGAGAAGCAAATATTTGACAATTAGCCATGTACTGGATTTCGGTAGATTACCATTAGAATTGGTGTTCTACTCCCTTTCAGTGCCTAAGAATGCATAGTCCATAACTGATACAGTCCTGGTTTTTTACTTAGAGAAAGAAAAGAGAAGACGTCTTGATGGAGGAAGATTAAAAGTAGAATTTGAGTGAGAAGGGATTTGGCAGGGAAGTAGATACAAAGGGTCCATGAGAGAAGACATTCTGGCAAAAGAAAACAAGGTTCTTAGTAGCAAATTTTAAATGAGTACAGTTAAGGAAAATAATGTGAAACGGATTATTTTATAATCAAGGACAAGAGAACACAGAAAGGAAGAATACAAGATCAGACTGAAATGAACTGGAATTAGAGTTTGTGACAGTGGATTACCAGAATATTGCCACACGGATTTTGGGTTTTGATTTCAGTATCTTACAAGTTAGATAGGACTTTGGCTTAAAAGCGGGGAAGGACCTAGTTAAGTGAATCTCTGGTTGGTTAAGGACTTTCTAGTTATGAGGCATCAGGAGATGGAAGGAAGAGACAGATGAGAGCGTTCACATAGGAGGAGGCAGGCACTTCACAGGGGCTATCGCCATTCAGTGACGTCATGGAAATTCTTAGTTGAAGAGGTTTTTATTCCTTGAGACCAAGATATGGTTGTCTGCAGTAATGGAATAATTTAGACATCAGAGGTTATATAGATAAAGGAAATCTCTAACTTCAGTCACTCTGGACTTTCAAGTCTTCTCCAAACAAATGTATGGCAATCACTCTGTCCTACTGAAAAAGCTGGCTTTGAGTTTTACTATCTCATTCCCTCTTCCTACACTGGTGATAATACCTATAAGCGATGAATTG
This sequence comes from Herpailurus yagouaroundi, assembly GCF_014898765.1. NCBI lineage: Eukaryota > Metazoa > Chordata > Mammalia > Carnivora > Felidae > Herpailurus > Herpailurus yagouaroundi. The sequence continues at coordinate 133,721,697 of NW_024412376.1, read as the reverse complement.
GTCAGACTGCAGAAAGCAAAAGAGAAATAGTGCTGCCTGTTTGACTTGGCTGTGACTGGAGACAGCTCATAGCTGAGAATGTCAATAGTATCAACAACCTATGTAAAGATTCTTTTTTAAGGAGCGCCTGGGTGGCTCAGTCAGTTAAATGTACAATTCTTGATTTCAGCTCAGGTCATGATCTAACGGTTTGTGAGACTGAGACCTGTGTGGTGGTCTGTGCTGACAGTGCGGACCCTGCTTAGGATTCTTTCTCTCCCTCTCTCTCTCTGCCCCTCCCCAGCTTGTGCGGTCTCTCCCAGAAATAAGCAAGTAAACATTTTTTTAAGCCTTTAAAAAATACTATGTTATCTTTTTCTGGATTTAACTGTAATGTATAATCATAACATCTACATTTTATGTATAAACAGAAAAATAAAAAAAATACTTGAAAGGAAATAAAATTATGCGTAATAGTCCACTCAGATCTTTAGCATTCTGGATCACAGTCTTCCAGTTTTTTTCTCTGTATGTATCTATGTATACAGATGACAGGGTTGATGTTACACTGCATATCAGTTTTCTGTCTTTCATTTTCCCTTGTCCTTGCTGATGAGGATTTGTCTGTGTCGTTTTCTTTGAAACCACCATTTCGATGGCTCTATAATTTTTCCCCACATGGACGTACAATATTATTATTTAAGTGTACCCTTTTTGTTAGGCATTTGAGTTATTTCCACTGTTAAGTTATTATAAACAAACTTGTGATGAAAAATAGTGTACATAAATCTTTTCTTTTTTCTCTGACCCCTTTTTAGAACAAATTCCAACTGTCCAAAGAACAAAGGAAACCCACATCTTTAAAGTTTTTGAGACCTATCGCCAAGTCCCTTCAAGAAAGTTGTAATACACACTTTGCATATGTGAAGCGCTATGAATGCGTAAGGCAGGATACTTGATTTTACAGGCTAATGGCTATTCGGTCATGAGCTTTGAGACCTATTTGAAAAATGTTGAGTCCTGAACCTTTGCTATGCGCTCCCATATATAATATAATTAAGAAGACAAATCTTTCTTATATGCCATTGGTGAGACAATTTGTGGCAAATTGAACAAACAGACCTCTTTTTTTATAAAGCAACCCCAGGAGGCAGGAAGTACCAGGGGTTTGATTAAACTAGCTTTATTCCAGCCAGATCTTAAGTACAGTACAGGTGGGACCTGGCAAGGATCATTGAGTGGAAGTTTTAAAAAGGCACAATGTGTTCAGGGTGTGTGGGAGGACCGGCCCGGATTTCCCTGTTATCCGTCAGAGTCTGTCTTCATATCGCAGGTTCTAGCCCCATCGCTGGCCCCAAACCTATCTGCTTAACCATCACTGCTGCCATTGTTTTAATTTGTTGAGTTTAAACTCTCAAGACTTCAAGTGTGGCTTGAGTCCTCTATGATGCTCTTTGTTTGGAACTTTATGGGAAAACATTTTTGAGACTGTAAAGGAGTGGAACAGGCAGGACATCGAGGATTGGGTTAGAACTCCAGCTCTACCGGGGCGCCTGGGTGGCGCAGTCGGTTGAGCGTCCGACTTCAGCCAGGTCACGATCTCGCGGTCCGTGAGTTCGAGCCCCGCGTCAGGCTCTGGGCTGATGGCTCGGAGCCTGGAGCCTGTTTCCGATTCTGTGTCTCCCTCTCTCTCTGCCCCTCGCCCGTTCATGCTCTGCCTCTCTCTGTCCCAAGAAATAAATAAACGTTGAAAAAAAAAATTAAAAAAAAAAAAAAAAGAACTCCAGCTCTACCATTTGCTGGCTCTATGACCGAGGGGAAATCATTCCACCGCTCTGAGCCTTCGATTTAATTTTCTTGTCCACGCATGAGGAGCAACTCAGCCCGCCTTGTAGGGCTGTTGTGAGAACAAAATAATAATGTCTTTTAAATACTTAACACAATTTTACTTCTAAGATTTTTATACTACAGATGCACTCCCACTTGTATGAAATCTCTCTCATTCTCTCTCTTTTCCTCTCTCTCTCACACATACACACACACACACACACACACACACACAATTTATCATAGCATAGTATGAAGTAGAAGATTGGAAACAGCCTAAATTTCCATCCACGTAAGACTAACGTAATCATTCCATGACTAGTAGCTGTTGTTACTGCTTTAAGTGTGAGGATACTGACAAGATTAGCATTTCTTTAACATCTTGGTTTTTTTTTTTAATGTTTTATTTATTTATTTATTTGGAGACAGAGCATGAACAAGTGAGGTAGGGGCAGAGAGAGAGAGAATCCCAAGCAGCCCCTGTGCTTTCAGAGAAGAGCCCGATGCCTGGTTGGATCTCACAGACAGTGAGGTCATGACCTGAGCTGAAATCAGGAGTCGGTGCCTTAACCGACTGAGCCATCCAAGTGCCCCCAACATCTTGATTTTTAAAGGAATTACAATTGAGAAAGCACAGTGTTGCCTGTTAACTCTGTATTATGTCATCAGGTGCCATTTTAATAGGTAAATGTCTGTCTCACCCCAAATTCAATCATTCAGGAAATATTTATTATGTGCCAGCATTGTGCTATGGATTCACATACTCATTACAAGTTCAAAAATTAAAAATTGTACTCGTTTTGGTGTGTAGTCGTTGGAAATAATTTTCAAATGGTGTTTCATCGTGTGGATATGAAATTCTTACAAAAGCATCCATAGAGATCCTCCCTCATACATTTGAGACCACTCTGTAGTTGGTTTTGTAACTTCTTGGCATACAGATTTATGTGGTAGATATTAAAGCTCATATTGGGAATGTCTTGTGAATAGTAGGAAGAGGTTTAAGGTTAAGGCCTGAATATATGAGATTTATTAAAACATATTTTGGCAGGTGTGGATTTCATTTAATAAGTGAAAGAATCCATGGCTTGTCTGCCAGAGCTTCTCTATACACGAAGCAAGAATGAGTCCATCCTGGAGGCAGCGTGTATCTACCTCTTGCGGTGTTGAGATGGCCCAGTTTTAGCGGACACTCGAGCCCGTTGGCCCTCACCGGAGATTTCCCTGCCACTTTTGGGTTTCAGGTCCAGCAGCTGTAACAGATACTGTGGGCACTACAATAGCTGCCCGGAAGTCTTAGAGCTGCCTTTTCAGAACCGTTTGTTCTCTGAAAAGAAAAAAAGACAGGCTTCTGTCAGCCATTTCTTGTCACTTACTGACTTCAAATGAAAACTAACTTGGGGCGCCTGGGTGGCTCAGTCAGTTAAGCGTCTGACTTCGGTTCAGGTCATGATCTCACGGTTTGTGGGTTCGAACCCTTGAACCCTCTAACTGCCTAATCTGTTCATTGGCACCATTTCTTGTGGGGTTTGTTTGGTCCTGAAACTTCTATATGGTCTAAGTATGCTCAATGTTAATTACTCCCAATCTTGTGTTTCTATATGTGTTTATGATTAAGAATGCTTCAAACTTGCAGGGCCCCTGGGTGGCTCAGTCGGTTAAACATCTGGCTTCGGCTCAGCTCATGATCTCACAGCTCATGAATTCAAGCCCCGCATTGGGGTCTGTGCTGACAGCTCAGAGCCTGGAGAGCCTGCTTCAGATTCTGTCTCCTCTTCTTCTGCCCCTCCCTGGCTCATGCTCTGTCTCTCTCTCTCTCTCTCTCTCAAAAATAAATAAATATTAAAAATTAAAAAAAAAGAAAGAACGCTTTTAACTTGCTAAATCTGCATTTTTCACATTATTTAATTTTACAAGTTTATTTAATTAATAAATTATTAAATATTAATTTATATTAAATATATACATATTAATTTATATCAAATAAATTCTAGTTAATTGTTTCATCTTTCTATAAAGCAATACTTCAGAAAAAAATGAAAATAATTCTTTTTAAAATGTTTATTTATTTTGAGAAAGAGAGAGACAGAGCATGAGCCAGGCAGAGGCAGAGTGTGTGTGAATGGGGGAGAGAGGGAGAAAGATTGGGAGAGAGAGAGAGAGAGGGAGAGAGAATCTTAAGTAGGCTTCATGCTTAGCGTGGTGCCTGATGCAGGGATCAATCCCATGTCCTGGGGTCATGACGTGAACTGAAATCAAGAGTCGAATACTCAACCAATTGAGCCACCCGGGCACCCTAAAATAATTACCTTTTGGATGACAATCTGGAAATATCTATCAAATAAAAATAATGCAGCTGTCCTTTGACTAAGCAATTTCACTGCTAAGGATTCTGTCCTACAGATGTACTCCCACTTGTGTGAAATTTACATATGTCAGGTTTTTATAACAGCACTTTTTGCTCTAGCAAGTAATTAGAAAAAACCTAAGTTCCATCACAAAGGGAACTGGTTAATAAGTTGTGCTCATTTATGGATAGGATGACCATATGTCTAGGTTTGTCTGAGACAGCCCTGCTTATGCACAGCCTGGCTTATGTGTGCTGTTTCACTATAATTAGTAGTAGCATCCCTTTCAAAAGTGTCTCGATTTGGGCAATAAATTATTTTTACCCTAATTTTGGCCCACTCATACCATAGAATACCAGATAGTCATAAAAAATGATGGCATTCTTTATCTGTTGATTAATATCATTTTTAAAAAACAAGGTGTACCTACATTGGTTTTTTTTTTTTTTAATTTTTTTTTTCCAACGGTTTTTTTTTTTGTTTTTTTTTTTTTTTATTTTTATTTTTGGGACAGAGAGAGACAGAGCATGAAAGGGGGAGGGGCAGAGAGAGAGGGAGACACAGAATCGGAAACAGGCTCCAGGCTCCGAGCCATCAGCCTGGAGCCTGACGCGGGGCTCGAACTCACGGACCGCGAGATCGTGACCTGGCTGAAGTCGGACGCTTAACCGACTGCGCCACCCAGGCGCCCCTGGTTTTTTTTTTTTAAAGGTGGGAGAGGAGGTTGAATATATGTAAATAGACTTGTATACACACAAGATCCTTCTGGAAAAATATACAAGAAACTGGAAATATCCATTGCCTTGGGAGTGGGAATCTAGAAGACTGCAAGACAGAAGCATTTTGTATATTTTTTTAAACATGTGAATAAGCCACCTCTTCAAACATTCAAAAGAATTTTAGAAAGAGGAAAAATTATTTATCTACTTACTAAAAATCACTTAAAATTATACTAATGCTAATAATGCTTATTCTGAGTATTGAACTCTAAGTTAGTTTTTATAATCATCTTTTAAAGTATCTGTATACTTCGTACTTCAGGATTAAACTGCCCAGATTCCTCAAATCATTTTAGTGCCTAACATAAGCATATACCAAGAGGAGCATATACCACAATAGTTTCCAATAGAAGTACAGTTCTATTTAAACAATCCCCTGTCATTGAACATTTATGTTTTTAATTTTTCATTTGCAACAACATTGCAATGGACCCTCATTTACAAAAAATCTTTGTGAATGATTCATGTTTATGTCTTTAGAACATAGGGGAAATTGCCAAAGCAGAAATTGCCAAAGCCAAAGAATCTAAAATCCTAAGGCTTTTGGCACTTTTTTTTTTCTTCCTGAGTTTTTATTTAAATTCCAGTTAGTTAACATACAGTGTGATATTAGTTTCAGGTGTAGGATTTAGTGATTGGTCACTTCCGTACAACACCTGGTACTCATCACAACAAGTTGGCACTTATTTCTAAATCACCCCTGAAAGGTAGTATAGAAGCGATTTACACTCTTGGTAGCTGAATAGCGGGCCTACCAACTTTTTCATACTTTCCCCAACACTGGACCTTCTTGTTTGTACTCATCTTGGCCAATCTCATAGTAAAACTATTCTTATGCTGTTGTCTTAATTTGCATTGAAATTTTTTCAGTAGGTTGAAATTTCCCCCACATATTTATTGGTCATTTGTATTTCTTATGAAGAAAAGCTAGCAAAAGAAATATAAAGAAATGTTAGTGGGATAAATGCCTTAAAAGAACGTTCTGGGGGGCACCTGGGTGGCTCAGTCGGTTAAGGGTCCAACTTGGGCTCAGATCATGATCTCACGGTTGGTGAGTGCGAGCCCCACATCGGGCTCTGTGCTGAATGCTCGGAGCCTGGAGCCTGCTTCGGATTCTGTGTCTCCCTCTCTCCTGCCCCTTCCTCTGCTTGCACTCTCTCTCTCTCTCTCTCTCTCTCTCAAATATAAATAAGCATTTAAAAAAATGTGGGAGGATGGGATTATGTTTTTTTTTTCTTTTTGCTTGTCCATGTACTCAGATTAAAAGCTTTTACCAATATCAAATATAAAATGATTATGTAAATCTACAGGCCAGCTGCCGTGTTATACCGGACTCTTCCTCTCAGTGTCAGGGCTGTTCGCCACGTCCTACTGCCTGTCCTAAAAGAGTCTTACCCCCTCGCAGAAATGGGCAAGCCAATTATATCACCACTTCTGATTCTTACGTGATGGTATTAACACGGAAAGAAGAGGTCTTAAAAGTTAATTGTAGTTTGTTGAATGATTTTAACTAACAATAGAATGCTGTACCCATAAACATGGGGGGGGGATCATCTGCATTAGGATGGTTTTACCTTAATCTGCTTTTCAAATGGTGCTGAGTCAGATGTCTCGACATAGTCACCGTCCATCTGGCGTACAGACGCTCATCATTAATCCAGCAGCTATCTGCATCATGTGTATATGTCCAAACATCAAACAAATCAAACTCTTTTGATGTCCTTCTCAATCAGTCTTTAGTTTCAGAAATACTCGCTACAGTGCTGAGTATAACAGCAAAATTGCTTTAAGTCTCCTTCTCCATGCCCCCCCCCCCGCCACTCTCCTGCTTCCGCACATTCATACAGTGTTTTAAGGGAATTAAAAACACTTAACTGCTTCAAAGCCACTTGGTCGGTTGTGACCGCCTTTTTCTAGAATCCTCTGGGGTGTGTGGAACATACAAGGTTGTGTGTAACGTCCATGCAGTGGTAGGTCCGTTCCTCCACACCGTGTGTTCCCAGGCACCTGACAAGACACAGTCCCCATTTGGAGGGTTTTCTTCACCTACCAAGGCTGTGGAGAGCTGCTTCTTAAAGGCAGTATTTTGATGACTAACTGGAATTTTCAGGAAGGCTCTGTAGACAGATTACACCAGGTTATTCAATTTTCTCACTAATAATATTGTGATTCCAGCAAGCGTGATTTACATTGGATAGATCAGGTAACTGAGACCCAAGCCTACAAAGGGAAGAGACGGGAGTTTTAAATTCCAAATCTCATGCTTTTTCTCATCATATCATAGTAGATATCCTGGAGGACAATTGCTGTGTGAACTGATTTCATGTCAACTTTGCAAAGATCATAGTCAGTCAATAAAAATAGCCAGGTAAATGTCCCCAGTCATTTAATACTGTTGCCTTTCTCCTGAATCATGCTCTTACCCACAAAAACACCTTCAAATACTCAAGGACAGGAGGGAGATTTAACAGGGTGCTCTCCCTCGTTGTGATGTGATGACAATAGAAAGAAGCAAGAAGCAATTTTTAAAAAACCTTATTCACTTGCAAATTCCAAAGCTGTCTCGTCGATAACCCTGGGAATCAAAAAGGAAATCAAAGAAGTAAAGTTATTGGGGAAGAAATCGGTAAAGAACATTTTGTTATGAGGACTTCTAAGTGTAGTGAAAGCTGTACTCAGAGGAAGTGTCTTATTCTTTGTTAAAGAATAAAGAAAAAAACAGGGCAACTTATTACTTAGGAAATACACAAAATAAAAATTAGAGAAAAAAAGTTAGTAAGAGAGAATTAATAGATAAACGTTTAAATTAAAGATCTAGGTGCACCTGGCTGGCTTGGTCACAGAACAGGAGACTCTTGATCTCAGGGTTGTGATTTCCAACCCCATGTTGGATGTAGAGATTTCTTAAAATCTTTTAAAACATGAATTAATTAAAGGGATAGATATAATATACACCTGAAACTAATATAATACTGTATGTTAACTATGCTGGCATTAAAATTAAAAAAATAATAAAGAGATAGAATGATGGATAAATAAATCCCAAAGCTAGTCCTTTGGAAAGATCAATAAAATAGATTAAACTCCTTGCAAGCCCAATTAAGGATAAAACATGATAGCAAGAGAATGCAAACCGAAGATTTGAAAAAAAAAAAAAAAAAAAAAAGAAATGGCAAACAAAAAAAAGAAAAATTAAAATCATTTTGAGACTTGTATAAACAAATCTGTGGTAAGATTTGTGGCAAGAGGTTTGAAAACCAACAGAAAAGGATGATTTCTTAGCAAAATATACATGATCAAAATTGTCCCCCAAGAACAGTAGAAACCCTGAAGATGTTGAATTATATATAATAGAAGAGACTGGAAAGGTGAAAAGTTACCATTGGCAAAGACTGGAGAACTGGATGGTGAGAGAGCTAACCTTTGAAGAACAGATAATAGCAATATTATTTAAACTATTCTGGGGCGCCTGGGTGGCTCAGTCGGTTAAGCAGCCGACTTCGGCTCAGGTCACGATCTCACGGTCCGCGAGTTCAAGCCCCGCGTCGGGCTCTGTGCTGACTGCTCGGAGCCCGGAGCCTGTTTCAGATTCTGTGTCACCCTCTCTCTGACCCTCCCCCGTTCATGCTCTGTCTCTCTCTGTCTCAAAAATAAATAAACGTTAAAAAAAATTAAAAAAAAAAAAACTATTCTAAGTGAACTAAGAAAAGCTCACTGAAGACATATACTAGCCATAGTGCTAATCCTAAAATCGTGGGTACACGTGTGAGCATGAATTTGTGTGTGAGAGCTCATGATACAGTGGAAAAATAAGTCCTAGACTCTCACCAGGGAACACAGAGCTGGGTGTACATGTTACTTCTGCGGTGGTTCAGGCAGTACCAGGGGAGCATGGCCCAGAGCCACATGGCCCACTTTCTAGAAGGCAACAGTAAGGCCATCTTTAGAGTATCTTCCTCAGAGACTTTGTGTGAACTAACATTGATTAACCCATCTAAACATTATTTATAACCTATCAACATTTTTTGGTTTGTGAATTATCTTGAGACTAATGAGGTTTATATCTTTCTATGCTACGTATATAAATTTCTATGGCAAGAGGCAGTAAAGTGACACGGTGAAGAGTAGAGGATCTGGGATCAGACTGCCTGGGGTTTGATTAGCTGTGTCCCCTTGAGGAAACTACACTACCTCTCTGTACCTCGCTGTCTCATCTGGAGGATAGGGATAACCAGAATATCTACCATATAGGGTTGTCGTGGGGATTTAGTATGTAAGTACACATAAATTGCTTAGAATATTGTCTGGCACAAAGTGAGCGCTCAAGAAGCAGAGGAGAAGGAGGAGGAGGAGAGTATTTATTATTATCACCATCATCTTTATCATTATTTTCGAGAGATGCAGGGAAAGACTGTAGGCTCTGAGACAGACTGGAACGCCTCTTAGCCTTGTCACAGATGCACGGTGTCACCTTGGGAAGTTACCAAACTTACCTTTCCTTTCTTGTGGTAAAGTATATACAACAGAAAATTTGCCATTCAACTAGTTTTGCGTGTACAATTCGGTACCACTCAGGGCATTCACACTACTGTGCCACCATCACACTGCCATCCATCTTCAGAACTTTGTCATCATCCCAGACTGAAACTCTACCATTGAACAGCAAGTCAACTGAACTTGTTTTAAACGCCGTTTTTTCCCACGTCTGTTAAGGTAGGCCTAATTAGGGCTGCGTTGCTAAAATTAAGTGTGCTAGAAATTGTGAAGTCCCAAACATCTTAGTACTTTGCATCCTTTGGTTCCGGCCCCCTGGATGCCACTTCAGAACTCTGAGCGTGTAGAACAGGGTCCTCTGCAGCCACATTGGTGGCCCTCTACATTCCTATGCTCATCCTCCCCCACCCAGCTCCGGTGACTTTTTTTGCTCAGATATCTTGTTTTGTGAACATGAACGGCATATGCAATGTGTTAACTCTTTTCCGATGCCAAGAATGTGCTAGGTGCTATTTGTGAGAGATAACTTGCCCATTAGATTTATTGTCTAAATTAGGCCAAACACTAACTTGGAAAGAGGAAGCCAGTATCCACGGAAAATTTATTGTTTTGAATATACTTTTTTTTAATGTTTCTTGAAGATGAAATGTGGTTTCCACTTGTGCGTGATTACAAAGTCGAGAATCTAGAGTTATTTGAAGATAATCTTTTCTCCACACCTTTTTTGAATTACATAGAAAAAAAAATTGGAATAGTTAAGGGGGCCCTGACTTGGGTTAAGAACCTGATAAACTTGAAAGAATAAAAAGAGTGGCAGTGATGTTTTCACCAGATTTCTCTTTTTTGCTTCAAATTCCTACTCCGCATGCCTCTTCTTCCTTTTCGCATATGTTTTAATATCAGCAGAACATCTTAAGTGAACTTTTCTCCAGCCAAAAATTTTAAATACTAAAATTACTTCAGGCCATGGTATATGTTGACGAGTGCAAAGGTTGATTTTGGTGTTTTACTTTGTGGTATTTCCTTTCTTGCTGGCTTTTTCGCCTTCTCAGTAGAGAGGTTGTGACCTCTAAATATGATAGGGGTAATGGTATTTGGACCTATCAATATGGCTCCTGCTTTGCACTCTCATTTGCCCTCTAAAAGACTGTTTCTTTTTCTAATGTCCTCCACATGTCTGCCCTAGACCATGAGGTACTTTGTTTTTGGGGTCATTCTGACTAGTAAATTGTTGGCTTCACTGGGAGCCCTATAAAGGCAGATGTAAAATGTATCCTTATTGTGAGACTTGAGGGAGGCAGAGATGAACCAGATCCTGGCTGTTTGACTCCTTGTTAGCCTGGTATGCCTTGGAGGTTGGCATTGTCAGCATGGGAACTGATCTGAGGGTCTAAGCAAAGGTTGACGGTTTTAGATTAGGGGCCACAACCTAAGTGTGGTGACTGTTTCACTCTCATTTGCGTGTGATGTGGAAGTACAAACCATGTTTCGGTCATTCTTTGGGAGTTCAGCATTTCTTTGTGTTTTGTGAGAAAGCAAAAGGTGTATATGGGGGCAAAAGGGTTCTGAAGTCCAGTACGTTTAGGAAATGCTGAGTTAAAATTAAGAGTTTAAAATGAGAAGAATAGAAGGAGTTTCTCAGAAGCGTTAGTCTAAGCCTTATGAACTCCAAGGAGGGGCAGCACTTTGCAAGTTTTATTTGATTCAGGACCCCCTAGGAGATGTGCACACTAGGACAGAAATTTACAATTGTGATGAAGAATAATTGTTGGGGGGAGGGGTGTGTGCATTTTTTATTGTTAGGTAAAATACACATAACATGAAATTTACCATTTGAACCATTTTTAGGTATATAATTCAGTGGCTTTATGTATCCTGATAATCGTCACTATCCATTTTTAGAACGTTTTCATCATCCCACACTGAAACCCTGTAGCCATTAAACAATAACTCTATTCATCTGAATCTCTAGCCCATAGTAACCCCCATTATACATTCTGTCTCTGTGAATTTTCCTATTCTAGGTACCTCATACCAGTGGAATCGTGTAAAATTTATCCTTTTGTGTCTGGCTTACTTCACTTAGCATAATGAATTTGAGATTCAACCGTCTTGAAGCATGTGTCAGAATTTCCTTCTTTTTTAAGGCTGAGTAATATTCCATTGTATGTATGTATCACATTTTGTTTATCCATTTGTCTGTTGATAGGCAGATGGGTTGGCTTTGTTTCCACCTTTCGGCTATTGCGAGTATGGACATTGATGTATAAGTATCTGTTAGGGTCCCTGCTTTCAATTCTTTTGGGTGTATATACCTAGAAGTGGAATTGCTGGATCATACTGTAATTCTGTGTTTAACTTTTTTAAGAACTGCCAAACTATTTTCCGCAGAAGCTACATTTTTACATTCCCACCAGCGGTGTACAAAGATTCCAGTTTTCCCATATCCTTGCTAATACTTGTTATTTTTCTTGTAGTGTTTTTTTAAATAGCCATTCTACTAGGTGTCAAATGGCATCTCATTGTGGTTTTGATTTGCATTTTGTTGTTTGTTTGTTTAACTTCTAGTCTAGTTTGGACTGATATGTGATCCTGCTACCACTCACTACACAGTTCCCATGATATGCAGGTTGGATAACGTCCAAAATGGTGTCTACCTTGTTCAGGGAAATGTGTCTATTGATCGTATGCTTGGATGTGCTTAGAATGCCAAATTGTTATTAAAGTTTTTAAAACCTCACTTCCGGTTCTGCGTTTGTCTCATCCTGGCCCAGCAGTCCAAACCTGCAGCAGTCCACAGACCACAGTTTGACTATCAGTGTCCTGAGAAATGCTGAAGTCATATATTCCATGTCAACAACAGTTTGGCAGTATTGTTTAATGAGGTATGAGGGCTTGAACAGTTTTATTCTAACATAATATGAAGCTATTTTTCATTAAATCCCCAAATGCAAAGAGAGAATTATGCCGGAAAACAATCTGGCGATATAACAATAGCATTTATGCTGAGTTTTAGGGTTAGTCTGAGTAGTTTGGGGAGTAGTGTAGTCATTTTTTGGAGGCATAAAACCTTGGAATCTAGACAGTTTTTCTGATAGACTGGAATCCCAGTTGTCCTGAGATAGTACTGTGGTATTGACCCTTGAGTAGGCTTGAATGTCAAGTCCTGAAGAGGAGAAGCAGCTGCCATGTGGACAGTCATGAGTCTGGAATCCAGAACGAGAGAGGAAATCAAGGTGCTAGACCTTTGGGATTGGGCACTCTATTTTCCTACATGTCCTGAAAGAAGAAGAGCTCAGCTCCAACCACTGTATTGACCAGGAGTTGTGCCTGAAAGCTCTTCCAACGGAGTTGGTTCATTAATTATGCTTGTTTCATTCTGTGGTTAGCCACCTTTGGCACCAGGCCTGTTAAGTTTGGGAAACTGAGTCTGCATTACAGTGTAACATATAGGCCCTTTCAAAAGAACATCTTTAAATACATCTGTATTCTACTCCGTACTAACTTTGAGGAAAAGGTCCATATCTGGTCCACCCTTGTGAAGGTAGCTGGTGTTCTTATCTTTGTCTGACCTGGGTCCCCTGATTAGGGAATCACATTCTCCTTTTGGAACTTCTTCTGCCCCCGTACCCTTACCCCACCATTGATTAAAATGACTCCTGGTCTCTTTTACCCATCCCGTTAGTCACTGTGGGAGGGAACCTCACCAATAAGGGTCTTTTCCTTTTCCTGGGATTTTTTCGAACTGCACGGGAAAAAAAGAATTAGTCCTCATAGGGGGTGACAACCTTCGTATATGAAACTTGGTAACTAGGGATCCATGTGGAGGAAACCTGTCTGCAATGAAAGCAAATAAGTCAACGTGCAGAATGAGCAGACAAGAAATGAAGCAATTGCAGGTTCCAAACACATGAGGTCCTGGCTTCCAGTTTCAAAGGGTCAGGTGCATCCCCACTCCCCTGAGGCTGGGGTGTACTGGGCTCTGTAATCCAATATATGTCTGTTTCCATCCAGAGTTCTCTCACTTGCAAATAAGAGTCCCAACTCTTACCATGACCCCTTTCTGCCCAAAGCACCTAGCACAGTACGTTGCCTTTCATTTAATGAATATGCGGTAAATATATTTGAATAAATTCAGAAGAAATAAACTAAAAGTAATGTAGCATACCACTGGCTGTTTGATCATCACTCTAACGTAGACTTACATTTTGCACCCATGGCTGAAAAAATGTCATCAGATTGTTTTCAAATGCCTTAAAATATCCTACTTTATATTCTTTTTTTTTTTTTTTTTTTAAAAGCTTTCATATGCAGAACTGGGATCACCCAGAGTGAAGGGATTTAACTCTTGGGGGCTAATGACATCTATCTGTGATGGAGAAGATGAAGGCATGGCAGAGAGATTTTAGAAGGCAGAGGAGGCGTGTAAAAACCTCAGCAAGGACCAGGAGAGGGGCTGATCAAAGACACCTAGAAGGATTACCAAGTAAATCCAGTGGGGCTCAGTGAGGTGGAAGCTTATAAATTTATAGCAGCCCCAGACCCAATAACAGCATCATTATTTCCAGTAGCACCAGGGGCAGGCCATTAGGGATTTAGGGCGATCGGTAAATAATACTCCTCTCTTCCCCTCTCAGCTGAGGCATAAACACAGGAGGCAAATAGAGACCAAAATATCAGATTTACTTCTCATGAAACAAATAGGAGAACATGGGTTCAGAGCTGTAGCCAAGTGGGTTTGCTAATCCTCACTCCTGAATTAACTTTATCCACCCATTCCTGGCACAGCTGGACAACCACAGCCCTCCCCCACAGAGAGAAGCCTCTTACCACATGGCAGAGACAGACAGGACACATATGTCTTACAGACAGGCTGTCTTCCACAGAGGGGAAGTCCAAACTGGCTGAACTGAGCATGCCCTGTTCTTTCTCCCACACCAACCTGGCAGAAGAAGAGTGAGGGGCCGGAAGTGTTGTCCCCTCATGCAGAAACATGAGGAGTGGGCATACCTGATCCCTCTTCGAATGGAGGCAAGCGATGGCTGTGTTGGTTGGCCACCAGGCTCATTTCCAAGGCTAACTGTTCCACCTGCGCTATTTCCTTTTCCTAGTCTTTGCCCCTTAACAGAAAGACAGAGAGGTAGGGGTGCCGAAGACACAAGAGGGGAGTAGTAGAAGAGTCTCACTGGTCTGGACTGGATCGTGAAGGAAACCAGGCAGCAAGGGGGGAGGGCAATGGACTGAGAGAAAAGGGGCATCTTGGGTTGGAAGAGCAAACACTATGGGAGAGAAGGAATGAGGAGCCTGGAGGGAGAGGGGCTAAACCCACAGTAGGATGTTGGAGTTTAAAACTCCACAGGCCGGGGCCCCTGGGTGGCGCAGTCGGTTAAGCGTCCGACTTCAGCCGGGTCACCATCTCGCGGTCCGTGAGTTCGAGCCCCGCGTCGGGCTCTGGGCTGATGGCTCAGAGCCTGGAGCCTGTTTCCGATTCTGTGTCTCCCTCTCTCTCTGCCCCTCGCCCGTTCATGCTCTGTCTCTCTCTGTCCCAAAAATAAATAAACGTTGAAAAAAAAAATTAAAAAAAATAATAATAAAAAAATAAAACTCCACAGGCCACGTATGGGTGACGATTATGACCCTGAAGTAGGGCGCGTAAGTAAAAACTTTTGGAATCAAAGCAGTTAAAGAACTGGAAAGCCAGATTATCGAACAGGCTGCCCGTGGAGAATTTAAAGTCAACTAAAATGTTGATTGTATTGAGTGGTGAGCTTGGCGTCAGCGTCCCCCATGATTGTGACAGAAATAACGAGTAGGGTGGAAGGTCATTATGGTGGGGAACTGATGGCTCAAACCTCAAACGAATGAGCATTGCTCATGAGGATGATAGCATCAGTGGTCTGGGAGGGGCAGGGAAGCTCTAGGATGAGCAGGGCGCCACGTGTCTCCTGCCATGCAACTTGCCTAAAAGAACCAGTCCGCCAACCTTCCTTTGACCCACCGTCCCTCACCTCAGAATCTCTTCTCTGCCAGACTTCCTAAAGGTGTCTCTGTGTGTTTGCTCCACTGTTTTTGCTTCTGCACTGACTTCCTAACTTTGGCAGTCTGGTTTCTTACCCTATCGTTGCAGGGAAATTCTCCCAAAAGTCAGTAATGTCCTTCTAATCAGAAAATCCAGGCGCGCCTGGGTGGCTCGGTCGGTTAAGCCGACTCATGATCTCGCGGTTCATGAGTTCGAGCCCCGCATCGGGCTCTGGGCTGACCGCTCGGAGCCTGGGGCCTGTTTCGGATTCTGTGTCTCCCTCTCTCTCTGACCCTCCCCCGTTCATGCTCTGTCTCTCTCTGTCTCAAAAATAAATAAACGTTAAAAAAAATTTTTTTTAATAGAAAATCCATCCGTTGACGACTTAACAGTTTACATTCTAATAGAAATAAGTATCATAATAGAAAACACTCATCGTGCCAAACATTGTCCTCTTCTAAGCACTTTATGTATATTTTCTTACTTAACCCCTCACAGCAGCCCTATGATATTATGAGTGTCTCCATTTTGATGGTCATTCATTCCTTCCATGCATATTTATTGGATGTTGACTTACTATATACCAGAGATTGTTTTAGGTAATAGCTAGGTAAGAAAAAGAGCAGTGCAGAGGCGCTGGCAGGGTTGGCTGAAGACCAGCAAGGAGTTGGGCCTGGCTGCAGGGAGAGGGAGGGCGGTGGAGATGGGGTCAGAGAGGTCGTGGGCAGCAGCTTCTGGAGGGCTTTGGAGGCCATTGTGAGGATTTACTCTTTTAGAGGAGGAAACTGAGGCGGGGACCAGGTAAGCAACTTGCCTGTGGCTGTTCAGCCAGTAAGTGGCAGTGTGGGTACCCTAGATGCAACATGGTAGCATTTGGCTCTGGAAAACACGGGGCTCCCTGAACAGTGCTCTCATTTGGCTTCCCTGGCAGTCTTGCCTGGTTCTCCTGTTCTCATTTGCCTCTCTTCAGGCATAATGAGCTCCTTCTCCTCGGACGGTTCTTTAAATGTTGGCATTCTGGATGGTCCTGTTTTAGTGTCTCCTGTCCTGTCTGAACTCTCCTGGGCAGTATCATGCTCCCTGTCCTGCCATGGGCACGTCCTGGTGATTTCCAAACCTGCATAATTCCACCAGAATTCACCCCTTAGCTCCAGACCCAAATAGAAGCTCCCAAAGAGCTGTGGTTCTTTGAATACAGAATGTTCCAGACTTAATTTATCATTTCCAGTTCTCGCAAATCTCCCCCTCCTCTGTTCCTGAAGATGGTCTCAGTGGTTAAAAACCTCAGCACCGCCTCAAACACCCTCCTTCTTCTCATTTTCTGCTTCCACATCTACTCAACTGACCAGCCAACGGGGGTGCTCACAACCGCCCCCTCTTTTCTGTTCTTGTTGCTTCTGTGTGGGTTCAGGCTTTCCTCATCTCTCCCTGAGCTCTTGTAATAATCTCTTAAGTGGACCCTGTCTTCCAGCCAGTGGATCCCCCTCCTGCCACCAGACCTTGTCTCTGTAAATAAAGGTCAGATCCGCAGACTCCTTCCATCCTCCTCAGCTGCCCTTGTGTCCTCACCACCCAGAGAACAGTCCAGATCCTTCCCAGGGCTCTCACATGCTCCTCCAGCTGCCCTCTCCTGGCTTTCTTCCCCTCCCCAGCTTTTCCTTCTCTCCCTGCCACCCGCCATGCTTCTGCTCATTTCCCATCCATAAATTGTCTTCTGCTCCTTCTAGCAGCCAGCCAGCTGCCACCTTCTGGGTCAAGCTTCCCCAGAACTGCCGCCCCCCGCTCCTCCCCCCCCCCCCCCCCCCGGCATAACAAGCCACCTCCCGGTGGAAGGCCTGCTATCCTCATTAAGCACTCCCGGCAAATATAAATGCATTGACAGTCTGGCCAGTGTTGATTGTTCTGGGCACCTGCCAGTTGCTGGAGCTTGGCGGGAACCCGTACAGGCTGGGAGAGCAACCGTGAGCACACGGCAGGTCCAGGAAATCCCCAAATTCTATTAATTGTGGGGTAAGTTCCTGGAGATGTTTTGGTAACGTATTCCTTAAATTCTGAAATCTGTAATTGCTTTTCTGCTAAAGGGAGTTTGTTTGCTTCACTTGTAGAAAACCTAACAAAAGTCATGTTTCTTTAAAAAAATTTTTTTTTGACGTTTATTGAGTTTTGAGAGAGAAAGAGGAAAGGACAGAGTGTGGTGAGCTAGGACGGGCAGAGAGAGAGGGATATGCAGAATCTGAGGCAGGCTCCAGCTTCCAGGCTCCAAGCAGTCAGCACAGAGCCAGACGCGGGCTTGAACCCATGAACTGTGAGATCATGACCTGAGCTGAAGTCGGACGCTTAACCGACTGAGCCACCCAGGTGCCCCCTGTTTCTTTCTTTCTTTTTTTTTTTTTAAATCAAACCTTGTAATATAATACAGAAAAGTAATATTGGTATTAGTTATTGATTCTCCAAAAGGATCTGATCCTCTCTGATATACTTGCAAATCTTTTTGAGATATCCTAATCCTTATTAAGACTTTTAAGGCAAATATTTATTATAGAAAATGTATTAAGATAAGAAATTCAGCAGATGTCATCGCAGTTTACATTTTATTATTTCCACTCAGTCTTTTCATTTGTTGAAACAGAAAATTATATGGATGCTGGGTGTATATGGCATCTTGAATACCTGGCAGTGTAGGCGTCTAGGTTCACTTGAAACACGAATGAGCTTCCTTTCATTTTCTGTGAACTCCAAACCCACCATCATGTTGACCTTTCCCTGTTGGCTGTAAAGGAAAGAAAGCCAAGGAGATCGGACAAAGAAGGCAGCCTCTTACCACCTGTTTGGTTTCCCTAGAGAACCATTAAATGCTGGTTCCTTCCCCCGAGCTGGAAAGCTGCAGGCTGTTCTGCAGAGGATCAAGGAACAGAGAAGTCGCTGTCCAGTTGGAAATGACAGCTGGAGAAGGGGAAAGGTAGCGGCAGGCTCCTACCTGCCTTCTGAAGATATGAGGGGGAGAAAGGATCAGGCCGTGGTGTGATCAGAGGTTTGCGCTCAATTGCTCGTCCACCCTTCTCCCCTCCTCCCTCCCGTGGTACTGCCTTGGGCTGATGAAGCTTTTTCTATGGCCTCCGGAATCCTGGAAGCCAAGAAGGCTGCGTGCTTGGCTTTTCTCAACGCATGCACTTTCCCGCTGAAATGTTGTTCTGCTCAGCAGTTAGGTTCGTAATATGGTTAATACTCCCTCCACGTACATTTTGGATTAAGTGGGCATGTTTGGTTCTGGGAACCACCATGCAGAGGTTGTTTCTGTGCGATAATTACAAATGACATGTCAGCAGCTGTCTTACAAATGGACTTTTGGTACATAGCTTGTGAGTAACTTTGAGGTAGCCTGTAGAAAAGTGACAAGTTGGCAGTTAATAATAGTAACTAAACAATAATAGCAACTACCTTTTTAAACTTTATCTTTTTCCTTTCTCTTTTTCCCTTTCTTTCTCTTTCTTTCTTTCTTTCTTTCTTTCTCTCTTTCTTTCTTTCTCTCTCTCTCTCTCTCTTTCTTTCTTTCTTTCTTTCTTTCTTTCTTTCTTTCTTTCTTCCTCTCACCATGTCCCATGTCACTGGCAAGGGCTGTAGTGTATATTTATAGTGTATATACACTGTGTCTGTTTTTCATGGGTGGATAAACCATTCCTCATTTCACTTTCCATAGGCCTTTCTTGACCTGAGTTGACAAGAATATAATAATAACTTCCATCTAATGAATGCCCAGAAGGTGCCAGACATTGGCTGTGTTCTTAATATATATCCTCTATAATTCTGGTGTTTCTGTAAGGTTGATGGCACCCCCGGGGGGGGGGGGCCCCCCCCTTACAGATTCAGAATCTGAGGATCAGTAAGATTCAGAAACGATGCCCAAGGCCGAAAGCTAATAAATGGATGGGACTGGAATCCTAACTGGAGACCTTTGGACTCCAAAGCTGTTTTACAGTGTCCCTTGATATATTTGTTCTTCTCTCACTTCCACTGTCTGACTGGAAGGCAGACCTCTGTTTAGGGATGTCTTGAACAAATCCAGCCATTTAATGTATCATGGAAATTAATCCAGAAGATAAGAGACTTTTGTTGTAAGTCCTTATGAATTTACCTACTAGAATGTCAGCTCCATGAAGATAAGGAATTTTATTGGTTTTTGTTGTTGTTGTTGTTGTTGTTGTTGTTGTTGTTGTTGTTCTCATAAGTCCCTAGAATGCAGCACTTAATTTATTTTAAATATTGAGTGAGTACTACAGGCCAGGGATACTGCTACACTCTGGAGGTAGAGACCCCCCTGGGCTTTCCTTCATTTTGCCTTTGAAGCAAGAAAAGCAGGTAGCAAAGTACAAGGACTTTTTCAGAGAAGAGGCCCTAGGGAGGGCGGAAAGCTCAGGCCTTCTTAACCCTAGAGCCCTGGGGAGTGTTTTCATGCATGGGGCAGGTCCACAAATGAATGAAATGGGAAACCACTGCACCAAGAACAAGGAGGAGCTAATGCATGGTAGTTACAAAAACAGCGGTCTAAATACACACATTAATATTAGTCTAACACAAAATGGACTCTTTTTAGGAACTTTACATTAAGTACCTGTGTTGAATTGAGACTCAGGTTACAGTACTTTCCAGTTAGCCAGAGGTGGTAACTTTCCATCAGTGGCACTTGATCACTTACCTCAGTGACTTTGCAATAGTTGACTCTGAGGCAACCACTGTTTTCTCCTTGAATTTTATGAAATTGGTCTTGCCAGCCAAGCCATGTAGCTGAATACGCTTCTATAAATTTAAAACCCTTTTCTCCCAACTTTTCTTGGAAAACTTCCAAAGGTACAGAGAGGTTGAAAGAATAGCCTAGTGAATGTCTACGCAGCATTCACCTGGCATAGGCCCTGTGGACCATACAGCCTGTGGGCCAAATCCAGCCCAGTGCCTGCTTTCGTAAATAAAATGTATAGGACTACAGACATTCCCATTCATTTATGTATTGTCTGGGTGCAATGACAGAACTGAGTCATTTTGTCAGAGACCATTATGGGCCCAGAAAGCCTTTTGCAGAAAAAAAGTTTGCCAATCCCTAATTTAGATTCACCAATTGTTAATATTTTGCCATATTTGCTTTATCTCTTTCTTCATGATGGGCAAATATTTTCTCTCTCTCTCTCTTTGTCTCTCATATGCACACACCTTTTTTTCCCCTGACTATTTGAAATTATGTCATAGACGTTATCATAAATCATCCCTAAATAATTCATACGTTTGCTTAAAAATAAAGACATCCTCTTATATGGCATCATCATCCTGCCTAAGAAAATTAACATTTATTCAATAATGTCCTCCAACATACAGTCCATATTTAAATTAGATGTTTATAGCCTTATTTACTTTTCTGTTTTGCATCTAGAATCCAATCAGAGGTCATAAATTACGTTTGGTCATCGTGTCTCTTCAGTGTCCAATTTTTTGTTTTTTAGTGACTGACATGTTTGAAGAGTCACTCAAAAACTTTTTTTGAAGGCTTACTAAGTTTTAATGGGTTTGTAATACTACAATAGGAGGAGGTAATATAATGGTCACTGCCGTAAATCAGTGTCTTTTACTTCTTCTCCTGTGGGACCGAGACTCTGTTGTATAGTTTGGCTTCTGGAGGTACAACACGAAGATGGGAGTTTTTCTTGGAATTGTATATGTGGAAAAATCTCAGTGTGAAGAGCAAGGCAGATGGGAACTTGCAGAATGCATTTTATGTAATTAAAGGCACAGTCCTTTTTACCCACTCTGGCTGCTACCCCTGTGAGCTCTTGGCTACGGAGCTTTTTCTTGGGGCTTTTCTCCTGACCGGGGTCTGGCTCCCCTCCAGTCTCATTAGGTTGCAGCAAGGAGCTGAGAGGAGGCCGGCAGTCATTGAAATCTGCCGGCCCCTGTCATTCAGCCCAGCTGGCAACGCAGTCTGTGTGATGAATATAGCATGGCGTTCAAGGGCACATACATCTGGGGATGTCTAAGGGAAGAGCACCTCCTTGCCTTTCTTAAGGACCAGAAGTGCCACAGTCGTGTGCCTCTTGTGGGACTCCGTGGTGGTCACAGGTTGGTCCTTTTATTGTGGTGCCAAATGATTCCTAGAGAATACCAGGGCCCATCCTTTGTTTTCCTCTGGGTGAGAAGTCCTCAGAGCTCACAGACCAACCAAAAAGGTAGTTGCATGCCCTGGAAACGACTGGCACGCGCGTCTAATAAAACTCTAGAGATGGGAGGGAAAAGAGGAAAACTTCAAGGAGAAATTTGATCTTTTTAAGACATGCAAAGTAACTGAAGGAGAGACTATCAGGGGTGTGGCTAGCTTTGGTCTATGACCAGCTTTTGTCACTCTGTAAGAGGTGTGTGAATGATGCAGGTCTTGCGCGTGATGGCCCATCGTACACGGGAAAGACACAAAACATTCTGGGAGGGGTCACCTCCATGGAAGCGAAGTGACACTGTAGTATCTTCTCATTGGTCTCCCTGCCTCCTGCCTTACCGCTCTGAAGTCCTTCCTTCACACTCTCTACTTCCCCCTAGGCCTACCCCCAACAGTCTACTTCTGCTGCAGATCTGAGCACCATTTCTCAGATGACAGCCCCTCTGTGATTTCTGTAGTCTGCTTTCTATGGCCTTCAAGGCCCTCTGTGATCAGCCCCTAATTCCACAGCATCATCTTCCTTTGGTGCCGGCCTCAGATTTGATGCTCGTGTCCATCTTATATGCCATTTTGTTTTTGTACCTCCGTCCTTTGCTGGCTGTGTGAACTTGGGCAAAGTGCTTGATTGTTCTGTGCCTCCGATTGCTCATCTATAAATGAGGATGACAGTAATACCTGCTATCAGCGCCTACAAAATACCTACTAAGGTAAAATAGTAGTACCTACTAAGGTTGTACAGGGGTTAAATGAGTTAGTATATATAAAGCTCTTGGGAGAACGCTTTCCATATAAGCTATATAAAGGTTAGCAATTTGGGGCGCCTGGGTGGCGCAGTCGGTTGAGCGTCCGACTTCAGCCAGGTCACGATCTCGCGGTCCGTGAGTTCGAGCCCCGCGTCGGGCTCTGGTCTGATGGCTCGGAGCCTGGAGCCTGCTTCTGATTCTGTGTCTCCCTCTCTCTCTGCCCCTCCCCCGTTCATGCTCTGTCTCTCTCTCTGTCTCAGAAATAAATAAATGTTAAAAAAATTAAAAAAAAAAATAAAAAAAAATAAAGGTTAGCAATTTATTGTATTGCTCTTGTTGTTTTGAGCCTGGGTGTATTAATTGTTTGGTTGCTGCATAAAAAATTACTATAAACTTAGAGTCTTAAATCAATACCCATTTATTATCTTAGTTTCTGTAGATCAGAAGTATGGACATAGCATGATTGAGTCCTTTGCTAAGAGTCTCGTGGGGCTGAAATCAAGGTGTTGGTTGGGGCCGAGGTCCTATCTCTGCTACCAAGGCTCCTCCAAGCTTATGTGCTTGTTGACAGAATTCATCTCCTTGCAGCTACAGAACTCATGGCCACCAGCAATTCTGTTCACTTTCTTGAAATCCTCCCCTGATTATGTCAGGCCCAATCAGATAATCTTCCTTTCAATGAACTCAGAGCCAGCTGGTTAGTGAGGTAATCACAGAGTGATATCCATCACATTCACGGGGCCCTAGCACTCCAGGGGAGGCGATTGTTACAGGGTGTGTACACAAGGGGGCAGCATTCTTGGGGGTCATCTTAGAATCTGGCCTACAGACTGGGTAATTGGGAAACACAATGCTCTTTGGTTTACTTTGTTGAACAGCACTTGCGTGAATATAATTCCGTGACCACCATCATTTCAGATTTTTGTAGTAACTTTCTTAGAGTATTCAGATGGGTTCACACTGGTCAGGCCCCTTTATTATTCCTCTCCTGTAGGTCTCTCTAGCAGAAGTCTTCTAGGAAGAGGACAGTGAGGACCTTGTAACCAACAAACCTGCTGCTAATGCCCTGCAGTTCCAGAAGGGTGACCCACAGTTGTAGTCCCTTTCAGAGCCATCTGTTTATTCTTGACTCTCAACAGGTGAAGGGCAGGATTGTCAATGGTCAGTGGTGCCTCTTACTCTGCCAGTTCAAAGAGAAAATGTTCACGTTGGAAAGGGTCTTTTGCATTATTTTCAAAAGCTTTCAGTGCCCCTCTTTTTTCTCTTCCCAATTAAGTCTAGACTGTTTTCCCATTTATTTTTGTTAATGTTTTATTTATTTTTGAGAGAGAGAGAGCGCGCGCACACAAGCAGGGGAGGGACAAAGAGAGAGGGAGACACAGAATCTGAAGCAGGCTCCAGGATCCAAGCTGTCAGCTCAGAGCCCAACATGGGGCTCAAACCCATGAACTGTGAGATCCCGACCTGAACTGAAGTCGGACTCTTAACTGATGGAGCCACCAGGTGCCCTAAAAGATGCTATATTCTGCTTTTCAATGATATTTTACTTGCAGTTGTACACAGATGTATTAAGGTAAAGGAAAAAAAATGAATTTGGCCTGCTGTGGGTTTAGAAATTTGAAAGTGTCTGTTTACCTTGGCATATCCTAACCAAGTATGATTTTATTTTCCAACAAGCCATAATTTAGGTCTGAGTCTTGCTGTCTTAATGACTGACATCCCTTTGGTAATTTGGACTATTAAAGTGGAAGGGCTGGATCATAAAAATAATATAAAATAATATAGACTTGGATTTCTTTTCTTCCCTCCAGGACAATATCATCTTATTCTTGAGAGGCTGTAAAGAGCTCGGCCTTAGAGAATCTCAACTTTTTGATCCTAGTGACCTACAGGATACATCCAACAGAGTAACAGTCAAGTAAGTAACACAAGATTTATGTTTAAGGGACTGGTCAGAATGGCTAATTAACAACTCAGGAAACAACAGATGTTGGTGAGGATATGGAGGAAAGGGATCTCTATTGCACTGTTGGTGGGAATGCAAACTGATGAAGCCACTCTGGAAAACAGTGTGGAGGTGCCTCAAAAAATTAAAAATAGAACTGCCCTACGAGCCAGCAATGGCACGACTAGGAACTTACCTAAAGGATACAGAAATGCTGATTCAAAGGGGCACATGCACCCCAATGTTTATAGCAGCACTATCGGCAATAGCCAAAGTATGGAAAGAGCCCAAATGTCCATCAACTGATAAACGAATTAAGAAGATGTGGTGTGTATATACACACACACACACACACACAAACACATACAATGGAACACTACTTGATGATGAAAATCACTGAAATCTTGCCATTTACAGCAATGTGGGTAGAACTGGAGGGTATTATGCTAAGCGAAATAAGTCAGAGAAAGACACCTATCATATGATTTCAGTCATATGTGGAATTTGAAAAACTTAACAGATGAACATAGGAGAAGGGAAAGAAAAATAAGATAAAAACAGAGAGGGAGGCAAACCATAAGAGACTCTTAAATACAAGAACAAACTGAGGGTTGGTAGAGGGGGAGCTTGGGGGACTGGATTATATAGGTGACAGGCATTAAGGAGGGCACATTTCGGGATGAGCACTGGGTGCCATATGTAAGAGATGAATCAGTGGGTTCTACTCCTGAAGCCAAGACTACACTGTATGGTAACTAACTTGAAAATTAAAAAAAAAAAAAAAAAAAAAAAGATTTATGTTTAAGGAAAACCTATTTATGGTTTGATTTGTAACTTTGTAATGATGTTGTAAGGTCTAAGAAGCAGAGTATTGCACGTGTCTCATAAAATAAAAACGTGAAGGTAAAAATCAAGCTTTCCAAACAAGACATATTGGCCTTCCCCCTGTGTACGGCTTTCATTCTGATCAAATGTAATTTTTTAAAGCAAAAATCACACATGGAGAGTTAGAATGTTAAAAAGAACGAGAAAAATGTTAGGTGAGACTTACTGGAGGGAGAAGCCAGAGAGAAATATGCACAGAATCTGTGTTAGACAAAAAGCCTTTATTGGCTCTAGTTGGGCATTTGAATAGGCTCTTGGAAGACTACAAACTTGGTAAACAGATCCGAGC
Organism: Herpailurus yagouaroundi; assembly: GCF_014898765.1. Lineage (NCBI taxonomy): Eukaryota > Metazoa > Chordata > Mammalia > Carnivora > Felidae > Herpailurus > Herpailurus yagouaroundi. The sequence continues at coordinate 133,696,196 of NW_024412376.1, read as the reverse complement.
ACTGTTTGTTATGCAAAGAGGGCAATAGATTCTGGAGAAATCGCTTCCTCATTTACATTTGTAACTGTTTTCTCATATGTCAGCGATCAGGTTCTTTGAAGATGGAGTATTGGCTATTTGACTGCTGTTGACTGTGTCTACTCACTGAGCCATGTTTGTGGCCAAAGAATTTTTGGGATAGAATGGCTCCATAAAAGAAAAGGCAGTGTGCTTCTCTGGAAAGGAATGGCTGGTGACCAGGGTAATGAGAAGAAAGATCGTCATGAGATGGTAGAGATAACTTTCCTGTAGCTTAGAAGTCCTTCACACTCTACACATGACATACAAAACATTCCCCACTTTGGTCAAACAACATTTGGCATGAATATGCCCTAAAAATAAGCTTAATTACATAGATAGGGTCTGTGGATTGCATACACTTCTTTTGATTACTTTTGAGCCATTTTATCATGGAGGAACCGAAAAGGGAGAGAAGCCAAAACTCAGGGCTCTTAATTGTATACTCGTTGCCAGTATTGATTGGGGGGAAAAAAAGGAAGCTACTGAATGAAATCAAGTTAGTTCACATTGGATTTTATGATTCGTGACTGGGAATTGATTACATAAAATCATTTCACTCTTGTCAGTATACCTTTCTTCAATATTTCTCATGGAAAAAAATTACTTAAGGGCACAAACAGAATACCAATTATGGTATTTGAATATGGAAACCACCATAAACCTCATTTTAGACATCACATGCTCCATATATTAATCCAGCCTCTATAAATTGTTCATTTTAGGAGATGGGTTCTGCCTCATCTGACATGCGTAGTTTGACCTAAGTGGCAAGTGGCCAGAAGCAGTAGTAACTATACGACGTCATAACAATTAGTGATATGCACATCGCTTGGAGGGTGAAGGAAAGTTTGCTTTGACGGTGTTGGCAACTGCATTTTTTGTTTTGAAGTTATTCTAAATCAATGTGTCACTAAACCAGGAGAATTTTGAGATAGTTTGATTTTAGAGATTCAGAATTTATATCACCTCTACTGTCTATCTACAAAAACCTGGGTATCAGGAAGCCAGGAGTCTGGCCCTAGACCTGCTACTCCCTGGGTCTATAATCCTAGGCAAGTTCTCTTGCTTCAGTAGGGCTCTGTGTCTTTATCTATAAGATGGAATTGGACAGAATGTTCTCACAGGTATGATTCTAGCTAAAGCTTGCTCAGTGTTCAGCTTGCTCAGATCTGGGAAGATGGTCCAACCAACTTGTGAGGAAAAAGACACAGAAAACAACCTAAAGAGGAAAAGTCACTTAGACTAATGAATGACATACAGTCGGTCCCTTCTCAGTTACTGTATCATCTTCCCCTTCTCCTGTTTTTTTTTTTTCCTTCTGTCATTTTTCTTTATCTTTCCAGCTGCTTCTTTTCTCCATCTCCTTTTCTTCCCTGTGCTTCCCCTCTCTTCTTTATCTTGTCTTTCCATCTCTCTCCCCTTTTGTATTCTTTTTCTTCATTTTCTTCCCTTTTTGGTTCTTCCTTCACTTGAGAATTCTTATGTTCTTTAGGCAAGGCTTTCCTATCACCTTCCGTAACGTTATCATTTTTCGTTCATTCATTCGGTAACTATTTACTGAGCGGCTACTATGTGTCAGATACTTTCCAGTCACTAGACAACTGGAATGAACAAGACAGCCAACACTTCCTGTTCACAGGTAATTTACACACAGTGTCAGGAGATAAGAAATACACAAGTAAATCAAAAAGATGATCACAGGGAGTGAGTGATAAGTGCTGAAAAGGAAGTAAAAGATGATGTGAAAGATAGTGACCATCACAACATATACATGTATCAAATCATCACGTTGTGTTTTTTAAACTTACACAGTGCCATACGTCAATCTCAGTAAAACTGGAAAAAAAAGATAGTGACCAGTCCAGAGGTGGCCAAACATAGCCCCTCTAAAGAAGTCGCATTTCAGCTGAAGGCTGTGGGCTGAGACATGAATGGGAAGCAAGAACCAGCCATGTGAAGACCTACAGAGCATTCAAGGCAGAGGAAGTTCAAGTAGAAAGCCTGGAGAGGAGCAACAGACTTGCTCTTTAAAAAGGATAAGCAAAGTATCTGGTGTGGTAGAAGGGTAATGAGCAAGAATGAGTACGGTAGGTGGGCAGCCCACAAACCTGGCAGGATGCTGAACCTAGAATCATTACGGAGAAAAGTGTTTCCTTCACTGCATGAGTTTCTAGAAGAACATAAGGAACTTTGTATTAAAATTATACCGTAAATTCATTTACAGTACTTAGAAACTCATTTCTAGTTTTAATGAAGGGTGGGGCATAGAATGAGCTATCTGCTTCACAGCTTTTCTGTAAATGATGCTGGTTTCATCTGGCACCAGACAGGGAACATTTGTAACATATGTAGATTCTTATCGCTATGGTAGATTAAAATAAAAGTGCTGCATCTTTCTGCTTTACCCTCTGAGGGTTGAGCAGAACATTAGTCGAGATGGAAAACACCCCTTGACACCACTAATTAATAGGGTAAGCCATACAGTACAGGGGCAGATCCCACAGAGCAAATGTGGATACTTTCCTGAAATTTTTTTTTTTTAAATATAATTTATTGTCAAGTTGGCTAACATACAGTGTATACAGTGCGCTCTTGGTTTGGAGGGGTAGATTCCCATGACGTGTTTTTTGTGTTTTTTTTTTTTAAATGCTCTTTAGTTTAGCTTTTATTGGAGGTAATTTTTCTTACTTTTCTTTCTTTCTTTCTTTCTTTCTTTCTTTCTTTCTTTCTTTCTTTCTTTTTTTTTTTTTTTGAGAGGTAACTTGAGTAGACTAAAAAGAAAAAAAGAAAGAAAGAAAAAAAAGAGGGACAAGCTGCAAATGATTACTGCATGTGTAATTTAGTGAACTCTACCTGTAATGGATGCCAGACAACCTTGATGGGGAACGAAAGCCTAATCCAGAAAGGCATGCCGCAAGTTTATTCCAGGGAATTGAAGCAATTGCATAAAAATGAGGAAAGGCTGTGGCTTGCTCCTGAGCATGTCTCTGAAAATTTTGCAAGTGTTTTCACACAATTGGTTGTTAGGTAGAAATCATTCAGCAAATGTCTTGTGAGCTCCTACTATGGGCCAAGCAGGATTTTTTAGAACTGGGTCACAATGATAGTCAATGAAGTTTCATTATCAATACAGAATACATTTTATGCTCCCCATTCTTAACTTATCTTTCATTACAATTTCAAATCTTGCATAGATTTATTTTTGTTTTCATCATTTTGTTTTGTTTTTGTAAGTTAAAAAATCCCAGCAAACATCTAAGCAGGTAATGCCATATTTTTTTTTCTACTAAAAAGGGGAAACTTGAAAACCTTCTCTTAAATCCAAATGAGACCAACGTTTCCTTCAATCCAAGTGCTTGTTGATGGGTTTAAATCCTTAGCATATACTATCTTGTTTTCTATTCCCTGAAATATCCACTGACTTAAAATTGTACACCTATTTATTAATATGTTCTTTGGGTCAGAATAAGCAGCAATGAAGTAATTGGTGTCTAAATGCTTGAACGAATTCTTGACTGGTGTATACAATACAATTATAGTCGCCCTTCCCCTGTTCTCCACCCCAACTGAAGTTACTGTGGGAAAAAGAAATGCAGTCCTTCCCTTTTCCTAGCATTTATTTGTTGACATGTTAAAGAAACTTGGGAATAATTTTGTAGAAATTTTTATATTCCACTGTATGAATATTTTGAAAGTATCAACAACTAGCTTTTTTTGTTTATAGTTCGAGAATAAGTACTTATGTATTTTTTAGAATGCACATGTGTATATCCGAACATAACACACATATTTTCCTGCTGATAGCTAATTCCCAACACTAATTTTTATCTGTAGCAGACAAGAACAAATATTTGGGTAACATTGCCTCTTCTGCATATATTTTCAGGTCTGTTTAATTAAGTAAGGTTCTAGACCCTTTAGACTTTTAGTACTACTTGTACAAAGATTTTGGAAGGGTAGTAAGATTTTGATTTCACAGTGGTCTATAATCAAGGCACAAATTTTACCTTAACAGCTGAGCTTTGAGAATACAAATATAAACAGTCCTAGTTTTTAGATGGAATCCTTCATTTTCCAGATGTTAAAAGGCATTCATCTTTTCATGGTGCACTTTGGAAGGCTGATTTCGTCTCGTCCTTTTGCATCTTGCTTCCTAAATGATTTTATTTAGTACCTGAAATCACTCATCATAGACCTTAGAAAAAATGATATATTCTGCTGATTTCATGATATGTGTCTGCTTCAAGTACATCTTAGAGGTGTTTAAGGGAAGATCACAGGGAAGCAACTGCTATTCTGACTGTATTTTCTTTTCCTTTTCCTTAATTAGGAGCCTTGATTACAGTAGGAAGCTGAAAAATGTAAGTGTTTTCACTTCACTTTCAAAACACCTTTCCTTCTAATTTTTATGGTTCAGGTGTAAAATTTAGCTCATAAGTTCATTGCCTTCTGTATGCCTTGCTAAGAAGAGTCCTTAGAACACCAAGATAGGTGTCTCTGATAGAATAATCAATCACTGTGATAGAAACAAAATTTATAGATGGGGGAGTTTTCTGTAATTAATAAGGACTCATTCCAGAAGTAAATAAATGAAAGCTCGCACTCTGCAGTTGTTTCTTAAATACAAGATGATCTGTCTCAGCATTAATCTCAGTTCCTTTCTGTTTGTAGGCACAGATGGGATTATTAAATAAAGCAGCTGAGCACACTTTTTTTAGGGAAAAGATCAGCATGATATAAATAGTGTTGACTGTCATGGGCCTGTACTTTTTCTATTTTTTTTTAATTAATCTTTTGGGTTTTTATTAATACTTCCCCAAATCAACTTTTTGGAGTTGGATCTTATTTTCAAAGAGCAAGTACATTAGTGCTTTTTTTTTTTTTTTTTTAATGGGAGAGGGTGAAAGGGGGGAAAGAGAGAGAGAGAGAGAGAGAGAGAGAGACAGAGAGAGAGAGAGAGAATCTCAAGCAGGCTCCACACTCAGCACAGAACCCAAAACAGAGCTCAATCCTACAACCCTGGGATCATGACCTGAGTAGAAATCAAGAGTCAAACACTAAACTGACTGAACCACCCAGGTCTCCCAGTGCTTGTTTATTCTAACTTTAAATTAGGAATCTAAGAAATGACCTTGTGTATACAAAATTTAAAAGTGGCTATGACCCCTCCCTTTTTTTTTTTTAATTTCCAGGGTGCTATTATATTTGGTTGACATTTTCATTCTTGTCTTCTTTTTCCTCCTGTAAAACTAGGGCTATATGCCATTTTTTCTCACGCATTTAAACAAATCGGAAAACCCATAATCTAAAACACAACACCGTTCTATCTTTCTCCTGTTACACCTTTCAAAATAGCCTCATACTCTTAGCCCACATTAGTTAGTTTATGGTCCTAGTTAATGTCCTGACATTTGGAATTGTCTGTTCTCTGGAAATTTATTTGTAAGCAATCAGTTTAACAAGACTTTCTGGAAGTTTTGAAGGATTCCTGAAGTGCAATTTTCCCACAGAGGTGGAAAACCGAATCGCATCGTAGCATCAATACCCACAACCATATTTTGGGCCTGTTGCCATCTGGAACCATGTACACATATCACATTGTCCAAAGCATTTCCTGGTCTAGCAAGTGGAGGGAGGAGGTACCATAAGTACTCCCCAGCCTGATTGAAGCAATAAGACCACATGTGAAAATAAAATAATAGCTTTTCCGTAAGCTTCAGATCCCAATAATTCAGTTTTAAGGAGCTCCTCTTCAGCCTTCTGGGTTTTCTGGAAAAATTGATGCAAAGAGCATTTGCTTTTGTGGACAGTTTCTTTGGAAAAACAGAAAAAAAATTAACTTGGGACTGCAGCTTCAGACTCTTGAAACTTCTTGGACATTTGTAAGCATGCAAGGTTATTTAACTGGCAGTAATCTTGTCCAGGCTACAAATTCCCGTCTCAGATTAATAGGAATCTAACTATACCCCAAAGCTGGATATCTGAAAATCGTACTCTCTATTGGATTGCTTTCTTCTGATTTCAGTTAGATGGGTTGTGTTGCTCTTGTGTTGGGAACCACTAACTAACCCGGCTCACTCCTCTGAGGTTTTGCAGTTGATCTTAGCAGAACCTCTCTGCCCACAAATAGAAATCGTGAGCCTCTAAAAACACCTTCTCTCAAAAGGGATTGACAACCCATTTCCTGCTCATCTGGGTAAAGGCTCTGGAGTTATAGAAAACTTTTACTTCCTAATTTTGAAACCTTTATTACACAAAAATAATTCTGGAGGATTTGTTTCTCCTTCTTGCCATCTTAGAGATCATTTTGTTACAACCAACCTTTTCCTGAAACTGGAGCTTTATTTTAACTACCGAATCATGTTTGTGTTGACTGATAGAGCGTTGGGTTCTTATTAAAATAATTTTACATTTAATGGATACCTCATGGATGGTGGTTTTTATGCATCGGTGTTGCACATTCTCTCCTTCCTGCTTTCCTGTTAGTGGAGCATTACTGATCCCTTAGCTTAAAAAGTAATTCTCGAGGGAAAATTCTCCTGCCCTTGGGCATGGTTTTGTTTCACAGGTATTAGTTACCATTTACTGGCTGGGAAAAGCAGCAAACAGCTCTGCATCCTATAGCGGAACCACACTGAACCTGAAGGAGTTCGAAGGCTTGCTGGCTCAGATGAGAAAGGTAACTTGACTTTTCTTCTTTATCCCAAGAGGTTAAGATAAGAAGGGAAATCAACACATTTGCTCCTTTTTAAGATGATGGTTTGGTGTGGTGAAATTGCACAGGCCAGCGATGTCTTGCACTCAAGGGAAGGACCACTTGTCTTACCAGTGAGTTCTCTGCCTTGTGTATCCCATGCCTACTTGAACTTTTTGTAGCCTTCAGAGAATGGAAGGTATGAGCTCTCCCCAACTTTAATTCCCAAAGAGCAAATTCAGTCTGTGAGTATGTGGCTTTGCATGCCAGAGAGCTCAGTGCTTGTTTTCTTGGGGGAGTAACGCCTGAGTTAAACAATACGGTATTATACGAAAATGAAGACTTGCTCTGCATTTGTCCTAAAGGTCATTTTGCTTACCCGTCAGGGCGTTGGTGTGGGTGAGAGGTAAGTCTGCCAAGTTCTTGCTGGGTGGGCATCCACTGGGCTCTGACAAATTAGAAACATTCTCTCCTAAGATGTGTATTTTATGGCCATTGTATTCGGATGACCTGGAAACTTGGAAAACATTTTTTACAATATTCAAAGCTTTATTTATTTATTTGATTATGGGAAAGACTGATCTAATGTAGGAATTTGTCAAAGAAACAGTGGGATGTTTTATGTGTGCCTGCCTGTATGTTCCTTTTAAGGTTCAGCGATGTATGTGAACTCATCCAAAGTTCTAGGATATAGTATTACCTGTGAGCAGCCCCACCCAACCAGCCTAGCGACGTGGTGAGGCTCACTTGAGGCTCACTTGTATCATCCGTGGGTTTTGGATAAGGTCCGTATTGTAGCACAAATAGTTAAGGTCTTGCCCTTCCTCATTTCTCAAACATGCAAACTAAATGCACTAATGAGACCCCCTGAGAGACATTCGCACTTTGACAAACTTGCCCCCCCCCCAAGACAGAGAGTGAGCAAAGGGGCAGAGGGAGAGAGAGAAAGAATCTTACTGGTAGATGGGTCATCTTTCTTTTAGATTTTTAGAGAGAGAGCACAAGTGGGGGAGTGGGGCAGAAGGAGAGAAAGAGAGAGGAAGAGAGAGAGAATCTTAAGCAAGCTCCACACTCAGCATGGAGCCTGATGTGGGGCTCGATCCCACAACTCTGGGATCATGGCCTGAGCCAAAATCAAGAGTCAGACGCTCAACTGACTGAGCCACCCAGGTGCCCCGCGTCATCTTTTTACAACTGTTTAAAAGCCCTGCCTCACAGTTCCTCTCTTTGCTGGATTCTCTTGGAATCTGATTTATTTTTGTTATGGACATTTCTTACTAGCTCAGCTCCTCTATAATCTTCAAGTCTCTTGGGGCGCCTGGGTGGCTCAGTTGGTTAAGCGTCCAACTTCAGTTCAGGTCATGATCTCACAGCTTGTGGACTCGACCCCCATGTCAGTCTCTGTGCTGAAGCTCAGAGCCTGAGCCTGCTCTGGATTCTGTGTCTCCCTCTCTCTCTGCCCCCCCATCCCCATTCATGCTCTGTCTCTCTCTCTCTCTCTCTCTCTCAAAAATAAATAAACATTAAAAAATTATAATCTTCAACTCTCCTAGCTTCCCCTTCTATTGAGACCATTCTCTATGTCAGCTGCCTTGAAATGACCTGTTGTTGTTAATAGCTGTTCCCTTTTTTAAAAAAAAATGTTTTTTTACTTATTTTGAGAGAGAGAGAGAGAGAGAGAGAGAGAGAGAGAGAGAGAGAACGTGCACATGCATGCATGGGGGAGGGGTTGAGATGAGGGAGAAAGAGAATTCCAAGCGAGCTCCACGCTGTCAGCTCAGATCCCAACATGGGGCTCAATCCCACGAACAATGAGATCATGACCTGAGCCTAAATTAAGAGCTGGGCACTTCATCAGCCGAGCCCCCAGGCGCCCCCAGCTGTTCCCTTTTTTTAATGAATGTAGACAACATCACAGGATATGAGGGAATACTTGGTATCCCTGGACAAGGCATGACTTAACTAAAATGGCCCGCTGTGGTATTCCCATACCTCTAGGTAGAGAGTAATTGACCTGAACTTCACACCTGGAGGTGCTGGAGATATCTGTTTCTCTGGAATATATTTTATTTCATTTTATCTATTAAAACTGGGCTTATCTGAGAAATGCAGAAAACCCTAACAGTGGCTTAAATAAGATAGAATTTTATTTCAAAGTCACATAAAAGAGGTCTGAATGTGAGCAGTGGGCAGGTGATCATCAGGTCGGGCACCCAGGGTCCTTCTTTTTACTCCAACATCCTCAACCCTTGGGTTCTCACCTTCTGGTCCAACATGACTGGACAAGCTGTAGCCATCTTATCCACATTGGGGTCCAGAGAAAGGAGGGATGAGGGGAAGAAGGGCCTATGCTTTCCCTTTAAACACACTTCTGCGAAGTCTTACACGCACCTCTGCTCATATCCCATTGACCTAAACTCAGTCACACATCCCTGCCTCACTGCAAAGAAAGACTTGAGAGAGGTAGACTGTACCGCAGCTAAAAACTGTGGATATTTTCAATGGAGAAGAAACGGAGAACAGATATTGAAGGGACAGCCAGGAACACTTCTGCACGGATGCAGGCTGAAATAAATTTGGAATTAAAATGTTTTCTTTCACAAAGGAGACTAGCCAGAAATTTTTTATATTCATTTTCCTAGGGTGAGAAATGTGTATAAAAATTATCAACTTGTAAAGTGACACATGTAGAGCCCTTAGCGTAAGCTTCTGGCACATAGTGGGTATTCATAGTAGATTGCTGTTGTTATATACTGAGAAAAGATCTCTGAAAGCATAGTGACGGTGGCCTGTCAGTGAGCCTGGATATGTCAGAGGGGGGTCTCCCAAAAGAGGGGACTCTGAAGTGGAGCAAAGGAGAAATATTGCAAGAACGTTGAGATTGAAGGAAGAACCACAGGGACTAAGGTGGCCTTAGAATCGTGGGGACGGGAGCTGGAAGGCAAACATTCTAGGTTCTTCCTCTCTACGGCTCTCTCTCCTTGAGATTTCCTCACATCGGGGAACATGGCCAACAGCGTCCACAGGGTTACCTACTTCTAGCTCCTTGTCCAGAAAGCAAGGGAATTCTTCCTCCTCGGCCCGGCTGCACAATTGCTAGGGCTTTACCCTGGCCCAGTGTGGGTCCTTTTCCTGAACCAGGCTCTGTGACCGGGCCAACGGGTGCCATGACTGACCTAAGCACCACCGCTTCAGGAGGTGAGGGATGTCAAGTAGAGCAAGGGATGAAGAGCAGGGAATGTGATAGGCAGGAACAGACCTCTGCCAACATCAACTTCTCTTCCCTTACCCTGCCTTATTTTTTCATGATACTACCGCCCAACTTTGTATTCATTTATCTGTTTATCTTTGGTCTCTTCCAGTAGACCATAAGGCCTGCGAGGACAGGATATTTATTGGCTTTGCAGAACGTTGTGTCCCCAGCATTAGGACTGTATCTGGCCCGTGGAAGATGCTCCGTCAATATCTGAGGCGTAAATAGCTTCCCTGACCAGAGTGTGGTGGGTGCAGATGGGTCATCAGGTTGGAAAAGTAGAACCCTGAAACACTCCGGTATGGGAGTTAGCCACTTTATAAATCACAGAGAAGAAGAAAATGTTGAGTGGTAACACAGCGGCATCTGGAGTGTCTCGGATACTGTAAGTCACCCGGCAACCTTAGCTGGTTCTCGTTATCTCTGACAAAGGGGGATAAGAAGAGGACAGATGAGTGAAACAATCCAAAAATACCCGAGATGTTGGTAGTTCACACTGCATTCGTTAGCTCACGTCTACTAGAACAACTAGCAATTAGTGCACTGGACAGATTTGAGTCTTCTCTCCCGTCCCTAAAGTGCTCTCTGTAGAAGACAAAATGCTGCTGGGCTCCTGGACAAAAACCATCGATGACATAACTAGACCCCACAAAAAAAGGAACTTAGACTGCGCTAGCCTTTGCGTTGGCTGATAGCTTTTGCTCTCCCCCAGAAGCTTAACTTTGCATGACTTGATGGACTCCAATAAAATTGTTCACCCAGCTAATGTCCACATCTTTATTTCTGGCAGAAGAACCAGCTTCTTGCTTCACCCTGAGGTTCCAAGGGACCAGGTTGGCCAAGGATGTCCACGGGTGGCTTGTTTTTCACTTTACAAACTGGCCAAGCCTTTTAGCTTCCAGCTCTTGCTTGATCCGCGGTTTCATTCTTGGCTTTCTACGCAGTCATGAACAGAATGGCTTCTCTGTTTTTCTTTCTCATAACAAGCTGTGAGAAAGCAGCTGAAGCTCCAAGAGACATGTTGACTTTCTCTTTCTTTCTGTTCTCTTGTGGTTTGTAGGGTAGGGGGAAGAAGACATTTGGGCCTTTGGGGGAGCATTTCTGATTATTATTATTTTCTTGAAAATCCAGTTTGTAATGCTGTGCCAAGCAGCTCGTAAAACTGTGTCCTTTCTAGATGTGACCAGTGGCCTAGCTCCAAGTGTGTGCCCTCCCTGATGAAAATTGCATCCAAGGCATCTAGTTATGGGGTATAAATGGAGAAGGAGAAGAGTATCAGTGCATGTACAGATTGTGTCCTTAACTACATTCATAAGTTCTGTATGACTTGCATATTGACATGCACATGCCCAAATGAATGCATGGTAGTAATTATAACCATAGCTAACACGCTTGGAACACTTAGGCGTCAGGCATTTTTCTTTCTTTTTTTTTTTTATTTTTTTTATTTTTTTTTCAACGTTTATTTATTTTTGGGACAGAGAGAGACAGAGCATGAACGGGGGAGGGGCAGAGAGAGAGGGAGACACAGAATCAGAAACAGGCTCCAGGCTCTGAGCCATCAGCCCAGAGCCCGACGCGGGGCTCGAACTCCCGGACTGCGAGATCGTGACCTGGCTTAACCGACTGCGCCACCCAGGCGCCCCGTCAGGCATTTTTCGATTGCCCAGCAATCCTGTGAGATAGATGTTATTACTAGCTCCATTTAATAGATGAGAAAACTGAGACCAGGCAAGGTGAGATAACTTGCTTAAGGTCACACAAATGACGAGAAGTAGACCCAGGATTTAAACCCAGGGAGTCGAGATTCCAAGACCATGCCCCTCCCTACCTCTGTTTTGCAGTGTTTATAGTTTGGTGATTTAGGCATAAATGGCATTTAGCAAAAGAGCGTCATCCAGGTTAGCATCGTTCACAGAGTAAGAACCTAGTGAAGGTCCAGTGGTTGAAGAGATGATGCCGGTAATGGCAACTATAATAACACCCAAGTTGATGGAACGTTGTCAGGTTTTACTACTTGGGATTTGGAGACGAAATCCTGTGTTGGAATCACAGTTTTCCTGCTTACTATGTGACCTCAGTTAAGTTACATAACCTTTCTGATTCTTACTTTTCTCTTCTATAAAATGAGGACGAGACTAACCACATCACTGTAGGGTTGTGAGGATTAAATACATGTACAAAAAAGCATCACGCATGGCCCTAGACACAGTAAGCATTCAGTAAAAGCGACCTTCATTTTTTCAGACATTTGGCCCAATCTCAGTGAACAAATAACCCAAGATTATTATTTGCATTTCCCAAGACATTAAATACAAAACCATATCCAGTTTAGATCTATGCTTTTCAATTAGTTATGAGTTCTTTCTTTTGCAGCTAGTCGGGCCTGGCTTTTGTTCAAGTCCCCGTTAACTTTTGACCTACAAATAAACTACCTTAATTTCCGTAACTGGAATTTCTGCCTTCCTCTGGAGGGTCAGATGGGCCACCCTCACCCAGGCCACTGGACAACCTATTCTTGGGGGGCGGTAATCAGGTCCTAGGTGTGGAGACTGCAGAGTGCTCCTGTCGGTCCTGCCCCCCTCTCTCCCACTCCTCCCTTCCCTCCAGGCAAAACCCGTGTGTGCCTTGTGAATTACAGCCTCCCTGTCCCCTCAGCACGCCTCCCGCGGGCGAGTGTGTCAGCGGGGCTGGATAGAACTGACAAAAGCAGCTGGCAAAGGCACTTCCTACAAAGGCATTGGCTCCAGTGGGCATATTAGTCAGCTCAGACAGTTTCCAAAATTGCTAACATGGAGAGAATATTTGTTTATTTTTCCTTTCTGTTGGGAATGTGGAAGGGACCTTCCTGATCATCCCAGGACATCCACAGTGTGACATTCCAGTCCTTGCGGATGAGAACATGCCCCTCTGCCAGCATCATCCGCAGCCCTCATTTTAAGCGACAGTCTGGAGGAGATTAAATTGAGGTTTATCTTTGAGTGACCGGAGTTATTTTTGTTTTCGTCAGCCTGGACTATTGTAATTAATGCGAAGACAGTGGCGGGAACAAGGCTTTTATTATAATACAAGGGTGAGGATGGCTTTGACTGACCTTTCTTCTGCTGGGGTTTCAGTGTTTTAGTATGTGCTGCTTGCGCTGGAAAGAATTTATAATCACAGGCTGTCAAAGACGGCCATTGTTCTCACTGCTCTGAACATGTGGGTCAGCCACAAGTGCTTTCAGCTCCCCCAGCGCCAGGAGCTGGCCGAGAGCGAAAGCATGCCTGGATTCTTCTGAGGCATCAGGAAAAGCATTTTGCATATTTTTCATTGCTTTTTTTTTTTAACTTTCTGCCTCAGAAAGACAGCTCCCTTTCAGAGCAGGAATTTCCCTTCAAGGTAGCAGGAGATGGAAGCATGCTGCTCCAGGACTTTACAGAACTGATTCTGCTGCAAAAAACAAATGCCGTGTGCATTTGCCAGATAGTGTAAACAGGAGCAGTTGCGTGGCTACTCTGGGGGCTCGGTCCCAGACCGGGCATGCGGTTATGGATTCCGAAAGACGGGTCAAGGTTAAGGTTTCCGGTTTTTATTTTTGCTTTTGTCTGTCACTGTATCCTTGTGAATCCGAATGTGATGATCTTTTACTCTTAATTCCTTTGATTTTTTTTTTTTTTTAAACGTGGTGGGGTAGGAGCTACTTGGATTTTTGTTTTTATTTATTTATATTTTGAAAGGCGCACGATTTTCTGATCGGGACAGTGGCAGCAGGGAAGGTCCCGGAACGAAATGTTGGCTTGTAGATGATAATCCGTGCCATGGTTTTTCCACGCTGACACTACATGTGGGATCTTTGGAAGATCACTGGAGACGGATTTTCCTGGCGTTGTAGGCTCTCCCTCTGTTGCTGAAGTGTCTATAATCCTTTCGTTTTATTTTTGGACAGGAGACGGATGACATTGAGAGTCCTAAACGTAGTATCCGAGACAGTGGCTACATAGACTGCTGGGATTCTGAGCGCAGCGACTCCCTCTCCCCCCCTCGCCACGGCAGAGATGATTCCTTCGACAGCCTAGATTCCTTTGGCTCCCGCTCCCGGCAGACACCTTCACCAGATGTAGTCCTCAGGGGAAGCAGCGATGGTAGGTCGCAGCCTTCATACACTGCCCATCTTTAAACTAAACATTAGCAAGAGCCGTCTTGTCCCCGGTGGAGGGGAGGCGGGCTCCGTATCCACCTTGCTGGAACCTGGTAACTCTAAACGGGGAGAAGAAAACGTGTTGTCGTGTCGGTTTTCGTGGTCCTTAGAATCTGGGTTGGCTTTGCCAGCAGTCTGAACGTTGCCTCAGTGAGCATATCTTCTAGCGGAAAATACGTTACATCATGCCTCCCCTTGGTCTCCGTGAATCAAGACGCTGTGCAGGACATTAGCTCATAAAGTGTGCCGAAGGTTTATGTGCTCTGGGTATGAGGCAGGGAAATGTTTGCGCACCACACTGTATACGTGAAAATGAATCAACTTCCAGCAAACTGGAAATGCACTATACACACATAGGAAAGTTCTGAAGCTCAGGAAACTTTAATTGGCGGGGTTTTGGCAATCTGTTCCATGCCTGTGATACCTGACCGTTGGCTGGAACCACGCGGGTGGCCCTTAATGTACACAACCCAGACTGCCTCCTTGCTCTGAGTCTGGGTTTGATTTAAATCCCATGGATTTTATATCACCTGCAAGGAATGATCATTTCTCTTTGGAGAAATGCGTGGTCATGCAACCTGATGTGAATTTAATGCCTATTTTCCAGAAGCTGTTTACGTTCTTTATCTTCCACCTTTTGTACTTTAGGAAGGGAAGATGGCTTACTTCTGCATGTATAAACTTGCAGAAAGACGCTAAGGCTGGTGGGGAATTTTTTATTTGTTTCTGAGTTTTTTAATGTGTTGCTTGATTGTTGCTAATGTTTCTAGAGACTTAAGGCTTCTCTCTGAGATAAAAATTCTCTTTTATGGCTAAATGACCCCTTTCAGCTATAACATTCTATCTAAAGTACTTGAGTGTTTAATGTGCCTAGGTCCTGAGTTAACTGCTCGACAGCTAGTATCTCATTTAGTCCTCAGTGCAGATTATGAGAAACGTAGTTTCTCACTTAGCCCTCCCACAAGCCTGAGAGACATTTCTTATTTGTCTTTTACAGATGAACCTTAGAGAGGTTAAGTAATTGCCCTTGCGTTGTTAAGTGACAAATGTCAGTGTTATTAAGTGGTGTAACAATGTTTGCCTTAAGAAGCGTGAGTCCGAAACTTACACTCTTAAACTGAATTTGCGTACACTTCTGTTTACCTAATAAATTCTTTAAATTCTAGAATGACTGAACTAATGTTTTTGTGTAGTACTTAAGCTTTCCAACAAATAGATGGACCAAGGGGCCACATAGTCTTTGACTCCAAAAGAATCCCATGGTGCATTGTGAGCTGCTTGGGAAACATTTCTAAAATTGTATACAACATCTTAAGTACCACAGCCACAGTATTAGAAGTTACAGTACCAAGTGCAGGACTGAATTGAGGTTTTGGCCCCACCAAAAGGTGGGGATTTACTTTCACAAAACCTATCGAAACCAAACTATCTCCTTTTATTTTGATTGTTTTTTTAAATTATTATTTTATTCATCTTGGTGTTCTGGGAGTGGCAACACAGATCCTTTATTCTGTCACCAGCTTCGAGGGGTTCAGAGTTTATAACGAGCCACATCTTGAAGACATTTGAGATGGTAATTACTAATATTGCACTAATATGTGCTTGGGCACAATTTAGCTTGCAACAATTAAGATTGATAAGCTGAGGTCTTTTTTTTTTTATTTTTTTTTTAACATTTATTTATTTTTGACAGAAAGAGATAGAGCGTGAACAGGAGAGGGGCAGAGAGAGAGGGAGACACGAAATTGGAAACAGGCTCCAGGCTCCAAGCTGTCAGCACAGAGCCCGACGTGGGCCTGAACCCACAAGCAGTGAGATCATGACCTGAGCCGAAGTCGGTGTTCAACTGATTGAGCCACCCAGATGCCCCTAAGCTAGGGTCTTTTTATAAATATTTTGTCCATGTAAAGAAAAATATGAAATTGATCTTCACAAAACACCATCCATGAAAGAGCACCTAATATACAGATTTCACCAACTAGCCCGACGCCTTCAGGCTTATGTTCTTGTAAACTGATCAAGACCTAGTGAGGTTTTTAAAAAACAAATAAAAAAAAAAAAACATTTTTATCTGCCTTAGAAAATGTAGTATAATTTTATTCAAATAGGTGTTGTCTTTATTAGATTTTATGGTTTTTTTTTTAATGTGTATTTATTTTTCAGAGAGAGAGACAGAGTGTGAGCAGGGGAGGGGCAGAGAGAGAGGGAGACACGGAATCCGAAGCAGGCTCTAGGCTCCGAGCTGTCAGCACAGAGCCCGACACAGGGCTGGAACCCACAAGCTGTGAGATCATGGCCTGAGTCAAAGTTGGGCACTTAGCTGACTGAGCCACTCAGGCATCCCGATTTTATGCTATTTTTTAAATGACACTTACCAAGAAGATTGCTAGTCCTAATAAACACCTTTGGATTTAGAAAAACATTTTTAAGTCTTGGAATTTTATTTCCTAAGCACTCACAATCAATTAGGGAAACTCTTAGCATAAAATTCTCTGGCTCTATATTGGGGCAATATTTTATTGTTATTGAGGCCCACTGCCCCATTCGGTGGGGACAGTCAGGAGCCACTAACAGATGCCAAGATTCCATGGGTTGCTCCTAAGAGCTACCTGGTCGGTAAGCTGTGGTCTCCGGGGTCCGTTCAGCCAATCTGTCTTGCTAAATAGGTGCCAATTCCTCCCTTACCTCCACTAGCATTCCTCCTGAAGCCATAGAATGGACTTCGCTGAAGAGGAAATACAATTCACGTGCTTTTAAAATTAAGGGCATAGTTTATAAATATGATGTATTTTGTTAAATGAATACTCTTTTATAGAAAAGATGAGTTGAGGGCGCCTGGGTGGCTCAGCCAGTTAAGTGTCCCACTCTTGATCTCAGCTCAGGTCATGATCTCACAGTTTTGTGAGTTTGAGCCCCCACATCAGGCTCTGTGCGGACAGTGCAGAGCCTGCTTGGGATTCTCTCTCTCTCCCTCTCTCTCTGCCCCTCCCCCCACCTCTCTCCCTCTGAAAATAAATTTTAATAAAGAGAAAGAAAGAAAAGATGAGTCGACGGAGAGAAACAAGGAATGAGAGAAATTAGACGAAGACGAGAAAGGCACGGGTTGGGGGTGTACATGGCAAAGATAAGGGAAAAAAGAAAGACCCCCTATTTCCTGGAAGGGAGACAAATGTAGCCCCGTGGAAAGGAAGGACCAGACTTTGATAAAGTCATGTCATTGTCATCATGTGCTGTGTTGCCATTTCCTAACTTTGGGAATAAATAGAGGAGCCACCCTAGTATATTTCTACGTTTTCAGGATGAATTCAAAATCTTTTGAAGTCCTGGCCTTACATTAACTGAGCGTATACCTTACTAGGTGCTTTGTGCCATCTCATTTAATCCTCACAGCCACTGTGAGAGCTGTGTTATCATCTCCATGTTCCCAGTGAGGACCCTGAGGGACAGAGGGTTTACGTTTTGCAGAGAAATTAGACCCTTGTCCAGAAAACTACACTTCTTTCAACTGGGTCGCTCGCTCTGCCTCAGGGCATCTGCACATTAACTTTCCTTGAACTGTCTGTTGAAGACATTTATTGGAGGGTAATTGTGGGAAGGAAAAGGGTGATCTGTATATGTGTTAAGCAACCAATTTGAGGCTTTCACTAAGATTGTTACATATAATACGTTTTTATAGATACTGGACACAAATAAGGTTTGTAGATTATAGGATTTTAGAAGGGAGAAAACTGAGACAGCTCCAATTTATTACTAAGCCTTCATCATTGATCTAAGAATCATATTCTTTCATTTATTTATTCAACAAAGTACAGCGCTACCTCTCGTCAGGATGCTTTAAGCAAAGGACATTTCTCCAAGAGACGTGGCTCACAGAGGGAGGGACTTTGGGCTGGAATCTAGCGAATGGAAATTGGGAGTCCTGAGCTATTACTTACCAGCCACAGGGAAGGAGCTCTATCTGCCTTTCTGAGCCTCTGTTTCCACCTCTATAAAATGGAGATAATGTCAAAGCAGGAAACAAGTCCAAGAGTTTGGCAAGGCAAGGTAGTGTTAGTGTTTGTTCATAAAGCATTTCACAGGGGCCTCTAAATGTTACTGAGACAGACAGATATACTTGATGGAAGACTTGGGTGGGAAGGTGCTGTAATGAATCAAAAACCAGCAAGTACTGAAATGGTCAAAACTCCCTTCAGAAGGGAGGCTGAAAAACCAAGTTATATGAATAATTCATAAACTGCATATTTCATCTGCAACAATGAACAACTTGTTTATGGTCAATGCTTTTAACTTTTAAAGTCTTTTAAAAGCCATGAAATCATTTAATCTCCAGGGCAAATCATTTCATTCCTATTTTTACAGAGAAGGACAGGCAAGTGTTAGAACCAGCCTAGGAGCCCGCAGCTCATTAGTGACAGATCCGAACTCTTAGGACAGAAAGAGCGGCCAACACTCATCAAGCACTGACTCTGTACCAAATACTCTACCAACAGTTTACAAGTACCTGATCCGCCCCCCCCCCCCCCCCCCGCCAAAGCCCTCTGAAGTAGGTGGCATTATTATCCTCACTTTGCAGATTGGGGAAATGGAGGCTTCAAGAGGTGATGTCATAACGGCAGAGTCTCAGAGCTAGGGAGTGGCAGAGCTGAAAACAAAGTGGCTGTGGCCAATGACCCTGCATCCTGCCATATCTCTTGACTCAGTTGAAGGCTCTTTTCACAAATATAAAAAAAGTAAATGTTATTTGCTCTCAGCGGAGCTGAATAACCTATTCACGATGCTGCCCTTGATTAAGAGTTCCCAACGAACTTTTTCACACGGCAGCTACCTGTAAGGGTAGTGTTTGTTTCAACAACAGCGTCACTCTGTCAGGTCTTACCCATCTAGTGAGACTGAGACTCAGGAACACAAGGATACGATAAAATTATTGGGCTCTTGCCCCCAGAAAACCGATTCGGCAACGTTGAATTCTTTTGTGTTGTCGGAAACAGTCTTTAACCCAAAGCAGTTTGTTTATTCATCAGGTCTTCTGAGGATGCCCACTTGGGTGCAAAGACGCTGTGATAAGTGCTGTGAATGATGTAAAGCCCTTGTTCTCGAAATAGCAGGTCAAAAGTGTAACATGCCCAAAGAAAAGACTAGATTGGGCCATGGGCTTCACAGGAAGAAAAGACTGCCTCCAGCTATGGGTACCAGAAAGGGCTCTGCTCTAGAGGAATATGCATTTATTATAACTCAGACCACTTCCTGGAAGGCAGACCTTGGTGTCATCTCAATCTGCCACTTTCTGAATTCCTATTGTTCGTATATGTCTTTGCTCTTTGATTATCACTAATACCCTCCAGGTATTTTATAGATTGGCTAAAGATACCTCAAAGACAAAATGTTGTTTTATGACATTTCCTTTATAAACAGAGTCCTTTATAATTCTTATTTGTGTGACTGTCTCCCACGGTGCAAGACGTGCAACAACAGGTGCTCAGTAAAAACTCCATTGGTTAATTTATGGCTTTTCTTTTGAGAAAAGACATTTTGCAGAATCCTAGCAGGCTCTAGTTCCGTTGCAAATGTGTTGTGAATCATGATTCTCAGATACCATTAGGTTTATCTCTGTTTTTCCAATTTGATCCCCCCCCCCCATTTGAGTTCAGAGCTTTTCCCAGGATAGGCTAATTTAGACAGATACTTTAGATTTGTTAAGTGAATAACTGAAGGACGGAGTCCCCAGAACCCAGCGATCTAACCGCATCCCTAACACTCCACGCTTGCCTCTGGGAACTTTTCTGCAAGCCCAGCACGCCTTCTCAGCGCCTGTCTTCTCTTCCGCAGGGAGAGGAAGTGACTCTGAATCCGACTTGCCGCATCGGAAGCTGCCGGATGTGAAGAAGGATGACATGTCCGCGAGGCGGACTTCCCACGGTGAGCCGAAATCAGCAGTGCCTTTTAACCAGTACCTCCCGAACAAAAGCAATCAGACGGCCTACGTCCCCGCTCCTCTGCGAAAGAAGAAGGCAGAGCGAGAGGAATACCGGAAGAGCTGGAGTACCGCCACCTCACCCCTGGGTGGGGACAGGCCCTTCAGGTAAGGCCCGAGCCACGCCGCTCCCGTCCTGGCTTGAGCCCTAGCAGTGAGGGAACCACAGCTTCCACGCACAAACGAGCTCAAATGACCCTTTCAGAGCTCTGATGTAAGACTACAAAGGGAGGCAGCAGGACAGACCTTTCTTTGGAGAGAGATTGCCATGATCGAGTATAAGCTTCGTGAAGGCACCTGGGCCAGTGCCTGGCACACAGTAGGTATTCGACAAATCCTTGTCCAAAGAGCAGATTTTTGAAACCAGTTCTGTTGACAGACGTTGAGTGTGAGTCTGTCATCCATGCCCTTCCGTGGAGACTGCCCGACTCCCACTCTTGTTAAATTAGGTGCAGAAAGCCTGGTCTTCGTGCAAAAAAAAGGCTTTTTCTTAAATCTAGATACGTGGTTGTCTGGATACAAGCTCAAGTAGGTAAGGAATGCGTGGAACGTGTTTCAGAATCACATGTAGAAACTCAACAAACGGGCGGTACGTTGAACCACTCATCTCTTCTGAGAAGTAGCGGTGATTTTCCCTACACTCTGCTTATGTTTTTCTCTTTGTTCAGCAAGTATTTATTGAGCATCTAACATATGCCAGGTGCTGCCTTTCAGGCACTGGGGACTCAGTAATCGATAAAATAGAGTCTCTGCCTTCAAGAACCTTATAGTCCAATACAAGAAACCTAGAGTCTAGTCTACTCCTTTGAGGAAAACCATCCCGATCATTGCATGCTTATTTCTCATAATCCACCTGCATTACCCACAATTTCCACTGAGTAAACATTTTATTAAAAGTTTTAATTATTGGATAAAATGTGAATTTTCTCTTTCCGGCAGAAAGGGTGTTTTTTTTTTTTTTTTTTTTTTTTTTGCCTTTCAATACCAGTATTGAAATAACTCTTAATAATGTTGAGATTATGATGCATTGGACTTACTAACAAATTAATGGCGGCAGTTCACTTTCTTCACATCACCAGGACCATATTGCATGCCGTGACTTTTTTTTTCTTTTTAACGAAAAGTAATGTCAGAATGACCAGGAGAGGACATATGGTCTGCTCCCCAGCCCAGGCTGTTAGTTTGGTAAACCATATTGTCCAACTCACTAGCTATCCTGAGACAATAGAGGAAGAGGGAAGTGAAGTGGGGTCTCCCTGTGAAGAGGACCCAGTCGGCCAAATGGATCCTAGTGGGAAGCCTTCTGATGGTGGTTTAGAGTTACCCACTGGCGGTGGCAAGGAGCAGCCTCCCCACGAGGGGTCTGTGATGACACCAGCTCCCAAGTCGGAAGACAAAGATGCTGTTGAAATGCAAAAGCGCAGGAGGCTAGAGCAAGCTGGAATCAAGGTCATGCCGGCAGCACAGCGCTTTGCCAGGTTAGCTGTGCAGGCCAAAGCCTGGCCTGGCTGGCTCTGTGCATGCCTGGGGTTTGGAATCTGTCTGGCTTGGAGTTTCCGTCTTGTTTCCCACTTCCCGCTTTTCCCTTTGCAGCTCTCTTCCCTACGGGAGCAAATAGGAAATAGGTGCTAGTCTTCACCTCAGGGCATGCCTCTGCCAAGAACTTGGTTGTTTTCAATAGAGGAGAGGAATGAGCTTCTTGCTGCTTGATGAGACCTTGTCCTAGTCTCGTGGTCAGTCACTTGTGGGGGCAGGATTTACCCAGCAATAACATCTTCTTGTTCAGTTGTTTGCGGCTTGTTCATTTTCACGCTACTCCTAAATGGCTCTTGTCTTACTTTACACATCACTGGAAAATAGTTCCTTTGAAATGGGGAAGCCATCTCTTTAGAAAGAGTACTTGGCTTACAAAAATCTACTTCACTTGCTTTGTCCCAAGGGAGTAGTAAGATTTGTGCTTATTTGACTCCCTTTCTGAAGCCTGTTGATTTCAAAAACAAAGAACGGAGCAATTCCTTCTCTTAATCGTAACAAAGGCACCAGTATACAGCCCTGATGACTTCATATTACATGTGTGATGGAAACCTTCAGCAGCCGAAGTCACAGAAAACGATAGTTCTACAGTTTTACGTAGTGTTTTGAGAAGCTGGTTAATTTTTCTCATATAGTAACCACAAAGATCCTAACAAATTATAATGAGACCAAAATCTAGTTGACAAATTAAAATCCATAACAATGTGACAATTGAAATTCCTTTGCCACTTGCTGTTCCATTTAATCAGAAGAGGTAGGTGACATACCCATTTTAAGAAGAGTAAACTGAGGATCAGTGATAGTAAGTGACTTGCTGGTCTGAGAGCCAGTTACCGTTGGTCTGGTGGCCAAACTCAGGTGTTCTGACTACAGTGCCACATCTGCCTCTCATACATTTAACAGAACATTTGCCATGTCTCTGTACAATTCTAATTGTAGTTAGTGCCACATGGTCTCGTTCTCAAACTGAACGTTCCAGCATTGACTTACACAAATTTAATCCTAAGAGTAGCTTTGTATTGATAAAAAACCAAGGATATACGTCTTCCCTGTCTGTGGTATCCCACAGATAAGTATATCTGTCCTAAACATATATGGGCTTCTCGAAAACTCTACCATAAAATTGTGTTTGCATTACAAGGAGCTCTCTGGGTTTCTGAAATCAGGAAAAGTAATGTCATAGAATCTTAAAAAACAAAATCAAATCCAGATATCCTATACATTTTGGAACAAAGACCTTGTCAGATACATATTTTTTCAACATTTGAGCATCTACTTATATCAGAGAACAAACTAGATATTGAGAATACAAAAATGAAGACTATCCCCTTACCATGTATCATTTTCTGACTTCCTGCTTCTGTCTTCAAATCTAGGGCCCAGTGGGAGTAGGAGTATAGGTAAGAGTATGAATTTACAAAAAAAAAAAAAAAAATCTTGATATCCTTGACATACATTCCTTCATTTTTATCACACCTGTGATGTCTTTAAGCTAAAATTTACCAAAGATGCCATGATCTTTATTTTATTCTATTTTATTACCATTGTCAAAAATTACTACTCTGCCTGGTTAAAACAAATCTCACTTTTAAAAATGGATTTTTCTATAATTACCAATCTAGTTGAATGTTATGTATATTGGCTACTCGGGTTTCTTCTTCCATAAATTGTCTCGTATCCTTTGCCATTTTTTTTTTTCATTTAAAAGAATTTCATGTTATTGTGGTAAGAAGACTTAGCATGAGATCTCCCCTCTGAACAAATCTAACTGTACAATATAGTTTTGTTAACTATGGGCACAATGTTATACACTAGTATCTTTAGAATTTATTCATCCTAACTGAAACTTTATGCCCATTGATTAGCAACTCCCCATTTCCCCCTCCCCCAGCCCCTGGCAACCACCATTTGACTCTTTGATACTATGTATTTGACTCTTAGATATTTCATATAAGTGGAATCATGCAGTATTTTTCCTTCTGTGACTAGCTTATTTCACTTAGCCTAATGTCCTCAAGGTTCATCCATATTCTCATATATTGCAGAATTCTCTCCTTTTTAAAGGCCGAATGATATTCCATTATATGTAAATATCACATGTTTTTATCCATTCATCCATTAGTGGACATTTACATTGTTTCCACATCTTGACTATTGTGAATAGTGGGGCAATGAACATGGAGTGCTGCTATCTCTTCAGGATCCTGATTTCAATTCTTTTGGATAAATAGCCAAAAGTGGGGCCACTGGATCTTGTAGTGGTTCTGGTTTTTATTTATTTATTTATTTATTTATTTATTTATTTATTTATTTAGAGAAAGAACATGCATGCAAGTGGGGGAGGGGCAGAGAGAGAGAGAGGGAGAGAAAGAATCCCAACCAGGCTCTGCACTGTCAGCATGGAGCCCGACGCAGGGCTTAAAGTCACAAATCATAAGATAATTACCTGAGCCAAAATCAAGAGTCAGACACTTACCCAACTGAGCCACCCAGGCGCCCCAAGGTAGTTGTATTTTTAATTTTTCAAGGAACCTCTATATCATTTTTAGAGTATCGAAAAGAGCCACAAGAGATGAGTGGGGAGCTACATTGAGCTAACTCAGGACACCCAGGAATCATGGTGATGTAGAGAAAAGAAGAGATTGGGCCACTTCTGTAACTGCGAGGTTTATTTTGTAATGAAATACTGACATCTTTTATGACGGTTCCCATTCTGTGCACAAACCTAGAATCATGGTTAGTTTACAAATGTAAGTCTGATGGATGAATATTACATTTATGTGCTAATTTTTGCTGCCAACCACGTTTCCTGTTATCTGGCTTAATTTTTTACATATTTTGTCCAAGTTAGCTCTGTTAAGCAAAAATTCACAGGTCCATTAATATCGCCACACCTCGGATCCTCTGACTTAACACCTAAAAGTGGGTTCGGGAAAATTATGCATATTCCCAGAGACTGTCCCCAACGACAGTGCGACACAGCTACTCCAGACACCCAGAATTCATTTGTCGGCAGACTGTTCAGCTGCTAGCTCTCTCATAAACGTTTTATACATACCATGGCACTAGCCTGGCCTGTCTGTGTCTCTGTCACTTACTTATTGCAGCCTTCACCAGAGTTGAGAGTCATTATAAGTTTATCCACATTTGGAATCCTGCTTTTAATGTGGCAGAAGGTAGCTTAACTGGAATGAAGCACGTATCACGAAGAGGAAAAGGCTTCTTGGCATCTGGAAAAAAAGAATATAAAATATGTAAATATGCCGATGTCTCTTAAAACATTTAACCTCCGTCTCCTGTCTTTGCCATCAGATGGATTCTGGCCACCACATCTTTGAACCCAGCAAGAGGCCCAGTATATGTCCTGTGGCCCCTTTTGTAGCCTGGAAAGTCTGCATTTGTAGAGATGGGTAATAATATAAAGTCATAGGTGAGGGACGGAGGCACACAGACAAAGAACAAGGCTTTAATTTTGTAGACTGTTTTCTTGTTTTTTTTTTCCCCCAAGTCTTGTCAAACGCCTCCTTGTATTATTTCTAATACAGTATATAAGAAGGAGCAAAAGTGCATGTTATTCCATTTTCACATGAGTTTAGAAGCCTAGAAATCCCAAGCTTCCTGTCAAAACATATATTAGGAGGTATCTTAGCATCGAGGGATAGAGTAGGACTTCTTAATAAATGTGTGGAGTTTAATATTTCTTAGAGTCACCATTGAAATAAAAAGTATATAGACTATTTTTTCTTCTGTTTTAGTTTATGATTAAGTGAGCTTAATTACCCCCAAATCTGAGACTCTGCCAAAAATAGCCAAGATTTCTGTTTTTAAGAGGATAAAATAGGAACCAAGATTCACTTCCCCTGAATTAAAATGCCATGGAGATTTGAGTTCTCTTACTTGGTGTTTCCCATTGGAGAAGTAAACTTCTTTTATTTTTTTGAACTGAATTATAGGTTTCACGTGATTGTGCTTCTTTTCTAATTGTTTTCATATGTTTCAGCACTCAGTCTTTTCTGCTGGTCTGTGGATCTTCTCGACCACATAGTAATTAATTACAGAGGCGGGGGGAAAGGCCTCCAAGGAACAATAGACATTTTCAAAAACTTTAGAGGAAGGGTGGGTGCAGCTGAGTGCCAGACACATAGTCCTCTACACCCTGCCCCCCAGACACCTGTGTCACTGATTGTTGCTGAACCGATCCTTGGGGATCGGGGACCAGATACACACAGAGCTCGCGTGAGCCTCCGTGACTCTGGATGCGGCAGCACTGTTTGGGCACCGGCTGAGCGGGGAGGTTTCTGGTGTTGCCCCTGGCATTCTCAGGAGACCTAACAGGCACTTCTGGAGAGCCCAGTTTCTTTCAATAGGAGACAAACTGGCTGCCAGTCTGAGCTGGTTGCTTGAGTGTTACCAAGTGAAAAGGGGTGAAAGAGAATGCCAGTTCTTCCTTATTTGAAATCATTATCTCGTTCACTTTGAAATATAGAACTCCGAGAAAACAGCCTTTTCTTTCCCCTCACCTGCTTCGTTCGAGCCCATATTCTCTCCTACAGAGATAGCCTTCCATGTTCCAGAGGAGGCTGGACAGGGTTGCCAGGTTGGAGGCGGGGCTTGGCATTCCTTGTGTCGCACTGCACTGTATTCCTTCTCAGCGAAGCGGTGAGCTGAGCCCACAGAGTAGCCCTTCTTCCCAAAGTGACTCATCTATGAATGACTTGGAAAAAATAAAAAGGTCAGATCTCCCCCATGAATATCGAGCCAGATAGCCTGAGCCTGCCCCTTAAATTTGCTCTATTTATCTAAATTCAGATGACTGGGGCTGGAAGCCTCAGTATTCTCCTCTGCAAAGTAGGCATGGTAAGTCCTGTCTTACAGGTCTGTCATGTGTATCTGGAATAGACTAGCTACTCAGAGAGTTATAATTATTGAGAACTGAAGGAGAACATACTGAACCTTTCCAGTAGACTGCCCTTAAGGTCCTTCAAGGGAAAAAGAAAAGCACGTTATAAAAGGTTATTTAAAAATTTTAGTGACTAGACACCTATGAACACAATCCTATGTATCTGCCTTATACATACTATTTATTAGCACATGACCAGCCTTACTAGTTCAGATTTTGTGTCATTATTTTTTTCCTCTTTCTGTGAGTCTTCCTTGAAACTCTGAATTTACAGGATTCAAGCACGTAGCAGAAAATCATTCATTATGACCGTTTTTTTTCAAGTGGGCAGGGAGTGGCTTTCAGTGGCCAATGATACAGAAAGCTTTCTTCACCCTCTTTTTTTTTTTTTAAGTCCACACATCTAAATTGAGATCATTTGAAACAAGTCTTGCCACACTGGGCATTTAGCCTAAAAAGAAACACCCCAGGGAGTTTGAGGCCTGGCTTGGGCTCATGTGATGCTGAGAACACCAGATTCTCCCTGCTCAATTGGCATCACAAATTGGCATGGTCATTTGCATAAATGCGTATGTTTTATTCTATAGAATTCTGCCTGAGTTGGGGGAGATTGTAACCCATGACCACCGCTGCTCAAAAACTGAATAGAGTGCTGCTTTTGGACTTAAGAGGTTCAACTAGGGGCCTGCTCCCCTCTAACTTGGAGTCAGATCAGCTGAAATGAGATAATGAATGTGAAAGTGCTTTGTAAACTGTAAAGTGCTGTGCAAGCATTGTAAGGTATGATTAGTTAGCATTCTGCTACCAGTAATCCCGGAAGAACATAGGGGTCTATGACCAGCAGTGCAAATCACAACTCCAGTCTAAGCACAGCACACAGGATCCCTTGATTTGGTAACCAAAATACTGCTCTTTCTCCTACTTCATAGTCATGGTAGTGCCTTTTTTTTTTTTTTTTTTTTTTTTTTTTTATATGATGTTCTGCTTTCAGTACTGTTCATGGCCTGGTCCTTTGCGAAACACATGGTACAGTGGTTACAAACAGAACCTCAGAGCCAGACTGCCTGAGTTTAAATTTTAATTTCACCACTGGCACGTTGACGTTGGGCAAATTTCTTAACCTGAAACCTAGTTTCCGTTCTCTTAAAATGAGTGATGCTAATAACACCACGGTTGCAGGGTTAGTATTGGGTTTAAATGAATTAACACTTAGAAGTAATTCTAGCCCATATTGGGTGCTCAATAATTGTTAGCCACTGTATTTATCATCAATATTGTGCTATTTATTTATTTATTTGAGAGGTGGGGAGGGGCAGAGGGGGAGAGAGAGACCATTTTAAGCAGGTTCCAGCTCAGTGCAGAGCCTGACATGGGGCTCAATCCCATGACCTTGGGATCATGACCTAAGCCAAAATCAAGAGCTAGATGCTCAACCAACTGAGCCACCCAAGCATCCATGTGCTTTTTAAATAGTGCATTTTTGGAGAGATTAATTCAATGGCCTATGATTTCCATTGGCTATTCTTTATGGCCATAGTCAACCAACATCAGTTGGTTCTTGCCAGATACATTGGCTAAGGAGGCAGGAAAGCACCATTCAGGATTGGCCAGGCAGAACACTGAGGGGTTAGGTGTGCACCTCAAAGGCAGGATTTGATATTTTAAGAAATAAATTTATTCAGGGAGCAAAGCACCACCAACCACTTCCAAATTCTGTGTTTTAAATTTTTATTGAGAACAATGTCAGCAGTGAGAAGAAGGAATCTTCTGGACATGACTGGTGATTAGTGATTTGATTTTCCAAACGTCAGATGGAGTGAGGGCCTACTGTAGTCTTAAGATGATGCCCCTGCAGGAGCAGTATGGGGCCGAGCAGCTAACATGGGCTACCAGATCGACCAGGGAACACAATTTCATTGTTCACTCTACACCTAGTTAGGCTAGTTCAATTCCTTCTTCATTTCTGAGATGAGTTGTCCTTTGAGGATGAAGAATTTACTTTTAATCCTCTCTTAGAAATTGGATACAAAGTAGGTGAGCTTTCTTTAGATATCAAGATATTTTATGAAATGGGAAGAAGAAAATAAATGACAGAAAATGTTTTAACGTTTTATTATTACTTACAATAATAATTACTTAGAAGCAAGGCTGATCTTCTGAGTAGGGGGAGAGGAGTTTGTGTGAATACCAGATGGACATATTTGACCCTATTCCTATCCCACATGCCTCCAACAAAAACAAAAACTAAAACTAAAACTAAAACTAAACTAAACTAAGTGAAAAGTCCTGGTATTCCACCATTAAATTGCATTCAGGGGTTTAAAACTTGGGGCCTTCTCTTTGAAAATGGAAATGGTGCAAAGTAGTAATTTTTTAGCCATTTTGGCAAAATGTTTTACGACAATTTACTTGACATTTAGCATACGATGAAGAAAAGCTGAGAGGTGGACAGTCACTGAGGTAGAAGATAGAAGACAGAGCTGCTCACGGGAGGGTTCAGGGCAAAACAAGCACTTATGCCTTGGGTCTATCCTGTGAATGGCCATAAACTATTCCAGATGTTTCAGGTTAGCTCAGCTCTGCAGAAAGACCTTCTTCACACTTTGCAATCTGGCACATATACTAGGTTTGCTGTTCCCCCAGCTGCATACATTAGCTTTCCCTCAGCTCAGTTTCTTGGTGCCTCAAATTTTTGCCCTATCACTCAAAAACAAATTGAGTACCTGTTGGGTGTGTTGCTCGTGTGCTAAAGGAAAACAAAACAAAACAAAACAAAACAAAACAAAACAAAACAAAACAGCTAAAAGCTTTCATTCTTCCCGGTTTTATGAAAAGAGTTTGGAGGGTCATGCTCAGAGCCATTTAGGGTCCTGCATTGCTGATGCTGATGGGGCCCTGTCAATTACATGAATTTTTAGTCTTGCTAGTAGCTGGCTGAATTCAAGGTTTTAAAACCCACCCTAACGATGCTACAACTCTGGACTAAAATAGTAAACAGATGTCACCTACACTAATGATGTTGAGAAGACCTTTCACTAACAACACAGCTGTGTGTCTGGAGATGGGGATTTAAAAAAAAAAAAACCATTCGGTCTGATCACGTGTAGAGTTCTATTTAATTTTGCTCTGGCAGCCACAAGCAATTAAGTAATGAGAAAGAAGCCGTTCACGACATTATCCTTCGCAAAGAAAACCCTTTCCTGACCCACGAATGGGGCAAAGATCCGCAGTCAGAAGATGAAGTTGTGTGTCGACGGCCTGATCTTGAGAAAGACGATTTTGCTGCAAGGAGAGCGAGGATGAACCAGACAAAGCCACCGGTGCCATTGAACCAGCTCCTCTATGGGCCTTACCGAAAAAAAGAGGCAGAGAGATCAGATAGCAGCAAACAACTCTCAAAGGGAATTTCAGAAAAGAAAAGTCTAGAATATAAAAGGTGTGCACTGTGTGTGTGTGTGTGTGTGTGTGTGTGTGTGTGAGAGAGAGAGAGAGAGAGAGAGAGAGAGAAGGGAGTGGGGAGAGAGAGCATAATTAAGTGAAGGTGACTTGTGCCATAGCCCCCCATTCCTTTCTTTCCTGCCTCGATGACAAGGAATTGGTAATGGTTGATTTTGAAGTGGAACTCCAAAGATCCAATCTCCCTAAAAGCAGTGGCAGAAAGTAGAATGGCCATGTCCAAACTAGAGCTGAACTTACCAAATAAACTTTGAGTTCCAGTGGACACATCACCACATATGATTGGTGTTGTTGGCACAAGCAGACATGTGCCATTGGCTCTCAGTGACAGCCACCTCTCACGGCTGCTCCAGTCCGTTAACAGGAAGCTGAAAACACTGTTATTCCTTGTCTGTAGGCTCTTCTCTCTGATTAGCTCCTTTTAGATATTGAAAGGGGGAAAATGAGGCTTGCTCTTTCTGCGTCCCAGTGAGATTACTTAGGCATTTAATCATGGAGATTTCTTATTACAAAAAAAAAAAAAAAACCCTTCTCAAATGTAATATACTTCCATTTGTTCTATTATGGAAATTGTTTTTAAGTGAGTTTTCTTCTCCCAACTTTTTCCCCATCCTCTTAATTCGGGAAAGGAAAATTGTAGTGAAATGGGTTTTGGCTGGTGATTTTCATCCTTGGAGGGATATGATTTTATTTAAGGTGTCACCTTGCTAAATTTCATCCCACAGAGTTGATCATTCTTATATTTTTTCCTTATATCAAAATCAGAGATTTGCATCATCAAATTGCCATCCCTTGGCCTATTGTTTAAGAGGTTTGTAAATTCTGTTGAATGAAGAATATAAACATCTTAACTGTGTTTTACACGATTCAAATGGTTCTTTGGACAGAGCCACTGAGCTCAGTGGAGTTGTTAGTGTTGTCGTTGTTACTGTTGCCACTGCTGTTGTTCTGGGAGGTACCAGATACAAAGTGCATGGAAGATCCTCAGATGTAGAACAGGGTTTAGAGCACAGAGGCCCTGGCATGGTTTTTTTTAGGACACATTATAGCTTCAGGAGTCTCTGGCTCTGTGCCGTTCCTGTTGGCATGCCTTGTAACAAACCATTCTAGGAGGGCCTTGTGGGAGGGATCAGTTGTTGCACATGAAAAAAGGACTTCTAGACAACGGGCTGGCACCAAGGCACATTGATGGTGATCAGCAACTTGAGTTAGGAAAAGGAATAGCTTTTGTATCTCCCTTTTTTCCTTTCTCCTGCATGCAATTTTAATTCCTGGTATTTCCAGCCTCATTTGTCTGTTGTCACCTGACTCTGTGTTTGGGGACACAGCTCTGAGTCTGGGATGGCCCATGACCTCTTGTGAGAGCATCAAAGAACGGATGAAAGAAGATAAGGCCCCTCGTGGCTCTCGGCTCTGCCCTTCCTTCATTCCCTTTCCCAAACTAAAAGTAAACATCCTACTGGCAGAGGCTTTGCAAATACACCGTGTCATCCAGGTAACAAGAGAATACCTCACAGTTTTCTCGCTTGGATGATATATTTTTTTAAAAAATAAATAGTCCTATTTATGTAGGTTTTTGAGATTTTCTATCTCAAGAGGCGTATTTAATTGGAAATTGATCTTTAATGCCATAGAATGTTAATGCACGGGGATGTCACAGCTTCTTCGATGTAGATTACAGCATTGTCGGCATTAGCCACCTGACATCCACTTCTTGGGAGAACAATTGAAAATATCAGTGTTAACATCAATAAAGATGACTTATGAACACAAGAGACAAATGGGTATTGGCTCTGTAGGTCCAGATAAATGGGATACACTGTTTATTCTTCAGGTTTACATCACCCAAATCCAGCCGGTGCTATCGGGGACCAGAGGCTGAGTTTGAACATAAAAACTCTCTGTTCCGAATTGACTTCAGTGTACTTTCTGGCAGTTGTGTGTTTACGGTTGAGATGTTTAACATGTGAATGACGTTCCAGCTATCTCCGAACTAATCCTAGCATTTGGATCATGCAGAGCTCGTTACTAACATTTTACTGGTGCTGTAAAAGACATTCCAAAAGGGCTCAGGGATTCAATCAGAAAACTTGAATTCATTATAGTAACTTGAATAGTGTGGGAATTGGGCATCATTACTCTCAAACCGAAATCTCATTACCATTCTTAATAGTCTTTCAGCAAGCCCTGGCTTCTCTTCCTAAACTAAACTTGAAACTGTCATCGGGTGGAAAAACTTCATCTCATTAGAGTGTCAGGAGGGCAGCATAGGCAAAGGGAATCAAGACTCCAGTTGATTCCATATTTTTTGAGAAAGGGAAAGTTGCTTCCATCATTTCCTTCTGTCCTTAGCCTCTGAAGTTCCTTGCTTGACATTGCTCTTTGTCTGCTCCCCTTCCTTGAACCTGATTTTTCCAATGATATGGGGGTCCGGATAAAATTGACAGAAACCAGGCCCAAATGGAAGAAGCGAAGTCAATGGTGACCTGTGTTACTCGGACTCAGGAGATCGAACCTGCAGAAGAAGGAGTGAGGAAGGTGCCAGATCTTTACAAGGATGACCTGGCTCAGCGGAGAATTCAGGGCCACCTTGCCCCTCACCGAGAGGCTCCAAGATTTGTCACAGTCTCCAATATAACAGAGGCTGACTTGGAGACGTGGGAGAGACTCAAAGTGTCAGGAAAGACAAGGTGTGTCATTTTTTTCCCCTGGTTTTCCCCTGGCAGTAGGATTATTGAACTTTGAAGGAATCAAATGCTTATCCTTCTATCATTTTATATTCTCAGGGCTAGAAAAACAAAAACTCTCAAAACACAGTATATTCTGCGTGAGTTGAAAGTTATTAATACTAAAATTTACGAGCCACTGGATGGAAAACATCCTCTTTAATCGAACCAGCTACTGTGAATGGTTATATGGATAGGCTTGTTTACTGTAAGCAATTTAGACTTGAGTTTTAGCTAATTTTAGTTATTTCATTGTACCTAAGATTTTCTTTTTAAAAAAATTTTAAAAATATTTTATTTATTTTTGAGAGGGAGACAGAGCGCGAGTGGGGAGGGGCAGAGAGAGAGGGAGACACAGAATCTGAAGCAGGCTCCAGGCTCTGAGCTGTCAGCACAGAGCCTGACATGGGGCTTAAACTCACAAACTGCGAGATCATGACCTGAGCCGAAGTCAGATGCTTAACCGACTGAGCCACCCAGGCGCCCCCATCGTACCTCTGATTTTCTCATGCCATCATTTATGATGTTGGAAGTGATATTTTGAAAGCCATAGAAGCTTCAAGCACGATTACCTAGGCAAGACAATGATCATTTCTTCATTTGATTGATTAATGGAAAATCAATTCTGCTGTAGCCATAGAAGTGTTTTTCATAAATCTAGTATTTAAGAAAAAGAGCTCTTACTCATTTGTACTTGCCTTAGAAATCTTTGGAACTCATTTCTGGTTCTGACTAGGGATGGAGATGTTGAGCACATCTGTGCCCCTGAGCCTTCACCAGAAATTAAAGCAGAAACTGCCATTCGTGATGACTTTGCCAGCCGCAGAGCAAGGGCCTATGAGAAAGCTTCCAGCCCCAGGCAAAAGTTTGTGCACTTTGGACCCGTGACAGAGATAGATCAGCAGAAGTGGAAGCGACTCAGCATCGGCAAGGCTGGGCCTAGGGAGGATGTAGAAGAAGTCACGGGTCACGGCAGCAAGATTGAAATGAACTCTGTCACCCCAGCCTCAGCGGCCACGTCCGGTTTACAAAAAGACCGAACGCTTAATCCGCAAAATGACTGCAGGTATTTCTCGCCATACATGTGCAAGATCTGCATGGGAATCACTGCTGCTTTTAAAGAGCCTGCTGAAGCACATTAAAGAAGCCTCCGGAGATCACGTAGTTTTAACAGGCTCTTTTGCTGGTTGGCAGAGAAGTAACGTTAGCGGGTCGCCCTAGGGAGGCGCATGTATGTGAACGTTAATGGCAGGCATCCATTTTGATTCTGTTGTCACCAGAATCACTGCCTGGGAATGCCAGTAATCTTGGCGAATGACCCTTTTTCCCTCGGCTGCATTAAGCACTATTTTATTAGTTGGAAATATTGAATGAACTAGATGGAATGTTTTAATGATATCCCTAGTGTTTCTTCTAAAGATCTATGGATAAAAATCAGGTTTATCTAAAACCTCCCTGTTTCTTATCCCATGGAAGGAGGAAAAAATAGTTATTAATATCGTTAAGTCCAAATCTGGACAAAGAAGGAGACAAAAAGAAAATAAAGGTCTCTTCCCTCCGCTACTTAAAAAAAAAAAAAAAAAAAACTATAATAAATCGTGAATGGAAAAAGACTTCTCTCTTGGGGTTCCTATGAGTGAAGAATTTCCTTGGCTGAATCACCATCCACATTTGTGAGGGATCACCTGGGTAAAGCCCTCATAGGCCCACCACCAGTTCTCATCCTCACTGGAGGCCTTCCAGCTTTGAATTACCAAGCCCTCTTTTGGGGGTTCAAGTTCAGGGGGCTGGTCTCCCTTCCAGGAAGCAGGTATAGCGGGTTTTTAGGAGTCTGGATTCTCTTGGGAACCTCCATTCCACCTGCACGGTGGGAGCAAAGTAAGGCTATCCGTGGCAGCAGGAAATGCTCAAGATACCTTCCTCATGTCTTGGCCTTGCAATCCAAAGGAAGCAGTGAATGGTCCATGACATACAGAGGGGTATCTTTGGTCCAGTAGTGTAGCCAACACCATGGAGGATAGCAGACTATCCTAGATATACATAACCTATATATCCTAGATATATATATCCTAGATATATCCTAGATATACATAACCCTAGTAGACCAGAAATACGTAGTTGGTGTTTCAGAGGCTGATAGGGACCTGGGGCGGAGGAGGTGGGGATGAGACATTAGTAAGAAATGCATTGTTGAGTCCTTGACTACTGAGGGACCCATCGTCCAGGGTCATGCCAGCCTTTTTTTGACCTGTCCCAGGCCCTCGCCTGGGGTTCACATTCCATTATCTCCATCTGAGTATGTCATCCTTACTAACCAGCTTCCGGAATGAGAGCAACTGAACTCTCTTAATCTCTCAGTCTCCACAACTTTCGTTGTGTCCTTTCATAATTCTTTTTCCTCTTCTCTCTTGCCACCCCTGTTACTTGATTATCAACAGAATAGTGGATTCTGGTGTAGATGACCATTGCAAAAGGGTCTCGCGGCTGGCTCCTGTGCTGGAGACCCAGGAGGAGCATGCCTGCAGTTTGTGCGAGTGCCCAAGAACAGAGGAAGGTGAGGAGGACTTTCTCTCCCTTCCCAGGAGGTGAAGGATGACAGGTGGGGGTCAAGGCCTCTGGTGTGAATTCTTCCCTAGCAGTAAAGCCGTCCTCTCTGGCTTTAGTTACATGCAAACAGCTGCCGCAGGATGGCAAAGAGGAGAAAGAAGGAGCCACTCAAAGAGATTCTGAGACGCTGCCAAGGGCTGAAAGATCAGAGGAGAGCGGCCAGCCACTGTGAGCGCTTGCCTGCATTCCAGGGTGTGCTGCCTCTGCTGTGTGTGGCTGTTGTGTTCTCAGAAAACAGCTTAGAGCCACAGTATGCACTTGATGACTGATGTGGCGTGGAGTTAAGTCTCTTAAAAGAATGCACCCATCCCAGGGTCAGAGTCCTGCTTTCAGTGCCCTCTCCGGGTAGAGACTTGAGCCTTTGCATGTGGTTGGGTGCTGGCCAAATTTCATTCTCAGGAATCGTGAAAATCGGAAAGGGAAACCCATTCCTGTGTAAGTACCAGTTGCATGATGGAGGTCCACGGTATTAATACTCAGTTGCTATGTGTGCTGCTGCCTCCATGGACATTGGCTTCTTCTGTTTTGGGTTAATGCCAGTGAGGAATGCTACTGAAAACATCTTTAGCAATAAATGGCCTTTGACTGGCTGGCCTGAATGTTGCCCTAGTTCTTGTCCCCCAGCCGCTGAATGCAAGGCTTCAGGGACAGAAGAGAGCTCGGAGAAGATGACAGCTCCTGCCTGGAGTGGCAGGGGACTGAAAGGCCAAGGAAAGTTGTATGATTCACAAAAAGATGACATGATGGTCAGGAGAACCGGGACATCTCTTAGACGCACTGGATCCAACGCAAACCAGTTCCTCCCAGTTCCATTTGCAAAGCAACAGGATGTGGAGGAATCTGCCAAAGGTCCGCCAATGAAAGATAAGAGGTCAGAAGACTATCCTGAGCCTTTGTGATTTGTTTCTCTAGTCTGAGCCTTCATGGATGCTTTGAGTATGTTATTAACACATTATGGTACTTACCCACTATTGCTTGCAGAAATGGCCCAGGCTGCCAAGACTTTTTTTTTTCTTCCTTTTTTTGCATATAAGCAGGTATGGAAAAAATATCCAGTTGCAAGTTTTCCTGTTCAGCATTTTTTCTGACTCTCCTCTCATGGGCAACCTGAATGGGTAACTCTTTTATTTCTTATTAGTGCATGTAGGAGCCCTCAGGTAAACGAATTGACCTTCTTTCTGACCTACTTAATTTCATTTTGATTCCTGGGGGGGTCTTCAGGTCCAAAGAAGATGTATACCACTTAGCAGTTTGTAATTTAATTTAATTTCAACATTAGCAAACACTCAGTGCTTTCTAGAGGTAAGATTTCTTCTATTCCATGCCATGCATGACTTGATTTAAAAGGAAGAGTAAAGAAATAATCTGAGGTTTATTGTTAAAGGCCTATTTGTTGAAGCCTCTGTTGCTATTTAGTAAGAGTGATACCTTTTTGTTAAAAGTGTGGTCTGCCAGACCTGTGTAGGGTAAAGGAGTGAGGAGTGTTTTGCATAATTATATGATCCACTATAGGGACGCCTGGATGGCTCCGTTAAGTGTCCGACTCGGTTTTGACTCAGGTCATGATCTCACGGTTTCATGAGTTCGAGCCCTGCATTGAGCTCTGTACTGGCAGCATGGAGCTTGCTGGGGATTCTCTCTCTCTGCCCCTCCCCTACTTGCATTGTCTCTGTCTCTCTCAAGTAAACGTATAAACTTAAAAAAAAAAAAAAATGATCCACTATAAACAGGAAGTGATGGAGTTGTGCTTCACGAAGGACCTTGAAGGGAGCGCGGCAGAAGGTAGGATGGGGAGCAGGGAAAATCTCAAGTAACATCCACATTTTTAAGTTAATATCCTAGCTATCTTTATAACCTGGATCTAACCTCTGCTTTACATTCCTCTGAATCATACTAGTACTAGAGTAGAGCCTTCTTGAAACATTGGTTTCAGGAAGCAAGGGTAATATTCGTAATATTTGTGGCCCTGTCAAAGTGTGTCTGTTCCCTCCAGCTTGCCTTCTCCTGGCAATTCACAGGCAGGGTGACGTAGAAGGAAGCGAGTGCGTGGATCACACGCAGATCCCGGTTGGTCAAGGCCAGTCAGGGCTGGTTAGTGACGGAGGGACTGACTGAGCTGCCCGGTCCACCCCACTCACTCACTTTCCAGACGCCCTGACACAGTGCAGCCGGGGATTATGGGCGCTGCTGTAAAGCCAGTTAGAGCGAAAGGGAGGAAGGATGCAAAGCCCGTGGCCACCTACTAGACACTTTCCAGGTGTTTTCCCATTTATTTAGTCCTCACACAGCCTTTGGGAGGAAGAATTTTCATCTGTATCTTGCAGTTAGGAAACCGAGGTCCACATCCACACAGCTGTAAGTACAGTTCCAACATTCAAACCCAGCTCTGCCTGAGCTGAGCGGAAAGCCAGTGCCCCTCCTCCCCCCACCGCCCAGCACGCATGGAGGAAGCTGTGGAAGCCTGATGAATTGCCTGTCACTTTTATCTGCCCCCCTATTTGTGATTCAGAGAAAGTCCTCTTTCTATTCAAACGAGAATGAATGGCTAGTTTGAGCAGAAGGAGATATGGTCAGATTAACTTGTGTGACACAGTTGTGTGACTGAGTAAGCATTCGCTTTGGGAACTCATGTTTCTTTTCCACAAGTATTTATTGAGTAATCACTATGTGTAAAACACTGGTCTGGGTGCTAGGGGATCATTTTAACTGGGCAGGAAACCCGTTCTTCCCTCGCACTTCAAATGAAGCATATGCCGGTTCACAATAAGGAAGTTTATAACTAGCCAATTATTGATCCTGAAATGCTTTGTTAGTGCTGAAAGTTAAATACATGCAATCAATAGATGCATAGAATATTCTCTTTATCTTTCTGAATATCCCTACCCTCACAATTAAAGTTTATTCGTTGCCTTTTTCTTTCTTTTTTTTTTTTTTTTCTTTTTGGTGGGATGCTCATACCAACTGATTTCTCTGGCCAATTTTGTACCTATTGACTCACCTACTTTGCATTTAAAAAAAAGAAAACCTCTTTATTAGTGATTTTTTAACTTACCTGTACTTTTCAGTTTCCCATAGGACAACTGAGAAAGCCATTTGCAGCCCAAGCTTAATTATCTTTTCCTTAACTGCAAAGGCAGTTCTGCTTAAATTGATGCCCTCTTAAAACTAATAAGTTAGTCTGAGAGGAAATTCCTTAAACCCATAAGTATAGAGTAAAGGGCTAAATGAACATTATCTTTAGGAACTGCACTATTCTTTTCAGTTTCCAGAGTATTCAATAAATAGTTGTCGAAGTCCTAGTCTGGTCACCATCAGGGAACCCAAAAAGAAAAATCCCTGCCCTCATGGAGCTTACATTTTAGTGTAAATGTACATTTGTTGACAGAGATTTCCATGAAATGCTGTTAAATATTTTGTGTAGAAGCAGTTTAAATTCAAATATATCCTACAAGTGGGGCGCCCAGGTGGCATCGTCGATTGAGTGTCCAACTCTTGATTTCGGCTCAGGTCATGATCCCAAGGTCATGGGATTGAGCCCCATGTTGGGTTCCATGCTCAGCATGGAGCCTGCTTGGGATTCTCTCCTTCTGCCCTTCTCCATTGTTCGTGTGCACCCTCTCTCTCTCTCTCAAAAAAAAGAGAAAAATAAAAAATGGGACGCCTGGGTGGCTCAGTTGGTTAAGCATCCAACTTTAGCTCAAGTCATGATCTCATAGTTTGTGAGTTTGGGCCCCACATCATCAGGCTTTCTGCTCGTAATGTACAGCTGGCTTGGGATCCTCAGTTCCTCTTTCTCTCTGCCCCTCCCCCCACACCTCCTCAAAACTAAACATATTTTTTTCTTAAATTTTTTAACGTTTTATTTATTTTTGAGACAGAGAGAGACAGAGCATGAACAGGGGAGGGTCAGAGAGAGGGAGACACAGAATCTGAAACAGGCTCCAGGTTCTGAGCCGTCAGCCCAGAGCCCGGCGCACGGCTCGAACTCACGGACCGCGAGATCATGACCTGAGCTGAAGTTGGCCACTTAACCGACTGAGCCACCCAGGCGCCCCTAAAGATATTTTTTTTTTAATTTTTTTTTACATTTATTTATTTTTGAGAAACAGAGTGAGACAAAGCATGAGCGGGGGAGGGGCAGAGAAAGAAGGAGACACAGAATCTGAAGCAGGCTCCAGGCTCTGAGCAAGAGGTCAGCACAGAGCCTGATGTGGGGCTCAAACTCACGGACCGTGAGATCATGACCTGAGTCAAAGTCAGACGCCTAACTGACTGAGCCACCCAGGTGCCCCTAAAGATATTTTTAAAAAAGAAAATATATCCTACATACAGCATACATATAGCTGAATCTCATCAACAAAATGTGTTAAAGAAGCCAAACTCAAAAGGATACATACTACATGGGTCCATTTATACAGCAGAAAACACTTGATACTAATCTCTGGGTATATATGGTTTGTGTAGATTCACTAAGGAATGTGTGTATGATAGGTGCACTTTCTGCAGCATATATTATACTTCAATAAAACATTAAGAGAAATCTTCAGATAGAAACACAAAAACACATGCTAACTATTAATTGATTATTTCTAAGTTCACTAGGCATAACTTCTCTGCTCTATTCCATAGATAATTTAGAAAACACTGTATTTGCATAAGCCTGTTCCAACAGGCCTATTAATTAACTGGGAAGCATAGATCCAGTCTTCAGAATGAATACCGCTTATGCACTCTCTCATTATGGAGGAATCCACTGGTCATCTGTTTCAATGTAGTAGTATTTTTAGAAACTTGAGGGTATTAGGTTAAACTTTAGCTCCTTCTGAAACTATCCCCTGGAGAAACAGAAAATGAGCCTTACTACCAGAAGAGAAATATCCACAAACCTTTTGGCCATTTTAACAGAAACTTTGGGTTTTGCACTGGTTTCGTTGCCTTCACTGTAAATGAAAACAATTGTTAATGAATGCAGACTGTTCTAGAATGGTAAGAGCAGATAAGAGAAAAGGATGTGTGCGTGCACCCGTGAATTCCAGGGTGTTTTCCCTAAGATTATAGGAAGAGATCTTTAGAAATTTTCCCCCATAAACTGTTATGAAACTGAACATGAGACTAGATAATTTTTGCTAAAAACCCCAAAATTTAATTTGCTGGAAACTGAAAGCAGGACATTGTTTTCTTTACCCAAATAATTATTTGTCCACCATCAGAGTGCAGAAATGCTTTTGGGGCATAGGTAAGAACCTTCTCTTAAAATCTCCCTTTGCTGAGGAGATAGTCATTTGTGGAAGCCGCTTTTTTAAAATGTGCTTTAAAATATGCCCTATAATGTCCTCATATCTTTTTTCTAATTTAACCTTTTTCCTTGCTTTAGCAAACACATTAAAATCGAAAGTGTCTATATTGTAGAAGGTACAACTGTGTAGACCTAAATAATCAGAAGAATATAGAAGATTAAAAAAAAAAAAAAACATTGGTTTTTCAAGTTATGGAATATTATCCAAGCCTGGTTTTGATTAAGGCCGCCAGTTTTCTAGGAATTGTGGTTTTTGTCAAATGCATGCGGAAGGCACTGATTGGGGTTCTGGTTGGAGTTCTGGTTTGCTTTCAGAAAAGTGCAGAAACACTCTTTGATGTCATTTGTGCAAATGCATTAACACATCAGGGAAAGGGTCAGTAAGCGTGTGCTTCTATGTTGGGTGTCCATTACAGCCGTTACTGCAGAACATAAAGGCATGAAGAGCTTAACTGTTTGTGAACAACCATAATACAGGTTTTGTTTTGTTTCTTTTTAAACTGCCTTCTCTAAACATTGTGGGTTGCACCTAAGCCTTTCCGTGTTTGTATTGAACAGCTTCTTTTTTGTGGGTAGCATGGGGATTATTTTCATTTCTCCTCTGTGTTTTAATACACAGTTTGCGTTCTTTAGAAATGCCAAGACTTTTCTTTCCTTTTCTGTAGCTCATGAATATTGCTAATTGTATAATGACACTTCTCTTCCAGTGTGATCAGCAAAAAAGGTTTGGCGTGCCAATATTTCACCAGTAGTGTTTGTTTCCAGCTTGGTTACAGTGTTTACCTTCTGTCATGCCCATCCTCTAATTGTGTATTTGGTCTTGTAGATACGGTCCGAGAACTCCTGTGTCTGATGACGCAGAGTAAGTTGTCTTGTGTTTATAGGAATACATTAATTATTAGCTTAAACTGCATGCTTCCGGTACTCACTACTAATTGAAACGCCATTGATGCAACAGTGAACTGAACAGCTAACTGACTCATGCAGCCTCAGAAAAGCACTTGAACTTGGAATGCAGAACATATGTTCTGTGCAGGACAGATGAATGAAGGAGTAACAAGCATGATTCTAATATGCAGCTGCTGCTTAAACTTAACATTTGCTTTTCCTAGACGTGGCACGGTGAGGTTTTTCTTCTTACGGTTTGGATGTTGGTAGCCCTTCTGAACCACAGAATTATTCTGCGTTTTGCATTTAATTCTTGATATGTTAGGACTTGGAGTTAAACAATGGAGCAGTCATTCTTATAGCCATATTTTTCTGAACGAAGAAAACAAATCCTAAGCCACTAATTATAGATTCAGGAGCCCAAGTTCCTCCCAGGTTGGAGTAATATAAACTGTGGGGTGCTCCTGACCAGGACGTCGGGGTTATATTCCGGTTCTGTGGCATAGCAAGGGGTCAACATGTCAAACACGACGTGGGCTTCCTCTCCCTGCCCCTTAGTGCCGGTCCTCTCAGAGATTCATTCCCCACCTCCGCCTCATGTCCAAATTTGAGAAGAAGCCAACACTCTCCCGCTTGTGACCGCATTTACTCCATTTCAAAAATGGATTTCCCATCTGCAGAGCATTCTGAAATAGATATCTAAGGCAAAAGTTTTCTTTGTAGAATGCTAGCTTTCTGAGATTTGAGTAATTTGTGTTTTAAGAATCACAACATCAGTGGCCTGCTGAGACTGATGTCTCCTCTGTGAGAGGCATTCTGTGCCCTCACGGGAATCTGAGCCATCGGAGAAGCAAACACTGGCCTAAGACATTTAAGTCTTGGCCTTAAAGACTTAAATGGCCTTAACTCTTGGCCTTTAAGTCACCAAGTGAGGAGTCTAAAAAAGAATGTAAAACACAAAAACCATTGCCACCAACGATAATGAGATTGGGCCAAAAAACTACTGTTTTGAGTACCTGTTCCATGTCTGTGTTCAACACATCAGCTTGGTTTGTACTCCCAGCACTAAGCGGTCTGACTCCGGTGCCAGGGTATGACCCCAACGTGCGCTCTACAATTGCTCTGCGGCTGATGTGCAGAACAGTCATGTCTCAAAACCAAGTTCAGCCTGAGCCTGACTGATTGCACGGAGTTAAGTAGTCTATAAAATTGAGCCCTGGTTATTACTTTTAAAATCTGCAGTGGCAATATGTAACATTCACTGAAAGGTGGATTACATAAGATTGATAGGTAAAACACTACTTTGATATGGTTAGCAAAAACATTTTGAGGGAATGGATTTATTCTTCATCAGTGCAAAGCCATCATGCACTTTACCTAAGACGGATCTCTGGGAAATCCCAAAAGGTGGAAGAAAAGAAGGTACGTTAAAGAGCGTTTGAATCTTGCCTGTACCTGAATGTGAAACCTCACCGACAGGGAAAGTTAACGATCTTTAAAAGGGGTGGAGGTGGGGACTCCCTTCTCTGCTCTAAATTTACAAAAAGCAGCCTCCTGGAGTAAGAAGCATAAAAACTTCTTTTCCAGAGGTCTTATCTAGGAGTATACAAAGTGCTGAATTTCCTTCTTGGAAGTAGACACAACTTAATATGAAACCATGCAGGGAGCCAAATGCAAAGTTTATATTGGGAGTTTCGTTTTTAAATAGAAATTAATATATGTTTAGTTTATTCCCCAACTATCTCCCTCCTTCAACATCTTTAAGGGCAATTATTGGCATAGGCTCTATTTATTCAGAATTGACACATTCTTAAAATACAGCCCAATCAAAAAAAGATGTGCCCTTTAAGGAAAATGCAGGTCGGGGGCAGACCTACCACACAGGCAAACAGAGATTTCCGCCTCCTGGCAAGCCAAGAATGTTTCCATAGATGTAGTTTCACCTTCTTGCCCTTTTCTTCATTTGCACACTCCTCCTCTCCCAAGGCTCTCCCCACCAACGGAGCGAGTGTACCGTGAGAGCCGTAGACTATTTTATTCCTAATTCGCTCACCGTAGACCTGGCCCAGAAACCGTTTTCCAGGCTCCCCTTGAGGTGATTTAATCCTGGTCCTCAAAAATGCCAACCTACCACCAGGAGAGACTTCGGGGCTCTGTAGCCAGGGACCCTTGTCCCAACAGCACAAGGCTGAGAAGCACTGCTTGAGTGCCAGTCACATTAATATGAATATTCTGGAACCTGGGCTCCTCCAGGATCCCCTACCCTGTCCCTAGACATACACTTCTTCATTTTGGAGGCTGAGTCCAACCTCTGAGCTAAGGAACATTGTCTGAATGGTGACTCAGCCCATTTTCTGTCTAGTGTTACCAATTTTCAAGTTGCTTAGTTCCTTTTTTTGAAATAGCATAGAGATATTGCTCAGAGTTCAGTTATTTTATTTTATTTTATTTTGGCCAGTTTGCTGGT
The DNA here is from genome assembly GCF_014898765.1 of Herpailurus yagouaroundi. Classification (NCBI taxonomy): domain Eukaryota; kingdom Metazoa; phylum Chordata; class Mammalia; order Carnivora; family Felidae; genus Herpailurus; species Herpailurus yagouaroundi. The sequence continues at coordinate 133,652,165 of NW_024412376.1, read as the reverse complement.
ATTTCTTTTTAAATAAATAAATAAACAAACAAACAAACAAACCAACCAACCAACCAACCCCTCTCGGGGGAAACAGTGCTTCCTGGTATATGAGAGGGCAACCAAGGGTTTCTCTTTTGATTTCACTAACCAGCTTTTGGCCGCATTGGGGCTGAGATCATTAGAACTTCATGGTGGGAGCAGAGATAGGAATCCTGGACAGAAAGAGGCAATTCTCAAGGCCTTTTGCTCTGATTCTCTTCCAAGTGACATAACCAAATCCCAAATATTAGAGAAGACTGCCATTGTTTCCTGAGGTTCTAGAAGAAGACCTGGCTCTATGGCTACCCGGTGTGGCCTAAACCCAAATTCTGCCCTTTAGAAATGGTAGATAGCGAAGTTGAAAAGGGGGCCTCCTTTCTACCCCACAGTCTGCTAACGACTTCGATTAAAAGAGAGCCCCGCTTAGAGAGGTTTTTATCTTCCACAGTCTTCGTGAAGACTGTAAATTGCCTTTAAAGATGAACTGACTAAATTGGATCGATTTAAGGTGAAGGGTTTTTTGGTTTTGTTTTGTTTTGTTTTTTAACTGAGAGGAGAAATGGGATGATTTTCAGTCTCTTTCTACAAAGCCTCCTTAAGTGAATTTTCATCCGTGGAGTTTAAAAAAAAGTGAGGTTAGACTTTTCAGCCTACCTCTGCAAATTCCTAAATCTTTCTTAAACAACGTTGATAAGTAGTGTAAAATGGATGATAAATCACAGCCCCTTCCCCCTTTGAGGACTGCAGTTTAGCTTTTTGGGAGACATGGCTGCCATAGTCCGCACCATCCTCTGAGTATGTAGAGGCATCTTCACACGGTGGTTTGTCATATTTGTGCTAATAGAAACCTCAGGTGAAAGTCCTTCTATGCAGTCAGAGTATTAGAATACTTGTGGGGAAGACAGATCCCAAGTACAATCTTCAGTTTTAGCTCTCTTAGGTCAGATTTAAATTGTCCAACATCTAGAGAGAGGGAAGAGGCACCCAACAGATCCATGAAGATTCATTTTGAATGTGGGCAGCCATTGCATTGGGGATACGTCTTCCCCTTCCAGAGAGCTGTCTGCCAAGGAACCCACTGGCAGCCAGTGATGCCGAAGCTGTTCATTGTCCGGCCGTGGGGATAACTATTTTGGACATCACTGATGATGTGTAGAATTAACTGGTGTCTAAGTGCATGGCTTTTCTTTTTCTTTGTGTTAAGCTGGCTTCGAAAATGGACTATCATAGTCTTCTGTTCTTAGAGGTGAACAGTGAACCTCCATTTCTTGATTTTGGACTGTTGTGACTCACTCGGCCCCAGAGCTCATTTCTTTGAGAGGAAAAAAAAAAAAAGGAAGGTTTTGCTTTGGGTTTTATTTCTGTTTTCACCTTGCTGCTTCAGCTTCTGCTGTAACAAAGGTCTATGTAAGCACCATAGAAAAGGCCCTGTGGTCTTGTCCAACATTTAATAACCTCCTATAGGACATATCAATTATACGTACAGCCTAAGGGTTGAAAAAATTGCTTTCCCTACCTATCCTTTTTCTTTTAAAGGAGTAAATTCAGTAGTATCCTGACAAAAATAAGGTAAAATGCTTGTGAGACTATTAGGATACAAAGTATATGCTGATTTATATATTTTATTCCTTAATCTTACTACCAAATACCTTATTTCCTTGATTCCGAGATGCTCTCAAACTGCACTTCCAATTTACAGACATTTTTTACAGGAAATACAAATAAGTACACCAAATATATGAATCACTAATGTGTAGTTATCGGATGCATCCACAAGTCAGAAAATACAATATGAAAAGGTGGTGTCTTAGACTTGAGGCTGAATGATTTTTTTTTGAAAATGGAGAAATTTCCTTAGGTAATGTAGAAAGCATGTAAGACAGCTCTTTACGCAAAGAAGCATTTATGGTAATGAAGTATTTGCTGCGTGGGATGGCACCCTCCTTCCTTCCCCACAAATTCTCCCTACGTTATACCTTGTAATTCTCTTCATTTTATTTTCTACTACATTTCCAAATGAGAAGAGCCTAGAGCTCCAAATACCTTTTTCTAGCCCGTCCATAAACATATTTTGGCACCTACGGATAAAATGACGTTGACTTGCTGCAGCCACCACGGAAGGCAAAGATGGCCACGTTTTGGCTTTCGCGGCAAAAGAAGTGGGGTGCTAGCATGCCCGCTGCAGGCTGGGGGATCGCAACGGGCCGCATCACGGGGCTGGCTTGAGCTGCTGCGGGGAAGGGGCGGTTTTCCAAGCGCGGTAGCGCCCCCGCGCGGCAGGACGCGCAGACACACCCCGGGCGCCGGTCCATTTTTGTCTCTCCTCTCTCCACGCTCAGGAGCACGAGTATGTTTGACATGCGGTGTGAGGAGGAGGCCGCGGTGCAGCCGCACAGCAGGGCCCGCCAGGAGCAGCTGCAGCTGATAAACAACCAGCTGCGAGAAGAGGACGACAAATGGCAAGATGTGAGTGTCGGCCAAGGCCACGGGCAGCGCGGAGGCTGCCCAAACCGTGGGTCAGAGCCCCCTTGGAGCAGGAAATCAGGGGGGTGGGTAGACAGGCTTGAAAGCCATGCAGGGGGAGGGAGCCCGTAGAGGATTTCAAACCAGTGACGGGAAGTGTGGGATTAGTAAGAAAGTTAAGGGCAACGTGAAAGGTGAAGGATACAGATGTGTATTCGACAGGTACTCTTGCTAGAAGGTTGGCCACAAAGGAGGGGGAGCAGGAGGGAGGCAACCGGCATGGGATGCAGAGTTGAGGATGCCCTGTCTTTTGTTTGAGATGATACATTGAAATCAATAACGATGATGATGGCAACAATAATCGCCAACATTGAAAGCCTGCCGGTTACAGGCACTGTTCTGCCTTGCATGTAGGAATTCTTCAGTTTCCTTAGTAACCCGATGAGGTAGCAACTGGTATCATCCTCAGTTCCACACATATGTCCCAGAAGAGCTAAGTAACTCACCCAAAGTCACACAGCAGTGAGTGAGGTAGCCAAAATTAGAACCAGAGAAGGAAGTCTCTATGGCCTGATGAGGGCCTTGAGATCGTCTCTGTGCTGAGAGCAAAGAGCCAGGGCAGGGAAGAACGCGAAGATAGGGATGACAAGAAGGACGGTGGATTCTTCCATGTAATCCTCACAGAGCACTCTGAGGTGGCTAATGCAAAATTGGTGGTCCAAAAAGTTAACATTTCCAAAGTCTACGTAGTAATAATTATGACTACAATATATTGGGCACTTACTCTGTGTCTGGCACCTTATTTGTACTATGTCATTTAACCCTCACAATAGGCTGGTAAGAGTAGGTGTAATTGGCATCCCTGTTTTAGAGATGAGGAAACAGAGGTACAGACAGGCTAAGAAACATGCCTGAGATTCCAAAGCATGGAAGAGATAGCGCTAGGATTACCTCCCACAGCTGCACTCCCATCCACCTGACTCCAGACTCCTAGAAATAATTATTTCTGCCTTTTCTTCCTTCCCAGAGGAAATTGTGTAGGTCTGTGGCTGATTCCTACTATCCTGTTGTCAGCAAGTCCATTCACAATGCACAGGTCATAAATCGGAAGAAATGAAATTTCTTGTGATACCCTGTGAAGCAATACTTTAAAATTTAGCAGCTGACGTGAAATATGATTGCATTTCACATTACTGTGCTTAAATGAATGCATTGCCCTGCTGTGGATATTGTAGCTCTGTCTGAATATTTCCTGCCTTTGAGGCATTCCTGTTCCAACCAGACTTACGTTGGATTGGGTGGCAATGCCCTAGCATAGTGCTGGGCCCATCGCGAGTGCTCACTAAACTCTAAAGAGTAGACATGGAGTTGTGTGTAAGCCTGGAGAAGTATGTCCTGTCTACCCCTGACCCCCCGCCCCCACTAGGACCTGGCTCGTTGGAAGAGTCGTAGAAGAAGCGCTTCCCAGGACTTAATCAAGAAAGAGGAAGAAAGGAAGAAAATGGAGAAGTTACTGGCTGGAGAGGATGGAACAAGCGAACGAAGGAAAAGCATCAAAACCTACAGAGAAATTGTTCAAGAAAAGTGAGTTCTTTTGTTGTTTTTTTAAATGTGCAATATGCTCTAGATGTGCTTTTTCTAAACATTGTTGCTATTCACAGAGGCTCTGACACCAGTATTCCACACTCCCCGTGCTCCCCTTTCAGCTCGACCTTGGTTCCTACCAAGGTCTTCTTTGCCATTTTTGTGACTGTTGACTTTGTTCTTGCTGCCCTTCCCATGCTCCTCCTTTAGAGAGCGGAGAGAGAGGGAGTTGCATGAGGCCTACAAGAATGCACGGTCTCAGGAGGAAGCAGAGGGGATCCTTCAACAGTACATCGAAAGGTTCACCATCAGCGAGGCTGTTCTCGAACGCTTGGAGATGCCAAAAATTCTGGAAAGAAGCCATTCAACAGAGCCAAACTTAACCCCCTTCCTGAATGACCCCAACCCCATGAAATACCTGCGGCAACAGTCACTGCCTCCACCCAAGTTCACTGCCACTGTGGAAACCACCATCGCTCGCACCAGCGTTCTGGATACCAGCATGTCAGCAGGCAGTGGCTCTCCAAGCAAAACTGTCACTCCCAAAGCAGTGCCTATGCTGACACCCAAGCCTTACTCCCAGCCCAAAAACTCTCAAGAGGTTCTGAAGACCTTTAAGGTAGGATATGTTCCTTAAGAATAGAAGCAAAACCAAACCCCAGGTAAAAAAAGAAAGCATCTCGCCTCAAGAAGATAGAATTATTTGTATCAGACAAAAGAGGAATGTATTAACATTTACAATTGTAAAGTTTATGCCTCAGGAAATTTGGTTTGCAAGTAGTTAGAGGACAGATGTTCCCCCCAGTTCCTACTGATAGACTCCAATGAGATTGATAATTGAGACATCTCCACGAGCAAGGCTTATTTTTGAATTTGATATAAGGGCATGGTCTCTCTATAGTAGTGGTAACAGACCCTTAGTTTAGTAAAACCCTGGGTATCCCAGGATACCCTGGGGCTATAGCAAAGTCCTCAGAACAAAATTTTAATTGCCTTTGTTTTAAATAGAAGCATAGGCAGCCACCTCTTCTTTTTAAGGAATTTGACATCCTAGCCAAAAAGATGCTACAATTGAAAAAAAAAAAAAAAAGAGTAATACAAGGAGTACATAGGAACATGGGATGTACTTGATTCCCAGATGACACGGGTTTTTAAATTTTTAAGTGGAAAGAAACTAGGTTGTTTCCTACCAGCATGAATATGTAAAATACTGTTCCAGAACGAAGGATCGTTTGACAGCCAGACATCTTTTCACTTCCTCAAATCTCAGTGTTTTCCCTCACATCATGAGGAAGCACTCATTCTTTGGCTTAAAGCTCTTTGGATTACAAAGAAAAATCAGTTCTCATGGTCCCTGCACACCACATGGGTTCTTAATAGAAGACAGAGGTGGACTTCATCACCAGGAGACAAGAGCACATGACTGTGAAGAAAGTTTGCTCAGCTAAACTAATTGAGTAATGTGATGTCATGTATCTTCCTGTTGAATTTCAGAGGGAACCAAAGTATATACTTTCTGACTATTGCTTACATAACTCAGAATGGATCTTAAATATCTGTGCTTTAGCCTTTGACAGAACAAAAGGAAAGTACCCTGGATGTCTCATCTGGGTTGAATAGAGATGTGTGTCCCCCGAAGGGCTGGAGCTGTGTCTTTGTTGTTCACAGCTTCTTCCTAAGAGCCTGGCATAGGGACCTGGGAAATAGTAGGCACTCACCAAGTTCTTATTGAATAAATACATGAATGTTCCTTGAGAAAATGAGCCACTCATCAGGCAGGCTCACACATAGATAATCATGTCCCCATACATGCTCAATATCCCACCTGAGTACTACACCAGGTCTCCTTCACCTAGGGCTCGTGACCATGAACTATCTGTGATGTTTCATGAAGGAAGATTTGATATTGAGGTGGCCCAGAACAGGGGTAGATAATACACTTATTTAACTTGGTATCCAAAGCATCCGATCAGATAATGTAGATGTCCATTTCCCTTTCTTTATATAAATAGTGCAAGGTGATCATTTAAACAGAAGAATTTTGATAGATGACTTTATGGCAAGACTTTGGCCCTGAGGAATCCCTGTCTCTCACCATTGTGGCAAAAGAGTGTCAAAGGTCTCAGGAAGAGCATTCATGGAGGAATGGGGAGAAGAACTTAAGTAGAGATCTTTTTAGAGCTGGGGTTCACTCTTGACCACCAATGAGCCCTTGACTCATCATGGGCATTTATGGCTATGAGCCCCATTCACAGCCCTACCACTCAGTGGGTGAACCCAGTTATGGTCAAAGGTAGTATATAAATGGAAAGTTGCTACCAGATAATGCCAGGGTAGAAGCTAAGGGGTACGTGTGTGTGTGCGTGCGCTCATGTGGGTAGGGCAGTGGGATGAGGGAGACAGAATACGGGCTTAGTTTCCTAGTACAACAGAATTAAGAGTAAAGGAAAATCAAGTGAAATAGTTTAAGCCAGTGTTTTTCAAAGTGAGAATTATTACCTGTTGCCAGGTTATGAAATCAATTTAGTGGCTTAGTATTAGCATTTTTTTTTAATTTTTCTTTACCATTTATTTATTATTGAGAGACAGAGAGACACAGAACATGAGCAGGAGAGGGGGTAGAGAGAAGGGAAGACACAGAATCTGAAGCAGGCTCCAGGTACTCAGCTGTCAGCACAGAGCTGATGCGGGGCTTGAACTCAACAAACTGCGAGATCATGACCTGAGCTGAAGTCAGTCGCCTAACCAACTGAGCCACCCAGGCGCCCCTAGCATTTTTTAATAAAGTAAAATAGAATACAAAAAAAAAAAAAAATAGTGCATCACATAAAATAAAGGTAAAAAGTATTTTGCAAAACCCCTATTTCAGCTATAGTTATGTGGGTGTGCTCAGTTATGATTTAAGTTTCTTTCTTATGGATCACAGACAACAGATTCTTTAAGCCACAGGCTTAAGGTAAATAAACCCTAACTAATATCTGGCCTTCCATTATTCCTCTTGAAAGATTTTAGAAGGCCTAGTAATAATAATGGCTAATGTTTATATACATAAATTGTGCCAGATATTGTTGTAAACTCTGTACATATGTTAACCCATAAAATCCCCTCAACAGCACGATCAGGGAGATGCCATTATAAAAGTTTATAGGTGAGGAATCTGAGCACAGAGGATAAGACACTTGTTGAGGATTATGTGGTTTTTAAATGTAGAGCCAGGATTGAGTCTTAGGCTGTCTGACTGCAGCTTCCTCTTATAACACTGTGTATATTGCCCCAGACTTTAAGACGGAGGGGAAGGTTCTAGGTACCTTTCAAGAAGCCAGACTAACAACCCTCTCTGCTCCTCCTTTCTTGCTTTTACCACCTTCCCTACACATGGGTACAAAACAAAAATATTTTAATGTGATGGCCTTTTGTTCTTGGAAAAATTGGGATTGTAAAATTAGCTGGAAATGGGGATTCACTGTAATAGAGCATAGTATCAGGCCCCCTGCCCTTCGTGTTAGCTTCCAAAAATGTACCCATTGCCCCCTTACCACAGAATAACCTATAGAAGGTTCCTGAGCTGAGGTGGGTTCTACCTAATTTATATGATAGCCAGAAAAAAAAATCTCAAAACTGTGGAATAGTAATCAGAACTTGAATGAAGTACACTGCAACCCAAATGTGTGACATGTATTTATACTTAAGATTCTTTAATTTTCTATACTTTAAAATAAGAGCACAGACCAAGTGAACAGGAAATTTAACCCAAAGTGAAGTGGCCCGAGAAGATTGATGAATTTTAAAAGAGATTCTGGGCACCTGGGTGGCTCAGTTGGTTAAGTGTCTGACTTCGGCTCAGGTCACGATCTCACGGTTCTTGAATTCAAGTCCCGCATTGGGCTCTGTGCTGACAGCTCGGAGCCTGGAGCCTGCTTCAGATTCTGTGTCTCCCTCTCTCTCTGCCCCTCCAATGCCCATGCTCTGTCTCTCTCTGTCTCTCAATAATAAATAAACGTTAAAAAAAATTGTAAACTAGGGGCACCTGGATGGCTCAGTCAGTTAAGTGTCTGATTTCAGCTCGGGTCATGATCTCACAGTTTGTGAGTTCAAGCCTCGCGTCGGGCTCTGTGCTGACAGCTCGGAGCCTGGAGCCTGCTTGGGATTCTGTGTCTCCCCCTCTCTTTGCCCCTCCCCTGCTCGTGCTCTCTCTGTCTCTGTCTCTCAGTAATAAATAAATGTTAAAAAGAATTAAAAATAAATAAATAAATAACTTAAAAAAATAAAAATAAATAAAAGAGGTCCTTAAAGAGGTCATTTATGGGGGCCCTAATTTCCAGAGCCAATGGAAGCATTTGAGAGGCCTTACTTTTGGTTGGATCCTGAGTATTAAGTGATAGTGTTTTACCGTGACTCTGAATGTGTTCTTTTGTTATAGTCTTTCATTGGGGAATAGCTTGTGTTTTTTGTTCACTGTGTTTTTTATAGGTAGATGGGAAAGTCAGTGTGAATGGAGAAGCAGTTCATGGTGACAAGGAGAAGGAAAGAGAGAGTCCCACGGTGGTACTTGCCTCCTCACTAACCAAATCCCAGATGTTTGAAGGTGTGGCCAGAGTGGATGGGTCCCCAGTGGAACTCAAACAAGACAACAGTAGCATTGAGATCAACATAAAGAAGCCAAATTCTGTTCCCCAAGAACTGAGAGTAAGAGCAAACTTTTTTTTTTTTTCCTTTTTGGGATCATTCCACCGTGAAAGAATGTCTTTTTAAAAATAAGTATTGGTTTCAGGAGCAGAAGTCAGTGATTCATCACTTACATACAACACCCAGTGCGCATCGCAGCAAGTGCCCCCTAAATCCCCATCACCCATTTAGCCCATCCCCCCGCCCACCTCCCCTTCAGCAACCTTCAGTTTGTTCTCTGTGTTTAAGAGTCTCATGGTTTGCCTCCCTCTCTGTTTTTATCTTATTTTTCTTTCCCTTCCCCTTTGTTCATCTGTTGTGTTTCTTAAGTTCCACATGAGTGACATCGTATGATATTTGTCTTTCACTGACTTATTTCGCTTAGCGTAATATACTCTAGTTCGATCCACATTGTTGCAAATGGCAAGATTTCATTCCTTTTGGTGAATATATATCACATCATCTTTATGCATTCATCAACTGATGGACATTTGGGCCCTTTCCATAGTTCGGCTGTTGTTGATAATGCTGCTATTGGGGTGCATTGTATCCCTTCAAATCAGTATTTTTGTATCCTTTGGGTAAATACCTAGTAGTGCAATTGCCGGGTCATAAGGTAGTTCTATTTTTAACTTTTTGAGGCACCTCCATACTGTTTTCCACAGTGGCTGTACCATTCACATTCCCGCCAACAGTGTGCAAATGTTCCCGTTTCTCTACATCCTTGCCAATTCTTCTTTTTTGTCTTATTGGTAGTAGTCAGTCTGGTAAGAGTGAGGTGATATTGTGGTTTTGATTCGAATTTCCCTAATGAGCGATGCTGAGCATCTTTTTATGTGCCTGTTGTCCATCTGTAAGTCTTCTTTGGAAAAATGTCCATTCAAGTCCTCTGAACATTTTTTAACCACTTTGGTTTTTTTGATATTAAGTCATGTAAATCCCTTATATATTTCAGATATTAACCCCATATCAGATGTATGACTTACAAATAACTTCTCCCATTCAGTAGGTTGCCTTTTTGTTTTGCTGACGGTTTCCTTCTCTGTGCAAAATCTTTTTAGTTTGATGTAATCCCATTTTTTTTATTTTAGTTTTGTTTCCCTAGCCTAAGGAGACTGGTCCAAACAAATACTGCTAAGACAAATGTCAAAGAACTTACTGTCCATAATTTCTTCTGAGCATATTTTGCTTTTAGGTCTTACATTTAAGCCTTCAATCCATTTTGAATTTATTTTTGTATATGGTGGAAGATAATGGTCCAATTTCATTCTGGGATTTGTCTTTTGAAGAATAAAGTGTTCTTTCTCAGAGGAGCTGAGAGGATTTAATTCTTCCCCACAGTGCTCAAATCCTATGAAAGAGTTTCAAATTGGAATAAACCAAAATAATTTCCTCACCAGGGAAATGTGTTTACTGGTCTCCAGGAGCAAAGTTTTGTGATCCAGGCAAATGCTGAGTCTGTCAACCTGGAATTTAATTTCACTTTTCATTGGTGTAAATGTTACCATCTCTGAAGAGTTTTTACCAATTATCATAAGATGAAATAGTGAGTTTTGCTACTAGCATGGAAACTTTACTGGTAGAGTCAAACATATGCCTGTAAATTAAATGCTTCTAGAATTAATTAGGCATTACAGTGGTAGAATTGCTTTTCTAGGACAGTTAGTAATTCTGTTCTTATTTATCTTTGCCACACTTAATGAGAAGCAATTTTAAGTTCCTTTCATAAATACCTTTCCATGACTCAATTTGACTATGCCATCAGGTCACAGGGCCTTTGCACATAGTGTGGAGCTGAGCTCTTTCTCATCGTACTTTGGAAAAGCAACAGTGTTGGCACTATGCTCATCCCATGACACTTAACACATAACGGAGGTACACAGGGCTTACCAAGGCCCGGCAGATTAATTATAAACACAAATCCTAAGTGCTCTGCTATCAGGAACGTGTCTACTTTCTACCTCTCATCACTTCTTCCCCCACCATTTTGTTATTTGAATTTGGGGAAACCCTGCTCGTGGATGAATGGATTTTATTCCTGATAGAAGTTAAAAGATTAAGTGAAGAGATTAGATGGTGTGTAATGCCTAAACTCCCTAAACCAACTATTTAATCTCTCTCGTTCTAAGTTTTTAACGCTTTGGAAGGAAAAAAAAAACTTTACTTACGACCTTAAGTAGAAGACTCCTAAAACAGAAGAAAATGGAAGTTGTTTGTTTTTAGAGCAGTAAAGCCTCCCTTTAAAAATATACTCATTCCTGGGACACCTGGATGGCTCAGTCGGTTAAGCGTCTGACTTCAGCTCAGGTCATGATCTCATGTTTGTGGGTTCGAGCCCCACGTCGGGCTCTGTGCTGACAGCTCGGAACCTGGAGCCTGCTTCAGATTCTGTGTCTCCCTCTCTCTCTCTGCCCCTCCCCTGCTCATGCTCTGTCCCTCAACAATAAGAAAATGTTAAATAAATATATATATTTAAATTATATATACTTGATAAAGTTACAATTATATATATTTGATAAAATTACTATTATCAAGAATAGGTGTATATATATATATATATATATACATATGTATATATATATGTATGTATATATACATATGTATATATATATATACATATGTATGTGGGTGTGTATGTATATATATATATATATATATATACACACACCCATTCTTGGTAATAGTAATTTTTTTTACTTTCACAATGAGCATATTAAAAAAAATAGCTTGTTCTCTTTTAATGACAGGTATTTTCCACTGTAATAGTAGTAAAACTCCCTAAAGGCAAAGAGAAAATGGATTGAAATATTTCACATTGATTGCATATCCCCAAAAGTATCTTGGTTTAAGAGAAGCAAAATTAGATGCTCTGAAAGAAATCATGTTATTTCAGAAATTTACACAGTGTAACAAGGAAAATTCCAAACACAAGGTGGCCGGGTGGTCTCTTCCCCTGAACCAGTCCCATCCTGGGCAGTCTCAGGATGCAGGCCCAAACTCATGGAAAAGCCTGGGAGTCTCTTCCTTTGTTGTCCAAGTATCTCTTACTTGGAAAAACTGCCTCGTTTTGGAGTAATTTCTAGTTCAATAAGTCCTAGTGGTTGTGAATAGGAAGTGGCATTTATTTACCCTGGCTCTGGTACCTCTGGCTCTTGAATAAACTATGGCAGCGGCTCTTACGTTATTTTCTGGGTAGATAACTACCTGTATATATCTGTTAGAGTCTAAGCCAAGTTGTTAGCTATATGACACAAGATGTTGGCTCATTATTAAAACACTCTTCATGCTCTCTTACAACGTATGACACCAAAAGTTTTCCATTCTGAGTGTGTTGTCCGAAGAGTCATTTTAAAAGAATCTCTTCTCCAATAAACTTACTGCTCATTTTACTTCCTTCACTGTATTCCAAGAAAAGCATTTCTTGACTGTGCTAACAGCCAGTATATTCCTGTTGAAGTGATGGAATTCATTGGTCATGGCAAAATATGGCGGCCGGCTTAAAACAGGGCACTGCGCTTCACAGCCTCCCCAGGCTTGATACCAGCTTGGACCTGATTTGCTGTTTCTAATTCATTTGCCCCATTCTGTGGGGCTGTCAAAGGAATAGTGTTCTGTTTAAATGGTGTCTTTCTTCCAAAAACTGCATTCCCAACAGATACACTCTTTACAGAGGAGTTAGCCTCACCCACCACTAAAATGTCACGGCTCTCCAGGGCAAGCTGGAACCATTCAAAGGGCATAGCGGCAGTGGGCAGGAGCGTTAATTCAGACCGTGGAGGCAGAGTAGCAGAGAAGGGTGATCGCAGGCCTCTGGGGGGGGGGGGGTGATGGACAGGGTGAGGTTGGAGCATCAGCATCTTGGGCCAGCATGACCACTTTTGTACAATTTTATGGCATCTCTTTGGCTCATTTCTACCTCATCTTTCTCATTGAAAACTCTTGGGACCATGGCTCTCTCACTTTAGAAATAGATCCCAAATTAAGTGAGGCTTGCTATTATCTTTTTTTTTTTAATGCTCTGGCTGTATCTGTCGATACCAGCAAACTCCAGATCATCCTCCATTGAATCACCTTTAAGGTAATGAGACTGTGATGGCAGTTACCTTGCCAATGGTTGCCTGTTAACCAAGAAGCATGATTTAAGGACTGCCCTCTGCCCCATTTTTGAGACAGGAAAAGAAACTCAGAAACATGCCAGGAAGGCAGTTTTCATAAAGCAACCAGAAAAGTATATAAAATAATATTTGCTTAAGTGGTAGACAATAGGGTCAGCAGACTAGAAGGGTATAAGATTGCAAAGAACAAGTAAGATCATTATTGTTTGCGCTTAGTGGGAAAGGTTTTGTGTGGGATGTGGATTTTGAATCTTGAACTCAAGTGCGGGATTTGCATTGAAATGGAGGAGGCTATTCCTCATGTTGGGAATAGCGGAAGCAAAAGCATGGACAGTGGGGAGGAACCCATGAGAAGATTCCAAGGTGGGGGGAGGTGGTCACAGGGCTAAGAGGTGATGAGGGTGAGTAGGATGCTATATCCTCCAAACAGATGGATCCTGTCTCCTGTGACCTTACCTGATTATCCCTAAGATATTTCCCAGCAAAAACCTAACACTTTTTTTTTTTTTTTTGCATTTTAGTATATTGGCTTCTGTGATTAAATCATGTCATAGCACAAATGCAGATTCCTAGAATCCAGGATTAGAAAATAATTTGGAAGTTCTTCTTCTCTGATGATGAATTCATTCTGTTTAGTAACCTACAGAATGACGTTTATGTCTCCATCAAAGCTAGTCCAGTGTTTTCTTGATCCACTGTGAGTTGTATTTGTATTTAAATTTCTTCCTTCCTCAGTGGTACCAAAAATGACCATTTCCTAAAACACCTAGAATACTCCATGCAGTAGGTCAAAGATCTAACCCCGCCTGCGCCTCAGTTTATATTTAAAATAACGGAAATAATAGTATATGCATCTGGTGGTTATTGTGAGAATGTATGTATGAAGAGCATTTGGCATAATGTCAGGACGACTCACAGACAGAGGTGTCCTTAAGTTATTTTTAATATGGTCAAAGAACAAATGGGAGAAAATTACAATATATTTTTCAGAAGCCCCAAAAGGTTAAGTAGGTATAAAGTTTTTTCAGTTAGAGCAAGATCGTCAAAATTACCCTCCCTCTTGCACAGGTGTGCATTTCAAACAAATGACACGAATTCCTTGTCATCGTCCAACTCAGCTTGTCAGCCTTTCCAGCTATAATTCACTAAGAAACACGCAGATGTGAATAGCTTTTTCCAGAAGGTGATCGCCTTTGCAGATGCTCGTGTGACTCTTCCGCAGCCCTTTTTGCTCCTTCTATTATTCCCCCTTCCCCAATTCTGGCTTCCCTCTGCCGCCTAGATCCTGCTGATCAGCTCCCACTTGCCAGCTCATCCCAGGTGGTGCCAGGCAGGCGCCCCCTGCTGGCCAGCACCTTCCTACCAGATTTGTGGCGGTTCTCCCTCATTGACCAAGAAGGGCCAAACTTCACCAGTAGGTAACCAGACTACTTCATCTGCTTTTCTCAAACTAAGTCATAAGGTAGGTAGGTCTGTTTTTTCAGCCTTGAGAACATCAGCTTTAGGCCTTCCTCTTGAAAATTTAGTACTTTACTAACGTTTTCTGATCCAGGAAAACAGACAATCAGATCTTTCTTGAAACATTTCATTTTGCAGTGAGAGCAAGGGGAAGGCATTTGAGTAGGTGCTGTTTTCCTTACAACTGAGACCAACTGCAAATTCCTTTTAGACGTCAAATGTCATCAGAGTTTTTTCTTTAGAAACGGTTTTTCTCCATCTAGAAGTAATTGTAAGAGTGTTCAACTTAAGGCCCTTTTAAAATCATTAAAGACATTTAGGTACAGAAGCAGTGACAGGCTTCAAAAAAAGTATACATCAAAGATAATTTAAAAAATCAAAGCTGGCCCATCTTACCTGTTGGTTTGAAAAGTTTAAGGCAAAAAGAAAAAGTTCAAGGGATGGAGAGTCTGATTCTTCACGTGGATCCTCTTTCAATCCACTGAAAATAGATACTTAGAGGTTTAAAAGTGAAGGGGAAACACATGCACCACATCTGTGGCACCTGGCTCACGGTACCAAGACATAAATAGACGGATTTTCCAGGCCTCTGTCCAGAGAAGTTATTCGAGACTGAAGCCAGGAAATCACTCAGTCACAGACTAGAAGCTCAGGAAAGGACGTTGGGTATCACATCTTCCAACCCGTGGAGGTTAAATGATCAGTCCAGCTTCTCATTCTTCCTCTGTCCTGGAAACAGGACCACCCAGGCAGGCTCTGGGTCTCAGCACGGTTTTTGCTTCGCGTTTCCAGTTCCTTCTCTAGTGTCACTCTCTGGGCCAATCCGCCAATCAGATCCTTGTGAGAATGAGCAGCCAGATGCTAGGTAGATTTTGTGGCTAGACCATGTTCCTCTTGGGCCAGGAATCGGCTACCTCCCACCTGCGGCCTCAAGGCCAAGTCTGGCTCCAGACCTAGTTTGCATGGATCAAGTTCTCAGTCCAGGAGAAGCTCATTCCGGGCTTAGGCCCCAGCAACCTTTCTGTGCGTTCATTTATTCAGGCCCAGGGGTCCATTCTTATTTACTTGTTTTCATTCTTGAACAGTGTTCTGTTTGGAGAATTGAAGACCTCTCTCTGTTTAGCTGTAACTGAAGGAAAGTATGGGTCAGAAAGTGAAGTTTCCAGCAAGGCAAGGTTTGTTTCAGGCAAATTTCTAAGTCTATCAGTAGTGGTTAAAACTGCCAATTTTGAACTCATTTCCTTTGAAATAGTGATGTGAGTACAAAAATAACAAACCTTTAAGATGCAGTATCCAGACACAAGTTAATTAAACTGTCTTTGGGGATTTCCCTTGATTATATACACAGTTGACCCGAACAACGTGTTTGCAGCTGTACCGGTCCGTGTATATGTGGATTTTTTCTGATAAAAACAGTATAGTGCTGCACATATTTTCCCTTCCATGTGATTTTCTTAGTAACATTTTCTTTTCTCTAGCTCACTTTATTTTAAGAATACAGTATGGGAACACCTGGGTGGCTCCGTCAGTTAAGTGTCTGACTTCGGCTCAAGGCTTCAGTCCCTCATTGGACCCTGTACTGACAGCTCAGAGCCTGGAGCCTACTTGGGATTCTGTGTCTCCCTCTCTCTCTCTCTGCCCCTCCCCACTTACTCTGTCTTTCAAAAAAAGAAAATAAACTTTAAAAACAAGAATACGGTATATAATACATATAACATGCCAAATATGTATTAATTGACTGTTTATGTTATTGCTAAGGCTTCTGGTTATCATTAGGCTATTAGTAGTTAAGCTTTTAAAGAATCAAAAGTTACATGTGAATTTTTGATTGTGTGAAGGGGTCAGCACCCTTAACCCCACCTTTGTTCAAGAGCCAACTGTGGTCTCTACATATTGCAGGACACAGAAAGGTATAAAGAAAATAGAAACTACGTACTGCTTCCAGCCACTCATAAATGGATACTAAGATTCTTTTTTATTTTTTTTTAGTTTATTTCTTAGAGGGGAGGAGGAGAGGGAGAGAGAGAGAGAACTAGCAGGGAGGGTCGGGGGGGGGGGGGAGAGAGAGAATCCCAAGCAGACTCCACACTACCAGCACAGAACCCGATGTGGGGCTCGAACTCACGAACCACGAGATCATGACCTGAGCTGAAACCAAGAGTCGGATGCTTAACCGACTGAGCCACCCAGGCACCCCCTAAGATTCCTTTTCAAATGTGTCTCCTTCTCCTCTTTTTCTCAGTGCATATAAAATATTTTTTAAGTGGGTTAATGTTATTTAAATTGTGTCACAGCTTGCTTTTTCTCTTAATTTATCCTGAATATTTTGCTATTTAATCGCCTGATTTGGGTGACTAGCATGTCTTTAAAATAAGCTGGAGATGGGGCGCCTGGGTGGCGCAGTTGGTTACGCGTCCGACTTCAGCCAGGTCACGATCTCGCGCTCCGTGAGTTCGAGCCCCGCGTCAGGCTCTGGGCTGATGGCTCAGAGCCTGGAGCCTGTTTCCGATTCTGTGTCTCCCTCTCTCTCTGCCCCTCCCCCGTTCATGCTCTGTCTCTCTCTGTCCCAAAAAAAATAAATAAACGTTGAAAAAAAAATTTATTTCTAAGTATCTTCTCCTTTTCGATGCTATTGTAAATGAGATTGTTTTCTTCTTTTTTGGATAGTTGTATATTGATTTTGTATCCTGCAACTTAACTGAATTCATTTATTAGTTCTAATAGTAGTAGTAGTAGTAGTAGTGTGTGTGTGTGTGTGTGTGTGTGGAGTCTTTAGCTTTTTCTATATATAAGATCATGTCATCTCCAAACGGAAATAATTTTACTTCTTTCTTTCCTATTTGGATGCCTTTTATTTCTTTTTCTTGCCTATTGGCTCTGGTTAGGACTTCCAGGACTATGTTGAATAGAAGTGGGGAGAGTGGAAATCCTGTCTTGTTGCTGATCCTAGAGGAAAAGCTTTGAGCTTTTCACCATTAAGTACAATGTTAGTTGTGGGCTTGTCAAGTATGGCCTTTATTGTATTTGGGCACATTCTTCTGTAACTAATTTGTTGAGAGCTTTTATCATGAAAAGATGTTGAATTTTGTCAAATGCTTTTTCTGCATCTATTGAGATGATCACATGATTTTTATCCTTCATTTTATTAATGTGGTATATCACATTTTTGATTTGCATATATTGAACAATTCTTGCATTTTTTCATAAAATTTCTTTGCTCTTAAAGAATTCAATAACAGTTTCTGCCACTATATTAACTTTAAGGGGCTTTCATTTTGGTTAGTTGAAAAGCAAATTTTGATTTATGAATAAAATATATATACTTAGACCAATAAATTCATAGCTTTCTGAGAACCTATGGGAATATTTTATAAAGCGTTTAATAATGACTTTTCTGAAGCCAATTTTAATATTTATCTTAAAACCTATTGAAATTTATTATTTTATACATATTTTTAAAATTCTTTAGCCCTTTACAATAAGATACTATTACTAAAAAACACAATAGTCTTTAATTTATTCAATTCGGTTGTTGAGGTATACTCTAGCCAGTATTTAATTATCCTTTCATTCGTTTTTCTCAAGCAAGTACTATAATATCAGTCGGAGAATTTTGTAATCACTCTGGAATCAATTGACTCCCAAGTAAAGATAACATAAAATTATAGTGATATTGTTTTCTGATTACAGAAACAATACATAGTTATTGGAGAACATTTTGGAAGACAGAAAATATGTTTATAAAGAAGAAAAAGTCATCCAATTTTAAGCACATTAAAAATAATCACTGTTAACATTTTAGTATATTTCCTTACTGTCTTTTTACATATACTTTTATATATGTATTAGCAGGTATATTTGTGTATACATACAGCATATATAAAATCTTACATATGTAGATTATAGGCATCATACTGAATATATGTTTTAACATTTTTTGACTTAACATTAGATGACAAGTATTTCACATATCATTAACAATTGTTCAATACCCTTTTTTACGACCGCATAATACTTCCTTCTAAGGACATACTGTAATCCATTCACCCATTCCCCAGTTGTTGGACATTTAGGTTGTTGCAAATTTTTTTGACATCATAACTTTTATGAAGCATAAAACAGATAAAACGAAGTACTTCTGAAGAAGAGGAACACAGGCATAAAAGTGATTTACTAAAGTACTACTGAGAGAGGTGAACATCATGGTGATGTGCCAAGTGGATTAGACAGAAAGATCCAAATCAGAGAGACCCTTTAGTGGAAGGACAAAGGAGTCGAGGATAAACCCAGGCCTTAGCTTATAGAAACAGTAAGGAAGAGATGGATATGAAAATTATTGTGTTAGAACCTTAGCAGGACTTGACAAATGATGGGCAGTTGTGAGATATGAATCAGAAAACACTTAAGAATTTTTGTGTGTGAGGGCACCTGGGTGACTCAGTTGGTTAAGTGTCCGACTTCGGCTCAGGTCATGATCTCATGGTCCGTGGGTTCAAGCCCCGTGTTGGGCTCTGTGCTGACAGCTCAGAGCCAGGAGCCTGCTTTGGGTTCTGTGTCTCCCTCTCTCTCTGCCCCTCCCCTGCTCACACCCTGTCTTTCTCTGTCTTTCAAAGTTGAATAAATGTTAAAAAAAAGTTTTTAAGAGTTTTTTCATGTGATGCCATAAACAGAAATAGTCAGATTTAGAGGCAGAGCTTATTTTAAGGTAACTTTTAGCATGTCTAGTGTGAGCCATTTACCATGACATCAATGTGCTAGACTGAAGTTTGATGAACTCTCAGGGCTGGAGGTGAAATTACAATTCATATGTGGGTAGAGAATGTAACAGTGAGTGCGTGAGAATAATTGATACATTTGAGAGTGATTCAGCACAGGTAATGGAAAATAGTTGAAGTTTTTAGAAATGACCCATATTTTGATGAGATGAAAAGGAGTAAGAACCAGAGAAGAGGAGAGAACATGAGAGAAATTGGTAATAGAGAGTTCTTGAAACCCCAGGAAGAAAAAGAACACCAGGAGTAAAATCCACAGTGCTAAGAGTTCTAGGCATCTGTGCTGAAGACAAGCTATGGGAAGGTTAATTGTAACCTTAAAAAAATTTTTCCCGGGGCGCCTGGGTGGCGCAGTCGGTTGAGCGTCCGACTTCAGCCAGGTCACGATCTCGCGGTCCGTGAGTTCGAGCCCCGCATCGGGCTCTGGGCTGATGGCTCAGAGCCTGGAGCCTGTTTCCGATTCTGTGTCTCCCTCTCTCTCTGCCCCTCCCCCGTTCATGCTCTGTCTCTCTCTGTCGCAAAAATAGATAAACGTTGAAAAAAAAATTAAAAAAAAAAAAAAATTTTCCCACTGGTGATATGACCCTAAGCCAACTTTAAAGGCATGTGGGAGCAAGTAGGTAGTGACTATGATTTTGAAAACTCAGTGGTGATGGGAAAGGGAAAATGGGATGTGCATCTGAGACAGTAAGAAAGGGTGGGGGTGCGGTGAGCACGTGTGACCTCATAATGCCCCTCTCCTCCTTCACAGTGTATCTCCTTCCAGCCAATCCAGCCTTTCACCGTAAAGCTGCCTAGGAAATTGAAAAGAATGAGTTCATACAGGCCGTTACCTCATTGGCCTCAAAATTCCTCTTCAAAAAGAAAGAAAGAAATCTCTTGTCTTTTAGAACTACCAAAGGGATAATTTAGTCAAAGGGGGAAAAAAAAATCTTTTTTTTTTTTTTTTTCAGGAAACCACTGAAGAAACTGAACCCAACAGTCAAGAAGATGAGAATGATGGCAAAGAAACACAGAAAGGGAATACAGAACTTGCCTCACCAGGTTTGTTTCCTAACAAACTAGTTTTAAAGGAAATCGTGATAACTGTTAAGATACGATGCAAATAGAGTCAAGAATTTCTCCCACTGATCTGTAGAGATGTAGGTAGAGTCAAGGCTCTACAATTGGGTGTGACTGTGCTGCCACCTAGAGACTTCCTGGGGGAAATCCTGACCGTAGGATTTATCTGGCTACAGAAACAGGAGCCCATACATCTTTGCTACTGTGTTACTTCTTGGTTTTTTTGAAAGCGTATCTCCATCATCATAAAGATTATGTTTCCAAAAAACAGTTATGCTAATAACTAGGGGTCATATTTTAATACACATAATATCAATAGATAAGATATAAACCAAAAATACGTTATCAAAATAGACACTAAAATGATAAATCTGGCAGTTTAATAAAGTAATTTTTTTGTTTTTGCAAACATAAAAACTGCCCACCCTCTTCTAATACCAAATTATTTTTAAATGGCATTTTATTTTATTTTATTTTATTTTATTTTTTATTTTATTTTTTATTTTTTTTCAATGTTTATTTATTTTTTGGGGGACAGAGAGAGACAGAGCATGAACGGGGGAGAGGCAGAGAGAGAGGGAAACACAGAATCGGAAACAGGCTCCAGGCTCTGAGCCATCTGCCCAGAGCCTGACACGGGGCTCGAACTCACAGACCGCGAGATCGTGACCTGGCTGAAGTCGGACGCTTAACCGACTGCGCCACCCAGGCGCCTCTTATTTTATTTTATTTTTGAGACAGAGAGGGTGCATGCACAAGCTGAGAAGGAGCTGAGGGAGGGAGGGAGGAAGGGAGAGAGAAAGAGAGAGGGAATGGGAAAGAGAGAGAGAGAGAGAGAAAGAATCTTAAACAGGCTCCATGCTCAGCACAGAGCCCAATGTGGGGCTCAATCTCATGACCATGAAAAATCAAAAGTCAGACACTTGACTGACTGAGCCACCCAGGCACACCTAAAGTGGCATTTTAAAATAAATTAAATAGGGGTGGTTGGGTGGTTCAGTTGGTTAAGCGTCCGACTTGGCTCAGGTCATGATCTTGTGGTCCATGAGTTCGAGCCCCGTGTCAGGCTCTGTGCTGACAGCTCCGAGCCTGGAGCCTGCTTCGGATTCTGTGTCTCCCTCTCTCTCTGCCACTGCCCTGCTCATGCTCTGTCTCTCTTTCTCTCTCAAAAACAAATAAACATTAAAAATTTCTTTTCTTAATAAATTAAATACCATTATTAAAAATTTTAGCATATGCTTTTTCCAAATAGATTGCACCTCCACATTTTGATATGCCCCTCACTCTAGAGCATACCTAATTCTTCCATATATATCAGAGAACACTTTATTTTCACTGCATCATATATACCACGCACTCATTAACACATTTCAATTATGAAAATGTAACGGTTAAAAGGGGCATTGAAATTCAAAAGAAAGAGTCAAGCTGCCACTCAGTCATTTGGAAAGAAAGTGTCTATAAGTATTCTCTCATCCAACCCACCTACCATAATATTTTGTGTCAACATTTTGTCTCACGTCATGCTCTTCATATGGAAACTGACTCTTACGAAGAACTTAAATTTTTCATGGTGGGCTTCTTTACGTGTCTTATGTTGCTTGATTTCTTTGTAATGTCTTGAAAGAGACTGGCCAATTCTGGCATCTCCGCCCCTTTATAACTCTCGTCACACTGTAATCCAACTTCTTATGGCCCAGGCCAGGATACGTATTGGATGTATTTCATGGCAGTGCAGGGGAAATGGTCCTTCATGGGATGTCCTTCTTTTTTATGTTTCTGAATGTAACTCCATTTCAGAGCCACAGCATTTTACAACAACTGTGACTCGGTCCAGCCCGACTGTGCCCTTTGTGGAGTTTTCCTCGAGCCCCCAACTGAAGAATGACGTGCCAGAAGAAAATGACCAGAAGAAGCTGGAAAATGAAATGAGTGGAAAGGTGGAGTTGGTGCTGTCACAGAAGGTGAAGTACACCGTGTCCAAATTAGTGTGGCTTCATGTTGTAGCTGGCTTATGAAGGGAACTTATATCAGTGGCGCTTGTTCATAATGAGGATTTATTTTCTCTCCGAATCTATTCCTATCTTTAATCCGTATTTTCTTCTAGATGCAACTATACTACATGTTCTTTCTTAAAAAAAAAAAAAAATGAAATGCGTATAGAAAGATACACACATTAAGTCACTTGGGCTGCTATAGCAGCCACAGGCTGGGTGGCTTGTAAATAACAGACATTTACTTCTCACAGTTCTGGAGGCTAGAACTCCAAGATCAAGGTATCTGGTGAGGACCCACTTCCCAGTTCACAGATGACTTTCTTGCAGTGCCCTCATTTGTTGGGTAGCGCGAGGGAGCTCTTTTGAGTCTCTTTTTATAAGGGCACGAATCACCTCTTAATAACCACTATCTCAAGGGTTAGGATTTCAACTTATGAATTTTGGGAGGCCACAAGCATCCATTCTGTAGCTATGCATTTTTTAAAACTTATATGTATATTTATAGTAATGTACCTGTAAATACATGACAAATCTGTCAAATAATATATGTAAACATATAAAAAATAATATATAAATTAAAAAATAGAAATAAAGCAAGAGAGGGCGCCTGGGTGGCTCAGTCGGTTAGGCAGCCGACTTCGGCCCAGGTCACGATCTCGCCGTCCGTGAGTTCGAGCCCTGCATCGGGCTCTGTGCTGACTGCCCAGAGCCTGGAGCCTGTTTCCGATTCTGTGTCTTCCTCTCTCTCTGACCCTCCCCCATTCATGCTCTGTCTCTCTCTGTATCAAAAATAAATAAACGTTAAAAAAAAAACATTTAAAAAAAAAAGAAATAAAGCAAGAGAGATAGCCATTGAAACCTACCTCTACTAGTAGCAATTGATACATATTGGTTTATATATATTCATTCAACATCTTTTAAATTTTATTTCAAATAATTTTTAATTATGCAGTTATATATTTAAAAGAAAAATGTAATGGGCCTAAGCTTGCTTATCTGCAGCTTACTAAATATTCTCTCACATTTACCTGTTTTATAGCAATGATACTTCTGATGCCTCTGGACTTGCACAGCAAGGAAACTAGAAAATTATTATTCTGATATAATGAGTTTTAATGTCTTGTTTTTATTAAATTTCTTCCTTGTTTAGAGTCTCATCTCATTCATACTAATTGGGTTTGTTTTCAGGCACAGTCTCAAAGTCTTCGTCTTTATTCCAGTTGCTCTCAACCTCGGCTACCCTTTAGAATTCAAAAAATACCAAGCATGCTCCATATCAAATAAATCAGAATTGCTGAGGGAAGGTCCCAGGCATCTGTATTTTTAAAAGCTCCCCTGGTGATTCCAAGAGGGCCACCAACATAGACAACCATGGGCTTGCACACTGGCGTACTGTATGTGGTGACATTCCAGCTTTAAGAATTAACCCTAAATTTGGATTGGACATTTTTACCACTTCTAGTTCCAGTTCATTCGTCATTTACTCAGCCAGTATTGACTGTGCACCTACTCTAAGCCAGGCCCTGTACTAAACACTGGGTTTCAGCAGCAAACAAGATACAGCCTCGGGCCTTATGGAGAGGACAGTGCTGTGTCCTAGGTAGCACGTCAAAAATGCCTATTGTCTTGATGCCTTTGGGGGATTTCAGACTCCAGTTATTCCTCATTTTTATACATGGAGGATTAAAGAATGGTCTAGAGGTCTGAAAGTAGGAACTAAGCCATAGGAAAACGTTGGGGGCAGGCAGGATTTCCCACCTTTGCAGATTTGCCTTGTCCACATGACGCTTGTAGCCATTATTTCATTTTTATTCTTCCAAATGAACTTTTTTCCCATTTAAGTCTAAACCGGAAGGAAAACTGTCTCATCACTAAAAAATATTTTTTTATGAAACGAAGGAAACACAATAACTAAAAAGTATTAATCTGCATATCTCATCTGCCTAACCTAATCTGTGTGGCCCATCTTTAGACCACCAGGGTCATGTCTACCCTACTATGGAAAACACTGTTTTCAGGGGTTCTTAACTGTGTGTGTGTGTGTGTGTGTGTTTACGTGTGTTTACCAGACCCTTTGGCATCTGGTAAACAGTATTCTCAAGATAATATTCTTAAAAGTATAAAATACACAAGATTACCACATTTTCCTACGTACCAAGTGCTATCAAGGAGATACACCCCTTAAATTCTGTTCTGTGGACTCCAGGTTAAGAATCTCTACTAGTTGGTTAGCAGATGCAATAATGGTTTTGGATCCCAACACTTTTTGTACGCCGTAAGAATCCCTCCCCTCTATTTTCCATCTGTGGAGTTAACACTTAGGAAAAAGGAGAAAGGTGATCACTGTGGTTGCAGCAGCTTTTGTCTTCTGACTTCTCTTGAGAGTGTTACCTTTATAAAACAAAGTGTTCATGCACATGGGCTGACCTTTTTACGTAGTGGTGATTTGGGGCATTTCTGCTAGTAACATTCATTTACAACTGAGCATCACTGAAACACTTTTTTTTGTCAGTCTCAACTATGGAGGAAATGGTATAAGGTTAAGATTTGGGGCTTGTCAACTTTGGTAAGTCTAAGCCTTAGCCTTTGCTGCATATTTAACATTGAAGTTCATTGGGACATCTGGTTGACCTCTGTAATGCAGAATGAAGTGATTAACTGTTTTCTTCAAGATTCCATTAGGGCCAAATATATTATTCATAAAGAAAAATAAAATCCTACGAAGAAGAAACTATAGGCATGAAATCATCCTGAGAGCCAAATCAGAGATCAGCTTATGATGAAACAAATGCTCTACAGCCTGACTTGCCCTGTTTGCTATCAAGTTAGTCTACTGGGAACACAGCCACTAGCCAGAGTGAACCCGAGCAAGTCCTGTAAGCAGCCGAAAGGACACAAACTGATATAGCCATGCCCTTCCTTCTGATCTTTGCTCAAAGTCTACTGACTCTTGTTTTAGATATCAGTTTGGTAATCTGGTCTTTCGGCAGTTGATTGGAAGCAGTAAGTCAGAAGGAAGGTGCTTCTTCCGCCCAAAGCCATTCAGATTGGGGAAAAACAAAATAAAATTAGATAACAATAAGAAGAAAACAATCTATTTCTACAAAGCAAACAGAAGAATTCATAAAGCTTAAAATTTTGAAACTATTTGCCATAAGGACAAGTGGTCTAATCTGCCTCAACAATCCCCTAATGGCACCATTGCTAGGACACTAGTGGATGGTAGTTATTTAAAACGACACTTCTTTGTCAACAAGCAAAATATATTGCCTTTAATGTGCTCTGCATAAGTTTGTGGGAGGGTGGTGCACTGTCTTGAGAATAATGTCCACTAGAAGGTGATATTATTTTAATACTCAGCACTTACATAGTAAGATTTATTTTATCTTATGTGGAGCATCTCACTTTCTGATGTTACAAAATCAGTATTATGTAGTACCAAGAAGAGGATATGTGGTTGATTGATCAGAAAATAGTACAGAATGGTGTATAATCCCAAAGATAGAATATTATCTTCTGGGTTTGGAGAAAAGTGATCATCATGCTTCTATGCTCTAGTTTGATTTCTCTGAAAAAAATTGGCCTCTATATATTTTTTTAATGTTTGTTTGTTTGTTTGTTTGTTTATTTATTTATTTTTTGAGAGAGAGAGAGAGAGAGAGAGAGACAGAATCCAAAGCAGGCTCCAGGCTCTGAGCTATCAGCACAGAGCCCAATGTGGGTCTCGAACTCACAAACCACGAGATCATGAACTGAGCGGAAGTTGGACGCTTAACCTACTGAGCCACCCAGGCAACCAGGCCTCTATATTAATGTAGAAAACACAAAAGAGTTTTGGGGAAGGGGCAAAATTTTCCATTTAAAAGTTAAACATTT
The DNA here is from genome assembly GCF_014898765.1 of Herpailurus yagouaroundi. Classification (NCBI taxonomy): domain Eukaryota; kingdom Metazoa; phylum Chordata; class Mammalia; order Carnivora; family Felidae; genus Herpailurus; species Herpailurus yagouaroundi. The sequence goes on along the minus strand of NW_024412376.1, from coordinate 133,626,152 downwards.
GGGCTTATTGACTTATGTAATAGCTATGGTTCTTAAATTGTATTTCACCTGTGCAATTTTTAATGGAAAATATTAGAATGTTTCTGTTTGTTGCCCGTGATCCAGGTGGGAAAGCCAAAATCGCCAGAGCCAGAAGCAACCCTGACGTATCCATTTCTGGACAAAATGCCTGAAACCAACCAATTACATTTGCCAAATCTCAATTCTCAAGGTAAAATGAAAGAAATATTTTATTAGCTCTGCCTGTTCTCCTGGGCCCATCTGCAGTAAAATATTCTTTCTTTTAAAGGAAGACTACCTCCTTTATGTTAACATCCCTTTAGCCATGGTGTTTGCAAGAATCCGTGGTGGCTAAATTAAACAACTTCGGAATGGAAATCTGGGATCGCACTGTCTATGTGGCCCAGCCAGAAACCCGGCTACTGACACTGTTTTGTCAGCCCCGCGCTGTAGGCACAGTAGGACCTACACAAGTGTTTGATACCTTAAAAGAATTTTGTTGGCTCCAAAATGTTTTTTAAAATTACAAAATAAAAAATCAATAACTTTAATAAAAAGTTTATCATCTTAATGGTTATGTCAACGTCATTAACTGTTAATTATCTCATCTTTACAAAATACTCATTTCCTTTGACAATTTGACTCCTTTGGAAGAAAATCAGATTTTCTTACTCCATAATAATTCCCGGGTGTGCATGACGATTACTGAGAAGTCATTCACGATCATAGATTAAACGTGTTCTGCAAACTCCCCAGGTAACTCACAGGCCGTGTACAGGTTGTGAATTTACCCCTTTACTCTTTAATAAGAGTTCCACTTGAATCTCTTTATCCTTGTGAAAAACTCAGGTGCCCACAACCACCAGAAAGGAGCCTTAGGGGTGTGAACAGGATAGGGGAGTGTCCTGAGAATTCCCTGCCTGTTCTGCAAAACAGATAGACTACTGGGCATCACTGGTGTGAGTTCTCTCTCCAGATGTGAAAACAGCTAGAGTTTAGGAGGCAAGAGCGGTGAGGTTTCTTGTTTATCTTTTTTTAATGTCCTCTTCCCAGTACACTTTATAGATTTATCAGCTCAGGCAAAGAGAAGACGGTACAGGGTCATTGTGGCCGGGGGTCTATTTTTACTTTTTTCTTTTCAAGGATGGGCAGCTATTTGGGGCCACAATTGGCAGAATCTCGGTTGGCTTCCTTTAGCCCTGGTTGATGGCTGGGTGATAAGGTGGGCTCTATTTGTATAACAGGAAGTACTTTGGAGGGAATTAATTAGTACATACACTGATGATCTCTGGTTCCTTAATGTGGAAAAAAGTTCAATACTGCCTTCCAAGCATTTGTTTTAAATTTGTCAGCCCTACTGTCCCGAGGGGAATTGACAGAAATAAAGTCTTCTAACTGGGCCAGCAATTGACCATATTTAGACAGGTTTTAATCCTGCCCTATTTCTACCACTTGTTAATAGTGTGGAGAAGTAATAGAGAGAGGAAGTATATATTTTAAGCCATCTTAATTAGTTTTCTTGTCTCACATGTTTTCACATTCTGTTACCTGTTGTGCATTTCAACTTTGCGAAATGTGCTGTTAATTAAGGGACTTTACATCATGCTTTATCTAAGTTGAATGATAAAAAGTAAAATTTAGGGGGCGCCTGGGTGGCGCAGTCGGTTAAGCGTCCGACTTCAGCCAGGTCACGATCTCACGGTCCGTGAGTTCGAGCCCCGCGTCGGGCTCTGGGCTGATGGCTCGGAGCCTGGAGCCTGTTTCCGATTCTGTGTCTCCCTCTCTCTCTGCCCCTCCCCCGTTCATGCTCTGTCTCTCTCTGTCCCAAAAATAAATAAACGTTGAAAAAAAAAAAAAAAACACAGGTCCCTCGTTTCCATTCCTACAGTGTCTGAGTAGGCCTGGGCTGGGGCCAGAGTATTTGCATTTCTAACAAGTTCCCAAAGGTGATGTTGATGCTGGAGATCCAGGGACCACACTCTGAAAACCACTGACTTGAAGTATGTGTTTTAATTGCTGACCAAAGACATTGTCAAGAGAGTAATACTTTGTTTACAGTGAATAAATTCCTATCTTTGAGAAGAAAAGGCCTCTAATAAATGTAACCTTAAAAGACAGAATTTGTCTTAAATTGGGAGGGGAGAGGGAGAAGTATAGGGCTTTGCCCAGATATAAAAAGTCAGAGGGAGTGGGAGATACGGGCTTCCAGGTATGGAATGAGTAAGTCACTGGATGGAAAGAAAGTACAGCTCAGAGAATACAGTCCATGGTATTGTGACAGTGTTGTGTGGTGACAGATGGTGGCTATACTTGTTCTATGTGTATGTGCTATAGCATACTGTATAGAGTTATCCATCACTGTGTTGTGCATGAAACTAATAGTGTGCATCAGTTACTTCAATTTAAAGGAAAAAGTCAGTGGAACTATGTAAGTGACTAGTCTGTGGTCACACATCAAGTCCAAAGAAGCTATACATTTAGGATCAGGAATCTTGGAGCCATACCTAATACTCTCTCCCTTAGACAATGATATCTCCCCCATTTCTACAAACTCGTATGTTTATAGACTGATTTACAGGCTACTGAAGATCTGGTGGTAGGCCCTAATGATATTTCACAGATTCCCCCTAAGTGCACACACACACACACACACACACACACACACACACACACAGGGAGTCTCTTTTTCATTTATTTTTCTTTTATTATTTAAAAAAAAATTTTTTTTTTAATTTTTTTTTTAACGTTTATTATTTTGGGGACAGAGAGAGACAGAGCATGAACGGGGGAGGGGCAGAGAGAGAGGGAGACACAGAATCGGAAACAGGCTCCAGGCTCTGAGCCATCAGCCCAGAGCCTGACGCGGGGCTCGAACTCACGGACCGCGAGATCGTGACCTGGCTGAAGTCGGACGCCCAACCGACTGCGCCACCCTGGCGCCCCTAAAAAAAATTTTTAATGTTTATTTATATTTTCGAGAGAGAGAGCATGAGCAGGGAGGCGCAGAGAGAGAGGAAGACACAGATTCTGAAGCAGGCTCCAGGCTCTGAACTGTCAGCACAGAGCCCGACGTGGGGCTCAAACTCATGTACTGTGAGATCATGACCTGAGCCGAAGTCGGACACTTAACCGACTGAGCCATCCAGGCGCCCCATAAGTAGCCTTTAAATAATCTGAAAACATTCACAGAATGCATTTGAAGGTGACAGTTTTCCTTTTCTCAACTATCTCCCAGCAGTTCAAAGATATATTGGTGTTTTGGGAAAATACGTGCACATTTTAAAACTGATGTCTTTGAACTGAGAATGATGTGAGAGTTGCACAGGGCCCAGTTTAAGGATGTAAATGCTGACCATGAGCTTGTGTCTATACAGACAGACATCTACACATCCTTTTGCTACACACATGCATAACTTTGGCCTCAGACTTCCATACATACGCTTTATAAAGGATAGAAAAGAATCATTGAACTCATCTCTGCTGTCTTTTATACTTTCCCAGTGTTCTCCAAAAGCAATTTAAACTGTGCGTTTTGGTCTTGCAGAGCGTATCATCCTATCATTTGAGATTTAACTTTTAACAGTATCACCATTAAGTATGCGCCTATAAAATTTCACCTAACGCCAAGGAAGACCAACCACGGCAGGAACTGTCCCATTTCTACTGGCTTTTGTCCATGTCTTCAGGTTTTGTATGAGTTTTATTGGGATATTTTGTACTCTAGAGTCCCTCCTTCTCAACTCTTGTATCGACTACAGCCAAACGTCCTTCAGTACTTGAGAGCGTGGTTCTATCGAATTCTCACCCCGTCCTCATGGTTTTCTGTTTGTTCTGTTCTGCCACCTGATCTAGAGTCGCCTGGCATTGCCAGTGTTCCGCTTAGAGTTCAGAACTCTTGGCGACGTTCCCAGTTTTTCTCCCAGTCAGGTAAAATGCATACTGGGTAGCTGTATCTCTTTTGTGCAAAAATCCATGTTGGGGGCAGCCGATACTGTCTGGTATTCTTCATTTCTGATTTCAGAAAAAAAAAAAAAAAAACGCTTGTTTCTGACACACAGTTAGCAAAGAGCTGGTTCTTTGGTAACGGTACCAGTTATACTAAAATTGGAAGGAAATGCATAGAATTTTATTTTGATTTTGAAAATCTAAAGACATAATATTCAGCTCTTTCTTTAAAAAAAAAACAAAAAAATAGGCATTCACAATCATTTTTTCTGCTCTTCTCTTTTTTTTTTTTTTTTTTAAACAAAGGTTAGAAGTATTTGCCAGGAACCGGTAATGGTTCTCTTGTTAACTGTGTCCCTCTCTTTACTTTCTGGATGGTGTCTGGCCTCTCCCTGTATGATAATTCTCCATGTCAGACAGTGAGGGAACCGGGCAAGCAAGCTGGAATGCAAGGGGCATTAAAAACCAGCACCTATAATTTTTGCTTCTTATAGTCTAGTCTCTGGTGCTAATTGATGTGATCAATCATATGACACTGGTCATAACTCCTTTTGGTGATGGGTACAAATTGCTTCAAGGGTCTGCTTTGTTATGATCTTCTAATGCTCTTGGCTTACCAAAAAAAAAAAAAAAAAATTGATCTAAGGCTGACATAGGAACCACCCTCCACTCAGAGGATCAGAGAGAAACACTGTTAGCAGCTGCTTAATCTTCTTTTTTTTTCCTTTTCTTTCTTTCTGTACAGTGGATTCTCCAGGCAGTGAAAAGTCACCTGTAACGACACCTGTAAGTAGCTGTGTGATTTTAATTCATAAAGTATTTTATTTGCTTAAAAAGAATTCAATCAAAAATGGACTCTAAATGATTATAAAAGAATAATTAAAAGTCTTGTGTAATGCTCTCAGGTGCAATGTGAGGAAAGACATTATACGGGCGGTTTATCCTTACACAGAGTTGTGATATGCCTGGAAACAAAATAGTAAGTGAGTTAGGAAAGTAAAATCTGATGAAGGTGACCATAGGAATTAGTATTAAAACATGCAGCTCCTATCAGCATTCAACATCATTGTTTTAACCGAGGGTAATACTTCAATACTTGAAATAGTGTACCGTCGACAGACAGGGCGCAGCTAAAACTCCCTGGGAGACCCACGCTGCCCCTGTTCACTCCTTTTCACAATGAGTATCTTGAATAATATTAACTGTATGTTTAGTTTTCAATATTTCCTTTCAATTACATCAAACAAAGTCAGTTGCTAAAAGTAAACATTAAGACACATGATGCTGTGGCAACCGCTTGCTGCTGAATTGTGCGTGAACGCTCTCTGTAGACCTGACTTTTCTCTGAACTGCGTGTTCCCAGTGCTGGGCCTGGCACCTTGTTCAGCCTCTGAAACTCCACTGGCTTTGGAGACTTCCTCGGTGGCACAATCAACCGTAGCATTTCCCCGGAGCCCCCGAGGTGTAGCCACATAATCACCGCTGCACCTCTGTTTCCAGATTTACTGACATATGACCCTGCAGATGTTATATAACTTCTTTGGACCTTATATTCCTTGATTATGCAATGAGATCATAATCCCTCCTTTCAGGATGTTGTGAGCTTTAATCGAAATAATTACATGAAGCCTCTAACACAGTGCCTGATCCATGAACAAATCCTCCCAGTGGCTAATCCAAAAGGCCCACCATAGCCAATAGGAATTCTTTTTTTTTTTTTTTTAATGTTTGTTTTTGAGAGAGAGTGTGTGCAAACGGAAGAGGGGCAGAGAGAAAGGGAAGCAGAGGATCCGAAGCAGGCTCTGTGTTGACAGCAGAGGCCAATGCGGGGCTCAAACTCATGAATCGTGAGGTCATGACCTGAGCTGAAGTCAGATGCTTAACTGACTGAGCCATCCAGGGACCCCGCCGATACCAATTCTTATCTATAGGTACATTGTCTCATTCTGAGAAGTCCTAAGTGTCTGTGCAGAATGGGGAAGGGTCACACAGCCCTAAGTATTTCCAGCCACATTCCAGAACTAGCAACCACTTGTGCAGGCTGAGTCTCCAGCCAATACGGGGAATCTTGAGTTTCTCAGGAAGCTGAGTATCCTCCCGGTGCGTGGGAACCCCCAGAAGGATCCCAGAGGTGGCGTCCTTGGCACATTAAGAGTATACAAAACACATTGATTTCCATCTTAATTTACATGGGAGCAACAGAGTCATATTGTTCTTGTACCCCTAGGCAGGGGTGGAGGGGAAGGGTGCCCTGAAGAGATACGTCCTTATTTCTGGTTTATGGAAACTAGAACAAGAAAGAAACAAATTACTGACCTATATAAGTGAATTCTCTGAAAATACCCACCCAAATTTGACATTCTTTCAATGATAGCTCTTCATAGAACAGAAAAATAAGTGACATTTGAAAGTAAGAGAAGCTTGAAGAGGAACTAAGCTTGGATTATGCTGACCTCAAAAGATCAGAACACTTGCAGCCAGACTTGGAGTGGCCTGGCTCAGCGTCTAGAAAGGGGAGAGAAGGAGATGGCATTCCTTGGCCTGAGGTGATTCCATCCATCTATTCAACAAACTAGAAGGCCTAAAAGTGCAAGGTCTTAGGATACTTAGGGGGATAAGGGTCCTCTCTGCCTAGGAAACCCCAGGCCAAAGAAAGTACAGATTTGTCAACAGATAAATTATAGAACAAAGTGGGCTAAATGCTCTTCATTCTGACTTTCTCTAGCAGCTGTTAGATCTCTTTTATGATAGTTATCACACTTCTGGTGTCATTTATACATTGGTCACTCCTTCACAGCCACCCTCCCCACACACTCAGTTGTGAGCTCCACAAGGCTGGGACCCTTGGCCAGCTGGTATCCCCACCTGGCCCACACTGGTGCTCAGCAAATAGTCACCAACGGAAGGAGCGGGATCACTTTGCTTTCCCTTTTGTTTATTACGCAAGTATCTTCCTCTTTATCTTTCTTCCTCTGAAGACACTATTTTTGTCTTCCTTTTTAACAAATATTCCCTATTTTCTTCTGTGCTCAATCTCCCTACCCCACACTGCTCCCTTCTGTCTGCTCACACTTTACTTATTCTTGCAATTACTGCCTGGTAAAATCTGAAAATTGAATAATTCCTAATTGTTGTTCTTTTTTCCACCACGATTGGACAGACTCTCCCCACTGGACTCCCTATGGCTTTGTTCACAGAACCACACCCTTTTCCTTAAAAGACAAAGAAGGGTCATTCCTTCGAGAGGTGTTCTGAACACTTAAATGGCTTCTTAGTTTTAGGAAAATGCCAAGTGGAGCCAACCTTTAACACTGTTAATTCCTAATTTATTATCTGGAATCCCATTTGGATGGCATTTTATGATCATCCAAGGAAATTTGGGAAATTTTGAATTATATACAGTTAAATATCTTAAATAGCTTTTCTCCTGCATAACCTGTCAGAGCCTTTACTAATTGCAGTATGAATCCCAAGAGTGGTGTATAGGAAATACATTTCCCTACCTGATTTGCCCACCTTGCCTTGATTTTTTGTGGGTATCATCCTAACCATTTGCCGGTACCATAGCAAGAGTACCAATGGAGGCTCACATTTCATGTGTCTACATACATTAAAGTTATAAATATTTATCTTGTTATAAATCAAGCAACATCCATGGCTGGCTTGCATTCTCAGCCCGGAGACACTTCCTTGGGCCAGCTCAGCCCTTGTCCACCTAAGTGGTAGCATGGATCTGTTGGGGGCAGGGCAGAGCCCAGGGTGAGCTGGCCCAGGTATCTTGGGCAGTAACTAGACCCATCTAAGCCTCGGACAGAACTGACCCTGTCCAGCTGCTCAGGCAGCTCAGGTAGATAGATTCTGTCTGCCGCCCACCACCCCCAGGCCCTCCCCCTCCTCTCTAATTCCGCCAGCCTCATCTTGCTTTTTTCTTTCTAGATTCCTAGACTGTTCTAAGTGCTTCCCCAAACCAGCCCATCAGAATAGAGGGAAGGGAAGAAGCACAGTTAGTGGGGAACGTGGTTTGCTTTGGCACCTCCCCCTGGGTGTTGGGAGAGGCCAAGTTTAAATGCCGCCGGTTTCCCAGAGGCCAGCTGTGATCTCTCTTCCCCTGTGGACCCGCTCCGTCTTGTATATTGTGTGACCCGGTTGCCCACTTTGGTTCTTGCATCCTTCTCCCGTTATTCCCATTCATTCATTGCTGCCAAACTCACAAAACCCTTAAAAAAAAAAAAAAAGAAGTCTTTAAGTTTGTATGTTGGTTATTCGGCACCAGGGCAGGGACTCCCTCTTGCCTGAATCACAGGTGATGCTGGTGAGCATTGGTGAGTTAAATAACCCACTTTAGAGACAGCTGTGATGGAAAAGCAATAGCAGCATAAAGGATGAGTTTTGGGGGCTCCTGGGTGGCTCAGTCGGTGAGGTGTGCGACTTCGGCTCAGGTCATGATCTCACCGATGGTGAGTTCGAGCCCCGCGTCGGGCTCTGTGCTGACAGCTCAGAGCCTGGAGCCTGCTTCAGATTCTGTGTCTGACTCTCTCTCTCTGCCCCTCCCCTGCTCGTGCTCTGTCTCTCTCTCTTAAAAATAAATAAACAAAAAAAAAAAAAAAAAAAAAAAAGATGAGTCCTATAGGGGACACCTCGGTGGTTCAGTCAGCTAAATGACCTTGATTCAGGTCATGATCTCACAGTTCATGAGTTTGAGCCACTTATGCTGACGGCTCAGAGCCTGGAGCCTGCTTCAGATTCTGTGTCTCCCCTCCCTCTCTCTGCCCCTCCCCCACTTGACTCTGTCTCTCTCAAAAATAAATAAACATTAAAAAAAAAAAAAGATGAGTTGTATAGTATGGCAAACACCACTTCTCACAAAATACAGTTCTGCTGAAATAAGCGTTCCGATTTGCTTGGACCAGGATCGATACGCAGAATGAGTATCTCATGCTTAGAAGCGTGCATACATTTAAGAGATCACTTCTAAAAGAAATGAAGCCAAAGCCTTCCCATGCCAGGGGCTAGTTACTTCATGTTTTCATTAGCTGCAAAAAGGTTCACAGATCATACCAGCTTCCTGGAAGTAAACCAAAGAGGAATTAGGATTAAAAAGTGGTTTCCGGCAGCAAAGAGGGTCTTTAAGACATGTGGAGGCTTCAACTTCCGTATGTCGGAGTGCCAGTCTGTAAGCTAATTGCGTCCCTTGCCCTGTCCTGGCCTTGAGGACGTGGCTTAGTTCTGATCGTGGTTTTATTTTCTAAGCAGTTTAAATTCTGGGCATGGGACCCAGAAGAGGAACGTCGGAGACAGGAAAAATGGCAGCAGGAGCAGGAACGTTTGCTCCAGGTAGGACTGGGCTCACTGCTTTGTTATTTTCCATTAGATGGTGCTCTCATCGTTACTGTTAAATAAGTTTTTAGCACAGGAAAGCGTGGAATTGGATTCTTCTCAGAAGTTGGTGAGTCTAAGGCCATTCCCTTGGTACCAGTGCAACAGTGTCCTGTGCCTGATTCCTCCTGCCAGACTTTACACTGATGAACACAATGAAAAAGCATTTCACTTAAAAAAAAAAAAAAAAAAGAAAATCCAAGGGGGCACCTGGCTGGTTCAGTCGGTAGAGCATGTGACTCTGGATCTTGGGGTTGTGAGTTTTAGCCCCACGATGGGTGTAGAGATTACTTAAAAATAAAATCTAAAAAGAAAAAACCCAAGTGTTAGGGGCCAACCCACCCATTCATCACCTCCTTAGTTGCCACTCAAATTCCAGTCCAAGTAGCAGTGGGGATGAATGATCAAAAACTATTTGGTAGCATACATGTGAAATAAAATGTGGCCTGGGTCTTGTTCCTTAAGTGGAAATGTTTGCTCCATGTTTGAATAAAGGCTGCTCATTTTTAATTCTAGAAAACTTTTGGGAGTAAATTGATCATGGTGCTGCTTGTTCCAAGCCAGTTTTGTAGAGTAATGAGGATTCCAAAAGTAACCTGCTAATCTTAGAAACTAACCTGAGTACTTGCATGTGCCAAGAACTGGCATATTTGTTGGTGCTTGATACATCTAATTTAATCCTCATAAAACTCTTCAAAGTATGCCTTATAGTCCAAGTATGCAACTGAAGAAACTAAGTTTCAAAGAAGTTAAGGTCAGACAGCTAACAGTTGTTGAGCCTGGTTTCAAATACAAGTCTGTATGAGTTTAAAACTCATGTTCTTTCTGCTGTATTCCAACTAGTGCTGATTTTACCAAAAGAGCATAAAGAAAAAGAATGTTAAATCTCATTAATTTTGATGACTTTAGGCTGATGTGTTTTACTTATTTTTCCTTATCTTTTTGCTTTGACCGCCACTCTTGGCTTAATTCCCAGGGGCTGGGAGCAGGGGTCAGTTTAGATAGTTAATTATAGCATAGCTTTAGGTCTGCCAGTTAAGTTTAACACTTTTCAGAATTGCACAGGGTTAAATCTTTAACCCAACGTGCACAGGGATAAATACCCACATATTAGTGAGAACCCAGATTGAGCAAAGTCCCAGAACTGTGGGGACTTTCAGGTCCACTGGGAGACCCCAGACCAGCCATGGGCATCTACTGTTCCCTTGGAACTCAGACGCCCATTGCCCAGCTAAGTGGTGAACAGCTAAGAGTCAGAAATCCCACAAAGAAGACAAGCAAGCGTGCTTCCCAGGGTGGCACTCTGTCACTTACAGTCTCCAAGGAGGCCACCGTTACAGATGCAGACATACGTGTTATTCTTATCCCACCAAATTGTTATGCAGCGTGGCACTGCAGGGTTGTGAGCTTTGGGGCAAGGTGCCTGTGCGAGCCTGCCGGTGTGGGCACGTGTGTGTTCACGCATGTGTCCACACGTGTGTGCACGTGCTGGTGTGTGTACACGTGTGTGTTGGTATGTGCTGGTGTGTGTGTGTGTGTGTGTGTGTGTGTGTGTGTGTGTGTGGCATAGATGTATGGCATCTTTCACTCCCTCACTCAGTTCATCCTCCTGGTGAGGGGAGGATGTGATGTGAGCTCCTAGAACCAATAAGCCTAAGCTTTGCTTGTTTTTCAGTTTCTGTTAAGTGTTAGAGTCTGTTGCCTCTCTCTGAAAGGCCCCTAAAGTCCCTCTCAGAAACTTTATAAGATTAGGTTTTGATAACAACATTTTTACCTAGAGTTAAAAGCTGGCCATGGGTTGGCCAACAATGGCTTTTCCAGAACATTAATAAGAACATCAAGGCTCCAGGCAATCCCGGTAGAGCCCTTTTGCTCCTAAGATAATGACATCACAGGTGATACCTGGAGGAAATCTCAGTGCCTTCTCCAGCAAGATAGAAGCAGACTTGTTTTAGCCTCAGAGAGAAGATTGACAGTAATTAGACTAAAATATTCGACTGTGTGTGGTACACTTCAGTGATGCCGTTGTCTCTGGCATGTCACAGGCACCATTCCCAAGACATCTGGGGTGTCAGCTCCCATTTTAGGCACTAATTTTAATCTTCATTTATTCATTTCTTCTAGTCAGCTGTCCAAGGGATTCCAGGCACATTTTTGAAGCCATCCTTATTCAGAGTGTTTTCTTCCCCCAGAAGTGGTGACTGGTGTTGTATTGTTTCCGAAAACAGTAATGGCAGTTCTGATGCTGGAGCCTTCTAATGGGCTGTTTACAAGCTACTCTTAATTCAGAAGTTACTTAAACCTGGGAAGATTCCATTCCGGGAGAATGGCTACAAGCAAAGAGTAACTCAGCTACTCAGCTAATTATCATCTTGTCCACTTTGGACCTTTCTGCATTGTGTGTCTTGAAACCCACAAGGTTTTGTTGTTGTTGTTTGGTTGGTTTCTGGTTTGTCTTTTTTTTTTTTTTTAACGTGTATTTATTTTTGACAGAGAGAGAGACAGAGCGTGAACGGGGGAGGGTCAGAGAGAGAGGGAGACACAGAATCTGAAACAGGCTCCAGGCTGTCAGCACAGAGCCCGACGCGGGGCTCGAACTCACAGACCGTGAGATCATGACCTGAGCCGAAGTCGGCCGCTTAACCGACTGAGCCACCCAGGCGCCCCTCTGGTTTGTCTTTTATCAGACCCTCTCAGTGGCAACATATTTCTATTAGTGAAATGGCAACACTCCTCTCTGAAGGGCTCAGTAGAAACAAACCATCAGTTTGGTCTGCCTCCCAGGACAAAAACCGAGTGAAGGAAGATCTTACGGTCTGGGAGTCCTTCTATCGTTTCTCTTTCCATAAGCAAATGTCCACTCATATATCTGAAAACAATCCTATAGCACACCAACAGCAGAAAATTGTCGTTCTCTGGTAGGATTTTTAGGCTCCTAACATGTTGGGAGTACCACAAAATAGCATTCCCCTTTTGTTGTGTGAATGGATTAGACTCAGAATGTCGTAGCAAGATAGTCTTGTGATAAATTGTTCATGGTGGTTTAGAGGTGGGAGAGAAATGTCCCAGTGATGTACGTGTGCCACGGTCAGTTCAAGAACTATCTGTGGAAATTCTGTAACAGGAGAGATACCAGAAGGAACAGAACAAGCTGAAAGAAGAGTGGGAAAAGGCTCAGAAGGAGGTGGAAGAGGAGGAACGCAGATACTACGAGGAGGTAGGAAATTCCCAAGAAGGAATTTGACTTGTAGTTTTGATTCCTCAGATTCTATCAACGCATTTTTTGTCCGTGGTACCTGTACGCATGCGGCTGTGTCTGATTCTCCTTACCCACAGCCGACCCCTGTCTACTTCTCCGAAGAGTCATCTCCTATAGACTCTGAAAGACCACAATTCCCCCCAAATACAGTTTGTGGTAAGGGCATGTTGAGTCACGGTCAGGGGCGACAATATAATTTTACCTTTTCTCTATGCAGAGAGTCAGATTCTTGATTTACCTTAGAGAGATGACATGAAAGTATTTATTTGTGGGTTGCTTTGAGGAAAGCATGTTTGGGAGTAGTCAGTTCATTTTGGGAGGATGATTTTGGTAGTGAGGCTAAGTGGACCCTTCCCACTGCATTCACTGTATGGCACTAGAGAGATTCGGAGGGAGGAGAATTTGGTTTTGTTTGTCTCATTTCTTTAGATGAACAAACCAGACCACATTAGAGAATTAGAAGGGAGCTACATTTAATGTATATTGTCTAAAATTTGTTTATGATTAATTTTCTGAATTTATCTTTAATCACTTTTCGGCATAATCTGATCCCTAAAATCATTTCCAATTAGGCTTCCTGAATCAGACTAAATAATTCACAAAGACTTTGTTTTTCTAAACCAAATGCTAATTTCTAAATCGTTGCCCATAGAAAATGTTATCTGATTTACATGCTTTTGGGAAATAATACCTTTTGTTTTTAGTGCCCTGCTTCTTTGCACATAATTCCAATATTCTTTTCCTAAAGTTCCTTAATGAAATTTTTCTCATGACAAATATGATTTTATATTTTCTCCCTTTCATTAATTCCTATTCTTCCCTTTAGGAGCGCAAAATAATTGAAGACACTGTGGTTCCATTTACCGTTTCTTCAAGTTCTGCAGACCAGCTGTCTACGTCTTCCTCTGTGACTGAGGGCAGTGGGGCAGTGGTGAGATCATAGATTAAAAGCAATTTTTGAGGGATGCCTGGGTGGCTCAGGTGGTGGAGTGTCCGGCTCTTAACTTTGGCTCAGTGATGATCTCACAGTCATGGGTGTGAACCCTGCCTCAGGCTCTGCAGTGAGCATGGAGCCTGCTTCAGATGCGCTCTCTCTCTCTCTCTCTCTCTCTCTCTCTCTGCCCCTCCCCTGCATTCTCTCTGTCTCTCTAATTAAAAATATAAAAATTAAAAATAAAATCGGGGCGCCTGGGTGGCTCAGCCAGTTAAGCGTCCAACTTCAGCTGAGGTCATGATCTCGCGGTTTGTGGGTTCGAGCCTCACTCCGGGCTCTGTGCTGACAGCTCGAAGCCTGGAGCCTGCTTTGGATTCTGTGTCTCCCTCTCTCTCTGCCCCTCCCCTGCTCATGCTCTGTCTCTCTCTCTGTCTCTCTCTCTCTCTCTCAAAAATAAATACTTTAAAATTTTTTTTTAAAATAAAAAATAGGGGCGCCTGGGTGGCGCAGTCGGCTAAGCGTCCGACTTCAGCCAGGTCACGATCTCGCGGTCCGTGAGTTCGAGTCCCGCGTCGGGCTCTGGGCTGATGGCTCAGAGCCTGGAGCCTGTTTCTGATTCTGTGTCTCCCTCTCTCTCTGCCCCTCCCCCGTTCATGCTCTGTCTCTCTCTGTCCCAAAAATAAATAAACGTTGAAAAAAAAATTTTTTTTTAATAAAAAAAATAAAAATAAAAAATAAAAATAAAATAAAATCAATTTGTGAAATGAATAAACCTAAATAGAAGTACCAAACAATAAGGCCAAGTTTCTTACCGGTTTAAATCCAAGACTGGCTATTTCCCTGGAATCATGTCAGCTACTATGTGGCCATGGTCAAACTCCAGAGACACTTCCTAGGGAGCAGTAAAATCATTACTGGGGCCATGTCTTCTCCCACAGGCTGGCAACCAAAGTCTCTCTGCACTGGCTGGCAAGATCCTGGTTAGTGGGGCCCCGTGCTGGAATGTCCTTCTTACTCCCCATCATTCACTTCTTCAGTAGACATGTATTCCTCTCTGCCACACCATACCTTCCTTTGCACCGCATAGTAGCAACAGGATACCAACAATATGCTCTCCCAGCAGTTTCCATGAAAGTTGCTTCTAACTCACTCTTCAGATTCCACATGAAATTTATATGTGTCTTCAGGGGCTGGAGACCGCCTGGAAAGGCCGGTCTACCTCCATATCCTCCCAGTAAGATGGTGGAGATATGGAACTGAAGTCATACCAAGACTTGAATAGTCCGTAATCTGTGTAAAAAAAACATAACTCATGGGCACTAGAAAGCCAAGACTCCTCTGACTTTATTTTGAAAGGTGGGTTTTCTAACCAGTTCTCTTTCATGATAACTATCGAGAGAGATCCAGATTACACACTTATTTCAAATCACTGGAAATCAGTTACCAATCAGTTAAATTAGACAGTTGTTTTTTTTAATTGTAGGCAATGTGATTGAAAAAATGTTTCAAATATCCCATGGCCAGAGATGAGTGTTGTCCAGTGTGTTTAAAAACTATATTCAATATTATCCTTGTTTTCTCCATTAGAATAAAATGGACTTGGAAAACTGCCGAGAGGAGGAACAACAGATAAGACAGAAGAAACCAGTCCAAGGGGACAAAAATGATTTATTATTGCTCAAGACCAAGGAAGGTCATTCACTGGAGGAAAAGGGCAGGTATGAACTGTACCAGGCTGTCCATCTAAATGTGCAAAGCCAGGCTCTGCCCATTCGCTCCCAGAAAGGGTACCCATTTCTAATGCAGATCATATTCAGCTTTGAAATTATCATTCCAGTAATATATTACATATTGCTTAAACACATTCTAATAGCTCTGAAGTCAGTCTGAGGAAGGGGAGATAGTGTAGATCGTCAAAGGAACATGCTGTCACTTCAAAGCTCCACATCTAAATATCGTTCACCTGAAATGGTTAATGTGTCTGGAGGGAGGGAGGTTGAAATGAGGCCCTAGGGTCTTACCCACTGTGGTTTTACTGGACTTTGCCACTATCCTCTGAGGTGCGAGAAGCTACATTTATTCTGGGTGACAATATAAAGGATAACTACCACATTGGTTGTGGCTAATCACCCCACCCCGTGGGTTCCACTGTGTCCCATGGGAGATCAGAAAAGGACACGAAGAAACCTGTGGAGCATTCAGAGCTGGCTCAAACTGGAACAGAATCCAGTTGTAGCTATCGGCTATAGTGAGTTTATTCCTAGAAGGAAGGAGCCCACAGAATCCCAGGAAGCTGGCAGTACCCTGCCACCAGCAAGTTTTTGTGAGACAGATGTTTGCTTCTGGGACTCTGAGATACCAGGGAGATATTAGCAAACATGCCAGCATGTGTGTGCATGCACATGTACAAGCGTGCATATATACAGCATATGTTTCCACACACAGCATCCGCAAAGGGACCCAAAGGCATGAAAGGCTAAGCGTCACAGATGGTCTAATTTGGAAGTGTGGCTGGGAGCTGAGCTCTTCTGGTGGGATTTGCTCTGAGAATTCTCCCATGTCCATCAGCTGGAAGACTGGTTGAATTGTGGACATAGGAGCTTCAGGCCCAGGTCCAGAGTCTGCAGAGTCTCTGGAATAGCACGCCTGTTTCCAGTTAACGCTTTTCAAAGGAACTTCCAAGCGTCGTGCAACGAAAGCCACTACTCGGGAATATCTGAATGAAACTGCCAAGCGTTATACATGGATTTCCACTGGTTCTCCAGACACTCCCTGTCATCTCCTGAAACTTGTTTTTCCCAGAAACTTTCTTAAACCTCCTCCATCTCTCCTTCCTTTGCATACAGAATCTACTGTGAGGCCAGTGATTAGTATGGGCTGCCCAAATCCTATGCGGCCTAAGTGATTTCTACAATAAGTCCTCTCTCATGAAAATCTGGGAGATTCCAGTTAGCCCTGGCATCCCTTGATATTATTGGAAGAAGAGCTTTATGGACAGGGAGGTGGGGAAGACATCACAAATAATGGTTTCCAAGCTTATGAAACTGTGGGTCATGAAAATGTGCAGCATTGTCCAGTGTTTTAAGTCTACTTTACATCTGGTTTAAAATGAAAAGAATAGGGGCACCTGGGTGGCTCCGTCGGTAAGTGTCCAACTTCAGCTCAGGTCATGATTTCGTAGTTCATGAGTTCGAGCCCCGTGTTGGGCTCTGTGCTGACAGCTCAGAGCCCAGAGCCTGCTTCAGATGCTATGTCTCCCTCTCTGTCTGCTCCTCCCCCACTCACACTCTGTCTCTCTCTCTCTCTCTCAAAAATAAATAAACATTAAAAAAATGAAAAGAATAAATAAACAGTCCCAATTACAACTGGTACTTCCATGCCCTAAGGGATAGGATACGTTTACTTCAGTTGCTTTCATTTCTGTTCTGAAATATACTGGTTTGTCTTAACAGCCTAACTCAAGGGGCCATGGCTCATTCTAAGAGTCCTGTATCAAAAGGAATCCATCAGGACCGTCAGCTGGATACAGAAACTGGAGCCCTACACTGTGGGATGAACCCACAGCTAGCTCAGGGTAAGAATGGGGGTTTAAAGCCAATGATTAAATTATTGTAAGCCCCGTAACGTGGTTCAGACAGGTGTGACCTCTGCTGACTGCAGGCTTCTCTCATAGCTTATGTTAAACAGCACAGTGAATAGATTCCCACCAGGGTGGGCCCAGAGTCTAGATGAACTCCCCGTAAGACCACAGCAGGCATTAGCACATTAAAGAAAGGTGACATACAAAGCACGAGGGTGACCTTATTGAACACTAAGTTTATGTTCTTTACTTGGCCTCAGATCCAGCCCAGAGTCAGCAGGTATCAAACCCACCAGTGCACATTTTAGAAGATGTGAAGCCAAAAACCCTCCCTTTGGATAAAAGCATTAACCATCAGATCGAGTCTCCGAGTGAAAGGCGGAAGTGAGTAGCCAAATAAGATGCATGTGGAATTCCTTTTGTTTGTTCTTCTTTAACTAACAACGGGAAAAGTAGGATGAGATGGCAAGATGTCAGCAGCATTTTTGTGCTTCTCTCCATTGACTCTGAGTGACCAGATAACAAGTATTCATGGATGTTTGAGACAGTCTTCTTGGCAAGTAAATATTCACTCTGATTTTTATCAATCTGTCAGAGCAAAGTAATGTTTTTAACCCACAAATCTAAACACTGGGAAGAGTTTACAGGCCTGTTGTATTATGAATTTATTTAAGTGAGTTAAATTGTCTCATAGACTATCAACAAATGTTCTTTCAAGGAAAAATAAAACTTTTTCTCTCATTTACATGCTGTCCCATTAAGTAACTACCCCAGGTTATATTCTAAGTTTGCAAAAACTGCATTATTTTACAATAAGAATAGTTCCTATCATTTTTGAAGCATGTCAATGTATGAAAGTGTGTTGAAGCATTTACATATCTCCCCTCTTTTTTATATGCATTTATTCACTGAACTCTTCCAATAACTTTACTGGGTTATGGTTTCCATTTTACAGACGAGAATCTTGAGGCTCATCCAAAGTATTTGACTGGTTAAGTGGTAAAGGAAGTCAAAATAAAGCCATAGTTCCACTATAAGATCATATTTGGACCAGAGGTTCTTGTAATCAGTTCTTAAAAACTAGATTCTACCTAGAACCAGACCACCTGGATTCAAACTTGAACTCTGCCACTTGCCTGCAGAGGACTTTGAGCAAGTTACTTCATCCTTCCCTGCCTCAGTTTCTTCATATGTAAAATCAAGATAATATTAGTACCTGCCTCAGGGGGTTTCATGCCTGGAAGATAGCAAATGTAGAGCTATGCAGTGTGGGTGGTGGTGGTGACTCGTTTGTAAGTTTACCTTTTTACCTTATTTTTCATGTTACACTTTTTTTCTCAATGACGCATTTTCCCTTTTCTCTTACATCTAACCAGTTTTGTTTCCATATGTTCCAGCGACACGCAAAATCAATAGAAGGTCACATCACAGAGAAGTAATCATTATTGTTGCTGATTCCTGTGTGATTTTCAACCTTTTTTTAGTTTTTTTAACGTTTTTATTTATTATTGAGAGACAGAGAGACACAGAGCGTGAGCAGGGAAGGAGTAGAGAGGGGAGGAGACATAGAATCTGAAGCAGGCTCCAGGCTCTGAGCTGTCAGCACAGAGCCCGACATGGGGCTCGAACCCACAAACTGTGAGATCATGACCTGAGCCAAAGTCAGTCGCTTAACCAACGCTTAACCAACTGAGCTACCCAGGCGCCCCGATTTTCAACCTTTTTTAAAGGCAATGTACTTATACTTTAGGGTATTACCTGCAAATCTGATACTCTGGAGGAGACACACTCTCCCTGAGGAGGGAGGTTTGAGTGGGCAGCGCTTCAGGGAGTTTTTCTGCAAACGGTTTGAAGACAGATGGACTCGTCTCGTTCACTTGTTCACTTCTGTGCTGGCGTTTCTCTTTTCTTCCTTCTTTTCTGTGTTCTGTCCCTTTCTTTACAAATGAAATTAACTTTTTAAAAAAAAATTTTAGTGTTTATTTTGGAGAGAGAGAGACAGAGAGATACAGTGTGAGTGGGGAGAGGGGCAGAGAGAGAGGGAGACACAGAATCTGAAGCAGGTTCCAGGCTCTGAGCTGTCAGCACAGAGCCCGACACAGGGCTCGAACTCACGGACCATGAGATCATGACCCGAGCAGAAGTGGGACACTTAACTGACTGAGCCACCCAGGTGCCCTTAACTTTTTAAAAAATATTTATTTATTTTTGAGAGAGAGAGAGAGTGGGAGTGGCAGAGAGAAAAGAGAGGGAGACACAAAATCCCAAGCAGGCTGCACGCTGTCAGCACAGACCCCAACCAACGCTGGGCTCAAACTCACAAACTGCAAGATCCTGACCTGAATTACCACTAGGACACTCTGTTGTCTTTTATTTGGTTGTCAAGGGAGTTTTGTTTTGTTTTGTTTTAATCTAAAATGTTTTTTCTTGTGGGATGGGCTTCTCTTTATTCCTCATAATTTTTGGCTCCTTTACCATGTTACAGGAAAAGCCCTCGAGAGAATTTCCAGGCTGGGCACTTGTCCCCCTGTTCTCCCACCCCTCCTGGCCAATCACCAAACAGGTACAAGAGGTTGGAAAGCCTTTCTGAGGCTGCTTGGTTTTGCCTAGAGCCTGCTGAGCATGATTTCAACCAAATAAGTGCTTGCCAGATGATTTTAAGAGAGTTGTCCGTCTACCTCTCTTGCTACACACACACACACACACACACACACACGGACAAGAGGAAAGAATACAGTCGCCATCCGCCTGCAGATTTTCTCAGCCCATGATAGAAAAGGCCGAGTGTATGATGTTGGCACGGATTTGGCCATAGGGCTTTAATTACATTGTGCAGACCTGCAATCTAATAATAAAATCCACTAGACAATTGCTGGGCTCCTCAGCCGGCGCCTCTCCCTCCGAGTTGGCCTGGTCCTTCTAGGCAAGGTCTGCTGATGGCTCTTACAGTGAACCGGGCGGGGGCTAGCTGCGAAACTTCATCCTCCTCTTTACCCCACTCAAGCTCTGTCATGATTGCTTCTGGACATTAATTGGGCCCCATGATATTCTTAAAAGCTGTCTGAGTTCCCATTCACGGGAGAGACGAATCGCTGAGTGCTCAGATGTTTTCTTTGATTTGGAGATTTCATTTAACTACCGGATAAGAGGGAAATCCTAATAAATAGAGTTTGCTTGGAGCAACTCTTCCTCTTTTCTTTTGTCTTCCTTTCTGTTTCTTCAGTTCCTCTGTACCCTGTTGGCTTTGGAATGAAATGTCAGATTTTTAAATGTCTTGTGTAATTCCAAGAGCTTTCCAGACAGGAGGCATCGTTGCAATCTGATCTTAGTCGTGGGAAAGCTGCCTTAGAGGACAGCCCTCTAGTGCTGTCTGCGGGCTCCCATTCTAGTCCGGTGGTGGGCCCTGTGCTAGAGGCTGCAAGGGTAGCAGAGATGGGGGAGACTCCGCCCAGGCCCTCCGGCTGCTTACAGTGCACAGAGACAGCCAGTGCCCAGCTCATGGAGGCACAGAGTGTTTGCACTGGAAGAGGTGGTGGGTAGATAAATCCAGTCCTCTCGCTTTAAAAATGAAAGGGAAACCCAAAGTGAGTTCTTTACACCAGATCATAGAACTTGGTGACAGAGCATAGCGTAGGTCTCATGTCTGCCTGGTACCTATTGGGACGTATCACAGTTGCTTCTCTATTTTTAAACAGCCACAACAGTTTTTTTTCTTTTTCTTTTTTAATTTTTCAATGTTTATTTTTGAGAGAGACAGAGTGCAACCAGGGGAAGGGCAGAGAGAGAGGGAGGGAGACACAGAATCCAAAGGAGGCTCCAGGCTCTGAGCTGTCAGCACACACCCCGATGTGGGGCTCAAACCCACAAACTGTGAGATCCTGACCTGAGCTGATGCCTCACCAACTGAGCCACCCAGGAGCCCCCCAATCTTTTTTTCTTAATAAATTAAAAGAAATGCCCTAGTGGGCCAATGAGCCAATTATAGAACATTTTAAAGCAACACTGAAACCTTAGTGGAGCTAAATTTGATGATCTTTTCAGACTTAAGAAAACCTATGATAAATAACATTGAATCATTTCAAGGCATTTAATCATTGTGGTTGAATAGACACAACATAGACTTCTTAAAACAAATAACTGAAACACGCACACACACACACACACACACACACACACACACACACCCCAAATTCCATACCATCGTGGAAGCCTATTGTATTTAGCAGTTGTTTGCAACTCATCTCTAATGCTTAATTCCTGCTCATTATCAGTTCAGTAATCCGTGGTTTTTTTTTTTTTTTTTACATGAGGCTACATGTTTGTGTGTTTGACCAACTATTCTAAATGAACATTTTATTATTACGTATATTTTGAAACCTAGGTCCATCAGCGGGAAGAAGCTGTGCTCGTCCTGTGGGCTCCCTTTGGGTAAAGGAGCTGCAATGATCATTGAGACCCTCCAGCTCTATTTCCACATCCAGTGCTTTCGGGTATGTAAGCACCACTCTCCTCCCCAAGTGCAGCTCCGTGATGTCTTCTGGCATCGTTCAGGGCTGAGAAAGTACCTCCTGGAATCCCTGACAGCCTTTGCTTGGAAGGCCAGCCCCTCTAGGTTGTACAGAAGTGCTGTTCTTGGAGCCCATCCTTCAGGATGAAACTGTCCTCCAGCACATCCCTCTGGGACATCGGGCAAGAAGAAGCAAAACCAATTTGCGCAGTGTCTTTCCAAGAGTGTTTTCGTTGCTAAAGAGCATATATTCCAGCAGGAAGCAGAGAAAGCCACCCTGGCAGGACAGTGATACCTCTGAATCTGTGAAGGTCATGTGGATTTATTTGGAATATAACATCTTCGCTGCTTCTGACACTCAAGTGACTTAACCTCAAAGGGTTTTTGCCTTGACTTCATGAAAGATGTTCTGTCAATTAAATGGTTAATAGCTAGTTGCAGAATTGTAGGCCTCCGAACGAATATGCCTGTGATGACAGATTGAATATCACCCCCTCTGAGAAGCCGCCCTACCCACCAGACTCAAGTCAGCTGCCTGTGTTACAGGTCCTTAGAGAGCCTTTCATGGTCCTTGTCTCTCACCTTTTTAAATGTGTAATTATCATCTCCTCAAATAAACTGTCAGCTCCATAAGGGACCGTGTCTGTCCAGCTCACCACGATTTCCTCTGAACCTGGCAGAGATGGTGTCAGTAAATAGCTTTCAATGAATGAGTTGATAAATACATTGAAAATGAGGAAGCCTAGGTTCTAATCCCAGATCCCCCGCTAAAAGGAGGTGCGCTAACCACTTCTAGCTCATTTATGACAAAACTTACAAGTTGTTCTGTTTCAGCATTTCCTTTTTGTTTTTCACTCATGGACACAGTTCAAGTTAATATCTAATTTTGCAGCTAAACCCTCAAACTCTAAACAAGAGTCATTTTTTCCTCTTCATTAATCTAACACGCTTTCTTTCCCCCTCTTGAATTTTGTTCTGTTTCTTTGTTGATGGTTTTTTCAGCTATGAAGTAAACTCGCATGGGTTTAAAATAACTCCCACTTTACCTATTAGCTCAGAGAAAGTGAGTGAATTACTGATGTTATTTAATAATCTAGCAGTAATTACTGGAAAGTAAGACTTATCATGGGCAAAACACTACATGGGTACTTAATTAGACTCAATTTATCAATATTCTCATTGTAAAACGAAGCTAGACAATGTATATCCTAAATTGTCTCAGAGTGTTTTGAGGCTCAAAGAATATACTTTTTAAAATTTCATGACAATGCCAAGGTAACATATTCCAACACCAGTTTGTTCTCAGAGACCTTCTCTGAACTTGAAATAATCCAGATGGCAAAGAGTCTTTGCAGTTTCTCAACGGATTGGAGACTTGCCTTCTTAGCTGTCAAGGCCTTCATTCTCTCTAATTATTCACTTCCTGGAGCTGGTCTGACGCTTAAGGCACATCACCTCTTAGATTTATCCCCCAACCCCTGCGAAGTCGGAGCTTCTCGCGTCATTTGGATGAAGCCTTCCTCTGCCCCTGGTGACCTCGGAGCATGAGTCTGAGGCTGGCCCTCTACTTGTGATCTGGGTCTTAATGCCCCCCCCCCCACACACCCCCCCGCAAGAGGCTGGCCTTTGAACCAACCCCCATTGCCACTTTCTCTGCTCCAACCAGTGCGTTTAGCCCCCAGTCTCCTCCTGCACTCGGGCTGACTTTGCTAAGAGGTGTTCTATTCCCAGCGGGTTTGTTACTCTGGATGTTACTGCTTTTAGTATGGAAATGTAAAATGGAATCGCTGTTTCCTAGTAATCCTGATCCGGTAGAACAGGCCAACAATTCTGGAAAGCATTTAAAGATTATTCACAGACAAGTGTCAACTGATAATCCATTGGTCGTGGATTCATCTGTTTGAAGTGGCTGTTCTGTCTTGATTTGGGACCAACCTGACATCACCTACCAGCTTTCCAGCCCTGAACAAGTCAGGGAGCCTCTGAACCAGTGTCCTTCTCTGTAAAATACAAGGAGCTAGGATAAATTGCTAGAAGCGTGTTGTGGCTGTAAGTCAGCTCGTGGTGCGGCATCTAACACAACACATGTGGAGGTTGTACACGTGATTGTTGTGTATTTGTGGGAACCACAGCTAAGCATTATAAAGAAATGACTTCTCGTACACCTTATAAGTTCTGTTCTTTCTGCCCTACAGTGTGGAATTTGTAAAGGACAGCTTGGAGATGCAGTAAGCGGGACGGATGTTAGGATTCGAAATGGTCTTCTAAATTGTAATGATTGCTACATGCGATCCAGAAGTAAGTACTGGGGTGTGGGGAAGGATGCTTCAAAATGAGTGAGTGCGATCACATGCCTCTTACAGAACCCAATTTAGGAATTCAACCTCCTCATCGATTGACATACCTACTCTGAGGGTAAGATTTATTAGCATCTAGGTGAAAGAAACAATAATGAAATAATCTGTTTACCATTTGTTTCCTACTGGAAGTGACATTTACTGTGTGGGCCAAATTCTTTTTATCCGGAAAAAATGTTTTTATCCATTAGTACACCAGCAGGTAAAAACTGTAGACTAAGTTTGAGACCTTGCTTGAGCTCACCATAGAGATTTGGGTGAGATAGAAGAAAGATAACAAGGTCTGTGAAACACTCCTCATTTGTAGAGGCATATCTTTAGAAGACCAGCACCATTTGGGATGGTTTAAATGTGAACAGTGGCTCTCCAGTGTTCATCTGATCAAGCACCAACTCCGCAATGTCTGCATTCCCTGCACTCAGGAGTTTCATGACATGATCTGGTTTTGTTCCCAACTGAATTAAAAGCTCCTTTAGAGACAAAGTGATGGGTTCTACTTCTCTGTGAATCCCCACCCCCACCTTCCTCCAAAACACCTGAGGACACAAACAGAGCTTGACAAATCCGTGCTGCCCTGAAGCTCCTTTGAGCAGCCTGCCCTCTGGTCATGTCTGGGTCTAAAACCATAGAAGGTTCTTGTTGGTTTCGAGGGCACCAGGGGGTGCTGTTGCCCAGCTGCTTTTCAGAAAATTCTGCAAGTAGCCAGTGGCTCGCCTCTGAATCCTCTCTCCATCATAAGTCCTTCTGCCCACAGTCCTTCTGGTGGGCAACCTAGATACCAGGAGACGTCTAGCAAATTCAGTCAGAAATTCTACCTTTAAGAAAAAAATGGGAGTGAAGAGATGGAGTTTGAAATGCAAGAATCTTTTATCATTTTTCAAAGTAAGTGAAGGGACATTTTTGGTCTTTTTTAACAGGTCTCTAAATCTGCAAGCCTGAAGATTTTAAGAGTACAATTGAAATTAAGTTGTTTTATTGCTATAGATTTACTAAATTCAGAGAGGCATATTCCTATTTTAATAAATAATGGGAAATAAGAATTGGATCAAACCCAGGTGGTTTTGATCTGTGATAAACGTTTGACTTAAAATCAAAACAGTTCCAACTTTGAGCTTCTGCCCTCAAACTGAACTATTTATACCACATATTATATAGAGATTTTAATTTTAAGCTTTTTAAAAATGTATATTTATTTTTGAGAGAGACAGAGACAGAGAGAGAGAGAGAGAGAAAGAGAGAGAGTACAAGCAGGGGAGGGGCAGAGAGAGGGAGAGAGAGAGAATCCCAAGCAGGTTCCATGCTGTCAGCACAGGGCCTGACATGGGGCTTGAACCCATAAACCATGAGAGCATGACCTGAGGTGAAATAAAAAGCCAGACACTTAACTGACTAAGCCACCCAGGTGCCCCTAGAGAAAGTAATTATAATACATAATATTGAATTTAATTTTATATTATGTATTATTCATATATGATATATATAAATCTTGAAAAGGAGCTAAAGTCCATAAAATCAACAACAACAACAAAAAAAACCAGTATACTGTGTATAATCTGTAAGTATACATACATATATAATATATAGTAATTAAATATATTTATTCAAAGTGTATTTTTGTTTGTTTTGTTTTTATACATTAGAATGGAGAAGTAAACGCTTTCCTCCCAGATTTCAAAGTGATTTTTCCAATCACCTTCCGTAAATTCCATACATTTTTCTCAACCTCTGTGAACCAGATGAATGTGAACCATAGAACCAGAAGAGGGCACTGTTACGTTGAAGGACTGTTGAGCCAGATTTTAAACGTAGTGTAAATGTGCACTTCTGTCATAATTTAAAGTGCTTGAAGGATGTCAGCAGAGAACAAACCTGAACCCACCTCTGGGTGACAGTGACCTGTTTGCATCCAGATTTTTATTTTGATTGAGACATTGGGTGACTCATTGTCATTTCTTTTGGAAACTAGGTTTTTGGATCTAGGCCAGCAATTTTTTTCTTGCGTATCTATAAAAAAATTTAACTGCTTTTAATTCCAAATCTAAAGACAAGAACCATGGAGTTGGAATAGTCTATGATTTGTAATAGTCTGGTAAGATGAAAAATTAAAAAGTGATTGGAGGCAGACTAAAAGGATTTTTTTGTTTATTTTATATTTATAATTAATATTTTCCCAGGATTGTTTTTCTTTAGATAGTAAGAAGAAAGCAAGAAGGCTCATCACTTCCCTGCCTAGATCATTTCTATAGACATTCAAAAGAAAAAGTAAATAAAATTATGAATGGCATAAGGTTAGAAAACTGGGTTGTTTAAAAAGATACCAAATTAAAAGTGAAAGTCTCCAAAATTAACCACTGTGAGAGAGGGACAGAGTGTACGTTTATATACGTGTACCCACACACATACACACAGATGCGTATGTGTGCAATACGTCTACCTACACACGTATTGTTTTCACAAAGCTAATCGCATAGTCAAATGTTCTGTTCATTTTGTGGCTCTTGTTTTTAACTTAATGATATATTACAGCAGTTTTTTCATATAACGTATTCTTTCTCCACATTCTTTTCAAAGGCTTTTTAATTCCTGAATACCATCCCATTGTATGGACTTACCATAATTTAAAACTAATTCTCCATGAATGGGTGCTTTGGTTGTTTCCAGTTTTTAGATATTTTTGTAAAGGCTCCAGTGAACGTCCGTGTATATATGTCTTCATGAACAGTTGAAAGCCTATCTGTAGGGTAGATTCTGAGCCATGGGACCGCCAACCATCATGTGCTTTTAAAATTTTCAGGCAACGTGGCCCATTATCTTCCAGAAAAGCGCACTTTCCCTGCAAAGTGTATGAGAGAGCCTCTTTCTCTCTCCATGCTGTGTCGCTTCTGGATATCATCAAACTTTTTAAATTTCCACTCTGTTATGTTAGAAAGAGAAAACCTCATTGCTTTGATCTGTATGTCTTTTAACTATAAGTGAATTTGAGCATCTCTTCCTGTGTTTATTGACCATTTATATTTCTTTTTTGCTATAAAAAATTTATCTTTCTTCTCTACCTTTTACCCATTGTTCTATTGACACTTGATCTGAACGACTTGATCTTTGTATGTTAAGGAAATTTTCAGGGCACCTGGGTGGCTTAGTCAGTTGAGCATCCAACTTCGGGCTCAGGTCATGTCTTCACAGTTCGTGAGTTCAAGCCCCACGTAGAGCTCTGTGCTGACAGCTCAGAGGCTGGAACCTGCTTCGGATTCTGTGTCTCCCTCTCTCTCTATTCCTCCCAGACTTGTGCTCTGTCTCTCTCTCTCTCTGTCTTTCTCTCTCAAAAATAAACATTAAAAAAATTTTTTTAAAGAAATTTTCCCTTTATTTTATATTTGCTGCTTATTGCAGTTGTCATTGGTCTTTCCACTTTGTGAACTTTTTTCATAGAAAAGATTTTCACTTAAGGTAATTAAACATATTGTTAGTTAGTTAGTTGTTGGATTCTGGGTTTTGCTTCCTATTTAGAAGAACTTTCACCACTCCAAGGGTTTAGCTGAGATTTCTCCTAGAATTGTTATTTTCCTTTTCACATATAAGTATACAATCATCAGAAATGTATCTTAGGATAAGAAATGAGATAGATATCCAGACTTATTTTATTCCCAATTAGAAGTCGTACAAATATGATATAATAATCCCTTTCGTTCTCACCAATTTGAAATGCCAGCTTTCTCATAAACTAAGTTCCCATAAATATTTGGATCTATTTCTGGATGTTTTATTATGTCTTACTAACTTATTTTCTCATATTGTACAGTTTTAATTATTAAAGCTTCATAATATGTTTTAATACTGAGTAACAATGGCCACTTTGTCTCCAATTATTCTTCCCAGGTTTTCCTAACTCTTCTCTCATGTTTATTTTTCCAGATAAATAGTAATAGTATTTTGGGCTAAACTTTACTCAGCACATGACAGGGACAATGACCAGCATACCTGAGCATAGCACTTCTCTTTTGGTGTCAGAAGAAGAAAAATATAGCTTAAGAGTGAATAGTAGAGGAGGTAATAACTGGCTTGAGAAGTATAAATACACTTGAATTGGTTGAGTATATCCCAGATGCAATAAAAAGAGGCAGAATGGAAAGAAATGGCTAAAAACCATTTTTCTTTCTTTTTTATTTGATTTTGATCTGAGTTGCAAATAGGGGAGATGGGTAGATGTGAGAGGTGGTTTACATCATAGGCATTCTAAGTGAAACAAAATAATTTCATTGTGTGGAATAATAAAACCTGAATATATAATCCTATTTTCTTCAAGTAACTAGTCACATTTAAATGAAATTTTTCTCTTGGAGGGGAAAAACAGCATAACAGCATATTAAAATGCAATTCCTAAAAGCAATGTAAACAGTTTTTAAGTTCATATGTAAATGGGAATGGAAGTGCAAAACAAATTACCTGTCACAAATCAAGCCGTCACGTCACGTGGCTAACTTGTGCCATTTGTGCTTGGGTGTTGGATGACTGTGCCTCTGTGGCTGTTCCATCATTTACTCTGGTGAAATGCATTTAAAACAAAATCCCCGGGGTCTTTTCCAGTGTCACGATCGCCCCATTACAACTGTGGCGCCTAAAATGAAGGAGAAACTTTGTGAAGGTTTCAGCAGGAAATACGGAACCCAAACCATCCTTCGCCAGATAAAATACAAGATGCGCATTAAATTTTTTCTGCCCTATTAAATTTGAATTTCAGATAAACAATGACCTTTTTTTTTTTTTTTTTTTTTTAGTACGTGTGTGTCCCAAATATTGCATGGTCAGGATTTAGCACAAATATCTCTCAACTATCACATGGGATACACTTACACTAAAACAATATTTGTTGTTTACCTGAAATTCAAATTTTATGGGGCGTTCCGTATTTTTATTTACTAAATCGAGCAATCCTATTTATAGAAGTTCACATGTGGATCAGATGCTACAGACGTTGCAATGTTTTTATTCTTAGAGAAACCAAAACCTAAAGAAACAGAGAAGAGAGATTATTTTCTTGCTTATTTGCCCCAGAAGACGATGTAGAAAACTTGATGAAGATCATCTGATTTAGGATGTTAAGTTCTGGGATGGGACTCAAGGAGGGCATTTCTCACAAGCTCAGGTGATGTCAATACTGCTTTTCCTGGGGCCACACTTTGAGTAGCAGAGTGAGACAAGATTCCCCTCCTAGAGAGAAGAGATTTGGGCATAGGTCATTACTGATACTGGAAATGTCTAAATGTTCTGAGGCAAGAAGCGTGGAGTCCTTTAACCAAATGTTACTCTGTGTTCTTTGTCACAGGTGCTGGCCAGCCCACAACATTGTGATGTGGTTTTCAAGCTTCCAGATTACTCACCGTTTCTTTATGGAGAGTGTCCCCTGGCAACCGTTTAACAAAATCCCAAGCGCAGGGGCTGCTCGGCATTTATCTAATTTTTGAAAGGCTATTCCTAAAGATGGTATCTGTTCTTTTGTAGCACAGTGTTTGTGTTCTTCCGGTTCTTGTTTTGGTTTTGGTTTTGATTTTGATTTTGTTTTGGTTTTGCATTTGCACAGAATATACAAAAGAATACTGAACTGTAATGATCCTGTAGTTCACAAAAAGATCTCAGCATGGGCCACCAGGCTTATGGTTTCAAATGTGTTCATTCTCTTCTCTGAGAATTAATGAGGTAAATGATACAATATACCTGTTTTATTTTAGTCTTTCTAGGAATCAAACACTTCATGTTTACAGAATGGAGCTGCAGAAAGTGCAAGGCATGCCAATTTTGAGATATGTGCTCTTCTGAGACAGAAGCATACGATTCATGCATTTCGGAAACTAAAAATCACATCATATAGCTCTGAGCTATAACTTGTTTTTAACGCAGAGACGCTAGTCTGATAATGTATACTGTAATCCTGAACCATTTGTTACTTACCTTTTGAGGTAGAAGTCATACCAATAAATTATTGCACCGTTAGTGTTAGATTTTGTGTGCTTTGGAAGTTACGTCATTAATATAGGCTGGTCTATATTAGATAAAGAGAACCCTCCCAATATCGGCTAGACATACACTCTGGGACATTGCCCAAGGGTAGGAAGGAACCATAGGGAAATATCTCAGTCATCATTTCCAAAGTCATCACCAAAATCTGTGAGGAAGTTTAATCTTGAGAAGAGTGGTGGGCCAGTGGTCAGGCTGTAGATTGACTAAGAGACTCAATAGGGGGCATACGGAAGCTGTCATCGAGATCAGTCTGTCGTTAGGTGTGGCCACTGCGCACCCTTGCCTGCAAGTTCTCCTTGAGGGCCTGAAGCACGGGTGTCTAAAGAAAAGCATTAAGTCCCTCCTGGTAGGATCCGATGACATATGTTGTGATAAGCCACTGACGTGTGATCAGCAAGAACCTACAGTTCACATCGTGCCCCACCCACTGCAGTGGACGACTGGTCTCTTCCATTCTCCTTTATCACCAACTCTCTTTACTATCGAGAATTCTGGACCTTGCTCCTGGAGACGTTTAGAGAGGAACTCTTGTGGAGAGCTGGTTGACTTTTTGCCCTGTGTGATGAGTTTCAGCTGGCCAAGAAAGGCATCAAGTTACTAAAAAGCATCACGTTTTAGATCTCCAGGCTGTTTTCTTTAAGACTGGGGAAAGGGGAACTATTTATTCTGCCTTAAAATGATGGCAAATAAGTGAGGATGATATTTTGTGAATGTAGACTATGGATATACTCCTAATAGGTTAATGTAGTCATAAAAAGAGATCAAGTAGCTGTTTTTCTGTTGTGTAAGCAATAATTTTTTTCTGTGTCTTATTTGGTATGGCTAGCAATTATTTATTTACATGCTAGACTGTTCTCTGCATGCGGGTTCCATGTAAGTGCAGAAATTTCCTCAGCCACTGGAGGTATTTTGACCATTTTGTCATTTGGATGAGCTATTGTTAGATTGAAATTTATACATCATTTCATTAAAAAATTGTGCCTTATAAAATGCAAAGCTGTTGCACATAGTCAGTGATGAATTATGGATGCAGTACATTGCGGAGATGAAGTCACTTCCAAGTCACCAAGACTTCCCATGGAGGTGTTTGCTGTCTTACAGGAAAAAAGAAAAAGAAAAGAAAAAAAAAAAAAAAGAAAAAGAAAAATAGAAAAAAATTAAAAAGTAAAAAGTTTTGAAAATGTACAGATTAAGTTCAATATTTTGATTAACCACCTGCATGTTTTATTAAATATTTTGATAATGTGGATGTTTACACTTTGCATGATATTAGCAGAGTACTTTACCACAAGTAATGCACAAAACATGTACAATATGATCATTCATAACCAATTTTTATAGAATACTTTTTACATGTGGAACTCATCTGTTATGTAAGGATTATATGAATATTGCACATTCTCTTCTGGTTTCACAAACCCATTTATACATATTTCTTAGACTCATTGTACATGTATTGAAGCCTGAATCGAGTCAAGAAAAATAAAGCCCCATTCTCCCAACTGCGAAATGTGCTTTCCCATAATGAACAATAGTCACCAGCACAGAATAATCTCCAACATTTTCTAAATTCTAATTGCCAACTGTTTCTATTTAGATTTGATTTAGATTTCATTTGGAGTCTGTTACATGGCAGCTTGGGCAGACTAGATCTTGTTTTTTCCAATGCAGCATAATGAGTATGATCTATTTCTTTTCAAATAATCTTTGAGATCCCAGGGAAAAAAAAAATGCTCTGCTCTGTTGAGCTACAATGTAAATGTGTTCGTTTAAAAAACAGATGAGGCAAGTGAGTGATTTATTGTTCCTGAGGAAATAGATCTGATTTTTTTCCCCTCATACTCCAAAAGCTAGTCCTTTCTCTTCCTTAAGGAAAAATGGGTCACTCTTTGTTTTTCACTAGCAAATTTTCATGTCATTTCCCCATTCTTTCTATGTAGTGTTATTAATGCAATACGTAATATAGTTATCTATACACAATGTAAGACTTAACAGACTGAAACGATCCACCTCATGTGTGAGTCCGTCCAAAAGATGTTACTGTTCTGGGTGGACCAATGTTCTATATCAGTTATACTAACCTTCATTTAAAATATTTATTCTAAAATGCCTCTGAGAAATAGTAAAAAAAAAAAAAAATTAAAAGTTGTCTAAAATGCAACAGCTTTTATAGTAAATGTACATTTATAAATAAAATACTCAAATCAACTTTGTATTCCATTAATTTGGAGGGGGGTTGAGGGCTCAGCTTTCATACTTGGGGAAGAGAGAATCAAGCCCCCCCCCCCCCCCCCCGCTCTCTGGTAGCTTTAGGTCCAAGGTTATATGGTCAGATGATGGCAATGATACATATTTGCATATGCATCTTGATACGTTTTTGAGGTCAACTATTGAAGGCAAGTCAAACTTAGCAGCTGGTTGTAGGAGTCACTAAGGAAGTGCCTTGCACTGAAGGATTCAGACTCCTTAAAAGGAGACACACAATTACCAGGAGAGACCATGCAAATGCCAGTGGAGATTATCTGAAGCAACCAAATGATGGTCAATTTCCAACACTGGCTAGAGAGAACCAAGCCAACGCCTTAAAGTGGCTAGATTCTCAGGGCGCCTGGGTGGC
Organism: Herpailurus yagouaroundi; assembly: GCF_014898765.1. Lineage (NCBI taxonomy): Eukaryota > Metazoa > Chordata > Mammalia > Carnivora > Felidae > Herpailurus > Herpailurus yagouaroundi. The sequence continues at coordinate 133,593,562 of NW_024412376.1, read as the reverse complement.
GCAGTCGGTTAAGCGTCCGACTTCAGCCAGGTCACGATCTCGCGGTCCGTGAGTTCGAGCCCCGCGTCAGGCTCTGGGCTGATGGCTCAGAGCCTGGAGCCTGTTTCCGATTCTGTGTCTCCCTCTCTCTCTGCCCCTCCCCCGTTCATGCTCTGTCTCTGTCTGTCCCATAAATAAAAAAAAAAAACAAAAAAAACAAAAAAAAAACGTTGATAAAGTGGCTAGATTCTGCCACTGTCCTCAGCACTTCTCCAATGTTCCCTCTCACTGTATACAGTCATTTTACTGAGGGCTTTTTTTCTCTGTTGAACCAGGAAATATTCTGCTCAACAGTGGCTTCCAGCTGATGCTGTGAACTTTCCAAAGTACACATGTATCTTGCCTGGCCCTCTGTTCCAGATTTGTAAGGACAGGAAAGTGTGCATACTTAACAATAGCAAGTAAATTCTGTGAAAGTCCCCATTGCTCTAAAATGCAGCTTTCTAACTGCCACCACCAGTCGTACTCTGGTTCTTTTTGCAAAGTTTGGTAGGCAGTTAGCAGTTGCTACTGTTTCCATAGATAAGTGAATCCTTTCCCTTTCATAAGAAACTTTCACTTGCCATCAGAGTGGTGTCATATATCCGTTATTTAAATGAGAGTCCATTCAGCTACAATGCATTTCAAAACAAAGACAAGATTGTTCTTACAACATGTGATCTCTAAAGAATGTCTTTATTAAAAGAATAACATTCTACCTCAGATATGCTGAGCTAGCTTTCTTTCCATTGACTTTCTTCAAGATGTAAGGACTTCCTCTTAGGGTCCTGATCTAGACCCCAAAGGATCCCTCCCCAACCTTTGGCATTACCTAAGTCAGGGGCTACAAACTCAAGTGACCACAGGGACCAGTTATGCACCGTAAATAGGAACCAAAAGTGGATATTACTGCGTGGTGTGGACTACAGCCAACTGACAAATGAACAGTTCTAAAGAAAGAGGCAGCTACCGGGACGCCAAGCAATTGTTTTCCTATGAAATCTCCAGCTTTTTCAATGTTGACAACAATTCAAAACATTTTGCAACATATACCAACCACAAAACACATCTGCAGGTCTAAGTTCGTTCTCAGGCCACCAGTTTGCAACCAATGACATCTTCTCTTTGCTTATCTATCTCCTACTACTAATTTGCTCTCCTACGTGTCATTTCCTTTGACAAACATATCAAGAAATGCCTAAGCAACAATATTTACTTGCAGAGTTTCTTGAGTCATTCCGAGAAGGAAACTAATGCGTCATCAATCAGCTGGGTGTCTTGCTACAACTCATACCACTTTGGGGCAGCATTATTTGTGTGTTGTCACCAAAGATTGCTATTTTCTAAACACCCACGTGCAGTGTTTTGCCGAACCATGCCCTTCCCCTTAATAGTTTCCTCCTTTCTTCTGAGTGACTCAAAAGGACAGCAAAGTGTGTGTACATGACAAAGTAGAATTTTTTCCTAAACTACTTTTTTTTTTTAATTTTTTTTCAACGTTTTTATTTATTTTTGGGACAGAGAGAGACAGAGCACGAACAGGGGAGGGGCAGAGAGAGAGGGAGACACAGAATCGGAAACAGGCTCCAGGCTCTGAGCCATCAGCCCAGAGCCTGATGCGGGGCTCGAACTCACGGACCGCGAGATCGTGACCTGGCTGAAGTCGGACGCTTAACCGACTGCGCCACCCAGGCGCCCCCTAAACTACTTTTTTTATAAAGATTATGTCATTAATCGCCGGGCGGGGGTGGGGGGAGGGCAGAGAGAGAAAGGGAGACAGAATCCCAAGCAGGCTCCATGCTGTCAGCACAGCCCTATGCGGGGCTCGATCTTGCGAACCATCAGATCATGACCTGAGCCGAAATCAAGAGATGGACGCTTAACCGACTGAGCCACCCAGGCGCCCCTTTCCTCAAGTTCTTAAGCATCATTTCGTCAAATGTAGTTTTGCCAGCATCGTTTTATCAAAAAGCATTTTTGGCATGTGAGAATATACCCCTATTTTATAGATGAGAGATGGAGGTGTAAGAGGAACAAGTGACTTATTCTGGATGTGTGTAAGATTTTATATCATTGTGTATTTTACCAGCTGTCCCCAATCCGGGTGATTTAAGTGCACCTCCTACCCAACTGTGCCTGGCTCTTGTGTCTGGGATCTCACGTGAGACCAACTAGGAGGACTTCTGAGCACAGGTGGAATTTGGCAGAATTTAGTCTACATTCAAATGGAAGGAGAACATTCTTTTTATAGTAAATTTGCACTTACAAAATTTTCAGATGGACCTGGAATTCCATTTTTATCCCCTAGGGTTTGATCTCTTTGAGAAGAGAGAATAAATCTGGCCCTTGTGACTTGACCTTGGGTATCTTGGTGTTTGCTGGAGTGGAGGCTAAAGAGTCTCTCTCCAGCCATCCACACTCCTGGCCAAAGCCCCAAAGGCCTCTACCCTGACACACAACACCTCCAAACCCTCTCTACCCTCCCCAAGTCTGCTTTCCAGAGCTGGGAAAAACACGTTTGTCCAGCCCAACCTTTGTTTCACAACTGGATCTCCACTTTCTCAAATTCAACAGAAAAGGCCTAAACAAAGGAAGGGCCTCTTTCTAACCACTCGGGTGGGGAGATGACCCTGAAGGCACACCGTGTTGATTCCTCCATCACAATATTATTTCCCTGCTTACAGATTCACTGATACATTTAATCAAGACATTCCATTTTTTCAGCAGGAAAAAAGTCTATTTTCTTCACTGTCCACCAAAGGAGACAGAGAATTATTTCAGTGGGTGCCATTGGTTTAGAAAATACTGTGGCTAGAAAGTGACCAAAGTACATCTCTAGAAAGTCCCATCAAACATTTTGTCAAGCACAGCACTCCTATTCTCTATGGGCCAGGCATTAATTACTATCCTGAGCTCTGTTCCTGGAGCATTCAACAGTTGCTCCGGATTCTATGAAAAGTTCTGATGATAATATTTCACGTTTTCTAATCCTGTGAAGACTGAGAAGCTACACCTTATTTGTATAATAGCACTCTGGGAAACAAGTGGAATGTTTGATTAGCTAAATGCAGAACGCCTATTCTGAGATGATCCAAGAAAGTTTGAAATGAAGGAAGAATCAAAATAATTTGCCTTACCAAACAGTAAAATTTACTATAAAGATAACAATAAACAAGGGCATATTTTGGGCAAGAATTAATAAACATTATAATTAACACAGCAAAGCATACAGCCCAGAAATAGGCCCAAATAAACATAAAAATGTTAGTGTATATTAATGATATCACAAATCAGTGGCTAAAGGAGAAACAATTAGTGAGTATCACCTCTTCACAACAAAATTAATTCCAGATGAATTAAAGTGTTAAGTGCAGCAAAAATGCAAGAAAAGAAAGAATGGTAGGTTTAAATATGTTTAAATACATAATAAAAGGAATTTAAGCAAAATTTAAAAGTAATGAAAAACTGGGGGAAATATTTCCCAACAAATAAGTCAAAAGGTTAATATCTTCAACATACAAAGTCCTTTACAAATCAGTAGAAAATGGGCAAAAGGACATTAAAAAGCTGGACACAAAAGAACTCTAAATGGTCAGTAAACATGAAACAAATGTTTAACTGTACTTGTGATCAAAAAATGTAAATGAAAACAACAGTAAGACAAGACTCTCCCTACATCTCCCAAAATACACATTCAATTATATTAAGAATTGAAAACTTCTATATCACAAAAGTTTTATTTTTATTTTTTTATTCTTTTTTTTTTTAAGTTTATTTATTTTGAGAGGCGGGGGGCAAGCAGGGGGCTCTGTCAGTGCAGAGCCCGATACGGGGCCCCATTCCATGAACAGCGAAATCATAACCTGAGCCGAAATGAAGAGTCAGACACTTGACTGACTGAGCCACCCAGGTGCCCCACAGAAATAAAGTTTTTAAATGTCTACAAGCCAAGAAAGGTTTTGCCACACGTACAACCAACAAAGAATTAGTATCCAAACTATATAAAGAACTTCAAAATTTGATAAGAAAAATACAAATAAGTGAATAAAAAAATGGACAAAAGACATGAATAGTGAGATCATAGAAAACATGAGCAGTAAAAAAAAAGCAAAAATATATTCAGTTTTATTAGGAAGGAAATGCAAATTATAACCATTATGAGATTCCATTTTGTACGCACCAAATTGATAAAAATCTAAAGCTTTGATGATACCCAGTGTTAGGATACGGAGCAGTATGAACTCCAACACTGCTGGTAAAATGTGTATTACAAGGGCACCTTGGGGGGCTCAGTCGGTTGAGCATCCAGCTTCGGCTCAGGTCACGATCTCATGCTTCGTGGGTTCAAGTCCCAGATCAGACTCTGTGCTGACAGCTCAGAGCGTGGAGCCTGCTTCGGATTCTGTGTCTCCCTCCTTTGGATTCTGTGACCCTCCCCCACTCATGCTCTGTCTCTATCCCTCTTTCTCAAAAATAAACATTAAACAAATTTTAATGTATATTGGTAAAAGGTTAATATCCAAAATATATAAAGAACTTACACAACTCAACACCAAAAATAATCTGACTTAATAACGAGTGGAGAACCTGAATAAACATTTTCCCAAAGAAGACATGCAGATGGCCAACAGACACATTAAAAGATGCTCAACACCACTCATCATCAAGAAAACGAAAATCAAAACCACAATATCACCTCACACCTGTCAGAATGGTTAAAATCAACAACACTTAGAAACAAGTGTTGGTGAGAATGTGGAAAAAAAGAAACTCTCATGCACTGTCTGTGGGAAATGCAAATTGGTATAGTCACTGGAAAAGAGTATGGGAATTCCTCAAAAAATTAAAAATAGAGGGGCACATAGGTGGCTCAGTCCCAGGGTCATGGGATCAAGCCCATGTTAGGCTTGGGATTCTCTCTCTTCTGCCCCTCTCCTCCACTTACCGTTTCTCTCTCCCTAAAATAAAAATAAGAAGTCTAAAAACAATAAAAAATAGAACTAACATATGATCCAGTAATTCCACTACTGGATATTTACCCCAAAAAACAAAAAACACTAATTCAAAACAATACATTCACCCTATGTTTATTGCAGCTTTATTTATAATAGCAAAGATATGGAAGAAACCTAAGTGTCCATCAGTAAATAAATGGATATAGAAGATGTGTTTTATACACACACACACACACACACACACACACACACTGGATCATTACTCAGCCATAAAAAAAGAATGACATCTTGCCATTTGCAACAAGTGAAATAAGTCAGCTAGAGAAAGACAAGTACTATATGACCTCACTTATATATGTTATTTAAGAAAAAAAAAAAACCCACAATGAACAAAGAAAGAAAAAAAGAGACAAACAAAAACCCCTTAAATACAAGGAACAAATTGGTGGTTGCCAGACGGGAAGTGAGGGGCGGAGGGTGAAATAGACTTTTTTAAAGAGAATGTATATTGGTAAATAATTCTGCATTAAATAGTGAAGTTGCATTAAATAGTGAAGTCATACCCCTTAATGTAGCATTTTCACTTCTGGAACATAATACCTTAGCCTAGACTCTAAAGAAGCTCAAAAAACTCTCACGGATGTCCTCCCTAAGACATGTTTAAGAATGTCCCTCACAGCACTGTTTGGATACAAATTACGGCATCTCATTTTAGCAGTGAAAAAAATGAGTCAGCTATAATGTACATACATACATCTAGATGAATCTCAGAAAAAATAATAGGCTAAAATAACAAGACATCAAATATGACATACATTACGACACCATTGATATGAAGCACAAAGACAATGGAAAATTAACTATTATAGCCTCCTGGGAGGGGTACCTAATATGTGATAAAAAAAGTAAAGCAAAGGAATAATACAAAAGTCAGGATTTGCAGTCAGAGGAGGGAAATGCTGTCAAGAAGGGCACATTGGGAGTAGCAACTTTATTGCCTTTTTATTTTCTGTCATTCATTCATAAGTTCTGTTTTGAGTACCTTCGGCCTTACTAGATATTCCCAAGCTGCTTTTTATTTTTTTTTTATATATTTTTAAAATATACTTATTTATTTATTTTGATTTACATCCATTAGTTAGCATATAGTGCAATAATGATTTCAGGAGTAGAATCCAGTGATTCATCCCCTTTGTATAACACCCAGTGCTCATCCCAACAAGTGTCCTCTTTAATGCCTCTTACCCATTTAGCCCATCCCCCCTCCCACACCCCCCCCCAGCAACCCTCAGTTTGTTGTCTATATTTAAGAGTCTCTTATGTTTTGTCCCCCTCCCTGTTTTTATTTTATTTTTGCTTCCCTTCCCTTATGCTCATCTGTTCTGTATCTTAAATTCCACATGAGTGAAGTCATATGATATTTGTCTTTCTCTAATTTCACTTAGTATAATACACTCTAGTTCCACCCATGTTGTTGAAAATGGCAAGATTTCATTCCTTTTGATTGCCGAGTAATACTCCATTACATATATATACCACATCTCCTTTACTCATTCATCTGTCAATGGACATTTGGGCTCTTTCCATACGTGGGCTATTGTCGATAGTGCTGCTATAAACATTGGGTGCATGTGTCCCTTCGAAATAGCACCCTGTATCCTTTGGATAAATGCTTACTAGTGCAATTGCTGGGTCGTAGGGTAGCTCTATTTTTAATTTTTTGAGGAACGTCCATACTGTTTTCCAGAGTGCCTGCACCACCTTGCCTTGCCACCAACAATGCAAAAGAGATCCTCTTTCTCCACATCCTTGCCAACATCTTTCGTTGCTTGAGTTGTTAATTTTAGCCATTCTGACAGGTGTAAGATGGTATCTCATTGTGGTTTTGATTTGTATTTCCCTGATGATGAGTGATGAGCATTTTTTCACATGTCTGTTAGTCATCGGGATGTCTTCTTTGGAAAAGAGTCTATTCATGTCTTCTGCCCATTTCTTCACTGGATTGTTTGTTTTTTGGGTGTTGAGTTTGATAAGTTCTTTATAGATTTTGAATACTAACCCCTTTTATCTGGTATGTCATTGGCAAATATCTTCTCCCATTCCACTGATTGCCTTTTAGTTTTGCTGACTGTTTCCTTCGCTGTGCGGAAGATTTTTATCTTGATGAGGTCCCAATAGTTCATTTTTGCTTTTGTTTCCTTGCCTCCGGAGACTTGTTGAGTAAGAAGTTGCTGCGACCAAGGTCAAAGGGGTTTTTGCCTGCTTTCTCCTCTAGGGTTTTGATGACTTCCTATCTTATGTTTAGGACTTTCATCCATTTTGAGTTTATGTTTGTGTCTGGTGTAAGAAAGTGGCCCAGGTTCATTCTTCTGCAGGTTGCTGTCCAGTTTTCCCAACACTATTTGCTGAAGAGACTGCCTTTATTCCATTAGTCTTTCCCGCTTTGTCAAAGATAAGTTGGCCATACATTTGTGTCTATTTCTGGGTTCTCTATTCTGTTCCACTGATCTGTTTTTTGTGCCAGTACCATACTGTCTTATGATTACAGCTTTATAATACAGCTTGAAGTCCAAAACTGTGATGCTTCCAGCTTTGTTTTTTTTTTGTTTGTTTGTTTGTTTGTTTGTTTGTTTGTTTTCAGGATTGCTTTGGCATTCGGGGTCTTTTCTGGTTCCATACAAATTTCAGGATTATTTGTTCAAGCTTTGTGAAGAATGTTGGTGCTATTTTGATAGGGATTGCATTGAATATGTAGATTGCTTTAGGTAGTATCAACATTTTAACAATATTTGTTCTTCCTATCCAGGAGCATGGAATATTTTTCCATTTTGCGTGTGTGTCTTTCATAAGATTTCTATAGTTTTCAGTGTATAGATTTTTCACCTCTTTGGTCAGGTTTATTCCTAGATATTTTATGGTTTTTCGTGCAATTGTAAATGAGATTGATACCTTGATTTCTCTTTCTGTTGCTTCATTATTGGTGTATAGAAATGCAACTGATTTCTGTGCATTGATTTTATATCCTGCAACTTCGCTAAATTCGTGGATCAGTTCTAGCAGTTTTTTTGGTGGACTCTTTTGGGTTTTCCCTATAGAGTATTATGTCATCTGCAAAGAGTGAAAGTTTGACTTCCTCTTTGCTGATTTGGATGCATTTTATTTCTTTGTGTTGTCTGATTGCTGAGGCTAGGACTTCCAATACTATGTTGAATAACAGTGGTGAGAATGGACCTCCCTGTCTTGTTCCTGACCTTAGGGGGAAAGCTCTCGGTTTTTCCCCATTGAGGATGATATTAGCAGTGGGTCTTTTGTATATGGCTTTTATGATTTTGAGGTATGCTCCTTCTATCCCTACTTTCTTGGGGGTTTTTATCAGGAAAGGATGCTGTATTTTGTCAAATGCTTTCTCTGCATCTATTGAGAGGATCATGTGGTTCTTGTCCTTTCTTTTATTAATGTGATGTATCACATTGATTGATTTGCGAATATTGAACCAGCCCTGCATCCCAGGTATAAATCCCACTTGATCATGGTGAATAATTCTTTTAAAAAAATTTTTTTTTCAACGTTTATTTATTTTTGGGACAGAGAGAGACAGAGCATGAACGGGGAAGGGGCAGAGAGAGAGGGAGACACAGAATCGGAAACAGGCTCCAGGCTCTGAGCCATCAGCCCAGAGCCTGACGTGGGGCTCGAACTCACGGACCGCGAGATCGTGACCTGGCTGAAGTCAGACGCTTAACCGACTGCGCCACCCAGGCGCCCCATGAATAATTCTTTTAATGTATTGTTGAATCCAGTTTATAATATGAAAAAATATGAACATTACAAAATATAGAAAGCAAGCCTTCTTCTACATCCACACCAGATAAGAGAGTTTATTAGAATTTATTCAGTTAAAAAATTCTACAAAGAAATGTAGTCTCAGCTTAAACAAAGAGAGAACTCATCTGGGTATTGAGAATTTTTGCATCCATGTTCATCAGGGAAATTGGTCTCTAGTTCTTTTTAGTGAGGTCTTTGGTTTTGGAATCAAGGTAATGCTAGTCTCATAGAATGAGCTAAACTGCTTTTAAAGTGATTGTTTCAAGGGATTCCTGGGGGCTCAGTCGTTTGAGCATCCGACTTCAGCTCAGGTCATGATCTCACTGTCCGTGAGTTCAAGCCCCGGGTCAGGCTCTGTGCTGGCAATTCAGAGCCTGCAGCCTATTCCAGATTCTGTGTCTCCCTCTCTCTCTCTGTCCCTCCCCGACTCATGCTCTGTTTCTCTCTCTCTCTCTCTCTCTCTCTCTCTCTCTCTCTGTCAAAAAGAAAATAAACATTAAAATAATTAAAAATAATTAAAAATTAAAAAAAATAAAGTGACTGTTTCAAGTACTCTGATAACAATACGTGGAAGATCCATTCCCCCATCATACCCAAAACTCACTATGTCAGGCTTCATTTTTGCCTGTTGGCTGGAAGGGAAGTGGTGCTTCATTGTTTTGATTAGTATTCCCCCAACTACTGGTGAAACTGAGCATATTTTCATCTTTATTGAATGGTTTAGTTTCCCTTCTGTGAGTTGCCTGTTAATTTCTTTTGCCAATTTTCTTATTGAATTGCTGTTTTTTTTATATTACTTTTTAGGGGTTTTGTGAATATTCTAGATCCTACTCCTTTATCAACCACATGCATTGCAAACGCTTCTCTCAGTCTGTGGCTTGTCTCATCAATTTTATTGTGTCTTTCAACAGCCACTTCTTAACTTGACATAGTAAATATATGAATATTTGTATAGGTTTTGTGCTTCCTGAGTCTCACTTCAGAAATCTTTACTCCAATTCTGTAAAGATATACTGATACCTACTCTTAAAATTTGTTTAAGTTTTGAATTTCACATTTGGATCTTAAGTAAATTCTTTTTCCCTTTGGATAGTCTATTTTCCCAGAACCACTTATTAAATACTCATCCTTTGTTTGCTGATTTGTAATATCACTTCTGTGAGAGACTGTTTTGCATAAGCCTGAGAGTCTGTTATTCCATTCCATTGGTCTGTTTGTCTAGCCCTACACCAATATCATTCTTAATTACTATATTTTTATATTAAGCCTTGATCTATGGAAGGGCAAATTTCCTTCTTTTCTCAAAACTGTCTTAGCCACTTTACTCCTCCATATGAATTTTAGGTTAAGCTGTAAAGCTTCTCTAAATTGCCTCTTGGGATTTTGATCAAAATCAAACTTCATAGACTATAATTTTCTAGTTGGTTTTGTTAGTATACAAAAATGCCATCTTTTTTTTTTTTTTTTTTCAACGTTTATTTATTTTTGGGACA
>NW_024412376.1:133552434-133582871 GCF_014898765.1 Herpailurus yagouaroundi | reverse complement strand
AAGCGGGGCTCGAACTCACGGACCGCGAGATCGTGACCTGGCTGAAGTCGGACGCTTAACCGACTGCGCCACCCAGGCGCCCCAAAAAATGCCATCTTTTTAATGTTACTCTTGGGCCAGCAACTTTGTGGGACCCTCTTATTGGTTGTAACACATTGTTTGTCATTTCTCTTGGATTTTTTATGTAGTCAATCATCATCTACAAAAAAAAAAAAAGGATTTTTGCGTCTCTTTCCAATTACGTCTTCATTTTTTCATTGTTATCACGTTTTTTAAAATAATTTTTTTAATGTTTCTTTACTTTTGAATGAGAGAGATAGAGCATGAGCAGGGGAGGGGCAGAGAGAGAGACAGAGACACAGAATCTGAAGCAGGGTCCAGGCTCTGAGCTGTCAGCACAGAGCCCGACACAGGGCTTGAACTCGGGAATAGCGAGATCATAACCTAGGCCGAAGTCAGACTCTTAACCAACTGAGGCACCCAGGTACCCCTTGTTATTGCATCGTTAAGATGACTAGTAAACAGTGATAATGAGTATACTTGTCTTACATTGCTATTTTCTAAATTATTTCACTTTTAAATTTCATTTATTTTTAATATTTATTACCGTAATATACAATGCTATATTGGTTTCAGGTGTATAGCATGGTGATTTGGCAATTCTATATATTATTCAATGTATCCCATGATAAGTGTAGTCACTATCTGTCTCCGTATGTTATTACAATATTATTAACTATAGTCCCTGCCTTTTGTACTGTTGTACTAAAATCACATCGTTATTTATATTGGCAAAACAGCTAGAAAGCATTCTAGGTACCTAGCAATAGGGAAATAGTTGTGAAGATTATGGTACATCATTATAATGCCATTCTGCCATTGAAAAATTACATTTGCAAAAACAGTTCATTTAAATTATTAAAACTGCTGACACTAAAATGCTGCATTAAAAAGCCATGAGGGGCGCCTGGGTGGCTCAGCTGGTTAAGTGTCCAACTTCAGCTCAGGTCATAATCTTGTAGTTCATGAGTTCAAGCCCCACATCAGGCTTGCTGCTCTCAGCACGGAGCCAGCTTCCCAGCTTCTGTCCCTGACTCCCTGCCCCTCCCCCATGCTCTCTCTCAAAAATAAACATTTTTTACATTAAAAAAATAAATAAATAAAAACCCATGATATCTAATGATACATATTATGATTCAAATTTTATATGTAAAATGTATTATATATTGTGTGTTTTGTATTGTATATGAAACCCAAGTGTCCCCAGTGTTCAAGACTTACAGGACTGAGTTTCCCCCATAATATCCAACTGTAAATCCACACCCAATCCTACAGGGCTTTGGGAAGTCTAGTCCCCTCTGTGGTTATTTATGATGATCTTTGGCATGGCCCGGTTGTTGTTTTCCATGTTTCATGCTTGGCTGTTCCTCAGGCTTCTTCTTCAGTAAATGTGTCATTCTTTTGATACTTAAGCCCCAAACATGGACACAATCCGTCGTTTGTTTATTCTTCAGACACCAGCTAACAGAGGGCTCTTGTGGTTTAATAAACTTAAATATGGCTTAAGCATAGCACAGCCAAGTTAAAAGGCAAGAAAGAAAAATACCAAATTATACTTCATGTGTCATTGCTCTTAAAATCCATTGGCTGCACCTGTTCACAGGGAGCGATGTCTTTCCTTCCTCTTTACCTATGGCCTCTGGCCAGCTGCTGTATGAAAGACACACCCAACTAGAGTTGGCTCTTCCTTTCTCTCTCTCTTCCCCTCATTCCCCATTCCTGCCACTTGGCGTGCACCCTTATCTATGAACATGCCAGAGGAATCAGATGAAGCCAGCTGTTGTCATGATGATTTCCTAGGGCTATTCTCAGTCCACAATGAAGACACCCTTACCTTACTACATGTCTCAGTTAACATCTCAGTCTAAAGAAGGAACACAGACTCTGGAGTTGGAAACGTCCAGGTTCAGAGTCCAGCTCCATCACTTCCTACTCATGACCTTGGGCAAGTTATTTATCCTCTCTGTGCCTTGGAGATGAGGCATAATAAAACATACCACACAGTGTTATTGTGAGGATTGACTAGGATAATGTATTTAAAACAGGACATATTCTAGCATATAAAAAGTGTTCACAGTTTCCGTTAGCATCAGGATCGCCATGTTGTTGGTATAATACGGTACAAGTTGTAGCAGAATTATTCTGCCAATATTCAGGGCTACAGTAGGAAAAACTCCTGCTGAACTTGTATCTCTATGGCTAGACAGGCTTACCAGTGTAGCTCTGCTGAGAGAAGAGAGTCTACCCCCAAAATAAACTCTAGCTTACCTCACTAGGTCCACAAAGAGTACAGAAATACTCTCAGACTTTTGTGCAAAATAAATACCTACCAACTCAAAAGGAAATAAAACACTGAAAGAGATAAACCAAAATACTGACAGCAGTTACTTCTGATTAATGAGATCATGATTTTTATTCTCTCTGCATGCTCTCGTGTGTTTTGCCCACGCTGACCATCAACTGCTTTTATCATATGAAAAAATAAGAACATTACGAAATATAGAAAGCAAGCCTTCTTCTACATCCACACCAGATAAGACAGTTTATTAGAATTTATTCAATTACAAAATTCTACAATGAAATGTAGTCTCAGCTTAAACAAAGAGAGAATTCATCTGGGTATTTCATCCTGGCAGAGCCTTGCCATCGTGTGACCACGGAGCTGTTCTGGGAGTGGCCTGTGAGCTTTTCAGCTGCAGTCCCTTCGTGCAGTAATTAGAATTCTGTTCCCTTGGGGCTGACTCAGATCTTAGCATGCACTTGTAGCTGATTCCAGACCCTCATCTCCTTTTACAGCTTACGTGTGCAGCGTTCACCCTTGCCTTCAAAGTGGGTTGGAAAAAATGCTTCCATAAACGTATGTCAGTTGTCTAAAGCCACCATGTTACCACTTGCCAAGTTTATTATGACCGCGTATTTACATAGCAAAATGTGCTTTAAGATGGGGAAAAGGATCCAGATAGAGGTTAATGGCAAATGTCCTTCTGCCCTCAGAAATATGACAATTAAGATGAATCGGAGGCTTCTGATTCTGAATCCGATCTGCTCTCCTTGAGAAAATAGCTTCAGGGCCTTTTTCCATCCTACTACTCCTTGGGGAAAAAATGGCAAAGCTTTTCTTACTGGGTTCTGTCATGGAATAGAATCCTAGAAACATCTAATAACAAAGGCTGACAAAAGATGGTCAGATTAAATAGAGTCCCAGAAAACGTGGTAATTTGACATGAATGAGCATTTCCTAAAGTGTGTTCCTCAGATGTAATATACGAAATGCTCTTGAAGCAAAGAATTCCATGGTCAAAGATGTGTGGAAAGTACTGCATATCCTTTTTCTTAGAGATATAGAATGCATATTAAAGGCCTGAGCAATTCTGAAGTAGTCCCATTTGAATGTGCTAAATCCACATTTTCCTAAATATATTTCACCAAGAAACTCTATTCCTGACTCTTCTCACAAATCTTTTAGCACTTGGGTTCCACAGAATACACTTTGGGAGATATTAATTGAACAACTGATACATTTGGGAAATCAGACAAGTACCTTGATAATGGTCCAATATGTTTTTTTAATTCTTGGGCCACTTTTTAATTCTTAACGTCCAATCTCAAGAATGGCAACAATAAATACAACTGGGATACTTCCTCCCTGGAACTATGGAAGTAGGAAGTGACATCCATGAGAGGGAGGGGCCAGGGCAGCTGTGGGAATTGTTGGAATCATTAGCACTTTTTATTCAGGGGACTAATTCTAAGAGAGTTCCAGGGGAAAGTAGTGCTTTCATTAGGAACTCTGTCAAGAAAATGGTTGAAGTATTCCTTTCTCAGTGCAGGAATAATAATTTCTCAAGTACAACGTTTGTAATAATGTCGAGTTGAATATTGAAGAAAAGAGTACTTGCCCTATCAAACATGTCCTTCTCTCTCCTTGCTTCCCCCAGCACTCAGGAGAAAAAGCTCGAAAACTAGTATCCAAGGATCTCAAGCATTACCCCTTGTCCTGAGGGCCGGTGGGCCCTAGAACATCCCATCCTAGAACATCCTAGAACCCATCCTAGAACATCCTAGAACATGAATCCATGTATACATCCTAGAACGTGTATAGCTGCCTTCAGCTAGATTTAAGGAGAGCAGACTACCCGCATGAGGTGGTATTAAAAAGGTGTTATGAGACAATCTATTGTGATAGACAAAGTGAGGAGTGTCTGCAAGTCAGAGAGCCCTTGAAAGAGCACTGTTAAGTTCTGATGCTGGTTGCCTATGTGACCAACTCAACCAGGTTCTACTCTTTGGTGTTTCAGAAGAGTATTCAATGTATGCTGTTGGTTTTTTTTTTCTATTTGGAGAATCTTTTGAACGGCAGAGTTTATCACTTGCCTTTGTCTAACTTCTTTGTTTTTGTAAAAAGGAAAAAAATGTAAGGTAAAGAAATATCTTTTTCTTTAATAAATCATTTTGGTTGTTTTGGGAAAGCATTTGTGGTAGTTCCCAGCTGATTCAGTCTTGTCTACCTTGATCCTCTTGGGTAGAATTTGAGAATTATTTTTGACTCTGCATTGAACAAGTATGCAAATCAGTATACTTTTACGTGATTCATAGAAGAAAAGTCTGAGAACGTAAACAAGGAGATTCTGTTGAACAACCTCACATTCTCTCCTTCTCTAATATCTCTCAGAAAGGGGCCTCAATAAAAACACTGAGATTTCTAGTAACTTTAAAGTAACCATTGTGTTCTTCACTGCCTATCATAACAGATATCCCAAAGACGGGGACTCTTGAATTCACTGTCTCCCAAGGTACCTACAGTG
This sequence comes from Herpailurus yagouaroundi, assembly GCF_014898765.1. Taxonomy (NCBI): domain Eukaryota; kingdom Metazoa; phylum Chordata; class Mammalia; order Carnivora; family Felidae; genus Herpailurus; species Herpailurus yagouaroundi. Next base: position 133,578,006 of record NW_024412376.1, on the reverse strand, counting down.
GGAAGTCTATTGCCTGCCCAACATCCATTCTACCAGTTGTGTTGTTTAGATGAAACTAACAGCACTGTCGGCTCCAGGGCTCTGGTCTGATTGTTATGATCCATCAGGATAATCCCACCCTCTTGCCATGGATATTGGTTTAAGTGGCCTTAGTTTAAGTCAATGGCTCAGTCAGCAGGAATCTCAGAACTTTTGTTTGTTGAAGAAAGCACTCTTTCTCTGGAGGAGAAAAAGGAAGCATGTGAACCTAATTGTACTGACAGATATCCTATAACCTCAAGGGGCCCAGCCTTAGGGTGAAACCCACACTCTTGATGGCAGATATAGCTCTGAAAAAATTGAAGAAACAGAGTCAGCAATGATATCATCGAGCTCCAGACTAACCAGTTCTGGAACTCACACCACTGCAGTCTCATGAAACCTATTAATTCCCTTATTTTTTAATCCGATGTGAGTTGATTTTTCCGTTACTTGGAATGGAAAGCTTCCTAATTGAGGAAGACATATTAGGCTAGGGCACAGCCATAAAATCACATTCAAATGAGCACAGGTTGGGGCGCCTGGGTGGCTTAGTCGGTTAAGCGGCCGACTTCAGTTCAGGTCATGATCTATCGGTCCGTGAGGGCTGTGAGTTCGAGCCCTGCGTCGGGCTCTGTGCTGACAGCTCAGAGCCTGGAGCCTGTTTCAGATTCTGTGTCTCCCTCTCTCTGACCCTCCCCTGTTCATGCTCTGTCTCTCTCTGTCTCAAAAATAAATAAATGTTAAAAAAAAATTTTTTTTTTTTTTCAAATGAGCACAGGTAATTACAATTTCATTCCTGGTAGTACTTGGGATTTTTAAAAATTATTATTATGCTTATTTTAAGGTCAAAATTGAATAAGCTCTATATTTTTTCCTTAATAACACCCTTCTTGCCTTTAATATCATTGAAGAAAGGTTTATCTTTCTTCGTATTTATTCTTCTTCAACACCACCCTCCTGACTTTCCTAGTTAAGGGGAAACTAAAACAGGGGGAAGAGGTTTGATACCTCTTTTATTTTTTTTTAATATGAAATTTATCGTCAAATTGGTTTCCATACAACACCCAATGCTCATCCCAACAGGTGCCCTCCTCAATGCCTGTCACCCACCCCCCCTCCCTCCCACCCCCCATCAACCCTCAGTTTGTTCTCAGTTTTTAAGAGCCTCTTATGTTTTGGCTCCCTCCCTCTCTAACCTTTTTTTTTTTCCTTCCCTTCCCCCATGGTCTTCTGTTAGGCTTCTCAGGATCCATATAGGAGTGAAAACATATGGTATCTGTCTTTCTCTGTATGACTTATTTCACTTAGCATAATACTCTCCAGTTCCAACCACGTTGCTACAAAAGGCCAGATTTCATTCTTTCATTTCATTGCCACGTACTATTCCATTGTGTATATAAACCACAATTTCTTTATCCATTCATCAGTTGATGAACATTTAGGCTCTTTCCATAATTTGGCTATTGCTGAAAGTGCTGCTATAAACATTGGGGTACAAGTGCCCCTATGCATCAGTACTCCTGTATCCCTTGGGTAAATTCCTAGCAGTGCTATTGCTGGGTCATAGGGTAGATCTATTTTTAATTTTTTAAGGAAACTCCACACTGTTTTCCAGAGTGGCTTCACCAGTTTGCATTCCCACCAACAGTGCAAGAAAATGGGGGCGCCTGGGTGGCTCAGTCGGTTAAGTGTCCGACTTCGGCTCAGGTCATGATCTCACAGTTCGTGGGTTCAAGCCCCACGTCGGGCTCTGTGCTGACAGCTCAGAGCCTGAAGCCTGTTTCAGATTCTGTGTCTCCCTCTCTCTCTCTAGCCCTCCCCCCGTTCATGCTCTGTCTCTCTCTGTCTCAAAAATAAATAAACGTTAAAAAAAAAGAAAAGAAAAAAAAAGAAAATGGATAAAGGAGCTGAATGTGAGACAGTAAACCATCAAAGCCCTAGAGGAGAAAGCAGGAAAAAACCTCTCTGACCTCAGCCACAGCAATTTCTTATTTGACACATCACCAAAGGCAAGGGAATTAAAAGCAAAAATGAACTATTGGGACCTCATGAAGATAAAAAGCTTCTGCACTGCAAAGGAAACAATCAACAAAACTAAAAGGCAACCAATGGAATGGGAAAAGATATTTGCAAATGACATATCGGACAAAGGGCTAGTATCCAAAATCTATAAAGAACTCACCAAACTCCACACCCGAAAAACAAATAATCCAGTGAAGAAACGGGCAAAAAACATGAATAGACGCTTCTCTAAAGACAACATCCAGATGGCCAACAAGCACATGAAAAGACGCTCAACGTCACTTCTCATCAGGGAAATACAAATCAAAACCATATTCAGATATCACTTCACACCACAGTGGCTAAAATGAACAAATAAGGAGACTATAGATGCTGGCGAGGATGTGGAGAAACGGGAACCCTCTTGATATCTTTTTTAAAATCAGCAGTTACTTCTTCATAAAACATTCTAGAAAGTTGGCTTTAAGGATCAGGAGTGGCAGCTCGCCTATTTGCTAGGGGCCTACGCAAACGATGAAGTGCAATTACTCCTCAGGCTAACCAAGTAATGGAAAACATGTGTGCCAGCCCAATTTTGTTGAAAAACACACAAACAAAAACATGGCCAAGTGTGGTCAAATCCAAATCCATGGTTTCCCCCCACCCCAAATTTAATGTTGTATCTTTTGATTTTTCTAAGAATCATTTCACTTTCTCAAATGACCTATTCTGGAGATGAAAAGCTAACTGATATGGAAAAATATTATAATATTGATAATTTTATATTTATAATATTATACAATTTATAATATTTATAATATTCAAACATTGACGTCTGGGGTTGAAAGGCCTCTATAGACCGGTTTTTCGTGGGTCCTTTGGAAAACATACTATGGCTTTCCTTCGTCAAGCCACAAGGCAAATCTCTGATTGACAATATTTGGGCCAAAGCACCAGAAAAATGAATTATGTGTATAAGACAACACCTACGTACTTAACCCACAGAGATTCATACTATTTATTTCAGAGCCAAGGTGATTCCCTTCAGCAACCTGTGCTATAGTTGGTAGGCTAACGGGCAGAATTAGCAAGAGGTTAAAAGAGTTATTTCTACTTGGTGACTAACCCCATTTGATTGTCTTAAGTGTGTCTGGCTTCTAGAGTGTGCTTTTATTTCAGATGATTATGAATGTTCCAAGTGGACTCATTGCAGCCACCTGGCTTAAGGACTGTAAGGCACTTCGGAAATCAAATTTCAGGAAAGAAGATTGGTTTGAGAAACAACGAACAAGGAGAAATCTTCTCTTTGCAGAGCTGCTGTGTGTCAAAGTTTATCCTCATTATATTATGGTAGGAAGAAAAGAACAAATTAAGACATTTAACTGCTTAAAATCTGAGACCCAATTACATTTAACACTGCAAATCTTGTTACAGGACCTGTGGGCTTACCTTTTCCCTGTGTGAAGTCTGGTGTATGTTAGCAAATAACATTTTTTTTAAATCATGGAATGGATCTGAGCTAAGTGGATAATCACTGCTACACATTCTCTGCCATATAAAAGAAGAGTCTATAGAATCCAAAGAGTTTTATAATTATATCAAAAGTCCTTAAAAAGAAAGCCTTAAAATATACTTCTTCCTTGCCCAGCATTCTAGTGCCAGCATGCTTTAAATTAATAGCAATTACATAACTGCACGAGTTCTAATTTTTAATATTAGGGGCCATTCAGATGCTCAATCTATCCTTTTAAACTGGCTCCCATAATGAAAGAACCATTAAGGGCTTAGTGATGTTCCAAGAACTCTTCCCAAAAGGGGGAGGTGGGGGGGAGAGGGAGGGAAGGAGAGAGAAAATTGGCTCCTTCTCTTTGGCCAGTGACCCATGTTTTAATTGAATTTTGATGAGATGATGGATGTTGTCCTGTATTCCAAGTCTATATGCTAAATTAACAAGGCTGTCTGCTTAGTTTCCTCTTTTGAAGGCACACTGAGATGAGTTTCTGCTAATTCTCTTACATAAAGTATGATGTGGTGTGTCTCAAATTCTTGCTTGGTGCCTGGAATTGCCATTTTCTCCAAGCTGTTGCCATGCTGAAGCACAAGGTATCTGGTTTGAGGAAGAACTAGCTGAATTATGTTCAATCAGCCAGGAAGAATCTATCTCGATACTTCAAAGGCACGCGCCGAAGTACTTAAAACTTCCTAACAGTATTTTTAAAGACTTACTTGTGCATCTCTTTACAGAAGGAACATGTCTCCGGTGTTGAATGCAGGCAGTTCATATTTGTCTATAAGAGTGATGAATGGAGCAATTGAGAAAATAGGTAATTTCAGCAAATTCTGGCACGCAATTATTCACTCGTTTCCCAAGCTTTGTGCTTTAAGAAAAGTTGGGGGTGAACTCTATAACTCATTTTTCTCTTTATTCTGAATAGTTTCAAATCCACGGTCTTTTTTCTTTACAGTGTAGTTGACACATAGTATTACATTAGCTTCAGGTGTACAATTTAGCGTTTTGACAAGTTTATACATTATGCTGTGTTCACCACAAGTATAGCTACCATCTGTCCCATTACATCACTATTACAATGTCACTGACTATATTCCTTATGCTGTGCCTTTTATTCCCATAACTTACTCATTCCATAACTGGAAGCCCGCATTTCTCTCTTGCCTGGACCCAAACCACCCATTTTGCCAAACCACCATCTCTCTCCCCTCTGGCAACCATCAATTTCTTCTCTGTATTTATAGGTTTGATTCTGCTTTTTGTTCATTTATTCATTTATTTTGTTTTGTTTTTTTAGATTCCATTTATGAGTGGAATTATATGGTAGTTGTCTTTCTCACTTTCTCAGTCTTACATATTTCACTTAGCATAGTACCCTCTAGGTCCATCCATGTTGTCTCAAATGGCACAATCTCATCTTTCTGTGGCTGCATAATATTCCTCTGTGTGTGTGTGTGTGTGTATAAGCTATTGTCTATTGATGGACACTTAGGTTGCTTCCATATCTTGGTTATTGTGTATAATGCATAATGCTGCAACAAATATAGGGGTGCATAGATCTCAAATCCACAGTCTTAAAGATTGACCCATTCCCTAGAATATGAGGGCTCAGGAGTAGAAGAGATTATTGAATTTTGTTATTTAGAATTTTGAGTCCTTTTTAATACTGGCATAGTGGTCGTTTTACTTTTTAAATTTCTCAGTGCAATAGACCTGCCCGATTATTGAATATAAAATACAAGTTCATTCACCATTCTGGTGCCAGAAAATAACATACCAAATGGCAGCTATCCACCTCCTACAGGCTGGATGGGTCAGAAAAGACCCTTCACCAGAGAAGCCCAAACAATGTAGTCTGGACTTGAGGTATGGCAGCCACAAAATTCTCAGGTGGCCAGGGAAAGACATAGACCCAGGGCTTGGGTTTGTGCTAGAAAAAACTGATCCCTGCACATCCTGTAACCCAGGTCTAAATTTCAGACAAATTCCTCGTATGCATCTTGGGCTAAAACTCATCCCTCGAAGTAAACCAGCTACCAAGAATCTCTGCAATCCATTTACGCCATAATATCCCCTTTTCTATGATACTGCTACAGATTGAATTGTGTCACCCTCAAAATTTGTATGTTGAAGTCCTATTGCCAAGTACCCAGGAATGGACAAGGAATGTGATCTTATTTGGAAATAGGATCATCACAGATGGAGTTGGTTGAGGTCATATTAGAGTAGGCTGGGCTTCTGATGAAATATGTGTGGTATCCTCACAAAAAGAAAAAATTTGGACACAGACATACGTACATGGGGAGAGCACCGTGTGCACATGAAAGCAGAGACTGGGCTGATGCAACAAACCAAGGAACCCAAAGATTGTCAGCAAAATGCCAAAATCTAGGGAACAGATGCTCTCATAGCCAACAGAAAGAATCAGTTCTACCAACATCTTGATCTTGATTAGACTTCTAGCTCCCCGAACTGTGAGACAATAAATTTCTCTTTTCTAAGACACAGTTTGTGGTACTTTATCATGGCAGCCTCACAAGCTAATACACTGACTCAAGCTCTGTTATTCACACACCCCCAGAAGGATCATGTGTAATCCAAGTTCAAATACAGATGTCAGAAACATTCATCCTCAATGATGAGCCAATTTGTCATGTTTGGGGTGAAGGTAGTCTAAAAGAGTATGGCTAGAAAGCCAAAGTTTCCCCCTGTTCTTGAGGATATAAGCTGTATCAACATTTAATTGAAAACGCTAAACAAAAGGTCAGTTTTGACTAACGTTTGCATGTTATCAGAGATCCAGTAAATCGTATCTTCTCTGGGTCTTATCTTCCCCTCATGTGTGATGACAGGCATAGCAAAATAACCGTTAAGGTCCCGTCTACCTCTGTTTTCTATTAATTATTATGCTGTTACTTATTGCAGTAAAACAATATTCTCAATGAAAAAAACATTTCAGAAACCATAGAAAAATAAAGTTCACACCTATTCCCAGTACTTAGAGAAACCACTCTGGAATAGAGCCTGCATTTTAATTTAACAAACAACTATTACGTGAAGTGTTGATTTGCATCCAACACACTTCAAAAAGGACTTGTGGTGGCTTCCTATATATGCCTAATAGTCCAAAGGACTACTGAAATTAGGCTAAAAGTAAAAGGCTTTGCAACAAAGACAAGAACCTCATTGACCAGAAACAGTGATGCTAAGAAGAATAGAAACGGATGATCCCCAACATGTATCCCATGATGCCAGGGATTTTGCCTGTTTGTCTGCCCGTATAGGGTTTGGTGGCTGCTCCAGGCTTATTGCAGAAATTACCTTGAAATGGGGCCAAGAATGAGAAGTAGTTATCTGAAGACTTTTAAAGATGGTAGGCTATTTAAGCAAACTGGTCTACTTAGCATTTTCCAAGCACCTAACAGCCAACCAGGGGCAGAGTCATTACTGAGAGTGGCCACAATTACCAGGTCTTAAGCACCCTGGAAACCACTTATCTTTGAGGCATATTGGTCTTCCAGAGGAGATGAAGATATTTCTAACACCCGATCTTTTTGTAGTAAATATATTCAAGCTCTTTTCGGAGTACCAGAAACTACCAGTGCTGTCTGTGAAATGACGCAGTGACTCTCTGGCATTAGCTTTCCTATCTAGCCTGATGTTTACAATGGTCCAGAATCAAAGCCGCTGGCATAATACTGAATGGTCTCTACTATAACCCTTTAATTGGTGGATAACTATGCTTTCAGAAAGCCAAACTGGACTTAAGTTTTTATCCTAATTTGTCACGGAAAACTGTACTTTGGCTCCAATAAGCCATGAACTTTTTTTCTTGCCAAATATTTACTAAAGTATTAAGTGGTGTGTTTATCAGAAATGAGTACTTATTGAATAATTATTTCCTTCCGCTAGTTGTACCATCTATGGAGACTCCGTTCAGTTTCGTTCATTCATTACATGTGCAATTGAACATCTATTATGTGCTAAACACTGGGGGTACAAAGTAGAATGAGATAAACAGTCTTTTTCCTCGAAGAGCCTGCAGGCTAGTGGCAGAGCTAGACAAACAATTCCAGAACAGGATGATGAGTGCTGTTATAGGGAAAGGGTGACATAGTGTATGACTCATAGTATAAGCTCAATAAAAATTTGATGAATGAAAGAATTGATGAATGATATGAAAGCATTTGGCAGGGACAACTAATCCAGGCTTGGAGGATTGGAGAAGGTTTCCAGGAGGAAATTATATTTAAACTAAGACCTGAAGGATGAGTAGGAATTTGAAAAAGGAGAAAGGGAAGGGATGACCACAGGAGAAAGTATTTTAGGTAGGAAGGACAACCATTAAAGGAGCCAGGAGTCAAGACACACATGGCACCTGAAGAAATTGGACCCAATCGAGGATGATTGGAATGTAGAGTCACATAAGAAAAAGCTGGAAGATAGGCAGGGATGAGACCCTGCACAGATTTTATTAGCAAGGTTAAAAGGATTGAATTTTATCCTAAAAACAATACAGATCAATGGGAAAGTTATAGAGGGTCACCAAAAATCATGATGATATTTGCATTTTAGATGATTCCTCTTGTTACAGGAAGGATCCAATACTAAAGAAGGGGATGATGGTAATCTGGAGGGGGCAGCGGCATATAGGAAAAAGGGGGACTATTCAGGACATATTTCGGAGGTATAATCAAAGGGGCTGGGAACTTGATGTGAAGGGTGAAGGGGAAAAATGAAAAGATGATTTCCAGATTTCTGGGTATAGAGTGTTTCAGTTACCCATATTGCTGTAAAACAAACCACTCGCCATTGAGAAAACAATGTTTTATTTTAGCTAAACAAACAACTGCTTTATTATTTTTCGGTATTCTGTTGGTTGATGATGCTCAGCTGGATGATTTCTCTGCTGACCTGTTCTCTCTCATGTGTTTACAATCATCCAGCAGCTTGGGTTGACATCCGAGATGGCGTCAATACATGTCTCGGGCCTTGTTGCAGATGGCTGGGAAACTGGCTCATCTGGAATGTTGGGAGAGTTGAGCCTCTCCCTTCTTTCTATATAGACCCAGGGCTTCACTGGTTCTATGGGGACTCCGCAGAGGGTACCTGAACACCTTTGGTGGCAGTCCAAGCCTCCCAAAAGTGCAAAAGTGGAAGCTGTTGGTGCCATGTCTCAATTCCACCACACTCTATTGATTAAAGTAGGTCACAGAGCCAAATAGATTCCATGTGGGATGATATGAGTAAGAGTATGAACACAAGAGGTATGGTTCATCGGGGCCATCTTTGGAAAATAACTACAATACATGGTGATACCATTCACTGAGAGTCAGAAAAACAAAAACAAAACAAAACAAAACTGGAGGAGGAGCAGCTTTCAGAGAAGGAGAGCTTTTAAGTTGAATTTTGAATGCACCGAGCTTCAGATGCATACGAGACATCCAGTAGGAAGGAGACCAGTATAGGGATCTGTAATTTAAGAGGAAAGACTGGACTAGACGTATGGATTGGAGAGTCCTCATCATATGGTGATCGATATGAGAAGAGTGAGTAGAACAAGAGGACAAGAGAGCCCAGGGTAGAAAACTGAGAAACTCCAGTATTTAAAGACTGGGATTGGGAAGAAGAACCTTAATGGGAGACTGACAAGATGAAGTCAAAGGAGTCACAAGGAAAATCAGGAGAGCTTTGATTCGCATGATCCAAGGAAGGTCGGCAGTTAGATGACTTCAAACAGGGTGTAAGCCAGAATAAGCTAGGTGACAATGCAATAACCAAACAAAAAACAAAATCACTGCAGCATTATACTAAAAGTTTATTTCCTCCTCACACTCCGTCCGCTGCAGGGCTCCGAGGAAGCTCACCCTGAACAGCGGTCTAAGACGCCAAGCCAATTTCATTCTGTGTCTCTGCCAGTTGAAAGATAAGGGCCCAAAAACCCTAACAGAGAAAGAGAGGGCATGGAGGGTCACACATGCTTTTCGGTGCTTCAGCACAGAAGTCACACATGTCACTTTCCTGTGGAGGTTTTGGCCACGGATAGGTTTTTAAACTAACTACAGGGGACCCCAGAAAATGCAGTACTCCTGTAGCTCGAGGAATAGGAAAATAAAATAGAATTTAGTGACTGCATGATATTGTCTTTGTGACAAAGGTCAAGGAGGGTGAGGATAAAAAGTGTCTTTTGGATGGGGCAACAAAATTATCTTTGTATCCTAAGCAGCTCACCACAATGGGCCCGCAAAAAAAGATGTTTATTGCGATGCTTAAGCACCGACTGCATGCATAAATGTGCTTAAACCTCGTTCTGAAATAACCCCTAATGACTACTGCAGACCTAAGGACCTTGGCTTTGAACAACCAGCTCTCCAAGTCTATATAATAACACCCACCAAGACCATGAAACATGTGTAAGCTGTCTTCCATCATGGTATATAGCAATTTGAATGAACGTATGGCCAATCTGACTGTCTCTGTCTTTTCAGACAGTCAAAAATAAGAATCAAAACAGTGGCTGTGTGGAGGCTGTAGTCTAAGCCAGAATCTTTAATTCCATTAAATAACAAATAATTAGAAATGACTGTTTCCTACCAGTCTGAATTACAAGATGATTATTTCCCTTTAACATTCGCTGGCTTCTTGGCATTGCAATACTGTGGTGTTATTAAAAATACACTTATTATTGGAGAAAGTGGCCAATGGGGAGGAGTGTTCCGGCTTTCAGGGTCAATGGTAGTCACAGGGACAAGCAAAGTGGGAGCAACTAGAGATTCCATGAAAACTCCAGTTAAGGGCTTTTCAGAGGGTAGTCTCAGCAATATTGACCTGTCACTGCCCAGAAAAGCCCCCTTTCAAATCAGCTTTCCTCCTTATGAATTAATTAACCAAGAACATAAATTTGGGGTGCCTGCGTGGCTCAGTTGGTTAAGCATCTGACTTCAGCTCAGGTCATGATCTCACAGTTCATGAGTTCAAGCCCCATATCAGACTCTGTGGTGACAGCTCAGAGCCTGGAGCCTGCTTCAGATTCTGTGTCTCCCTCTCTCTCTGCCCCTCCCCTGCTCGTGCTCTGTTTCTCTCTCGAAAATGGATAAATATTTGGGGCACTTGGGTGGCTCAGTTGGTTACGCATCCGATTTCAGCTCAGGTCACAGTCTCATGGTTTGTGAGTTCCAGCCCCATGTCGTCGGAGCCTGGAGCCTGCTTCGCATTCTGTGTCTCCCTCTCTCTCTGCCCCTCCCCCACTCATGCTCTTTCTCTCTCTGTCTCTGAAAAAGTGAATAAACATTAAAAAAATTTTTAATGAATAAACATCTTAAAAACAAACAAATAAAACTAATAAAGGTAAGGTAGTGGTGAATGGGAAAAGATGTTTTGCCTCTAATAAGAAGAAATGATTTCAGGCTCTTGGGTGGTTCAGTAGGTTAAGCGACCGACTAGTGTCCGACTCTGGACTTCAACTCAGGTCATGATCTCATGGTTCATGAGATCTAGCCCCAAGTCAGGATCTGTGCTGACAGCATAGAACCTGCTTGGGATGCTCTCTCTGACCCTCCCCCACTCTCTCTCTCTCTCTGTCTCAAAATAAAATAAACTTTAAAGAAAGAAAGAAAGAAAGAATAGAACTTTTTGAAGAAGAAGAGAAGAAGGAGAAGAAGTAGGGGGGAAAGGAGGAGGAGGAAGGGAAAAAAAAAAAGAAGAAATGATTAATCAGTACCAAATAAAGGGTGAAACCACTCACTCCCTTCACCAGGGGGAGAATAATTTCAGTCTTCATAATGCGGGGGGGGAGGCGGGGCCGAGAGGCCTAGAGAAAATCAGCCCAAGGAATTATTTTAGAGTGGTAGGTAAACATCATGTTGTTTTATAGGCATCATTTCCCCTAATGACGGGAAAGAATCAATTATTTTAAAAACATTAATGTGGAAAGTAAAGGATGCATTGAAATTACAGTTCTGCTCTCCCTCTGGCAAAAATCCATCCAAGCTGGAAAAATTATAATGAGCAAGTAATAGGAGCACACAATGCAGAGAAACTTTTCATAGGACGGTTTCTTCGCAGTGGAATTACTGCCACAAATAATATAATGCCTCTGCTTTCTTTATTACACATCTCAAAGGAAGAAAATTGAGTTAAAAGCTTACAGTTTTAACATTTTTGTTTAATCCCTGTAAATTATATTCGAGTTTCAAAAGACAGTGTGGCCCCACACGTGTGGCAGTTTCTCTGACACGGGTATCTGAGCAAGTGAGGGCTAAGAGAGGTAGGGTCCACACAGTAAAAGTGGTTGATCTCATTGGGTCCACAGGACGGTGGAATTGGGATGGTCCATGCGGACCACCTGCAAAGCCAGGTATATAAGGAGCAGTAACCAGAGAGAGGTAGAAACATCTTGGCATTTTGTTACCGATATAACAAGGTAAGGAGGGCTTACAGATGCCTGTGTAGTGGTCAAAGGCCATCCCTATAAACATACAATCTGTGATTACTAGGGCAATGAAAAAGTAGAACTGAAAAAAGCAACCAATGAAAGAAATGGTTTTTCTCTCGGGTACAAAATAAGCCAGCCTCTGAGCTGGCATCACAGATCCACAAAGGAGAGGTGATGGAGGAAGAAGTACACTGGGGTTCTGAATCGCTTCTGATGAACACAATCGTGTCACGTTGCCAATTACTGAGAGAAGGTAAATGACTAGGAATAGGACAGAAAGGATAGGCGCAGCCCAGCTCCACCTGTCAGCCCCGGGACGAGTAACTCGGTCGTGGCGTGTAGTTTTCCTCCATCACTGCAGTTGCTTGGCTTTCAATGGAGTCAAACGAAAATAAAATAAAAAGGCATTTGTCTTTGGTCATTCGTGCTTAAAAAAAAGAGCATGGCTGCCTTGAATCTTCCATAGTGTCAATTGTTTTTGGACTCCATGAATGACATAACATTTAATGTGAAGAGGTGTCAAAATAAAATTCAGAGAGCCTTCCTTGATATGAAGACTTTATCGAGCGAGAAACAAACCATGAATAGGGAGACTTCACATCTGAAAGTGGTAAGAAGCTTGGCTCTCAGCAGTTACAATTCAGTTTCTAAAGCATGAATGACCAGGTACGTGTTTTGCTTTGGTTTGGTTTGGTTTTAATTGTGATCAGTTACTAGAAACTCTCATTTCTCGCAGGGTAGTAGTAATTCTGGGTAAGCTTACTTGTTTGTAGCTGGTTGGCTAGGAAGCTGCAAGATGAGGGTTACCTGAAGAAGGCTTAAGCTTTGCTTAAAGTCAGAGTCAGCATTTTGGGAAAATCAGAGCAATTGTAATTTGGGTCACGTGGCTATGGGTGGTTGCCTTAGAGGTATATTCAGACTGTGGCCTCCATTTTGGTTTCTCTTTAACAGAAAATAAAGCGTGTGGATTGGCAAAATATGAAAATATATTCAGAGGATTCAGAAGGAGGAGGCACAGCACATGTGAAAATGGTTCAGTTGGTTAAGCATCCAACTCTTTTTTTTTTTTAATTTTTTTTTTAATTTTTTTTTTCAACGTTTATTTATTTTTGGGACAGAGAGAGACAGAGCATGAACGGGCGAGGGGCAGAGAGAGAGGGAGACACAGAATCGGAAACAGGCTCCAGGCTCTGAGCCATCAGCCCAGAGCCCGACGCGGGGCTCGAACTCACGGACCGCGAGATCGTGACCTGGCTGAAGTCGGACGCTTAACCGACTGCGCCACCCAGGCGCCCCAAGCATCCAACTCTTAATTTCCGCTCCGGTTATGATCTCACAGTTTCATGAGTCCAAGCCCTGCATTGGGGTCTGCACTGGCAGCACGGAGACTGCTTAGGATTCTCTTTCTTCCTCTCTGTCCCCCTCACTTGTGCTGTCTCTGTCTCTCTCAAAATAAATAAACAAACTTTAAAAAAGAAGATATTATTCCTTGAAAGTTCAGCAAAACTTCATGACCCAGTAGTTTCTTCTCTTTCTTATGCTCTGAACAAGTGAGTTTCTGCCTGCAGAGGGGAGGGAACTTCCCCTCCAACCACCCTCCCACTTTCCGATCTCAGACCGGCTGAGATACATATGGATCCCCTATTGGTTTTTTTTTTTACCAGAAATAATTGTTTAAGTATTTAATAGGCAAGAGATTTAAATGATTTTTTTCATTGTGTCTATACACCAAAAGATGCCAAGACGAGCAGGAAAAAAAAGTTACTTGAGAGAGAGAGACAGAGAATTTCTCCCCCTCCAAAAAGAGAGAAATATACTTGTGACTGCATAGAAAAAATATTCTCTAAGGGAACACTTCAAACTTTTGACCATTTGTGATGAGAGATGGAGACAATAGTAAGGAATGGGACCTTTTAAATGTTATCCACCTTATCATTTTATCTTTTCCCAGTGAATAATTTCTACTTTGATAAGCATTTAAATATTTAATTTTTAAAAAATAAAGATACTTGGGGCGCCTGGGTGGCGCAGTCGGTTAAGCGTCCGACTTCAGCCAGGTCACGATCTCGCGGTCCGTGAGTTCGAGCCCCGCGTCGGGCTCTGGGCTGGTGGCTCCGAGCCTGGAGCCTGTTTCCGATTCTGTGTCTCCCTCTCTCTCTGCCCCTCCCCCGTTCATGCTCTGTCTCTCTCTGTCCCAAAAATAAATAAAAACGTTGAAAAAAAATTAAAAAAAAAATAAAGGTACTTAACTAAGGGTAGTTGGGGGAGAAGATTGTGAGGAGATATCACTGAAAGTTATTATGCATAGAAATAGTGTTGACTTATTTAATGTAACTGGACTACTATATATTGGGAACTAAGGAGAGAAGAAATCGTTCATTTTTAAATTACTGATTGAACAGAAAAAATATTAATGTTAATATTAATTAAGTGGCCTAATTAGTAACAGGTAAGTGGGTAGAATTTTATAGGGAATCTGAGGAAATCTCTGAGAACACCAGACGGTTTGACCACACTGATTCCTTTTTATGTTATCTACAGTTTTAATGTTTTTGTTTGTTTGTTTTACCTTATTATTTTCAGCACTATCCTTTTTTTAATGTTTATTTATTTATTTTTGAGAGAATGAGAGAGTGCACACCAGCAGGGGAGGGGCAGAGAGAGAGGGAGAGAAAGAATCCCAAGCAGGATCCACACTGTCCGCGTAGAACCCAACATGGGGCTTGAACCCGCAACCTTGAGATTATGACCTGAGCCGAGATCAAGAGATGGACGCTTAACCAACTGAACCACCCAGGTGCCTTGCACTATTTTATATATATTTTAGACAGGATAAAGTTTTTTTGTTTTGTTTCTTTCTTTTTATTATTATTATTTTTTTTTATTTTTTCCCACGGTGAGAAAAAAGGAGAAGAAGTGGAGAGAGCTATGCAGAAGAGGAGCGATTTCTCAGGAAATAAAAAGAGACTCCTCAGCTAATTCACAATAGTTTAAGAGGGAACAAAGAGGATTGTGTTTCAAGAATACCTACATGCAGATATGAGGCAGAAAATCAGCAGAACAGAGATAACTAAACTCTAGCTGTTGAAAAACAGGATGGGAGAGGACAGGATAGACTCTGTATGCTCTCCCTTCAGGAGAAAAAAGGAGGTACTTGAGTGGTAAATACATGGGTTCAAACAACTCCACAGTGTTACCAGGAGGTGGGGCCGTTGTCTTAGTGTGGCCTGGTTGCTGTCCCCAGCGTGCGGCAATCTATTCACATGCTATGATTCTGTGTGTCAGGATTTTGCAACTTGGGGAGTCCTTGTAATTGATTTTTATTTTTTTCCTCTTCCTTTTTAAGTTTTCTTTCTTTATTTTGAGAGAGTGCACACGTACTTACTCAAGTGGGGGAGGAGCAGAGGGAGTTGGAGAGAGAATCCCAAGCAGGCTCCATGCTGTCAGCACAGAGCCCCATGTGGGGCTTTGAACTCATGAGCCGTGAGATTACGTCCTGAGCTGAAACCAAGAGTCGGATGATTAACCAACTGAGTTATAAGTGTCCCTGTAATTGGCTTCTTTAATAGTGTCAACCTTTTTTGATGTGACCTCAGACAATCTCTATTAATGATCTCAAATTAAAGAGATGACAAAGGAGAAGTTGACTTCTCCTAAAATCAGAAAGGAAAATTTTCCCCACCCACCCAAAGGTTGTAATCGGAGAAAACATTTTGATCAATAATTAAAATCACTGTGGACAGTGCTTGCTGCATCAAGAATCTTCAAATACTATCTGGGCTTGGTTATTTATCAGATCTTCCATACCCAAGTAGATGTAGCTTTTAATGTGACTTTAAAAGTTTACAGACCATTGCCTTTAAAATTCATCTTTATTGATTGATACTCAACAATATTGATTCTACTGTATTAGATTGAGTGGTTTGTTTTAAACTACAGTGCAGAGAGCAGTACTTTGCTTGAAAACAATAAAATAATAATGATAATCATTTTTTCTCTCCCCCTTTTTTTAGGCTTTGACCAGGAGAGAATAACTACAAGAAACTACTAATTTACAAAATGTGCAGATGACCTAGTTTATTCATAACCATAGGAGTTTTAATTTATTAAGCAACAATTTAATATAAACAGTGCCTAGTAATTCTAGTTCGCTGTGTGTTTTGTAGGAGAGTAATGTATTACTTAATGGGGAAGATAAATCTATTATTGGAAAATTTTAATAATGAACAAAATTATGTTTGGGTATTTTCATAGGAAGTAATTAGTTGCAAACTGTCCTTCCCTGAAGTGTGGCAGTATTGGTGGCAATTGTTATTTAGTGGTGAATTTCCTGCTAAACAACCTACCTATGTCTTGCTGCAGAGGAGGAAGAGAGGAAGAAGTGGGAAGTCCAGACCCTGGAGAGGGCTCAGAAAATGAGGTCCTGACATCCACTAGCAGCCCCTGCTCCCAGCTACCGCAGAGGGGATCTATAGACAGAATAGAGGCTGGAAGTGAAAGATTCTGCTTCATGGCCCCAAATAACTTGAGGAGATGCAGAAAGTCCAAGTATCCCAGCAAACCTCTCTCCCTATGGCTTGCTGAACTGCCTAAAACCTGTTCCCTCCACTGAAAAGTCTCCTTTGCATCAAAGCATTAGTTCTAGAAGGTCCTTGGTAAAATGCAAATGTCAAACCAGATGAGGAACATATTAATTCATGTGAATCTATGAGAGCTTGGCATTAATTGGTAATTTTGTTATAGATAAGCCTTAGGAACTGGCCATGTACTATAAGAACCCCACAGTGACAAAAGCCGAATTTAAGCCAGCTTCAGCAAGTAAGGAATGCATTGGTTCACCGAACTGAGAAACTGGAGGTAGCTTATGGGAGTAAGAGGAGAGCTTCAGGAATAAGGTCATGTGGTCTGGGAACAAACTTGACACCACAAGAATTCTCTCAACCTGTCTTCTGGGTTGAGAGTTCTGTTTCTCTCCGGGTGTTAATACAATATCTTGTTACAAAGATGAACTTACCCCATACAGCCAAGGAAAATTAATACAGACAGATCTATACTTTTGTTATCCTCACTTGGCAGCATCAATAAGAGAGATCCCTTCTTTCATCTAGCATCTATCAATCCCAGGGAAAGCCATGAGTGGCCCAATGGGTCACATACCCACCCCTACTGTCACAAGGAAGGGGCATTATGATCGGTACACTCTGGGACATGTGCCTGTCCCTGTGGCCAGAGACTGAAAGCCCCAGTAGAATTCCATGAAGTAGAATAAGAATTTTCTCAATGGGAAGGAGAACTATTACCAGACATAAAAGAGACCTAACACTTATTCCTCCTTGTACAGAAAAAAAAAAAAAAATGCCTGGAACCCAACACAGAGCCTTAGCCATAAGAGAGTAAGTAATGAACACTCTCTCCAAGGCTCAACATTTATTTCAAAACACCCAGCGGAGTCCCACACATACCTGACTTCTGGTGACACAGACTACTTAAAATGTCACTCCCCCTCCTTTTTTCTTGAGTGATGCCAACTGTTGTAATGATATTGTGAATCAAAAGCTCTGATGGCTGGGGTGCCTGGGTGGTTCAGTCGGTTGAACATCCAACTTCAGCCCAGGTCATGATTTCATGGGTCTCATGAGTTCGTGAGTTCAGGCCCCACATAGGGCTCTGTGCTGACAGCTCAGAGCCTGGAGTCTGCTTCAGATTCTGCGTCTCCCTCTCTTTCTGCCGCTCCCCCACTTGTGCTCTGTCTCTCTCTGCCTCTCAAAAATAAAGAAAACTAATTAAAAAAAAAAAAAAAAAGCTCTGATGGGCTTTTGAGCAATTCCAAGGAATCTCTGAAGTGGGTAGGCAATACAAACACCCTCATCTGATAGTTGGAGTTTCTGAAGTGAATGGTGGTGTCTGGAATTGATCTTGGAAATGGGTTTAAAGTGACTGACACAAGTAGTAGATATATTCTTTGTACTGGGGAAAAAATGTCTTAAAGTGTGGGGTACGTGGGAGATTGATTCAGAGAAATCCTCAGTGAAGAACAGAAAAGCACCAGTGAAAGGCATATCTGGAGAAGAGCAGGAATAGATAGGATCACAGCTAAGACCTTGGGGAGAAGAGAGTGAAGGAAAGAAGGAGAAGATGAACAGAAGGGGCATTCTACTGGGACAATGGGAGATGGCAGGCTAGCTTTATCAATTCTCTATTTCTGCCAGGATGCCCTCTTCTGAACACCATAAGCCACCACGCAAACCAGGAACACCTCTCCCTTCCCCAGCCCACCTCCATCATTTATCTCCAGCTCAAGAATTTCACCTCTTCACAATTCTCCCTTTGTCTACTTCTGCCTCGTTTAGTTTAGGCCACCATTATTTTTCACCTGTTCTACCACCACAGCCCTATACCTGGTATCTCAATCTTTAATTCCTGCCCACCCCCCAATCTGTTCTTCATACCAGGGTGATAGACATTGGACTGTGTTAATTTTTTTTATTTATTGTTGAAAGAGAGAGAAAGAGAGAAAGCAGGGGAAGGGGCAGAGAGAGAGGGAGACTGACTGAGGATCTACAGTGGTCTCTGCACTGACAGCAGAGTGCTGACTCAGAGCTCAAACTCACAAGCTGTGAGATCATGACCTGAACTGAAGTCAGACGCTTAACTGACTGAGCCACCCAGGCACCCTGGATTGTGTTACTGTTTTACTCAAAACTCTTCAGGAACTCTGCCTGGACTCAAAATAAAGTCACAACAGGGGCGCCTGGCTGGCTCAGTTGGTTAAGCATCTGACTTCAGTTCGGGTCATGATCTTGCGGTTCATGAGTTTGAGTTCCGTGTCGGGCTCTTTGTTGACAGCTCAGAGTCTGGATGGAGCCTGCTTTGGATTCTGTGTCTCCCTCTCTGTCTGCCCCTCCCCTGATCTCTCTCTCTCTCTCTCTCTCTCTCTCTCTCTCTCAAAAGTAAATAATCATTAAAAAAGTAAACTAAAAAAAAAAATAAATAAAGTCACAACATGGCCTCTAGGGCTGATCTTTGCAACCTCTCCTCTCAACAATTCCCCCAAACAATCCATGCTTCATCCACACAGTTCCCTTGAGGCACTTCTGTTTTTGAATTTTGATTTTGGCTTTGTTTTTTTTACCTTACAGGCTCTGTATATGTTGTGCTATTTGGACCCATTGTCCCCCTTCTCTCTTTTCAAAGGTAGTAAGCTATGGGAACCAATTAATGGCACCTTAAATAAGAAGTAGTTGCTAGGGCAGAGTCTAAGCTGCTGTGAAAAAGATCCCCTAATATTGTTTGGCTTAAACAAGAAGGGCTCAACATTTCTTTCTTAGTTCTTCTCCTGGGAACCTCAGACTTTTTTCGTGATCCAGCTGCTAAAGGATTAATGTCTGGCACAGAGAGGGACCTCAGAGATCAAATTCTCTCTGATGGACAGTCTATTTGATTGGTCACTGCTGATTATTGATAGTTTGAATATCACCCCTGGCTATAAGTCCAACATCCAATGGCCTTCTTCAGCCACTGAATCCACTCTAAAAGAAAGACAAAAGCGCAACGGACAGAGGCTATTGAACCTCATCCTTATTTTCCATTTGAAATCTTGTTTTAGATACACAAAACCTGAAGTTGAATCCGTCCTATTTCCATGACCCATAACATCAGTGAATATGACCCTTCTGGGCAATGTTTATTTTGCTAGAGGAGAAAAAAGCTCAGCTCATGAATAAGAGAGACTCATGCTATGTGTCCAAAACAATGCAAACAAGACTTTAAGAAATTAAAATGTGGGAAAGACAGAATTAATTAATCGATTCTCCCCACCCCCCAGCCCTCATCCCCACAAGGACATCTTCAGAGCATCGAATTTTTCTGTCAATGGGTTAGAGAGGTATGACGGAGTGGAAGGAACACTGGATGTGGGGCACTAAGGTCTGGAAACTAGCATGGAATGCTGAAAAGAATGGGCTTGAATCCCAGTTTCTTGTTTACAATGTGTACAACTAAGCTCTACATTGGTAGAATGGGGGATAATAGCACTTACCACAAATTGCTATGTGACTTGAATGAACTAGGGTATTCTGGGTGACTGGATGCAATAGGCACTCAATAAAACTAAGTCTTGCTTTTATTCTCCTTTCTTGTCCTCTATCTTCACTCTTTTTCTACTCTTACCCATGCCCCTGGTCCCCTGTGGATTAAAGCAAAGATTTGTCATACTGGGTAGTTAATGTCAATCGTCGTGTCAAACAATCCTATCTTTCAGAATATGCTTGGCCCAGAGTAGGTACTCAGTCAGTACCCCTTGAGTAAAAGAATGGATTTGTGTTGAATCTGATGACCTTGTAAGGCAAAAACAGCATAAAGTAGGATGTACTTAAGGTATGTGTGGGCTTATTTCATACCAAACCCAGACTAATGTTTGAAAAAAGAAAAATGAACCAGCTCATGAATTATGCTCAAGTTTTACACTTCCCTTGAACTGGCAATTGCTTTAAGAAGAGCCTTCTGCTGGGGCACCTGGGTGGCTCCGGTCGGTTGAGTGTCTGACTTCGGCTTAGGGCATGATCTCACGTTTGTGAGTTTGAGCCCCGTGTCAGGCTCTGTGCTGACAGCTTGGAGCCTGCTTCTGATTCTGTCTTCGTATCTCTCTACTCCTCCCCTGTTCACGCTCTGTCTCTCCCTCTCCCTCAAAAATAAATAACCATTAAAAAGAAGAAGAAGAGCCTTCTGCTTCAGTCATTGTCAGCTAATAGATGAAAATGTATGCTTTTCTAAATGTGTATTTGAATTTCTAAAATCTTGTGTTTCACACCAAGAACCCAATTTCAGTCAACATTTCCACTTACTAAAAGGAAGTAATCGATGAATAAACTTTGTTTCTAAACAATTACCTTTGGGAAGGGAAGTAGAAATCGATGCATAATTCATGGGTTGGCAAATGATTTTTCTGTGTTTCTTTAGTGTTGCTCTCATGAAACACCTGGCCAGGAGGTGCAAAATACCCCAGTTCTCTGCAGATCCATCAACAAGTATTTGTTGCATATCTTCCAGACTCTGTGTTTACAGAAGTTTAAGGTGGTGGCAAGAAACCATTAGAGAAAGGGCAGGGATGTAATCAAGAGTTAAGTTTTAATGTTAAAAATAAAACACATCTTTTAAATCAGATGCTATTTTGGGTAAAATTTGGAAGGCTAGGAGAAAAAGAGAAGTCTATGGCTGGTGCCTCATGAAGGACCTTGTGGCCCTATTAAGGAATTTAGATTTTATTATACCAACTGGGAGCCACTAAATATGCTCAGTGGCATGTGTGGGGTGAGGGAGATCTCTACTTTGGAAAGATGATGCAGGAAACTCATGGAGGATGGATTGGAGGAGATGTGCTTGGAAGGAACTGAACAGAGGAGGCCCCAGGGATGGCCCAGGTAATCAATGTTGTGTGGGGAGTTGGGGAGGTGTTGAGCTCAGGCTGCTAGACTGAGGATGCAGATTAAAGGCGGGGCCAGGGAATGTGAGGGAGGGAATCGATAAATATCTGAGGACGGGCAGGCGGGGAGAGCACTTTGCTGTCAGGACTGACAATAAGATTTAAATGGCTCTTAAACAAATTTAAATGATAGGTTAATCTTAGGGGTGAAGTAGTGAAGTTAGATGCTTTTTCTGGCTTCTTCTCATAGTGTTTTATCTATCATCTATCTACCTATCTATCTTGCTTTTAAGATTTTATTTTTAAGTAATCTCTACACCCAGCATGGGGCCTGAACTCGCAACCCTGGGATCAAGAGTCACATGCTCACCAACTGAACCAGCCAGGCACCCCCTTCTCATGGTGTTTTAACTAAAATGTTAGTTAATTTGCATTTCATATGCATAGCCCGGTCTGATCTTTATTTGTCTAAATGACAGTATTATTTGGAATTTTTTAATCTCTATTTTTCAGGTTTCAGGAAATCTATCATGGTTTACTCTTCCTGGCATCTCCATTCACCTGGGGCAGTGACCTGGGGAGGGGCCTCTGGGTGAGAGAAGACAAAAACATCTTTTATTTGCCCTAAAATCTTAAACCTTGGGACTCCTGGGTGGCTCAGTCGGTGAGGCGTCTGACTTTAGCTCAGGTCACGATCTCACGGTTCATGGGTTCAAGCCCCACGTCGGGCTCTGCGCTGACAGCTCAGAGCCTGGAGCCTGCTTTAGATTCTGGGTCTCCCTCTCTCTCTGCCCCTCCCCCATCATGCTTTGTCTCTCTGTGTCTCTCAAAAATAAATAAATGCTTAAAAACTCTTAAAAATAAAGGGGTGCCTGGGTGGTGCAGTCGGTTAAGCGTCCGACTTCAGCCAGGTCACGATCTCGCGGTCCGTGAGTTCGAGCCCCGCGTCAGGCTCTGGGCTGATGGCTCGGAGCCTGGAGCCTGTTTCCGATTCTGTGTCTCCCTCTCTCTCTGCCCCTCCCCCATTCATGCTGTCTCTCTCTGTCCCAAAAATAAATAAACGTTGAAAAAAAAAATTAAAAAAATAAAACCTTCAATCTTTTATCACTGATAAAGTGAGCCTTGTTCTATAATTTTGGCAAAAAATAACACAGCTTACTTAGAGTTCCTGTTTTAGGACCTCGAAACTTAAAATTATTATGTTCTTATTTCCCCATAAAGGCCCACAGTATAACATTGTGTTCACAGAGTACAGTCTATGTACCATTGGTAAAGGTAATATATAGACATATGTTTGTTTGTTTTTTTCTTTTTAAAGATTATGCAATCCTGGGGCACCTGAGTGGCTCAGTTGGTTAAGCATCGGTTCTTGAATTGGGCTCAGGTCGTGATCTCAAGGTTCGTGAGATTGAGCCCTAGCCTGTACCCCATGTCAGGCTCTGCAGGGGCAGCATGGAGCCTGGTTGGGATTCTTTCTCTCCCTTTCTCCCTGCCCCTCCCCTGCTTGTGCTCTGTCTTTTTCTCTCCCAAAATAAAATAAAGAAACATGAAAAAAAAAATTAAAGATTATGTAGTCCTTTATGGTCTCTGTTTACAGGAAATCATGCTCTTTTCATTTATGATAGTGATAAGAAATGTCCTTTTAACATAAATTTATTTAGGTAAAAAAATAAGGTTAATGAAAAGGAAAATGGTAAATTACATAGAGGTTCTCTGATGTGTCAAAGCTGCGGTAAGAGAGCGAATGAAGTCTGGGGAGTACTCGACCAGTAGGCAGAATATAGAATTCCAAGTCAGAAGATTCAAGCCCCAGCTGGGTTATAAATAATCATGGTTTTAAGCAAATTGAGTGGTTTAGTTTTGCTGAATTTCATCTGTGAAATGGGGATGGTAACAGCCACATTTTAGGATCTTAATCAAAAGAAGCAAAGTATCTGATGGCACTTTGAAGCCTGCAGCATGCATTTGGAATGTCACTTTTTATTGTCAACGACAGGTGCTGCAAACTGTGATGTTCAACCACTGATTTACGATTGCTTTCCCTGAGACAAAACTATAGCGCAGGGGGTTTACCTCCCCTCCACCGTGTACTGAGCCCTAAAATGCATCTGTTGCTTCCTGATGATGTTGTCAGTCTTTAGGAGAAGCAATTTATTGATTTGTTTCCCTTAGAAGCGCTTCTGCGAATCGATCTGGCCATTTTGATGTTGCAGGCTTGCTAATGCCTCTGCCGTCCCAGGCTGTGGTTGGAAATGATCTTGCTGCAGGGAAAAGGCCGGATCATTCTGACACTCTCGGGTCTAGCCTGGCTCCTCTGGGTCTGAATGGCCTCAGAGCTGACGCTTAACTCCTGCAGGGTTCTTGTTATTCAATAATAACCAGTGATCTCAGAGTGTGCTCTGCTCCCAGCAATATTTGGGTCGGCGATGGTATTTTTATGTGTAATTGGTTTGTTTAAATTAGCCAAAGGGGGAGGTGCAAAGAATGTCATGTGTGCCCTGAGTAATTAAGTCATTTCTATACTTTTTCCATTCCAGACATAGGGTTAGTGGAGGCAGCAGAACCACTGAATAAGTGCACGGGGTTTTGAATCCAAATTTCCACCACTTATGCTGCAAGCAATCTGACGCAAGTTATTTATTCCCATCCAAGCCTGAGTTCATACATCTGGAAAATGGGCATAAGAACACATACCCATAAGGTTGCTGTAAGGAATAAGTGAAAATAATCACACTCTGACTCAATTGGGGAGCACAACAGGTTCTGGACCTATAGTTTGGGGACATTGTTGGTCTTTGGTTATGTGCCATCCATTTATCACCTGCAACAGATGTCCCAGGCTCAGGCTGAAAAGCGTTGGCATTCCCGAATTAACCTGCTACAGTACTTACCAAAGTGGGATAGTGACTTGGGCACTGTGTTGGGAAGAGGAACTCTGCTCCTAGGAAAAAGTCTTGGTTCACAAAGGAGGAGGACCTAAGGACAGAATCCTTGTCGTTTGGGGCCAACCTCCTAAACTGAACCTCACATGGCTGCTTCTGGCTATCCTATGTGAATGGGACTCTGAGAAAGGGTGCCTGGGAAAGGACTGATGGGCAAGGAGAGGAGCACCCAAAGTAGAGACCCCACGAGGATCTTACCCACTCCCAGAGTACCTTGCAATCTTTCGTGCTCCAACTCTTGGGCTTGGTGGACACCTAGCATCACTAAACATAGACTAAGTATTAGCCGGTGGAAGGGATATGCCGTTGAACCTGTAGATTATTGCACGCAACGATAAAAGACTCTTGAATACTTACAAGACTGTGCACAAGTACTGCCTTGTACACAATCAAGATCTTCTGGGGTCACGAGGAAGATTTTATGCTCTAATGTATGAGTGAGCACAAGATTGTTGTATACAACCAGATGCAGTGAGGCAGAGTAGTCTCTGGAGCCAGGCTGACCCGAGTTGAAATCAAGTTCCAGCTCTGCTGTTCACCAGCTGAAGGAACTTAAACAAGCTACTGAATCTCTTTAAGTCCTGGTTTTCTTACCTGCAAAATGGGGATAATTGCAATACCCATCCCATAAGGTTGTTGCCAAGATTACATGAAAGAACACACGTAAACTGCTTCGCACAGTTTCTAGTACACGATAAACCCTGAATAAAAGTTAATATTATTATTTGCAATCAGTAGTGGGTTTCCTTTTTCATGAAGGTAAGTATGTTCCTAGACTTCCTCTGAAGTTATTTACTGGGTCCCTAATCCCTCTAATCTAGTCCTTGGTAAGGTTGCTTTATGTTTCATGGTTAGGTGTTTTGAGAGGTATAGATGATGCTGGCATGCGAGGTTTTGTAAGAGGTCACAAGTTGCATTTTGAGGAATTGATTTATTTACTTTAAGACAATTATGTCTTTTTGTTAACCTAGGATACTCCTGTCCAGAAAGTTTCTACTTAGAAAGAGAGAACCATATCTAGACGAGAGCCCTGTGGTTACTTTTCCTTTGGAGAGGCTGTTAGCGCTAGGATTGGTTAGGACTGGTTTTCATGTCATTCTAGTGGAAAAATCTATTCTGGGATTTCCCAGTGAATCACAAAGTAGGCAGTTTATATGGGTAATACCCATGTCCATCACCATTTTCCAGGGGAATAAAAACCTTAAGTGAACATCATACTAATGGTGTTGCAAAATGATTATGG
>NW_024412376.1:133539934-133549934 GCF_014898765.1 Herpailurus yagouaroundi | reverse complement strand
GATGAGACTGGCCCTACAGAGGAGTTTCCACACATGATTGCTTCACTCTATGGTCAGGTAGAGGGATACTTAAATGTCTATTTTCACAGTTCTCTGGACTTTCAATGATTAGGTGGAGAAAACCACCACAAAACATAAGGCAAAATTAAGAAATTTTTGCCCACTTTGTTTTGAAATCAGTATTGTAGTACATTCACTAGAGGGGGGTGGAAAGGATAATTGCTTAAGAAAAGAGTAATATTTCCACTCTCTTCCCTCTCTGTTAATTTATATTGTTCTGACTTAAGACTAAGATGAAGGTGTGTATGAACTTTGCCTGCAAGAAATCAAGGACATCAGAAAAGAAGACAAATCAATGCTGGGTTTCCCATATTAGTCTCTGCTTAAAAAAAAAAGCAGCTGAGAAATGAACAAGGCTGGAAGTATCATGCTTCAGGATTTCAAACTATACTACAAAACCATAGTAATAAAAACTGTGGAACTGGCACAAAAGTAGATACATCAACAATGGAACGGAAGAGAGAGCCCAGAATGAAATCCCAGCATATGTGGTCAACTAATATATGACAAAGAAACCAAGAATACTCAACGGGGAAAGGATAGTCACCTTAACAAATAGTGCTGAAACACTGGCGAAACACATACAGAACAATGAAATTGAACCTCTGTCTCATACCGCTTACAAAAATTAACTTAAAATGGATCAAAGACTTAAACAGAAGACCTGATACCATAAAACTCCTAGAAGAAAACATAGGGAAGAAGCTCGTTGATACTGGTTTCGGACACGATTTTGGACATGATGCCAAAAGCACAAACAACAACCAAACAACAGGAGCCAAAATCAACAAATGGGACTCCGTTAAACTCCAAAGCTTCTGCACAGCAAAAGAAACAATAAGCAAAATGAAGACGACCTACAGAAGAAAATTTTTGCAAGCCATATATCAGATGAGAGGTTAATACGTAAAACATATAAAGAACTCAGTCAACTTAATGATAAAAAAATCAATTAGGGACACCTGGGTGGTTCAGTCAGTTGAGCGCCCAACTTCAGCTCAAATCGTGATCGCGCAGGTTCGTGAGTTCGAGCCCCACTTCAGGCTTGCTGCTGTCAGTCTGTCAGCACACAGCCGGCTTCAGATCCTCTGCCCTCCTCTCTCTGCCCCTCCCCCACTGTGCTCTCCCCAAAATAAATACATATTTTTAAAAATCCAATTAAATTTGGGCAGAGGAGGGGCGCCTGGCTGGCTCAGTTGGTGGAGCGGGCAACTCTTGATCTCCAGTTTGTGGTTTCCAGCCCCATGATGGATGTAAAGATTGCTTAAAAATGAAATCTTTTTTAAACTATGAAATTTGTTGTCAAATTGGTTTCCATACAACACCCAGTGCTCATCCCAACAGGTGCCCTCCTCAATGCCCATCACCCACCCTCCCCTCCTTCCCAGCCCCCATCAATCCTCACTTTATTCTCCGTTCTTAAGAGTCTCTTATGGTTTGGCTCCCTCCCTCTCTCACTTTTTCTTTTCCTTCCCCTCCCCCCTGATCTTCTGTTAAGTTTCTCAGGATCCACATAAGAGTGAAAACATATGGTATCTGTCTTTCTCTGTATGACTTATTTCACTTAGCATAACACTCTCCGGTTCCATCCATGTTGCTACAAAAGGCCAGATTTCATTCTTTCTCATTGCCACGTAGTATTCCATTGTGTATATAAACCACAATTTCTTTATCCATTCATCAGTTGATGGACATTTAGGCTCTTTCCATAATTTGGCTCTTGTTGAAAGTGCTGCTATAAACATTGAGGTACAAGTGCCTAGCACTCCTGTATCCCTTGGGTAAATTCCTAGCAGTGCTATTGCTGGGTCATAAGGTCAATCTTAAAAATGAAATCTTAAGGGGCACCTGGGTGGCTTAGTCGGTTAAGTGTCCCACTTCAGCTCAGGTCATGATCTCACATGAATTCAAGCCCTACATCAGGCTTTCTGCCCTCGGCAGGTTGCTGCTTCAGGTCCTCCATCTCCCTCGCTCCCTGCCCCTCCCCCACTTTCTCTCTCTCTCTCTCTCTTTTTCATTTTCTCTCAAAAATAAATAAACATTTTAAAAAATAAAATCTTTAACAAATGGGCAGAGGAACTAAATAGACTTTCCGAGGAGGGCAACAAGATGGCCAACAGATACATGAAATGATGCTCAACACCACTAACCATCAGGGACATGCAAATCAAAACCACAAGGAGATATCACCTTACACCTGTTAGAATGGCTATCATCAAAAAGACAAGAGACAAGTGCTGCTGAGGATGTGGTGAAAAGGGAACCCTTTTCCCAACCCATTGTTTGTGGGAATGTAAATTAGTCCAACCTCTATGGAAAACAATATGGAGGTTCACCAAAAATTAAAAATAAATCTACCACTCAATCCAGCAATTCCATATCTGGGTCTATACCCAAAGAAACTAAAAACAGGATTTTTTTTCAGGTTTTAAACTTTTTATTAGCATATTTTAAAAATTGTGCATTCTGATAATTAAAATCATTTGAACAAAGAAATGGCATTCTGATTAAACTGCATTTTACAGCCTGCAGGGCACCTTGAATTGGCTTAGTTTTTACTCTAGATTTCTCTGTCACTCACACCCAGCTTCTTCCTTCCCCAACACGCAAGTTCTTTTCCTTCCCTGCCAGCTAAACAGGCAAATGGGAGAGGCTGGAGTAGCCTTCATTGTCAGTAGTTCCCGATTCTTTGATGTGAAAAGGGGCAGCTCAGTCACGTAAATTTGATCTGATCTGTTTGCATTTTACAAAGTTAAACAGCTAAAAGAAGGCAATGCTTGTGAAATATACAGTGCATGCTGATGGCACACCCCTCATTACAACTCACCTGCTTGCTTCTCCTGTTCAATCGTTTCTTTTGAAGACAGTGGATTTTTCTCTTGTCTTTCTGTCTTCTTCAATTTCGACTTCATGAGTTTCTCAATCTCAGGCACACTGAGATTGTCAGACATGGTTGCAGAGGAAGCAGAGCCAGATGCACCAGTGAGCAGAGCCTGGTCTGTGCAGTGGCCAACGAGTGCCTAAAACCAAGACTCTGACCAGACATTTGCACTCCCTTGTTAATTGCAGCCTTAGTCCCAACAGCCAAGATATGGAAACAACCCAAATTGATTTTTTTAATGTGGTACATATACACAATGAAATATTATTCAGCCATGAGAAAGGAGGATATTCTTTCATGTGCCACATGGATGGACCTTAGGCACATTATGTTAAGTGAGATAAATCAGACAGAAAAAAACAAGTACTATATGATATCACTTATATGTGGAATCTAAAAACGTTAAACCTATAAAAACTAGAGTAAACTGATGGTTACCAGGGGATGAGGATTGGGGGAATAAGAGTGATAGAATATGTACTAAATAAGTCTAAATAATGAGTACTAAATAAGCCATAGAGATCTAATGCACAGTATAATGAACAAAGACAATAATATTGTACTACAATTATTACTCTTAGTAATGTAATAAATATCACTACATCAGCAATAATATTACAATATATAAAAGTATCCAAGTACTTTAAACTTAAACAATGTTAAATGTCAAATTTATTCATTAAAAAATTTTGAGATATGATTCACATATCATAAAAGTAATTCACCCTTTTTAAGTATACAGTTCAAGAGGTTTTAGTATATTCACAAAGTTGGGTAGCCATCACCATGATCAAATTCCAGAACATTTCCATCACCCTTTCTACCCTTTTCGACATTGGCCTAGGGAGTGAGCTGTGGGCTAAGGGCAGTGCCTGGCTCTAGACTGTTACCTCAGCCACTCCTCTGGACTCTGAGACCCCTTAGAGAATAAGGTTTGGGGATCAAAGGGACAGGGGTTTGGAGCACTTACCAGCTATAAGATCTTAAGTAAGTTGCTCAGCCTTTCTGTTACTTGTATTTTTTTTAATCTATAAAATGAGAATTATCCACCTCATGAGTTTTGAAAACCTATAGTATATCACAAATGCAAAACAGCTAGCAGAGTATCTAACACATAGAAAGAACTATAGCACAATATCTTATGACTCAGACAAACCAAGTTTACACTCTACTTTTGCCTCAGGTGGCCATGCCACTGGGACCTTAAAGAAATTAAGTTTTACACCCAGGCTCTTCCTGTTCTGGAAATCACTGCTTAAATCATTGGATAGCAAATAGCAAACAGCCATCCATTTGGCTCCCTAATGAAATTATGTCCAGGTAAGAAGGCTTTACTTCCCCCTTGATGTCTGACTTTCCCCAGAGGGAGGTCTTTGACATAAAACACATGGCTAAAGTAACATCATTGCTCAATCACTTGGCCTTGGGGTATTTTAACAAACCAAATAGCTTCAGGTTCAGACAAAAAATAAAGTGAATGACAGCTAGGCAAATGAAGAATTCCTCCCCCCCCCCTCTTTTTTTTAAACTTTTTAGCATATTGTTTTAGAGGCTGGGTTTGGGTTGAGTCCTGACTTCACCATTAGCGATGTGGCTTGGACAAGTGATTCAATAGCTTTTAATTTCAATAGTGTAAAAGAAAGAATGCATCTCCTTCATCACAGAGGGTTGCTCTGGGGTGCACTCAGCACAGTGCTTGGCTTGTGCACATACTCAGTAAATAGTAGGCGGGCATTCAAGTCCCACTGAAACCTTGGAATCACCGCCTCTTCTCCACTGTCTCCTCCAGTCAGCCAGTGATCTTTAAAATCCTAGAACTTCCTTTGTTCAGCTTTTGGGGTTGTTTTATTCTATTTTTTCTTTGAAGAAGCATTGTTGGGTTTAAAATTTTTCTAAGACTTCTTCCACCTGTAGAGCAAATGGATCACAAGCTCTGGTCCTAATAAAGGTTCTGAAAGCCAGAGCTTCACCACATGGGGGGCGGGGGGGGGGGTGGCACGACACCTGCTCTCATCAAATAACCAGGAGCTGTCACCTTTTTTATGTGCCATAGACTCCTTGGCAATCTGGTTATGTCTATGCACTCTTCTCAAGATAACATTTTTAAACGCAAAAACTAAAATGCATAAGATTGCGAAAGAAACCAATTAAAATAAAATCATCAAAAACGTTTTAATTTTCTTATGTATTAATTTTTTGTTTTAATTCCAGTACAGTGAACATACAGTGTTATATTAGTTTCAGGGGTACAATATAGTGATTCAACGCTTCCATACATCACCCAGTGCTCATCACAGCAAGTGCACTCCTTAATCCCCATCACCTATTTTGCCCATCCCCCCACCTACCTCCCCTCTGATAACCATCAGTTGGTTCTCTATAGTTTAGAGTGTGTTTTTTAGTTTGTGTCTCTCTCTTTCTCCCCTTTGCTTGTTTGTTTTGTTTCTTAAATTCCATATATGAGTAAAATCATATAATATTTGTCTTTCTTTGACTTATTTTCTTAGCATTATACTCTCTAGCTCTATCTATGTCATTGCAAATGGCAATATTGAGATTTCATTCTCAATAATACTCCATTGTGTGTGTGTGCATATATATATATATATATATATATATATATATATATATATATCACAGCTTCTTTATCCATTCATCTATCGATGGACACTTGGGCTGCTTCCATAATTTGTAATATAGTCATATATGTGTTTCTTTATTAATATATTAAATAACAAGATATAGTGGCTAGTCTAGTAATTACCATGATTTCAAATTAATGGGGAATATAAATGATACATTGAGATAGTTTCAAAAGCTCCAATGTGAAATAAAAATATCTATGACTTCCATTGGTGACAGTCACAGGTACTAACAAAATGTGGCTTTGTGGCCTACATTGGTCATGAACAAAATTGCTCAGTTTCAGATAGAGATTACTAAAAAGTCTAAAAAACCAAGACTAACACGATCCAAAATGTCTACTGTGGTGCTAGGGACATGGTTATAGGCTGTTTGCAGATAATCCTGCCTACTGGCCTAGGGAAGTATCAGGTCGTTGTTTTCCAATATGGAGGCACCACTGGGTGGAGGCATTCAGTCATTATTTATCCATGTAATTTTATAAATACTCACTCTAGAATCAAGGCTGGAAAATTAAGGATTCAGGTGGGCTTTTCCCATTTGCGCCACCTATCTGTCATGTCAGGGATAAATAAGCCTAGAGGTTGACATCTACTCTTGACATCCATTCTGATCCACTGGCCAATGTTCCATTCTTCATAGACATAACTGTCTTTTTTCCTTTTGTGTTCCATACCTCTGCCTGCTCCTTGTCTTGTTCACTTACCAGAAAGATACCATGAGCTATAAATACGCTGCCTTGCAGAGAACATTCTCCCTCCTCCTGGGGATCCCAAAGCCTGCCCCCTTTCAGGCCTTGAACTTCATTTCGAACCTGGCTGGGATACTTATCCCAACACCACTCCTCCTGTTGCCCTTTCTAACTTTCACTTCCATTTCTGAGTCTTTTTGCAAAATGAGATCTCTTCCCGGTCTAGAAAGGTATGATTTTGTGGGCTTAAATGAATTCTTCCTCTTGCAGAGACTGTAAAGAACATGGGTTGTGGAGACAAACCAGATGGGGTTGGCTTCGTGCTGTGTGATCCTGTCCATGTTACCTAACCCCTCTATGGCTCAGTTTCCTCCTAAGAAAAAAGTGGGAACAGTATTTTTTCCAGGGGGCAGTTGTGAGGACTAAATGCTTTAAAACTTGTAAGCTTAGGGGCGCCTGGGTGGCGCAGTCGGTTAAGCGTCCGACTTCGGCCAGGTCACGATCTCGCGGTCCGTGAGTTCGAGCCCCGCATCAGGCTCTGGGCTGATGGCTCAGAGCCTGGAGCCTGTTTCCGATTCTGTGTCTCCCTCTCTCTCTGCTCCTCCCCCATTCATGCTCTGTCTCTCTCTGTCCCAAAAATAAATAAACGTTGAAAAAAAAATTAAAAAAAAACAAAAACAAAAAACTTGTAAGCTTAAAAATGCCTGGCATAGGGGTGCCTGGGTGGCTCAGTCAATTAAGCATCTGACTCTTGATCTTAGCTCAGGTCTTGATCTCAGGTGGTGAGTTCAAGCTTGAGTTGGGCTCCACATTGGGTTCTGTGCAGGGCACGAAACCTACTTAAAAAAAAATTGTCTAGCATATAATGAGCACTCAGTAAATATTAGTAGTTATTTTGTCAGCCCTTGGCTGTGACTGTTACCCTTAGCAAAGTTCTCCAAAGCCAACCTTTGCATATTCTTCACACTCTGTATTCCTGGGCCACTGACTTCAGTGACAATTGAGGGCTCTTTTTAACCTTCTGAAGCCTGGGCTAGAGAGATCAAGAAAGGATCTAGACGTTTCTTCGTCATCATCATCATCATCATCATATCTGACATTTGTGGAAAACTTCCTGCTATGCTGGATGCTTGTACATTTTATTTCATTCCACCAATAACCCTACAAAGTCTGTATTATTATTCACATTTATAGTTGGTGCATCAGGCTCAAAGGGATTAAGTTACTTGCAGTCCAAAGTCATGTGGATCTTTTCCCTGAATTGAGGATCATCTCAATCTAGTCACAGGCTGTATTTCTAAGGATGTGGTATGGCCAGAGAGAAGCATCTGGGTGAGTTGTAGACAGCTACTATTTGCTTGGTTACCTGCTGTCCTCAGAAACCACTCTCTGGTTCTCTGTACTCAGCCATCTTGAAGGAGACTTGGCTTAGAGGTGGCCATCTGGCATCAGCTCATGCAGCTTTTGTGAAGTCACATGTGGTCCCGCAGTTGCCAGGAAAAAGGATGCCTTGATGAGCCAAAATGCAAATTCTTTAGGAGAGGAAAAGTGGAAGTGAGCTTGTTCACACTGTGCAGGGCTCCAAGGAAATGACACAACTCAAGAGACACAGTGTCCTGCCACTAGGTTCCATCATATTACAAGGGCATTATTTTGCATTTGATCATAAACTTGCCTCCTAATAGTTTGCCTCTTTGACCAGTAAGAGAGGCAGAGGTGACCCAAATTAAAAAAGAAGTTAATATTTAAAATACTGAAGCTGGGTGCTTCCAGCCACTAAAAATGCAATCCGTTGGGAAGCCAAGGCAGTACGGGGATGGGAAGCATGTATTATTCCTCATTAATCTCCAGAGTTTCCCTTATCCTGGAGATAAGTTGCTCAAGCAAGTCAAGGCC
Organism: Herpailurus yagouaroundi; assembly: GCF_014898765.1. Taxonomy (NCBI): domain Eukaryota; kingdom Metazoa; phylum Chordata; class Mammalia; order Carnivora; family Felidae; genus Herpailurus; species Herpailurus yagouaroundi. The sequence continues at coordinate 133,541,763 of NW_024412376.1, read as the reverse complement.
AAGAGAAGGGAATTTGGGGATCTTCATCTAGTTTGCACCCATCTGAAAGGATTTCTAGGACTTTCGCTGAGGTTTCTAAAACCTCTACTTTGGCTATTTGTTTTTCCTCTTCCTTCTTTCTCTTTTGTTCCTCTTTCTACGTCTTGTTTTCTTTCTTTCTCCTGGTCGTAAGTTGTCCAGAATGCCCGCCCACTGTTCTGGACATCAGCTTACAGTGGCCCTCAATGCCTAAGGGAAGGCTAATTTTCTTCTAACCAAGCCTAGGACTGGGTTACCTGGACTTTGAATGTTCTTTTCCTCTATAAATTCCTGTCCTACTTTTTGCCTCTCCTAGACCTTGTAAATTACACTTACAATCAAGGGATGGGGTCTAAGGGATCTTACAATTGTTGGCATTTTAGATCAGAACAATTAATGCCATTTCTTATGGAATATTGTCTTGGGAGTTTGCATAGAGCATTTAAAAAGATTAAAAAAATTTTTTTTTGAATGTTTATTTATTTTTGACAGAGAGAGAGAGACAGAGCATGAGTGGGGGAGGGGCAGAAAGAGAGGGAGACACAGAATCCAAAGCAGGCTCCAGGCTCTGAGCTGTCAGCACAGAGCCCGATGCGATGCGGGGCTCCAACTCACAGACTGCGGGATCGTGACCTGAGCCAAAGTCGGACGTTCAACTGACTCAGCCACCCAGGTGTCCCGAAAACAGATTTTTTAGACTACTTAAAAGTCCTTTAGAAACACTATTAGAAGTTAGATAAAATCCAAATGTTTGAAAATTCTAAAGGAAACCTGCCTGATTTGCTGAAAGCCATATTTGGATGCCTAAGGTGAGAAGCTCTGATCAATTCAAGCCAGATCAGTAGCTAATCCTCAGGCCAGAGGAGGCAGACTATGGACTCTCCTCAAATGAGGAGAACTGAGTCATCTATTGGTAAGGCCTGGAGAAGTACCACACAGGCTTCTGCTTGAAGAAGGTTGACCAACCAAACAGTTCAAGGAAGAAGCAGATTCCAGGGGTGCCTGGGTGGCGCAGTCGGTTAAGCGTCCGACTTCAGCCAGGTCACGATCTCGTGGTCCGTGAGTTCGAGCCCTGCGTCGGGGCGATGGCTCAGAGCCCGGAGCCTGTTTCGGATTCTGTGTCTCCCTCTCTCTCTGCCCCTCGCCCGTTCATGCTCTGTCTCTCTCTGTCCCAAAAATAAATAAACGTTGAAAAAAAAAATTCCATTTTGGGGCTGTGATGGTGATTCCCTCCTTTCAAAAGGGGATCACTGAAGCTGCCAGCACTCCCCCCTCAACACACACACACACACACACACACACACACACACCTATTCCCAAGGTAGTCCCGATTCTGGAACCTTCCTGTTTGGGTTTCTTACAATGTTGTTCAGTGGTTCTCATATCCTCTATAGAATTCATTAAAACACATGAATTGCCAGGCTGCACTCCCAGAGTTTCTGATTCAGTAGATCTAGGATGGGGTCTAAGAATTTGTGTATCTAACAAGTTCCCAGGTGATGCTGATGCTGCTGGTCCAGGGACCATACTTTGGGGGGACCAGTGGGGTAGTTAATATTCAGGCTCTGTAATTAGAGTTCCTGGGTTCAAAGGCTGGCCGCATCACTCATACACTAGAGACTCTAGAGCAAGTGAACTTCTTTGTCACTTTAGCATCTCATCTGTTTATAAGAAAATGAGTATAGGAATATTACCTGCTTTGTGGTGTTGTTTTGAGGGGTAGATGAGATAACACATGGAAAGCACAGATAGCTACATGCAAGTGCTCACTAATTTCGGTTGTTGCCAGTGTTATGTCTCCAAACACACCA
>NW_024412376.1:133430665-133534934 GCF_014898765.1 Herpailurus yagouaroundi | reverse complement strand
CGCCGCCGCCGCCACTCGCCCCGCAGCTGGGAGTGGGGTTGGGGTTGGGGCCGGGGCCCCCAGTGCTGTCCGGGTCGGTACTCTTGGCCTCTTTGCTCTCGTCGTCCCGGGACGAATCGGACTTCTTTCCCGAAGAGCCGTTCTTGGCCGCGGCCGCGGCGGCCGCTGCTGCCCGCTCCTGCTTGCGGAACTTGGCGCGGCGGTTCTGGAACCACACCTGGCGCAAGGGGAGAGGAGAGGCGGTGAAGCGGCGCGAGAAAGCAGGAAACCTGCAAGCCAAGCGCGGAGTAGGACGGCTCACGTTCCGTATCTGTTTGTTTTAAACTCCTCGCGCGACGGGGACCCCTGCGCGCACCCCGCCACCAAGTTCGCCCCCGCGGGTGCGTCTTCGGAGAAACTTTCTTAGGGTCACCTGAGCATGCCAGGAAGAAGGCGGCTTGCAGGAGATGTTAAAAGGCCCCATGTCGCCGAGATTCCCTGAAAGGGAAGCCTTTGTATTGGCCGGCCTTTGCTCAGTCAATTTCTTGAGCCACTCCAAACTCTCCATACCCCTCTAGGCCGCAGGTCTAAGGTTAAACCCTAATTGTTTGAAGGAGGGTATCTCTGGGTTTGACGCTCGCCGCCCATCCTGGCCTTTGAGCCCGAGGTAGCGTACAATGGGGCTCATCTGGAGTGGCGCCTGGCCAGCTCGTGAGTGCACCTGTGTCCCTAAAAGGTTAGGGTTAGCCGCGGTTCATGACCTTCATGGAGTCGCAGCCCCTTTGCAAATGTGATCCCAGTCATAGTTACCCGGGAAAGACACCTATACTCCACGGTTCCAAGTTCAAAGAACTTGAGTTAGGAGGCAGAAAAACAAAAACAAGAAACCCACGTATGATACGGGGCAACGTCTGCACCCCCGCCACAAGTCATTTCCTGTCCCCCAAAGCCCTGCTCATTTACGTCCCAAGACCCCGAAAGTCTCTGCAGGGCTACCTGGGGTGGAAAACGCTTTGCAGCTGTGCACGTACAAACACGAGCGCACGCCCCAACCCTTCCTCGCGTGCACAGCCCTTCTGGAACTTGGCCTCTCTGTTCGGTCCTGGAGTCCCAGGCCCTCGTGTGGAGAGGCCCGGGTATTCCGAACCTCCAGGAGCACCGCCCGCTCCCCGCCTCCGTACCCTACCGGGCCGGGTGGGGCGAAGCAGGGTCGGTTTCCGGGCGCGCATACCTGGACTCGCGCCTCGGTGAGGTCGATCTTCAGAGCCAGCTCCTCCCGGGTGTAGATGTCAGGGTAGTGCGTCTCTGCGAAGACCCTCTCCAGCTCTTTGAGCTGCGCGCTAGTGAAAGTGGTGCGGATGCGCCGCTGCTTGCGCTTTTCGTTGAGGCCGCCGTGGTCGGTGAAGAGTTTGTAAGGAACTGGGGGACAACAGAGGGGACAGAGTGTGAGCGATACTGTCTGGAGCGCACGGGCCGCGGAGCCGGAACGTGGGGACTCCAAGATCCGGTAGCGCTGGAGCGGCCACCGACGCCGGCGCGGGAGACTGGCTGGGAGGAGCTGCGGAGAAAAACCGAGCAAATTAGTTATATACCGAAACAGGCAAACTCCGGGCTTTGGCAGGGTCCCTCTTGGCACGAGCACCTTTGGGTGGGTTAAAACAGCGCGCCGGAGACGACTGAGGGCCGGGGCACGGGATAATGCTTTGAAGAGGAAAGACGAGAGAGGGAAAAAAGTCCAAAAACATCAGTCGGAATATCAGGGAACCAGGGAAGAAATTACCCCATACTCCCACTGTTGGAACTTTTCAATTCTCAGAAGTTGACCCTGCCCAAAAGTTGGGGGGAAAGTGCTGCAAAAAATAATGATAATAATAAATTTAAGAAATAATCATAAAAATGACCAGCGAAAGAGGTGTGAGCCGCTGTCGGTTCTTAAAAAAAGAGACACTGCCAGTAATGAGCTTTACTCTTTGTTATTTAATTATTTTCTAAGCTTTACGTCTCATCGCAAAGTAAATAAATTATGCCTATCATTTTGGCAGCTTAAGATAATTTTGTTGGCGGTTCGGGTGTGACTAGGATAGTGTAACCCTGTAAGTGAATTACCCCTCCCTGCAATCGCTTCTAACGTGATAAATTCTTTCATTTGTGTAAGCAAATTTCGTTTGGTAAATACTAAACACATTTCCATTTTCAAATGCAATCAAGGCTTCCTATATACGAGCGGAAAGGCGGCTTCCTCCGCTGAGAAAGCTGGCGGTCCTTACCTGCGGCGTACGGACTGCTCTGGTGGTCCCTGAGGGTGCCGAGGCTGCAGGATCCCGGCGTGAGGGACGGGCAGCCGGACGTGGCCCCAAAAGTGGTCCTTATCGGGTTATACTGGAAGCCACTGGCCTGGCTGCAGGAACTGAAGTCAGCATAGGCTGAAGCCAGGCTCGAGGTGTCCATCCCAGCCATACAGGACTCGTAGGCAGAGGAATTGAGGTAAGAATATTCCATTTTATACATTGAAAAGGCTCTGGATGGCTCAGCCAAGTGGAAAAATGAAATAAAAGATGGGTATGGAGAAGGTGGCTGGAGTGGGGAGATGTGCACAGCTCAACGCCTGCCTCCAAACTGGCCTCCTTACTACCAGCAGAGCCTAGTTTTATGAAAAAGCCTCCTATGAGATGCCTTGTCTGAGGTCTCTAGAGCATATAGTCCTCATAATAAACTTGGCTCTTTCCACTTGGACAATAGCAAAGCGGTTGGTCTTATTGCTGGCGCTTTTTACATGACAATAACTCATCCGTCTATTGGGCTGGCACTGGGGAACTGAGCTGTCCAACCTCCCTATCATTGATTCCTGCATCTCTAATTAGAATTTAATACCACACCATTACGCACTGAGCCCCTGATCCTCCCTTCTAACCAGCTCCCTGCCCTTTAATTCAATCACACTACTTGGAAATAATGAAAGTTGGGTGACGATTCTCCCTGATCCAATTTCCCCGAGCTTTTAAGCCTTTTTAACTGATCATATACCTTAGGCATAAATTGAGATAGTGTGTGTGTTTTCCCTCTTCTTCGTCCTCTTTTTTTTTTTTTCTCCCCCTTGGTTAGGGAGAAGAAACCTTGATGTCATAGAAAACCTGTTTTGTAAGAGCGTTACACGCTCAATTTAACAACAAGCCTACCCCCCGAAGTGCATGAAATGTTATAAAGGACTGGGACATTGGCAAGACTCAGGCGCCCTGTAACATAGAGTAAGTGGGCCAAGGGGGTTTATGTGAAGGATAAGCGGATTTCTTTAAAATACACCTGGTAGAGGGGGTTTAAAAAAAGAGAGCATCTTATAAATTGCATTTCTCGTCGCTGCTTAACATGCTTTTTCTAGAGACTCCGCTTACACAGCTGTTTAAAAAATAAAACAACATCTGAGTAAAGCTCTTGAATGTGAAACATCTGTCTTGTCAACCGATGGCTTCTTTGAGGTCCGCTCTGGGTCTTTCTGCGTTAGCGCGAGGTTTGCATTTTTGTTGGTTTGGCAGTTCTGTGCGGTTTTGATTTTAATTACTCCATAGCTGGCAAGTGGGCAAGAAGTGTCCCCAAATGTGTCTCCTCTTCCATCCCTCTCGGGCGCTCTCCTCTTTTATCACCTACACTTTTTCAGGTGCCCACAGCCCCCCACAGACCCGGGGCTTCGAAAAGAAGATTCCTGTCTGCTTGCCCTTCAGGTTTGTTGACCGCAGTGAGCACAATCTTTGCTCTTTAAATGCCCAGGCTGCAGGTCGGGCACTTTCCTTGTCCAAACTCCTCAGGCTCTTGGGTGCTGGCAGCAAGGTGCAGACAAAGAAGCGAGCGGTGATTTGTGGACCTCGGTGGCCCCATGATTTAAGCGGAGGGTAATTTTCATTTGGTTCGTTAGGCTCTAGCAGAATAAGGAAAACTATTTCATTAAATCCTTCCTCTCGGTGGACAAGAGGAGGAATGCTTAGTTGAATCGCCGTGTGGTGTAAACAAACCCTGGATATTTTATATGAATTAAATGTGTAGATAATTAGTTTTATTGCATTCATTACCCCCTTTATGTGCTCTGTAACAAGTCAGTAATTAAAGTAACAAACTCATAAAGTCTTTATAGGGGCATTTAGGCGTTCAGTGTTTGCCAAACTAAGTGGTTTAATTCGATGCTAGTGCTGGGGAGTGGATGGGCGCCGGCTCTCCACTGCCACCGTGTTTTATTGCGCACTAAACTGCAGCGGACGCTGTAATGGATTAAACAGGGACTTCGGGCCCCCCAGCCTCGTGCTTCTCTGCTGGGTGAGTTTCAGGCTGGTTTCAGGTGATGGCGCATCCTCTGGACGCGAGGAAAAGCTCATGTCGGGAGTGCACGCAGCAGGACCCGCGGAGCAGCCTGGTGATAGTTTTATGGGGAGGGCTGATAGTTTTATTGCAGTTGTATGTTGTACAATGCGTATTTGATAAAGAAGGGCCCTTGGTGACCAGTGTGCACTTTTTTGTGCACGGGGGTGAAATGAAAATAAATGTGTACAAGGTTGTACTGCGCGAGAAACAAATTGCAACGCTCTAAATGGTTTTTCTTTATGGTCACCAGACAAGAGGAGAAAAGAGATGCAAACATCTGTCTTCAGTCCCCTAAACCTAAAGGCCAGCAAAGACGGATGGGAATCCAAGTGTTATTACAGTGGGGATTTGTCTTTATTTATCCCGTTCTCATGAATATGGATCTGCATTTGGACGGGGAGGTGGCGGTGCCCCTTTGGACGCTACACATGGAATCCCCCCCCCTTATTTACACCACCACCACCACGACCCCCCCCCTCTTTAAGGGAGGTGGAGGATAGGTTGTCAAGCATAAGGCTGCGATTGTCCAAGTTTCTAGAATCCCTCGAACTTTTGGGAGAGGGGGGTGCCTCCTGGTTTTCCGAACACGACCCCGCTTGCCCAGGCCGGCATTCAGGGGGTGTGGATGCAGGGAGCACAGACAGGTCTGGATGGCACCCAGCAAGCCCCCTCCTCCGGCTCACGTGGATTTTAAGCGCGTTTCTCTGCAGGAGAGTGACACAGTGCGTCTGGGCGGCGATGCGTTTTGGCTCCGAGGCCCGTGTTTGGCAATTACCAGGCTTACACCTCTCTTGGCGCCTGTGCCTTGGTGCACCCGGGGTTGTGTCTCCGCCGGGTGTACAGCGCGCGCGCTCTGCCCAAGAAGCTCCATCCTCCGGGAGCCACGGCTCTGCGCCCGCCCGGAGTGCAGGGCAATTACACCTTGCGTCCTAATCTGCAGACAGTCCCTAGAGGTCCCTATAGCCCTTGGGACGGAGGTGGGCCGCAGACCCCGAGTGTGAGGGGAGCTCGGAGGTGCAGGGTTCATATCAACAGCTATTGACAGTGGCTCTTGAGTGACAAAGTAGAACTTTGGGATTCTGTCGGTGCACGAGGGCAGTCCCTAAGCGCTGGAGCTGTTGGCGTGGGGAGTGCGGTGTGCAGGTCGGGGGAGCTGGATCTGGAGGCTTCCGAGCGGGGAGACGGGAGAAGCCCAGGGAGCAGGGCTAAGACTCCTCCAAAGGGCCCGGGCGAGGGGCGTGCGAGGCTGGTGGGGGTGCCAGAGAAGGGTGGGGGGTGAGGGGCAGGCCCAGCCGAGGCCCGAGCTGGGCACCGCCTCGCGCTCCCCGAGGCACCCTGGGCCCCCGGACTGGGTTACTCCCCCGCCCTGCGCTCCGCGGCTCCCACCCGTCTCGACTCCCCGCCTCCTTCGCCCCACCGCACCAGCCCTCTCCCCGGTGCCCGGGTCGGCCCTGGCCTCTCTCCAGGCGCCCCCTGCCGCCCGGCCTCGCCCGGTCGGGGTGCTGTGCGCCTCCTTCTCTTTGTACCAGGGGACTTTTCAGCGCGGGGACCGCACGGTCCGATGAGCAAATGCGCTTGACTTCATTTTCCCCTTTGTAGGCCTTGTAGGTTTATTTTGTTCAGTGTCACCGTCCCCCTTCCCACCCCACCCCACCCCACGCCTCCCCACCCCCACCGTCCCTGGCCGGTCGTCCCCTCTGTGGGTCTTTTGTGGCCCGGGGTCCTGCTTCTGCTCCAAAGATGAAAGGCATGCGGGGCTGGGCCAGACCGGAGCCCCAGCCCCAGCGCCCTGTTTTGTTAAGAGTTGTGCTTTCTACACGCGAGCTCTCCCCTAAAAGTTGTACCAAATGGTTAATTTAATTATTCCAACTATAGACCAACTGCTTCAGCAGCCTCCACCACGCGTCTGGGAGGAAAAAAGAAACCATCTATAAGAAATAATCTAATAAAAGTGAAGTGTAGAAAAACCCCTCCTGATTTTCAACCGGCACAAATAGAATTAGAGCTTCAGCATCCTTTTCCCAAACAGACCTTTTGTCCAGATCACAACTTCAGCCAACCAGCAATGGGTACAGTGCCTGCTATTTATTTTAATAGAAGCGGGCGGGTAGCGAGCTGGATTGATAGATAAATGACCACATGGATAGATGGATGGTTTGGTCCATCCTCTTCTGACTTCCCTTTCTTAATATGTGTACACGGTTGATTTTTTTTTCCCTGCCGATTTTCTGAATCAATAATGGAAAGGCAATGCTATGCGGTAAAAGAAAGAAAGAAAAAAGCCATTTAAAGCACACAAAAAAGGGAAGAAACTACCGGCATATATACCATGAGAAAAAAAAAAAAATGTTTACATGCTACCCAGTACCAAATGAAAAAGGTTGAAAGTTTAAAAGAAACTTTTCTTTCCTTTTCTTTGCCATTCATAGGAGGGTTTCTTTTTCTTCTTCTTTTTTTCCTTGAAAGTCAGAAAGAATGTTAGAAGACAAGGAAACAAAACAGCAAACAAAATGCCATTGTATTGTAGTAGCAATTCATGGGAAAACGCTTGTCAGCCTCCTAATGCCTCACTCCTAGGAGGCTGTTTTGAGGCTGTTTCACCGCAGGCGAAGCACAATAACATGGGAATGAATAAAATATTAAATACCAGTGAGAGTTTCAGAGGAATTTTCTTTTTGATTGCTTTATTTGGTACTGCATCCAAATTATCCCGGCACAGCCAGACCACTGACTGCCAAAGGCTCAACTCAGAACCGACAGTTCTCTTGACCAGAGAATTAAAAGACAAGATTTGTCCCTAGGTTTCTCCAAAAAGATTTCTGCAGGCAGCAGCCTTTCCTACTCACCTGCACTAAGAAGATAACCTCGTCAGAATTTATTGAGACATTTCCCCAGAACGTCAAGCAAACTGACCACAGCATCCCCAAGTCTGAAGATCCACTGATAGAGACCTCCTCCCAGCATTTTGGAACTTTTTCCACATTTTCCATTTGCCTAGCAACCATAATACACACGTTTCATAATAGAAACTCTTTGTATTTCTGGTAACTAACCTCCTGGCACCGTGGGACTCACAATTATTGTGTACAAAGCAGTTAGCACAGTGCTTGGCACCTGGTAAGAATTCAGTGAATGTTAGACATCAGTATTATGATGGTGATGATGATGGTGGTGATGATGATGACGACGACGACGACGACGATGATGATGGTTGAGTCTCCTTGAATTGCATATTAAACACTTGGCTTTGGAATTTCGACACTCCATGGACCCTGTCTTTCCTACTGCATGTTTATAATGCATATGAAAGAGGGGAGACAAATCAAAGAGCAGGCTCTGGGATAGCAAATGGGGGGGAATAAAGCAATCAGGCAGACATTTTCTCTTTTAAGAATTTACTGGAGAGGCAGAAAAAAAATTTTTTTTAATTAAAAAAAAGAATTTACTGGAAGACATGTATGTATAGAAGTTGCTTATATGTTTTGTCTTACTTTATGCGCAATATTTATGCATGAGTAGTGTGGTGCTTTACTCCTGTATGTAAATATTATGTGTTCAGTGTCATGTCACTTTAAAAGGCATTTGCCCTGGGTTAGCTGTGCGGGTTCGGGTTGGAGCTTTATGGCTAACTCATAGATGGTGTTTCTGTATTTAGATTAACTTCAGAGATATCCCCTATGTAAGTGTTAGGTTCTGTATAGCTGACGGGATACAAATCTCCAGTATACATCTTTTTAAAGACATCATCATGGAAGAGCCCTGTTCTACTTCTCCCCCCACCAATGTGATGGTTAGCAGAAGAGGTTGCCTGTTACCTTTTTTTTTTTTTTTTTGCTGGAGTTTGGCTAATAGTAGTAACATCTGCTGGGCTGGTGGTGGGAAGACATGGGGCATTTGATCAGAGTCACAGATGTAAAAGTGACATCTGCTTGTAACAAAGAAAGGAGAAACAAAATTAAATTAGGCAGGGAGGCCTCTCTGTCTGAACCAAAAAAAAAAAAAAAAAAAAAAAAACTATTTGAAAAAGGAGGAAAAAAATAATCATGAGCCCTGAGCAAGCTTGCAGGGTGCAGAAGAGCATTTCCAGAGAGGATCACGATTTTCCAGGCCAACGGCTGCTGTTGTAACTGGAATAGCAACATGCTAAGGTAGCGCTGTCCTGAGACTTTGAAGGCATCTTCTTATGCTCCAAAGAAAAGAGTCAAGTAAGATTATCCTTCTCAGCTCGGCAATGTCCTGACCTGTGTGAGTATAGCATGGGTTGCATTGAAGACAGAAAGAGGGTAAGAGGAAAGCCTCTGGGGTTAATAAAAATATCCCAGTATATTTAGAGATGAGTTGGGGCAAAAACAGACTTTCATTTCCTGGCTATGTTAAAACTCCTAAGAATGAGGCATTTTTTCCACTGGGTTTATATATGTGCTTAGAAGATGGTATTTGGCAGTTAAAATTGTCCACATGGTGCCTGAAATGGGGCTCAATTTGGGGGATTGTGTATATAGAGAGGCAATATGCCTAACGTCCTCTCAACTGTTATGCTAGGAAACCATAAGTATTACAAAACGGCATCCCTTTTTGTTCCCCCTATAATGATCACCTAAATTTCTCCAAGTGGAAAGGATTATGGTAGCTTTATATAAGTCAAGTTCACAATAACAGAAGCCACTGAACCAGATTCCCTAAACTTCCTACTTCGCAATCTGTAAACCGATTCACATCTGTGCCCACTTGCTCCGCCATTGTTCCTACTGCATCCAGGAGGGAAGCCTATTCTAATCTAAAGCCAATCCCTCCACCATGCTTTAGAGTCCAGTATCTTCCACTCGCACAGAGAACTTACCCAATTCCTCCTTTTAAGAATCTTCAACCGCTTATGCTCGTCTGGACGTACCCTGTTGTCCTATAAACGTGCTCAAGCTACACTCATACTAATTACTAATCAACAAACACTGGGGCTCCTTAAATATTTGCAGTTCTCCCCATTTCTAGTGTGATTTTGCTTCCCCATCTAAAAGTTAGATGTGGCTATATGACTTGCTTTGGGCAATGACAATTGAACGGAAGTGTAAAATGTGACTTCCAGGCAAAAGCCTTAAGAGTTAGTGTCTAAATCTCTACCCCCTCTCTTTTGCCGTTTCATGGCGGCTGACAGGACTCAGGTAGTGCCTGCTTTGTCAGCCTGATTCTGGAATAAGGATGCCATGGGGAAGAGGTCCCAGTAGACCCATAATGGACATGTAGTTTCTTAGAGTCTCAGGGAAGGATTCTGGCTGGCAGAGGTGACATTCTCTGTGCTGGGTACCAAAGAGTGAGTAGAAATAAATAAAATGGTGGTGAAGTGGAAAAAGAGAAAGTGGCAGGCATAGGAATCAGTGATAACCCGTGACTCTGAAGCCAGAGAACATGGAGTGTGTGGGAGTCTATAAATAGTTCCACTTAGTTGTTTTTTTTTTTTATTAGAGCAGGAGAAATTCGGGAGGTGGGGGCCACACAAGAGAGGGGTGTGATGAGACCGAAGGTAGGACAGACAGGCTGGAATCAGGTCCTACAGGACTATGGATGCAGTGTAATATGATTTGCAGGGGTGGACGGGGTGGGGGGATGAGGGAATGGGGAAACCAAGGGACAAGTGAAGAGGCTTATTCTAGGCAAGAAATGATGGATACGTAAGCAAGAGAATCGAAATGTAGGATGAAGAGAAGGAAAGGAATTCTAGAGATGTTATAGAAGTAGAGTCTTAGGGCAGGCAGAGTATACAATTCTTCTGCCCAGTGCTGGGATTTGAGGGGACCCAAAAGGATACCTCAAAACAAAAGCTATCCCATATCTGAGAGCAAGATCTTCACTTCTGTTACTTGGGTCTAGTGACCCTCATTAACACACTTCTCTGGGTTTGGTAGCACTTGATGGTGTCAACCATTCACTCATCTGACCCATAGTTATTAATATCTATGGTACAATGTCCTAGAAATCTTTAGATTTATAGAACCACTTTAGAAGTGGTTCAGATATTGTCTTGAAAACTCATTTTTAAGATGGAGCAAACCCAAAGTCTATGGGCTTCTGAGTAGAGAGGGAGCCACTGGGCTGAAGGTGAGGACCCCCCACAATACAGCATGGCTTTGTCGGGGCACTGAATTTGCAGAATCTGGATCTCTGCACTGGACTGGCCATTGGACCTGTCACTGCTCAATCTGGGGAGAGGCTTTAGTAGCCTCAGGAATTGAGATATATATTTGTGAGGTTCTTTTAAGTCCTAACTTTTTGTTAATTGATTTATTATTATTATTATTATTATTATTATCATCATCATTACTAGGGGGGCTTAGAACCTCTTCTATGTATATTTCCATATGAAAGAAAGAACCTTAGGGGCAGTGTGTTTAGTGGGAAATCGAAGGAGGTATTTAAGGGGTCAGAGAAGAGCGCAACATGGAACTGGAGAGAAGAGAGTGATTGTCCTCTGTTCCTCCTTTCTTTACATTAGGGTCTTAGAATTTTGTACTCTGGGAGTATTTTCAAACGAAGATGCCAAAAACCAGATGTCACAGAGGGAAGAAGCACTGATGGTGAAAGAATGGGCATTCTAGACAGGGGAGCAGCTTTTTTAGGTGGCCCTTCCCTACCTATGTCACTCCTGTCACACCCGGTAGGTAACCCATACCCACAAGGAAAGCTTGCCTACTTCCTGGTACTCAAGGGCTCTATGTTGCCTCCATGACACACAGAATTAATTCCAACAAAATGGTCTTGCATTTGACCCAGCCCAGGGAGCCCACTGAGAGAGATGTGTCGGGAACAGTGGAGTCATTCACTCTCTAATCTGCTCAACCTTGAGATACATATAAAAATGCATGAGAATTCTAACACTTCTAAAGATGTTTTCCTTTCTGGGTTCTCAAAAGGTCTTGCTGTTGTTGTTGTTTGTTTATGTCATTTTGCTTTATTTGGGAAGTTTGTGGGGTTTGCCAGTAACATACTGCAGCATCATGCATTTTAATGTGAATTTCAGCTGATTCAGAATTTAGAAGCAAACGTAATCCAGTACTCAGGGACAGGCACCATGTGTCCTAGACCTTAGGAGCCAGAAGACAATAAAATGGTTATAGTGATGCATGTTTGTAGTATTTCTCCAGTTATATATAATGGAGGATATTAATTTTCTTTTTAAACACACAGCATTTCTCCTCTCTCTGCTCCCCACCGCCTTTTTCTCCCTTTCTCTGTCTCCTATTTGTTTAGGATCATAAGTTTCACAGCAGCCTAGAGAATGATGAGGCTGAGGGTTCTAATCACAAACTCACTCCTAACTCTCTGGCTTATTCATAAACGTTCACCATTTGCGATTGGATTTAGTGGGGAGGAAGAGGACAGACATTTTTAAGAAGAGGCAGGGAGGCTGCAAGGAGGGAGGTAGAACATAATAATGGACAAAACCTCACAGTGAGTCACACAAGAGACTACAGAGCAGAGGCCAACAGCTTTAACCCAAACCCCAGGGAAACCTCTTGAAAGAACAGTGTTGACCGCTGAGAGGTGAGCCACAAAGCACGGAACAACCCCAGGGTGCGGCCAGCCTGTGCCCTTCCAGAGGCCGAGGTGAGGCCAGAGCAGGCTTCTTGGGCTTGCCTTGGCCAGCCCCACGCTCCCAGGGCAAGTTCCTGTAAATTTAGCAGCTACTGGGAAGCAATCTTCTCAACGTCCTACTGAGGGAGTCCCTCATTCTGCCCCCTCCTCTCTGTGCACAGAGGGAGCACGGCAAAAACCCTCCAGGGGAGGTAGATGACCGCTCCCCGGAAGTGAGCAGGCCAGAGAACACTGCGCACAACTGAGAGAGGACTGTGAAGAGGCCAGAGCTGGCCTCGGGGGCCCTCTTGCTCTTTTTATTGTTATTTACTTTGTTTTTATTTCAAAGTCATAAATGCCCATTTGAGAAAATGCTATAGGCATATATTCCTTTTTTGTTGGTTTTTTTTTTTTGTTTTTTTTTTTTTTTTTTGGCGTGTGTTTTGTTTTGAGAGAGAAAGAGAGAGGCAGGGGGAAAGGGAGAGAGAGTCTTAAGCAGGCTCCCCTCCCAGTGCAGAGCCCCACATAGGGTTTGATCTCACCACCTGAGATCATGACATGAGCCGAAATCAGGAGATGGACACTTAACTGGCTGAGTCACCCAGGCGCCCCGGCAAGTATTCCTTAAAAAGAGTTAGACTTGAATTTCTCATATAATTTTTCAGTCTTTTTTTTCCATATGTAAATATAAATGTTTTTAAAATGGGAAACCTTCTCCATAGACTGCTTTGTTGCCTCCTTTCGCCCCTAAATTATGTGTCATGAACATCTTCCCATATTATGAAATATTCTTCTAACGTATTTTTTACGGCTCCATGATATTACGTGACAAGCCATAGCTTATTCAGTCAGCCCTGTTTAGTTGAACATTTAATTTGTTTCTAATTATTAAAGTATATTTAAAAAGCACTGCTCTGGATCCCTTTTAGCTAAATCTCTGCATATCCACCTGACATGCTTAGCGTGTGTCCCTAAAAAATGAAATTCCTCGATCAAAGGGTACACATTTTATTTCTTCTTTTTTTTAAGTTTATTTATTTTGAGAGAGGTGGGGGCAGAGAGAGAGAGGAAGAGAGAGAATCCCAAGCAGGTTCTGCGGTGTCAGCATGGGAGCCCAACAAGAGCTGTGTCTCACAAACTGTGAGATCATGACCTGAGCCGAAATCAAGAGTTGGTCGCTCAACTGACTGAGACGGCCAGGCACCCCGAGGAGTAAACATTTTCAAAAAATCATTGGACACGTGTTGCAAAATTGCCTCCCAGAAAGGTGGTTCCCCTTTATATTTTCAGAGCAGAATATGACAGTATCTGCTTTCCAAGACTTACCGTACTCACTGAAATTGTGTAATACCAGTGAGTTTTACCAACCCTCTTCCTACTCTGCTATTATAAATGAGCAAAAATTCTTGTGAAACAGGGGAGGGTTGCCCAAGAAATTAGCAATCCTATGCAAAAAAAGGGAATCAGGAACAGGTCATATCTAAGGATAACAAACAGTAAGAATAGAGTCAAAATGCCATAATCTACCTTTATTTTTTTCAAATCTAATGATGACAAAAGGTCTTTTTCTTAGGTTTAGAAAGTACTAGGCAATAAAAGGAATACATTTACCACTGGAAATGGTGAGAAATGATAAAGAACGCTGAATAAAACTCCAGTTTTATTCAGTAAAGACAGTAAGTAAAAGACCGTAATTCTGCCTTTTCTGTCATGGAGAATGGGCTGCCAAATGGAAAGGGTTGGCGTGAGTGTTAGTGGCAGAGACCAGAGTCCCGCGTGGTCAGAGTGCTTGTGAAGGGTCCTCACCACCTTAAGGAGTTCTGCAAGGTCTCTGTCCTGGGAGCCCAAGAGAACTTGCCAATGAGATCACCACACAATTTTCAGTGGGATTTCCTTGTAGGAAAGGATGGAAACACATTTTCTAACAAACACATTTTCAGGAAAGGAAGCAAAGGGGGTTGTGAAAGCAACAGATTGCTGGACTCAACAGTTTCAGGGAAGTTCTAGATTCAATTTTAAAATTGTGATAGAAAACGTCCCTCAGATACAAAGGAAAAGAACAGCATAAAGAAAACATCGTGCGGAGTGCCTGGGGGGCTCAGTTGGGTAAGCATCCGACTCTTGATTTCAGCTCAGGTCTTGATCTCACAGTTGGTGAGGTAGAGAGCACAGAGCCTGCTTTGGGTTCTCTTTCTCCCTCTCTCTCTCTCTGCCCCTGCCCCACTTGCACACGCACGTGCTCTCTCTCTCTCTCTCTCTCTCTCAAACTGAATAAATAAACATTAAAAAAGAAAAGGAAACATGGTGCACCTCTCATCCAGAAATGACCATTTTTGGCTCATGGCTAATCTTTTTCCCTACCCCACCCCACCTCCACCATTCTGACCCCTCTATGCCCTGACTAGATTGTTTTGAGGAAAATCTAAGACATCATATCATTTCCTCCTTAAATATTTTAGTATTATCTCTAAAAGATGAGGATTCTTTTCTAAAAATACATAACCATAGTGCCACCGTCTCACCAAAAATATTAACAATAATTTCTTTTTTTTAATGTTTATTTATTTTTGAGACAGAGAGAGACAGAGCATGAATGGGGGAGGGGCAGAGAGAGAGGGAGACACAGAATCTGAAGCAGGCTCCAGGCTCTGAGCTGTCAGCACAGAGCCGGACGCGGGGCTCAAACCCGCGGACCGTGAGATCAATGACGGACCGAAGTCGGACGCTTAACTGACTGAGCCACCCAGGCGCCCCTAACAATAATTTCTTAATATCTGGGGTGCCTGGGTGGCTCAGTCAGTTAAGCATCCATGTTTTGATCTCAGCTCAGGTCTTGATCTCAGGGTCATGAGTTCAAGCCCCACGTTGGGCTCCGCACTGGGTGTGAAGCTTACTTAAAATTAATAATAATAATAATTTCTAAATATCTTCAAATATCTGGTGTTCAATTTTCCCTAATTGTCTCACAAGGTTTTTTTAGTTGGTTTGAGTGAGAATTCAAACACAGTTTACACACTGCATTTGGTTTCTCTCTCATGAATTTCTTTTGATCTATACATCCCTCCTCCCATTTTTTGCCTTCTCGCAATTTATTTTAGAGGAAAATGGTTCTGATGTGCTGTAGAATTATACATATCCTGGGTTTGGCTGATGGCCCCCACATGATGGTGTTTAATCTTAATCCTTATTAATTCCTGTAAATTAGTAGTTGGACTTAGAGGCTTAATCAGACTCAAGTTTGATTTTTTAGCAAGCATACTCATAGGTGCTCCTATGGCACATATCAGGAGGCTGGTTGTCTGTCTCTTTATGATACCAGGCTTGATCAGTGGGGTTAGGGTGTTATCATCTGGAATTATCCATTACCAAGTTCCCCATGAGGTTGTTCCCTAATGATTTCAGGAGCCATTGATTAGTGTGTTGCCTAGATTATAGGATTTCATTCATTTAAGGAATGAAAATGGTAATATTATAATTATATCATTTTTGTTAATTTATTAGCTAGAATGCTCCTATAAAGAAAAAAAAAACCCTTCTTTTATCAATCAACGGGTACCTAAGATATGGTTGGTATAGTAAGGTATGGCAAGTCAAGATACATGCTGAATCCATTCTCTTTATACACCAGTCGCAGAATAATGAGTTTTTTCCTTAGTGTCCTTCAAAGATCAAATAAAAAGTGGAGCTTTTTGATTTGTTTTTGGGTTGTTTTTTGTTTTCAGCATTATGAACTCATAGGTCTAAATATATTTTATGTGTTTTCTTTCATTGCAGTGTTTATTCTTATTTATGCCCAAATTATCCAAACGTTGACCAGGGGAAGCCTCCTCAGTTTGGCTTCTCAGTTCTTTTGACAGGACCCTAGTGGTCTTTGAGAGCTTCTTTGCTAGCTGGTCTGACCAGATATCCCAGCCTCTTTTTTTACGCTCTTTGCCTAGACCTGGTATCAGGCATTTCTCCAAGGAGCCCTGGTCCTTTTTAGTGGGAATTGGTATTTAGAAACTACACTGTTGGCCCTAGATTGGATTTTGGAATGAGTGATTTATGAGTTTTTTGGAAAGGAAGCAATGGTCACTAGGCACCAGGGTCTAGTTGAATTAAAGTCATCATACATCTATTAAATAAGACATGGCTCATTCTAGATGAAGGAGAGGAGACTAAGCACAAACAAACAACTGGGACATGATATTATGTATAAAGAGCTTTGGGGAAATAAACCAAGCATGAAATAATTATGCCTGGAGTCAGGGAATAAAGCTTCAGCAAGAAGGTGACATCTGAGCAATGGAAAGAGTCATGCAGGCAAGGTGGAATGGAGAAAGTTCTGAGCAGAAAAATAACATGAACAAAGCCTCAGAATTATCAAAGTGCACAGCATGTTTGAAGAAGAGTCAGATTTGCTTCATTTCCTGTGACAGGGATAGTGGATTCAGAGAGCAGCCAACCGCAGTCAACATAATGTATCTGGACTTCAGCAGGGCATTTGTCCAGGCCTATCATGATATCATTATGGACAAGATGGAGAAATATGGACTAAACGATAGGACTATTAGATGAATTAACAACAGTTAGGTGAATAAATGAACCCAGAGGATGCTGATTAGTAGGTGGATATCAGCATGAGGATGGTCTCTAGTGGAGTGACACGGGGCCGTGTCTAGGTCAACGTTTTTTTCAATGATTTAGATACAAGTATAGAACAAATACTTAACAAATCTGCAGATTATCTGGAGCTAGGTGGGATAATGAGTAGTCTTAGTGACAGGGTCTGGATTCAAAGAGATATTGGCAGGTTGGACCTATTGAGATAAAATTTCTAGGGATGGATGTAAATTTCCATAACTGAGTGAAAAAACAAACAAATGAGCACACAAGTGTACATGCACACACACACACACACACACACACACACACACAGACACAAGAAACATGGGTAGTAGAATGCACATGAGAAAAAACTTAGGAGTTCAGTCCTGCACAATGTATTATTAGTGTGCATGGATAACAACAGAGTGCACAGAATGTGGTGGGGGTGCTTATCACTGGTGAGATGCTCAGATCCCTCTTGAAGAATAGTTTGAAAGAGCAATTGACAAACTGGGGTAGTTCATGGGAGAGTGGCCTAACTGGTAGAGGAATTTTCAAAAACAATAATGAAAAAGTCAGAAACCTATAATCAAGGAATTCACAAGACTACAGTGGCTATAATAGCTATAGAGCTGCCATTTTGAAGTCTTTTGCAATATTCCTGAGATAATGCAAGCATACACAGGGACCATTGTCATACTGCAGCAAGACTCTGGATAGATGGACTGTAGTTTCAGTTCTTTTCCTGCTAATTCTAGGACTTCAGGTATGGTAATGGTCTCAGATTTCTTGTTCCTCTCAGTAAGGGATAGAGTTGAACTTCCCCTCCCCTTGTATCTGAGCTGCTCTCAGTGACTTGCTTCACCAACAATATTGAACAACAATATTGCTTCAATATGGGAGAAGCTATGGGTCTCCTAAGACTGGGTCATAGGAAGCCTTGCTGTTTTCACCCCAGCTTCTTGGAATGCTCATTCTGTGAGGATCCCCTGTGACCAATAGGGAAGACCAGATTGAGAGAGATGCCCAGAAAGTCACAGTTGTCCTAGCCCTCAGATGTTTGAGTCACTCCAGCTGAAGCCTCAGACATCATGTGGGGCAAAAATATCATCCCCCCCAAGATGAGTCCAAATTTCACATTCAAGAGAAAAACGAATGATTGTCATATTTTCAGCCACTGAGTTTTGGGGTGGTTCCTAGCATATGAAAAGGTAACCAGAACATGAAGTAAGTCACCCTAACTCTATGGGAGATTGATTTCCAACCTGTAAATGATGTGAGAGGATTGGACACATTTTTTAAAAAATGTTTGTTTTGAGAGAGAGAGGGAGTGTGTGTGTGTGTGTGTGCACGTGCACGTGTGAGCAGGGGAGGGGCAGAGAGAGAGAGAGAGAGAGAGAGAGAGAAAGAATCCCAAGCAGGCTCTGCACTGTCAGTATGGAGCCCATCTCGGGGCTCCATCCCACAAACCATGAGATCATGACATGAACCAAAATCAAGAGTTGGACACTTAACCCACTGAGCCACCCAGGCGCCCCAAGAGGATTTAATACTTTTTAAGGCTGCTTCTCACTCTGACATTCTCTGCAGCAAACATTTGTGGTCCCATGATTCCTTTATGCTCTTAAAAAATTATTCAGGCCCTCAAAGAGTTTTTGCCTATGTGGGTTATATCTATCGATATTTGCCATATTAGAAGTTAAAACTGAGAAGAAAATGTATAATTTATACTTATTAATTTATTTAAAAATAACAAAAATCCACTAATTTTTTACATGAACAAAATGTTTTTGATGAAAATACTTTCTTAAACAAAAAAAAATACTGTAAGAGTAGCATTGCTTTATATTTTTGCAAATTTCTTTATTATTTTTTAACTTGCATTTCTTTTCCTTTTTAAAATGTGTATTAATTGAGGTATAGTTGACTTACAAAATTACAAAATCAGTATGTTGTATGCCCCAAACTTTGGGTGTATATAATTCAACAATTATATACATTACAGGTGTTCCTGGCTGGCTCAGTTGGTAGAGCATGGCTGTTCTTGATCTCAGGGTTGTGAGTTCAATCCCCACACTGGGTGTGGAGATTACTTACAAATAAAATCTTTTTTTTTTTAATTTTTTTTAACGTTTTTATTTTATTTTTGGGACAGAGAGAGACAGAGCATGAACGGGGGAGGGGCAGAGAGAGAGGGAGACACAGAATTGGAAACAGGCTCCAGGCTCTGAGCCATCAGCCCAGAGCCCGACGCGGGGCTCGAACTCAGGAACCGTGAGATCGTGACCTGAGCCGAAGTCGGATGCTCAACCGACTGAGCCACCCAGGCGCCCCTACAAATAAAATCTTTTAAAAGCATATTACTTTGAAATAAGATCGTATAAATATAAAAACGTTATATACATTACCAAATACTGCAAGTTTTTGTTTAATATCTGGCTTAGTAGAAGACACCTGGAGACTCATATCTGCTTCTGCTTGCAAACTGTTGCAATCACATGTCATGGAACCTCTAGAAAACTTCACTGTACACTTGAGAGAGAACGAACAAGGTCAACAGTGTATCTGTATTATTATAAGAATAGTTTTGACCCCACAGACCCCTCAAATGAACATTGGGGATTTCCAGGGATCTCCAGACTGTACTTTGGGAACCACTGCTCTAAAGAAATGATGTATAAAATTAATCTATAATCATTCATTTGTAGGTGATAACACTTACTAGGTTCAAAGTTTCAGAGTAAATTGCATTTTACTAAGAAATAAAGTCTTCCTCAGACAGATCAATCTCTAATGGCAGCATTTCTTTTTTATTTTTTAAATGTTTATTTATTTATTTTTGAGAGAGAGAAAGAGAGAGTGGGGAGGGGGGTTGGTGAAGGGCAGAGAGAGAGAGAGAATCCCAAGCAGGCTCTGCGCTGTCAGATCTCATGAACCGCGAGATGATGACCTGAGCCGAAATCCAGAGTCGGACACTTAACCGATGGAGCCACCCAGGTGCCCTGCTCACGGCAGCATTTCAAAACCACAGAAGGTCTTTTGTTAAGGATCCTCTGTTCTGGTCCACTTCATGGGCTGCTACCCCTTCAGCCTCCACTGAAGTTTGCTCCAGACCAGAGGGAGGCTGTGGCCACAAGACTAGACCCATTGGAGACAGGAAGAGAGCAAACTGGCTGCCACGTTCAGGTCTTCCAGAGCCCCTTCACTTTAAGAGAATATCTCTTTCTTGATTTATGAACAGAGAAGCGTTCTATGTGTAATTAGCAAAAAAACTATGTGTAATTAGCAAAAAATTTAGCAAATGTGTAATTTGCTAAAAAATTAGCAAAAAACTCTATGTGTAATTAGCAAGCAACTTGGAGATTGCTAACCAACTATCCTTGCCCCCACTTTAAGCAATTAGACTGGGTTCTTTGTCGTGTTGGACATTATGGTAAGAGACTGTTGTAACATGGAGGTAATATGCTTGTTTATTTTAATTAAATCATTGAAAATCAGAAATGATATCATATCTAGCCCTTCCTAGCATTACCGACATTTCCCAGAACTTTTAACTGCAGGTTTTTAGTAATTGCATTGTGCTAATCAACTAAAATGGCCCAGTATAAATGTTAATAAATAAGCATAATCATAATCATGATCCTAGACATACCCAGTTGCCAAGAACTTTGAGAAGCCATTGAATCCATCCCTCTGCCTCCAGGCATGCTTTATCTTCCAGCCAATTCTCTGCAGAAAAAAAAATGTCAGAGAATATGTTCTATGTTGGGTACTTCTTCCCACCTTTCTTACATATATTTTTCAGATATCCTAGTCCAGAAAAAAAGGACAATTAATTCAAGTAATTTTAGAAAGCATTAAAAAAAATTGAGACACTGAGAAATCTGTTTGAAGGAAGATTGAGATTACCAGACGAACCTTTTTTTTTTTTTTTTCCCTAGAAATGAGGCAATGAGTATTTGACCAAATGCTTGCAGACCTGCCAAGTCCACATATGTTGAATATGTTTCAGTTCTTTGAGGGCTGGGTTAGAGAATTTTATTTTTCACTTTGGTAACAGCCAACTTTTAATTAATGATTAACTGAGCGTTTTTGACCTAGTTCCACCAGGAGTTAAGTATGTCTCGATACATTTAAAAGTTTTTGGATTTGAGGGGCACCTAGATGGCTCAGTCGGTTAAGCGTCCAACTTTGGCTCAGGCCATGATCTCACGGTTCAGGAGTTCGAGCCCCTCATCGGGCTCTGTGCTGACAGCTCAGAGCCTGGAGCCTGCTTCAGATTCTGTGTCTCCCTCTCTCTCTCTGCCCTTCCCCACTCACAGTCTGTCTGTGTCTCAAAAATAAATTAAAAAACAAAAAACATTGAAAAAAAAGTTTTTGGATTTGAAAAGATACACAGACTGTATGTAAGCTATTACTTATCTGGGGGTAATTACCAAACTTTTCAAAGATTTACATAAGGTTGAAGTTCTATTTTGTTACCTTTAGGAATAAATAATTTCTTAGAGAACGTTAGATCGTATCCTTTACTTTTGGCCCTATGGGATTTTTTAAAAGGTAGTTACTGAGCTATCAAGGACTCTTAAAATAATAAAAGAAGTTTCTGGTAAGCTCTCCACATACTCTGAGACCTAGGAAATAATTTCTTCTTTTATAGTCTATAAATAAATCTCTGACCCAAAAGCCACAAACATAAACAGAATGCTTAGATTCCAGAGTTCTACCACTTTCAAAGATGAAACATACATTCCTCTCCTTTCGCAGGACAAAGCCCTTTGTCCAGACCCTGATACCCAGGGTCTGGCCGCCATTCCTTTCACCGCGGCCAACTTTGTTGCAGCTGATATCTTCCACCTCAGTTGTCTGGAAATCAGTCCTCAAGCCTTGCAGAAACCCTGTCATGTTTAATACCAACTCTATGGTTTCAATATTCAGTCTTGAGTACTGAGAGAAAGTTCTATCACAGGGCCTGAATAGAATAGCGGAATGATTAAAATACCAACTTTGAGGACTAAGCCTGCTTTACCACTGTCCAGTTATATAACCTTGGACACATCATTTACCTTCTGTAACTTTAGAAGTTTTTATGTATATGAAAAAATGTTCAACATCACTCATCATCAGGGAAATACCGATCAAAACCACAATGAGATACCACCTCATACCTGTCAGAATAGCTAACATTAATAACTCAGGCAAGAGCAAATGTTGGTGAGGGTGCGGAGAAAGAGGATCTCTTTTGTACTGCTGGTGGGAATGCAAACTGGTACAGCCACTCTGGAAAACAGTATGGAGGTTCCTCAAAAAATTAAAATTAGAACTACCTTACGACCCAGCAATTGCGCTAGTAGGTATTTATCCAAGGGATATAGGTGTGCTGTTTCAAAGGGACACATGCACCCCAATGTTTATAGCAGTACTATCAACAATAGCCAAAGTATGAAAAGATCCCAAATGTCCATCGATGAATGAATGGATAAAGAAGATGTGGTGTGTGTGTGTGTGTGTGTGTGTGTGTGTGTGTATATATATATATATATATATATATATATAATGGAGTATTACTCAGCAATCAAAAAGAATGAAATCTTGCCATTTACAACCATGTGGATGGAACTAGAGGGCATTATGCTAAGTGAAATTAGTCAGAGAAGACAAATATCATATGATTTCACTCATATGAGGAATTTAAGAGACAAAACAGATGAACATAAGGGAAGGGAAGCAAAAATAATATCAAAACAAGGAGGGGGACAAAACATAAGAGACTCTTAAATATGGAGAACAAACAGAGGGTTGCTGGAGGGGTTGTGGGAGGGGGGATGGGCTAAAGGGGTAAGAGGCATCAAGGAGTCTACTCCTGAAATCATGGTTGCCCTATATACTAACTTGGATGTAAATTAAACAATAAAAAAATTTCTTTTCATGTGTAAAATGGGGTTGTGTTAGTCTTTTGGTGGTAAGACACAGAAAACCGAAACCAAATTGGCTTATTAATCTCCCTCCGTCTCTCTCTCTCTCTCTCTCTCTCTCTCTCTCTCACACACACACACACACTGGTATTCACTAGCTACTACAACTGCATAACTGCAGAAGCAGAGGAAGAAAGCTAAAGAGTTCCTTTCAGATGTGGCCAACTTGAGGTTCTCAAACTCTGGCGTGGGAATTGTTTCTCCATTTCTGAGTTCTGCGTTCCTCTGTACTGCCCACATTCTTAGCCAGGATCTCTCCAAGAAGGGGCGAGATGGCCACAACAGCTCATTCCCAGTTTATAAAAACAGCTTTAACAAACGCAGGGAAGGAAGTGCCTCTTTGCCAGGAGTCCCAGCAAAAGTCCCCAGAGTGGCTCTCTTTGCCTGTGATTGGTCCCACTTGGGTCCCAGCCCAACTTTGAACAATTGCTGTGGCTAAGAAGATGTATGTTTTCACCGGCAAGTCTTGAGTCATGTGCCTAGTGCTGGCGTTAAGCACGGAATCAATGTCACCTGACTACACAGACTGAGGTCGTTGTTGGACAGTTCTTGGAAGAAAAATTGAGTTGCTACTTGCAGACGAAGGGACAGTGGGTCCCGAGCAAGACAGAAAACAAAACAAAACTAATCTGTATCTGTCTACTACAGTGGATGATAACATCTACCTTAACTTCATGGGGTTTTTATGAGAATTAAATAGTAATGCAAGAAGGGCACTTGGCACGGTGCCTGGCACGTCGCCAGAGATCCATAACATTAGCTATTATATCCCTCAATAAATCGTTGTGGAATGAATGTAGAATGTTAGTGTAGCTGCAATAGTAACCACTGTCAGTGGATGGCATTTCACATATTTAGTGAAAAACTTTAAAAGCGGAGTGGCGCCTCCCATGCCAAGTCCATTAGGGACTGCTTGGAGTGCTGTGTTAAGGATTCTGAGAGGGGCGCCTGGGTGGCGCAGTCGGTTAAGCGTCCGACTTCAGCCAGGTCACGATCTCGCGGTCCGTGAGTTCGAGCCCCGCGTCAGGCTCTGGGCTGATGGCTCAGAGCCTGGAGCCTGTTTCCGATTCTGTGTCTCCCTCTCTCTCTGCCCCTCCCCTGTTCATGCTCTGTCTCTCTCTGTCCCAAAAATAAATAAAAAATGTTGAAAAAAAAAATTAAAAAAAAAAAAGAAGGATTCTGAGGCTTACTCTCGGCCCATTAGGAATTTGTTCCACGCTCAGTTAGGAATGCCTATAGACCCCGAGTTCTCTCTTCTGTAACAAAAGCCAGTACATAAGGCTACTTAGGGAACCATTTTACCTGACTTCGGGTTGGGGAATTATTAAAATGTAGAATTACAGATAGACTTTCAATTCATATCAGGAAGGTTAGAAAGGACCATATTAGGCAAAGTCAGAGAAAAGAGAGAGTGGGCATAGGTCTTATTCACTCTTAGAGATTCAGCGCCTGGCACATAGTAGAAACTCGGTCAATATTTTTTTTGAACTGAAAATAATTATGTTATACTGAAATTCTTCCCAGGAACCCAGGGGGGATATTGGTAAAATTAAACCATGTGGAACTTGAGTAGTGATAATGTTCTGTTCACAGATTTCATGTATTTTTGCATATAATTCATGGCATTTATATTAAATTCATAAATAAAATATTCCTGTTGGTGTGAACTCAATAAAGCATTTTAAAATAACAACAAAATGTCCTCCTGCCCTCTTCTATATTTATCAGTAATTTCACTGATTTCTCAGTTCTTTAAGACTTAATGAAAGAACTCTGCACTTGGCAAGTTAGTGACAGCAAAGGTGGTCTGGGCAGTCAGACACGGGCAAAGCCTTAGGCGACACGTATGCAGGGATCGTGCCGGCTTCAAAAAAGAACTGTTCTGACCCCATCAACCCCTTCACATCTGAGATGATGGCCATTCACGTTGTCATGAGGGGCATGTTGTGTTTTCACTGCACACTTTGGGAGAATGTATATTAGAAATGACTGCACGACTACACATTGGATGACTCAGGCAAGGCTAATGGAGAGCGGAACACTAGACGGAGGGACCATGGGAGAAAAATACCCTGGGTAGTACCAAGAACATCGGTTTTGAAGCCAGACTTGGGCTTCAAACCCCAGTTCTACAAGGACTCTCAATAAGTTACTTCATCTCTGTGCCTTAGTTTATTTGCCTACAAAATGGAGCTAACAATATATTAAAAATAAAGAAATGTCAGCCTCGTAGATGACTATGAGCATAAACAAGATAATAGTCACAAAGGTCTTGGCATAGGGTAAGCGCTTAATACATGGTAGTTATTGTTATTGTTGTTTTGATTTTAAGCCCTAACTCACAGGATGTTAGTAGGTAAAACCATACGTTGAATTTAATCTTATAGATTAAATTAAATGTATGCAGAAGCATGTGTACATGCATATCTAATAACATGATATTGTGGATTACCTATTGCTAGATTTCATTGCTGTAATATTTCCCAAATATTTTTTGGGAAATTTCTGAAGTTATACTCCCATTTATACATGATGTAAAGAGTCCATTTCATCCTCTTTGGAATGCTTTTTGAAGATTTATTCCTTCTTGGATGTCCTTAGGAGTCCTTGTATATATGCATTGGGGCAGGATTGAGCAAAAATTTAACCACATAGTATTTTATAAAAGGAGACAGAAACATCTAATCGCACTATTTTTGCCATTAGAGTCCAGCTCCATAAGGATGGGGCCCATCTCTGTCATGGTCACCGTGGAATCCCAAATGACTGCTACCTAGTAGGCCCTCAGTGCGTGTTTGTTATTGTTGGATGGTTGTGAAAAAGTTAAGAGGGGCTTCAAACAGGTGGCGGTTTTGAGGCTGACTTTGCAAGTTGGCTATAATTTTAACTCGTGGAGTTGAGGGAGAAGAAGGTTCCGACTAGGGGAAGCGGCATCATATCTCCCTGACAAGGTTATTATTGGGCTTAAATGAGAACATGTATATGAAACACTATATAGAGTTGTGCATTTTTGTAGCAGGGAACTGGGAAGACTGGAAAAATAGAATGATGTCTTCTGGAAATGGTATTTAATCCTCATTTACAGCTGAGGAAACTGAGAAGCCAAAAGGTAAATTCATTTGCCCAAACTTGCCATAGCCAGCGAGCAGCAAAGCCAGGATTTGTACTTAGGACTGGCTAGCTCAAACCCCATAAAGTTAACCACTAAACCATACTACCTCTCATGTCAAAAAAATCTTGAAATGCCAGGATGAGGAATTTGCACTTGTTTTGATGGGCCCACTGGGCAGGCCGGGACTAGGGGGAAGCCAATGAACGACTCACCTTGGGCACACAATTTAAGGGCTACCAAAAACCCAGTAATCCAGATCAATAATATTGTAATGTGATATTAAAAACAAAATAAAATCAGCAAACTACAGCTCCAGTCCCTTTTCTGCTTTCTTTTTTTGGGTAAAGTTTGATTGAAATCAGGGGCAAGATTAAGGTAAGGCAAGTGAGTCAGAGTTGGACAAATAACAGGGCTGGATCCTAGTCTTTACTTAAGATTTTTATATTTTATCATTCTGCTCAGCAATAATTTTGATATAAAAATATTGCATTAAGATAATATTTATCTTGATTACTGAGCATTTTATGGCCCCCTGAAAATTTGCACCCTCGGTGAGCCCTCTACCTGCCTCACCCTTGTTCCAGTCCCCCTGGGAATTTGCTTTCAAAACAAACAGTAATCTGGCAGTGATGAGTGATGACTTAGAGTGGGAGCTGAGAGTGGGCTGGTGCAAAAATATAGCCAACAATGGCTCAAAAGCAGTCAAATCACTGTGTTTAAAAGCTTCTTGAGGGGCGCCTGGGTGGCGCAGTCGGTTAAGCATCCGACTTCAGCCAGGTCACGATCTCGCGGTCCGTGAGTTCGAGCCCCGCGTCGGGCCCTGGGCTGATGGCTCAGAGCCTGGAGCCTGTTTCCAATTCTGTGTCTCCCTCTCTCTCTGCCCCTCCCCCGTTCATGCTCTGTCTCTCTCTGTCCCAAAAATAAATAAACGTTGAAAAAAAAAAATTTAAAATAAAAGCTTCTTGAAACAGTTCCCTTCCGTGTGGTTATGTCGTCAAACTGATACCTACTTGGATGGTTTGGCTAATTTTGCTTTTGAATTTTAGCTTTATTTTTTGATTTAATTTGTTTTATAATTAAGTAAAATGCGTGGCTCCAAAGTCAAATTCTATAAAACAAGATAGCTGGAGGAATCCAGCTTCTAGTTCTGTACCTTCCATCCCGGTCTTCACCCACTGCCCTAAGTAACCATGAAGAGGGGCGCCTGGGTGGCTCAGCCGGTTAAGCGTCCGACTTTGGGCCAGGTCATAATCTCACAGTTCGTGAATTCAAGCCCTGAACTGGGCTCTCTGCTTTCAGTGCAGAGCCCGCTTTGGATTCTCTGCCCCTTCCCCTGCTCCCCCCGCCCCCCAGCCTTGCACTCTCTTTCTCTCTCAAAAATAAATAAACATTAAAAAAAAAAAGTGACAAAGAAAAGTTTATCCCTCAAAATGCCAACAATGCCAACAATAATAATGAATCAGTACCCAAATAAGGAAATTGGGAGTGAAGATAGAAAACACAGGGAGAGGAGCGCCTGGGTGGCTCAGTCAGTTGAGCATCCTACTCTTGGCTTCGGCTCAGGTCATGATCTCACGATTCGTGAGTTCGAGCCCCACATCAGGCTCTGAGCTGACAGTGCGGAGCCTGTTTGGAATTCTCTTACTTCCCCCTCCCACTCCCTCTCTCTCTCTCTCTCTCTCCCTCTCTCAAAATAAACTAATAAACTTTTAAAAAAGAAAACACAGGGAGAGACTGTTTAGACGAGAGTCTGTATCACTTGGCAATGGACAACACGTGAGGAGGACAAGGCCGAGGACCCTAAGACAACCGCATGACTTGGAAAAGCTAAAGGTAACTCTTGAGTTTCAGAAATGTGCCTTGTTAGTCAGAGCTGGGAAATCAGGGGAAAAACCCTGGTTTGGGAGGGGTGATGTCAGCCTCAGATTCAGGGGATGTGACAGCCAGCATGCATTGGAGGTTTTTGTCCTATTGTTAGGCTACTGACATTGTTATATAGCAACTTCAGAGTATAAAACGGTTGAAATAATTGGGCCTGTGATTAGAACTTGGAAATAATTTGGTTTACATTTTCATGATATATTTTTGTTATTTTGGTAATAAGGTTTTGGCTTTTTGAGGATAAAATGACCATAATGTCAGTTTCTCCTCCCTTTCATGGAGGAAACCAAAGACAGGATTTATTTATTTGCTTAATATCTAGATTTTCCTCTTTTGATCTCACATCAGGCATCTGAAATGCGAAATATCTTTTATCTCTCTGGGGGGTCTTCTGCCTTCATAAACATTCACCCAGCTACTATATTAGCTAATTTTTCTTTCTTGAAATCCCCTCTTACCTGAATTATTTAAACTGATCTTTTCTGAACTCCCTCTAAGTATTTTGCTATTTCATAAAGCAAGGCATTTTAGAATGTGTCCATTTACTAGCAATGTCTTTGGAAGGCCTTTCAGCCCATTGTGTGACACAATACCCTATTGTGTATGTGTAACCCAAACTAGTTTCAGGCTATTTTTACCACACACGCTCACCCTGGTTTGAGCATTTTAATTAAATCAGACGAACAACCAATCACTAACTTAGTAACCATTCACTGAAAACAGTCAGACAGATTGTGTCCGTAGATATCGCCTCACTCTTTTTGTTAACACAGCCATTTTGGTTTTCTCCACTTAATCTCATTAAGGGTGCCCCCCTCCCTCCACCTGACTTATGACTTTCTAGGTTTCTCTGGCCCAGTGAATGTTTCGGTTTCCAATTACATGTCCCCAGATGCATTTGTTCTGCTTTAATTCTTTTTGTTCTTTCCCTTCGATGTATTTAATATATTTTGATCCACTGCATTTTTCATTTGTCATAACTAGTTTTTCTACTGGTTTCCAGTTTAGGGTCTTATCGTTTTAGTATTAGGTATGCATACCATCTGTGTGTGTTGAGGCATTATAATATCCTCATCTTGGCTTCCTTTCCTCTTTCCCTCATCCTGGGGATGGACGAAGGCCTTGTGTCTAATAAGTCATTTGCATCAGCATGTCCCAAATGACCAAGAGATGAGGATAGGAGAGATTAGCATGGTAATCTCATTCTGATGGATAAAATTAGCAAAGATATTCCCCACAAATGGAGAGCTGCCATTGGCGAACTGCTGTGCTTAGAATCAATTACTAAATTACTTTGAGCTCTAAGTTGACATTAACAGAAAAAAATTGCCATCGACCGAAGGGAAATAAGATAAAAAATATGCGATCATTAAATCTCTCGCTACTATTCACAAATGTGGCTCACAAGAATGGTACACAAAATAGGGCAGAATTTAATTTCTGACAGTGCCCCCTGTCAACATTTCATCCTAAGCTTCTCCGTGGCCATTCCCATTCAGTCTTTGTAAAGGAATGAGAAGCAGGAAGGGGAGGAGAAAACAGGTAAGGAGAAGAGGTCTGGTTCAATCCCTTCACTTTTGTCCTGGCTCAGCAGCTAGCTGAGCAGACCCAAGGGCGATTTCCGATTCCGCAGCCGCCCATCATGCCAGGGAGGGATTAGTGCACTGGCCCTTTGTGTGCGAAGGAAAGCCACGTCAGAAACGGCCTGTTGACATTCTGGATGCCTTCTGATCCACGTCAACAACAGTAATGTAAAGCTAACTCTCTCTCCCCATTTGTACTAGCTCGGTCTGCCAGGGAAATAGTAACTAAACATTTCCTCAGACCGTCGCTGATGTGATCAGCTTTTCTGGAAGTTGTTTAACTCGCACAGAATTTCTCATTAATATAAAACACCTACGTTAAGAAAAGCCTTTCCCCATTCAAAAATTCATCCTTGTCTCAGTGGAGAGACGGTGCTGATGATGGGTACAAACAAGGACATCAGCTCATATCAGGGAGGGAGAAGCTTTAAGATCGCTTTTTTTTTAGCCAGAGCCTGGGGAATCCCAGTGGCATAGTAATTGTTAATATTATTAGCACAGTATACATATCAGCTGTCGAGATATTATGAGGACTTGAATTCAGTCTCTGTTGGGTGAGTCAGGGTCAACATCATTAACTATAGATCTTGTCTCAGTTTCCATATAGATGCCTCAGGGCGAATGTCTGCCGGATACATCTCTATAGATGGGCATAACCATAGGACATACAAGGGGCCCATCACACACATCAGTAAGAGACAACAAGCTTTTGTTTATCTGAAGGTTTACTGGAATTAACTGATTAGTGTCAACTTGACACAATAACTTTTGTCTACGATGCAGTAGATCATTTTGATGGTTTTATTGATGGCGTGTGTTGCCTAATGTAAATTGTAGGAGAAGTCGAATTTAGATAAAGTCTGGCACATTTTTCTTAAGAGGATACTGGGAAAACTGTTTGTAAATGCACCCTTGACAGGACACCTTCTGCAGTCTTATGGATATTACAATAGTGATTGTGATATTAATAATAATAATAATTACGAGGGAGAGTTGTAATTGAAATGTATGCAATCCAGTGGTTGGCAAATGCATCTTTAAGAGGACACATTTTGTGCTCTTACAGATATTACAACCAAATCGTGATACTAATAACAATGATTAGAAGGGAGATTTGTAAGTGAAATGTAAGCAATCCATTCTTAAATTAAACTTGGAACACAAAACCATTAAAGGGAAATTAGAAAATAAGGCTAGGTTGTTAAGGGTGACACAATTTGCATGTAAAAATTGCCTGTGAAAATGGCAGAGAAATTAAATGGGAGTAAGTTGGAGTGTATATAATTTACATGGAATTTTAAATAACTGTAAACAAATTTTATTTAAAAGCTAAATTCTAATCTGGGGGGAAAATTAAAAATGGATGCTGAGCTCTGAGGGATTATTTGTGGGAAACATCAACATAGCAATCAAACGAACTGCATGCACAATTTTGAGACTTAGGTAAACCCCATCACTTCCCGAATAATTCAACAGGGATATTACTGGTGATTTAAAATTTCCTAAATTCAAATAGTGTCTGGAAACAATTCAGTACTTTAATTTTCTCTTCAGTTTTGTCCTCAAGTTCTACACTGAAGTGTTAACAGTTGCAGTTGTCTGAATCCACCTTCTGAAAAAAGAAGTGGCTTGCCATGGTCACAAGAGAAATGACAGGATTTCCCCCTAAAATTCTGAGCGTCTAAGAATTGAAGAACTTCGTAAAGGAATAAAAAGATGAAGCAGACATTTGGTAAACAGGCACAATTTAACCCCCACATCACTTCCTGCTTTTGGGACCTAACTCTTCTCCTTCCATAATAAGGTGTTTTATTTAAAATACAAGACACATTTTGAACTGCCAAGTGGAGTAATTATATTCCGAGTGTTGCGTGCACGGTTTCTCCCAAAGGCTGCAAGCAGCCATTTCAATCCGCTTTTAGGTGAGAATTATTTTTTAGTCTTCATGAGAGAATATCCCACCATCTTGTCCCTGGTTTCTATGTCTTTCTTTTCTCTTTCTTTCTTCCAAATTGTTCTAAACCCGCTGCAGTCATTCTGTATTGCAAATAACAACCACACGGATCACAGAGTAGCGTTAATTCTTTGGGAATTACTGGTCACATTTACCTCCCAGATCCCCACTTTCTTCTTCTGGGCTCTCGAGACTAAAAACATGATAATGCCAACAGAATCTCTTGTCCTGAGAAAGGGGAATTGCACTCTCTCCCTTGCAAATGTTGGAATAGCTTCTTCACACGTGCCTTTAGATACTCATGAACAAAAAAGTCACACGTGGTTCCTGTGCCTCCTGCACACTCAGATTCTCCAGCTAGAACAGAAGGTCACCCGAGGGTCACCTCTGGCCCCAGTATCCTTCAAACAAAAAGGACCTCCATCTCCATTCTCCAAACCATGAACCTAGAAGAACAAAACCTCTGGGGGAGAGGAAGGGAAGGGAGGGTTAGTAAATTAATCTAGGCATAATTGAAGCCATTTAACTAAGTAGAAGAATATTACATCAAAACAGGCGTGTTTTAAAATAGAAGAAAGTAGCTCCTCTGGATACCCAGGCGGGCAATATCAATATCAGCGCCCATGTATTG
Organism: Herpailurus yagouaroundi; assembly: GCF_014898765.1. NCBI lineage: Eukaryota > Metazoa > Chordata > Mammalia > Carnivora > Felidae > Herpailurus > Herpailurus yagouaroundi. Next base: position 133,503,322 of record NW_024412376.1, on the reverse strand, counting down.
ATTGGCAAACACAACCGTTCAATTTTACTGAATTCTTTCAGTGCATTCTGTAAATTAGGGATCCCCATCACCATTTTATAGACGGGAAAACTGAGGTTCCACCAGGCGAAGTAACACAAACCAAAGTTACACAGATAAATGGCAGGGCTGAATTTTAACTCAGAGTTCAAGAAAGAAGTCTGATTTTCACGGTGCCCTTCTACCTCCCTCCTTATGCCCTCCTGCACTGGGGTTCACTTGGTCTCCCGCCCCCACGCCACTAGGGGTAGCCCCAGACTGCTGGGGGAGGGGTGGAGAAGCTGAAGGCTCTTCATTGTTTATGAGGCAGGGCTGGGGCTGGGCGTCCAGTGCTCTGCCCCAGGCAGTGTCTGAAGCAGGAGTCTGCACAGCCTCTCTTACAATCACTGACAGGGCCAAGGGCTCCGAGAGCAGAAAGCCCCAGCCCCGGGAAGGGGAGGAGGGGGGGACAGGAAAAAGAGCCTCTTTTACCCCTCACTAGTCATCCTCCAGATTCTTCACAGGAGAGAGAGATCATAGCAGCAGATTCAAATTTGAGACTATCTCCCACTTAGGCCCAGCCTCTGATGATCAAACCCTTGTACCAGGTCATGTCATTTAGATAATAAGGACCGTTCGGCCCAATGAAGTATCCAGATGGGCAAAAACCAGATATAAGAAAATGTAAAAGTCTAGAACCTTCCCTTTCCTTCTTCTGTAGCTCTCTTAGTCGTTGTTCCTGTTATTTCCTGGGATCCAAATGTTGGGTCCTAGCTAGCCTCAAGTCTCCTAGCATCCAGCTTCCATCTGGTCCTTTCACACTACAGGTTTTTCTCTTTCCCTCCATCTCATTGCTGGGACTCTGCAACGAGACACTCTTCCTGACTCTCTGAATTTCAAACTCTGAGCATCTCTGCTCTGACATTCGGTACAACCCAGGTGTTCGACAGAGCGGCAAGCAGGTGAGGACATTAGGGTACATCCACTCCGAATAGGATTTCGACATTTCAAATGATAATGCCGAAGGTAATAGAATAGTTTGGGTAAAGGCTTATAACACGAAGCTAAATGCAGAGAACCACACGCAAACTTGCACGAACTCCAATGACCGTGTATCAAGGCGGTGGAAGCAGGGATTGGGGACTCAGGCAGACGTAGACTAGAATCTGCTGCTTACAAACTGTGCGACTTTGGGCAAATCCCTTCCCCTTTCTAAGCTTCCATTTTTTTTCGTCAGCAAAATAAGAATAGTGAGAGCCAACACAGAGTTGTGAAGACCACCCATTTGTGTCTTACCGTAGGACTAGGCCTATTCTAAGTATTCGACAAGTAGTACCTGTTACAATCGGAAGGAAAGTTGAGTCAGAATGGGAGAGAAAATTCTCTGAGATTTTTGTAAAACTTTCCCAATGATTGAGAGCAGGGTAAAAAATAAAAAATCTCAGGGCGCCTGGGTGGCTCAGTCGGTTAAGCGTCCGACTTCGGCTCAGGGCATGATCTCACGGTTCGTGGGTTCGAGCCCCGCGTCGGGCTCTGTGCTGACAGCTCGGAGCCTGGAGCCTGCTTCAGATTCTGTGTCTCCCTCTCTCTCTGCCCCTCCCCTACTTGCACTCTGTCTCTCTCTGTCTCAAAAATAAATAAACATTAAAAAAATTTGTTTTTAAATAAATAAAAATTTAAAAAAATAAAAAATCTCAGGAGAAGAGATTTCTGGTGGGACCAGGCTAAGGGACCACTGCCCTTTGGAGCCTAGAAATGAGAAGGCAGGGCAGGGTCCACCCACTTGAGATCAGCCTGGTCAGCCTTCTGGATCCATTCATATGAGCACTTCTCAGGCTATGGACCATTAGATGGAAAAACAAGAACCTGTGATTCTTGGCACATTTAGGATCTACTTATATTCCCTGCTTGCTTCAAATTCAGTATTTTAGGGGACCCAATTAAGTAAAACAACCATGAAGAAAAAAAATCTACCTGGCAATTAGAATCCCTGGTGGGGACAGAAATACATTAATTCTTATGATAATATGCCATTCATCCAAACATTCTTTTTTTGTATCTAAAGTTTATTCCTTATTTATTTCAATAGAGAGAGAGAGCACAGGAGGGGCAGAGAGAGAGGAAGAGAAAACACTGAGTGCAAAGCACTGAGTGCAAAGGCTGATGTGGGACTCGAACGCACAAACCATGAGATCATGACCTGAGCCAAAATCAAGAGTCAGACACCCAACTGATTGAGCCACCCAAGTGCCCCTCATCCAAACATTCTTTATTGAGCGCTCCTGTGTACCAGGCCCTGAGTCCCCTGCTAGGGTCTTGGAAATAGGCCAGACAGACACAGCCCTGCTTCCCACTCTTGCCCACCTAGTATGCTGTGCAGAAAACCTCACAGGGGACAACTACTAGGTAATAGAAATATATACAATTTGTTTCTTTGTGTTATTTCATGCTTTCCTGTTTCTATAATAAAAATGTGTTATTTTTGTTTTCAGCAAAAAAAAAAAAAAAATGTTATTTAAACATACCTGCTACCAAATCACGAGTTCCAACAAATTTTTACATTTTCAGTTGATGGGTGGGTATCAGGAAAGCCGACCTCAGGGGCTCCTGCATTTCTCGTGATCGTGAAGTCAGCTCTGTGTGGTTCCAACAGTGAACCTCCTTGAGCCCCAAGACGTGCACTTTGGCAAGAAGGTAGGAGCAGCAAGTCTTGATTTTCCTTTCTTCCTCTCTCCTTAACATGGACTCAGAAGCCCACAAGATGTGGTTTGGGTTACTTTCAAACCAGGTCATTTTTAAGAATTGACTTCATTTGGAAATTAATTTCCATAACTTAAAATTGTTGCTCATGTTTCTTGATCTGCTACATTGTCCTAAGCACTTTGTATAATTGTCTCATTTAAACTTCACAGAAAAAAAAAAAAAACTTCATAGCAAACCTAAGGAAAATTAGCATTATTATTAAATAAATTATCAATAATTATAATACGTGTGAGGTCCAGATTCAAATGCTGAAAATCAGACTCCAAAACCTAGACTTTTCACCACACTGCTTCAGTGCGTCCTGAAAGACTTCTTCTTACCAAGTGAAACGGGGTTTGGGAATCAATATTTGAGATGGACTTAACTTCTAAATTCCAGAGAACCAACCAACAGATTTCTTGCTGTTTGAGCCCAAATGAGTAAGGAGTAATTCCCCTTTCCCTGCTGCCCAAGGTGAACACCAGCCCCCTTTGTAAGATTTCACTGAAAGTTGCTATCAGGGATGATGTGGGGCCACAGAACTTAATGACAGTTGGCAAATAACACGAAAATTACGTCGTCGTGAGATCTGTGAAGGACAGGTTCTCACATTCTTATCAATGTACAAGATGAGTCATTATGATTACCATGCTTTAAGCACTTATTCTGTATCATGTCCTCTTGTAAGTGCTTTAGACACGCTACCTTGTTGATGAGGAAACTAAAGCATGGAAGACTTAAGTAGCTTGCTCAAGGTGACAAAGAACATGGATTCTGACCTCGACCATCTGGCTCCAGAGCCCATGCTGCTAACCGATACAACTGCATTGCCTCTCCTGGCCAGCATAGCTCCAGAGGGCAGCAAGGGTAGAAAAGGATCTCAGCCCTGTACAAGAGAAACCTTCCAGAAGCTTGAAGCTGTCCAACAACAGGGTGAGTGCATAGAATAATGAGCACTCTGCTACTGGAAATGTTGTCAAGGCTAGGTTTATGCACTCTGGGATGCTGGGCAGCGGATCCCTGCATGTGTGAGAAGTTGGAACAGACGGCCCCAAAAGAGAATTCAGTGAGACTGGCAGTTTTCAAATTTTGTGCCACTTCACACTAGGATCCAGCCTCCGCCTTCAGATTACTAGTGTGGGACTTCTGAATTCCACATGGACCGGCATTTACTATGAAGCATCAATCGTATTCCTTATCTAGCCCCATCAAAACTCGAGACCATGCAACTTGGAGACCAGGGCAAGTATCTCTGTTCTCACTTCTCTTCCACAAGATGTCCTCCTTCTTTTTTTTTCTATTTTTTTTTAACGTTTATTTATTATTGAGAGACAGAGAGAGAGCATGAGCAGGGGAGGGGCAGAGAGAGGGGGAGACACGGAACCTGAAGCAAGCTCCGGGCTCTGTGCTGACAGCTCAGAGCCCGACACAGGGCTTGAACTCAAAAGCCGTGAGATCATGACCTGAGCCGAAGTCAGACGCTTAACTGACTGAGCCACCCAGGCGCCCCTAGATGTCCTGCTTCTAAAAACCCTTCCAACCCTGAGGTTCTGCCATTTCCTCTGTAGGATATTAATTGGTGAAATGGACCTGTCATGCAAAACAGGGACCCTCATCACAATGCACAAGAAGTCAGCAGATCCTAAGAATCATATCAAAGGCTTCTCTCAAGCATATCCTACCTACCACTTCCACTGTTAACCACCTTGGGCCAATCACCATCTTCAGCAATCAGAATCACTATGGCTTCATCATTATCTTCTCGCACTCTTGTCCCCTACATTGAATATATACATTCAATGTAGTGATGATTAAAATTGACAAATCAAATCATGTCACTCCTCAGTTCAGAACTCTCCACTTACTTTCCGTTTCCATTAAAATGAAAGACAAAGCCTTACAGTGGTCTCCCAGACCCCCTGTAATCGACCCTCCTCCACCCCAACTTTACTTCCTACCACCTGGCCCCTCAGTCATTCTGTTCCAGCCGCTGGCCTTGTTCCTCTAACACACCAAGAACTGTTCTTGCCTCAGGGCCTCACATTTGCTGTTCCTTCTGCCTAAAATACTCTTCCCTCAGGTAGGTGTGTGACCCACTTCCTCACTCTCCCCAGGTCTCTGCTAAAATGTCACCCTTATCAAAGCCCACCACTATCCTCAAACACTTTGGTACCGTCGGCTAGGAAATGTTCACAACTCCATGGATGTGTAACAGCCGGAAGGGGAAAGGCAACCCCTGGGGTTGTGTGAAACCCAGCCAGCCAGCCCAGATGAGGGGTTCCCTGACTACCCACACCCACAACCCCCTGCAGGACTCATCTCCCTTACCTCGTGCATCCTTCTCTCTAATACTTACGACCATCTGAGGTAGTACCCCTCTATTTGCTTGTTGTTTGATGCTCTCTCCACCCACCACTAGAAAGAAAGAAGCCAAGGACCTCGTTTTGTTCACCTACAAGAGTGCCTGCTGGATAGAAGGCACTCGGGGATGCTTTGTTCAATGTCTGAGTGACCGAAGGAGCCCGTGCCTCAGGCACGGAGAGCCCAGAGTCAGATGTGACTGGGCAGTCGTAGGAAATGTGCAGATGAGTAGCCGCGAACAGGAAAACGCGGGGGGAAAGTTACAGGGGTAAGCGCGCAAACGACATATAAATGGAATGATTACACGAAGCTGTGCAAATGACTGAGCAAAATAAAGGAAAGAAAACCAGGAGGGACGCTAAACAATCTCGTCGCCTGTGAGCTATGCTCGCCAGCAGTGACAAAGTCCAATCTGTGGAGGCTCGAGGAGATAGAGGTGTGTGCGAGGTTCCGAGCCGAGGTGAACATGAACGTGGCCACAAGAATAAAACTGGTCCTCTTTCAATGTCCCCCTTTCGTCCTCCCCTCCAGCAGCCCACACACACCCGTATGAAGGGAAGGGAGAGGAAATCGAGCCTAAGATGCGACTGAATTTCCTCCCTTTGGAGACACAAAGGCAGCACGGAGCACTGTCCAGCTGAACTGGAGTGCGGTGCACTGGACTGTGTTGGTGACGAGCAAATGAACAGCTCCGCTCCCTAGGATGTCACCGTGCAACAGGGCATCTGAGGACATCAGATCAAAAGGAACGCTTATGTGCAGCTGGCCATGCGAAACAACAATAAGGGAGACAATTGAGCAGAGGCAGGTTCCTAGGGAAGGGGAAAATCTTGAAATCTCTTTGTTCCAATGACACACTCCTCCGTTGTGAACACACAGAGCAACCTGGAGCATGATTTGGGTCATTTCTGCTGCGATGACCTATAAGAAAAAAGGGTTTTCGGGGTGCCTGGGTGGCGCAGTCGGTTAAGCGTCCGACTTCAGCCAGGTCACGATCTCGCGGTCCGTGAGTTCGAGCCCCGCGTCGGGCTCTGGGCTGATGGCTCAGAGCCTGGAGCCTGTTTCCGATTCTGTGTCTCCCTCTCTCTCTGCCCCTCCCCCCTTCATGCTCTGTCTCTCTCTGTCCCAAAAATAAATAAACGTTGAAAAAAAAAATTAAAAAAAAAAAAAAAAAAAAAGAAAAAGGGGGTTTTTATTTTAAACAGAAAACCCCCCGAAAGGACAGTAAGTACAAGTCATACTGGAGAGAGCCCTGGCTGCATACTTCCCATGGAACATAAGCACACGTTGGAAGATTTTGTTTGTCTGTTTGGTGCTTTGTGACAATTTAATCTTCCACATTCGATCCTCCTCTTCAAGGAAAAAGATGGAAACTCTCCCAAGGTCAGAAGTGATGCAATTTGGGGAATAACACCTCATCCGTTTCGGAGGCACATATATTTTGTTCTTAAATAATTAAAACACTTAATCCCAGAATTCCTTTTCCGCCCCTAAATGTGTCATCTCATTAACCGGGGCTGTGAGCAACAGCAATTCATTGAATTGCATTAACAATTTTTATTGTAAAACAATATCAGAACTGCATGTGATTTACTAGAATCCATTTTCTGTCAGGCATTTGACTTAATGATATTTCCTCTTCTACTTACTTATGCATTTCATTATCTGTTTTTGTGTCTTCAGAAACACAATAAACTATAAGCAACATGAAAAGATTGGTACATTTTTCAGAGCATGCTTCATTTTTCATCTTTAATGGATCTTTTTGCAGGGTTCTTGCAACCAATTGAAAGAGAACGAAACATTTCCCTGCCTCATACCAAAAGTACTGCTTACACTTGAGCGACTCTCGGAAGGAAAGGCCTGGCTGCTAAGGTCCAGGAAAGAAAGCGGTGGAAGAAAAGGCAGGTGCCAGGACTTTGAAGAAGAGTGGCCCCCCTCCAGCCACAGACACGGCAATTGCCACGGCCCTCCTAACTGCCCTCCACTTCCTCCCATCTGCCTTCCTTTCCTAGGTACGCTGATGTTTGGGTTCGATTCTAATTGCATTTGTTTGCCTGCTAAGCACACAGAGTTCTCTGTTTCAACAGGCATCATCTGTGAAGATCTAAAGCACAATTTCCTCCCTCCACTCCTTTTAAAATGTTTTTCTTCCCCTTTTAAAAACTTTCCTAAGGGAAGAGCAAAGTTCGATCTGGTCACCTAGGACTTGGCTACTCAAACTGTGGCCCTTCGACCATCACCGTCACCTGGAAATGCAAACTCTCAGGCCTCACCCCAGACCTACTGAATCAGAATCTGCCATGTAACAAGATCCCCAAGGTGGTCTGTTGGCACATTTGAGTTTAAAAAAGCACTGACAGGGGTGCCTGGGTGGCTCAGTCGGTTAAGCGTCCGACTTCGGCTCAGGTCATGATCTCACAGTTCGTGATTTCAAGCCCCGTGTCAGGCTCTGTGCTGACAGCTCAGAGCCTGGATCCTGCCTCGGATTCTGTGTCTCCCTCTTTGCCCCTCCCCTGCTCGTGTTCTGTCTCTCGCTCTCTAAATAAATAAATAAATAAATAAATAAATAAATAAACATTAAAAAAAAATTTTTAAAGCACTGACTTAGGTCAAATTGGGTAGAATACATAAAGTCGAGTGTAAGTTTAGATATGGATAGGTAGTAACATACAAAATGACTTTGATCTCCTAAGAAGGCAGTAAAAGAAAAGAGAGGTTTACACAATTAAAATATTTGTTCCTATCTTATCTCTTTCTCATACGTTTCCCAAGTGCCCAAAAGTGTACAAATGGAAATACAAAATGTCCCAAGAAAACATTTATAAAAATCTGTCTTGTGAGTTTGTTTCCTTATCAGAAATTGAGGACACAGAAGAAAGATGAAAACACTAGATATTAAATACCCACATGTAGTGACTCAGCGTGGGGTACTTGGGTGCTAAGCTCCCTCGCCCGCCAGGTGACACAAAGGGTCCCTGTACGCTTGGATAACTACAAAATAAATAGACCCCCAGCAGCCAGACCCCCCTTAACACTTTCAGACATCCCCCTTTCAGTGTGTGCCCTAAGATGATTTTAAACGCAGAAACTCAGAGTCGATTACATTGTTACCGTTACGTTGCTGCCCTTTTCAAATTCACTAGGAGAATTTGACTTATTGGCAGACAAACACCTTGGTAGATAGTAACAGCCCATCCTGGTTCCTCTGGGAATGAGCCATTTCCCAGGATGCAGGATTTTAGTTTTAAAACTGGGGCAGTCTCAGGATAACTGGGCTAGTTGGTCACCCTATTCTAACATTGTTAATGAAACGTAATTGGCCTAATGGAATTGGCACACAGAGACTAACTTGTTAGAAGCAAACAACTTTCATAGAAATGATTTACTGCAACTGCAAGCTAATCCTCAGAGCCCTTGCCCTCGAAAGCGTAGAATCGAACAGATCATCCAAGCAGATTTCTTTAAATTGGCTGGAAGTGCACAGCTCTTGTTGCAGCATCGATAGACGTGTTCAGTTTCAACTAAGCAGTTCACTAACTGCATCGATTTTTAAGGCTAGGCTGAAGGTATTGAGGAAATATCCAGCAGACACAGAAAGTGGGGTGTTTGGAGGCTTCGGCGAAAGAGAAATTTTGTTCGCATAGCTCATTCCTAGGAGCCCCTCTAGCTGGGTGTAGATATCCCAGGGCTGCTGGTGGTTTTAACCTTTGGCCACTTGATGATTGGCTCGTTCGAGTCCATCCCCTGCCTAGGGGCTCTCAAAAGACTCCACGGGTACAAGTTCTTGCTCAAGGTCCAACAGCTGTCAGAGCAGATGGTTGGGGATTTGTTTACTGTGGTCCTAAGTATCACCCTTTAGCTCTAAGGCACTGGGAACAATTTGACAAATTTGATTAACTGAGAACAATATGATGCTTGCCTGGGAAGCTCACTCTCCACTTTCACAGAGTTCCTTATGTTCTTTTCATGGTCCAAGGATACAGGATGATATTAGCTACCACCTCAGTCCAATGAGACTATCAGAGAAAACAAAGACAGTCACCCTTGGCTACCCCTTTTGTCTTAGAGCCGATGGTCTCGCCTGGCCCGTGAGATCCACGATTCACACTGCAGCCAGCTGTGCTCTGCGGATGGATGCCGGGAGCAGCCCTCGTCCTGCCTCCGATGAATGGAAATGTAGCTGCACGTTCTAAGCCACTGTCCGGCTTATTCGTCATTTACAAAGCACAGCTGCTTTGTGAAACTAAAAATAAGCAGTCTGCTGGAAAATCTTATCTGCCCTTGCTACTTGTCTCTGCTTTTCCTCCTCTCAACTTCCAGGGGTTTCCTTGGTGAGCCCCCTGCGGATGGTTTGCCGGGCGTTTTGTGCTTTGAGATGGCGTGTGTGTCCTTGGGTCTGTGAAATACCGTTGCTGCCGGGTGGGGAGACAATAGTCTGCTCTGGCCAGTTGGTCTGTGGGAATTCCTGAGGGAGCTGTAAGTTGCTATGAATAGCCTGGCATTTGGAGGAGAAGAGTGGGAGAGGAGTCCCCCGCTGTGCCCTCTAGCTCTCAACTTGATGAAGGAGGAGAGCCCAGGGCCCAGAGGTTGGGAAGGGCTGGGGAGGAGGCCCATTAGGGGACAGGCTTTCTTGTGTCCAGATTCCACTTGGGTGACCCTGAGGAGAGAGACCGCTGGCTCTTTTCCGGGGCCACAATGCTCCATTTACAAGCTGCAATTAGTCGCAAACAAAATTTGTGCATCCACCACTAACTGTCAGCTCAAGAGGTTGAAAGTTCAGTCCTGGGGAGGTCAGGATGCCTTCTTAGGGGCTGATGACTTTGCTCACAACCTCCCCCGCCCCATGATGCCTGGGGACCCTTCTCTGGGGGAGAGAACTACATTCCAGCTTAGGATGCCTGCAAAGCTGAATGATCCATGTCAGAGGGGCTCTGGTTCTGGGACTATTGGTAAGCAAGCCAATGTACCAGTGAGACCATGACCTTTCTGCAGCAGAATGTTGACTTGGTTTATAATAAATATAGCCCTTCGAGAAGAGCAAAGCAAGAAATGCGCCAGTGATTATTAGGCTGTAGCCGATATTTGAAAGTTCAGCCAGTTTTGCTTGCATATTCCAATAAAAAAGCCAGAAGGGCCCAGAAAAATGAGCTGTTCTTTGCCAAATCAAAATGTGTAAATAGTTCCTCTGAGGGCATAACAAAGGGCCCATTTTGCCTTTAAACACCAGAGCCAGAAACAGGAAAAGGCTACCATTAACTAACTGAAGCACAATGTGAGGTTAATCACTAATGGAATGATTATTATGAAGATGTCATGCATTGGCTATACCTACTGCATGAGTGTCTCTTTCAGAGTATGAACATTCTTCCAAATTCCAGATACTTTTTTCCCCCTTGGATGGTATATTTTCTTTTTGCACTGTCTCCGCAATCCTCATCTGCAGCCCTCTGAGTCTCAGTACCAACTGTGACTAAACTCCTTTTCCCCCCACCTGTGGTGTGCGATATTAGAATCCCTGAATCGCACCCCGTTTCAGAGAAATGAAAGACGTTTTCTTCGGGACACTCAGCTGGCAAGGATCGCGTCGTTCTCTCAGATGAGTGAAAAGTAAAATGAATGATTTGATTTACGCTGAGTAAATCACGTCAGGTCTTCCCAAGGCTCCACTCGGGACCCCAAACACCGACGTCAGGGCTACCCCAGAGGAAGGCTTTGTGACCTTTCTGGAAGTACCCGAACGGATCTACCCAACAAATCTACCCAATAGCCCAGCAGCTGAAGCTAGAACATGGTTCTGGGTGGGGGAGGCTGGGCTGCCTGCTCCATCCCTGGCACCTTTGCAGGAACCATACCTGCCTGAGACGGGCAGCACAGTTTTAGACTTCTCTTCTAGCCTCCCGTTTGGACCAGACCCAGATCTCCAAATGTAAGGCCATCGGTGATGGTGCACGTAGTGTAACAAAACCAGCCACTCAGAGAGCTTCCCCCCCACCCTCAGTGGAACCTCTGCTTCCTTCCCTCCCCTCTCCCCTTGAAGTCACCAAAAGTCACTTGCTGATGTGCGCCTGCTCCCACTCAGAAGGAGGTGCAATGGGGCTGCCTTCACAGACAGTGCTCTGGGAAGCAATCTTTCCCTTCACTCTTCCTATCACCTCCTTGCCCTACCACACCCCCTGCCCCCCCCCCCCCCCGCCCCCGGGGTCAGCCATGGAGAGCACAAAAAATAACTGTTCCTGGGTGGGCGGAGATCGCGAAGCCAGATTATGATGCCTGATGATAAATTAATGAGAAAACACCCATCACCTGGTGGGTAATTTTTTTCTAATTAAGTTAATGGGATTTTTTTTTATTATAAAAGGAATGCATGCTCATTATTAAACATTTGTAAAATACAGAAAAACAGAAAGTTTGGAGGACAAAAATAAGGCCTACAGGTGGGTAATTATAGTCCCAGAATTATTAGTCATTTTGACTGGGCACTGGTTAACCCATAAAGTAGGTTTTCAGAGTCAACTACAGTTCCACTTTCCAGTGTGACCACTTGTGTCTCCCCTAAGTCAATGCCACAGTTATTTACCACAATCCCCAGGGAGAAGGCAAAATCCTATCTGTCTGGACTTTAGGCCCAACTTAAAATTTCGAGGCAAAACTACCCTCATCAGAGTCACCTGAGACTCCCCTCCTGGAATTCTTCCACTGAGGCCCCAGGGTCTCTCCTTATGGAAAGCCTTCCCCAGGCTAGGCCGGCTCCCTGGACATCAGCTTTCATGGAGCACTGGAACTGTTATTTTCTTTATCCCCCTCTCTGCAAAGTGTGAACATCTCTACACAAGGATAAAAGAATAATAAAGCAAACATCAGGCGAGATTTTGGCTCAGGTACAAAAATCAAATACCCATCGACCTCAGCTGCTTACAGCTCAGGAGGCAACAAATAAAGGAAGTTTCCTAAGCAGCCGAAGCAGCCATCACCCAGCCAAGGTCCCAACAGCCACACGCCCTCTCACTTTGTCACTCTTATTAGAACCCCCCATTCAAGAAAATAAGATTTTTCAGTTTTCGTAGCTATGTGGAGCCAACTGCAAGGTGACAATGGGTTCTGGCGGAAGGGTGACAACCCAACAGAGATGAAGACACAAGGGTTCAGAGTGCATGGCAATCTGAGGCCATCTTATATGGGGTAAATAGTTCTCTGCACCTCACTGCCCCTTGATGTATTACTGTATTTCCACACAATGCAATTATAGTGATAACGAGGTTGAATTGCATTCTGTACAGAGTTGAGAAAAAAAGAATATGTGACCCATTTTAGAAATAGTTTTTTAAAAACTTTCAGTGAGATAGCTCAACTATATGGTAAACACAATTACTAGCACAAGTTTATTGACCGGGGGGGTGGGGGGGTGGGGGTGGGGAGGGTTTCGAGACGGCACTGGGATAGTTAGTATGGCTGACCAAGAAGCCTCCTGAAGCCACTAACCCCCTCTAAGCTTATAAGGGCACAGCTTGATCTATTTGCAACAATGACACTGGTTGTACATAATTGATGCCCAAAGTGATATTTGTTAAATAAATAACTAAAAGCTGATGGGAAGTCTGGGTGGCAGGGATGAGGAGGGGTATAAAGAACACTAGCAAGGCATATTCTGAAAATAGCTGAGTATCTAAGACTTGGCTTCAGGAGATACCTAGGATACTGTGGACATCATCTTAACCTTGAAGATTTCCAACAGAAAAGTATTTAGTTCTCTTTTGTAGCCAATAGAGTGGAAGTAAAATATTTTGAAGCATCTTGAAAAACAGTGAAATATATGTATTATAAACTGCTGTGGCAAATAAACATGCACAATAATAAAGACTCAAGCACAACTCGCCTGGTTGTGGCTCAGCTGGTTGAGAGTCTGACTTTGGCTCAGTTCATGATCTCGTGGTTCATGGGTTCGAACCCCGTGTTGGGCTCTGTGCTGAGAGCTCAGAGTCTGGAGCCTGCTTCGGATTCTGGGTCTCCCTCTGTCTCTGCCTCTTCCCTGCTCATGCTCTGTCTCTCTCTCTCTCTCTTTCAAAAATAAACATTAAAAAATGTTTTTTTAAGTACTCAGGCACAACAAAGTTCATTTACTACAGTAATGGGCAGGTGAACAGGTCAGCCCTTCCTCCCCCCCAACCCCCCAGTTGCCCAGGGACACACAATGATAGAGACTCTGCCATCTTCCAGAAGGGGCTTTCAAGGTCACTCTCAGGGAGGAGGTTATCTTCAGTCCAGCCTACAGACGGGGACAAGGACATACAGGACCTGCACTCCCATCTCAGTGGTAAAAGCACAGTCTCATGGCCACGCCTACCTATAAGGAGGGCTGGGAAATCCAGTTCTGCTCTGTGTCCAAGAAGATGAGAAAATGGGTTTGGACACCTACCATTGTCTACCATAACGTGATTAGCTGAACTTAATGATTATCCTCCCTCAGAGTGGTTCAACTAGCAACAAACTTGTTCACTTTGTTTATCTAGAAAAAAAAAATTATCCCCCCTCAGCCATCTAACAAATGCTATATACTTCCATTCTCTGAGAAATAACATACATAAGCAAACAAAAGTTCTTACAAGAAATTTGGGCATACAGAGTATGTCTTGAATTTATCACAGTTGTAGTCCAATCTCCTGTACTTTCTACGAGAAATGATAAAATCACAGTGCTTTAGAACTGAATATGAAAATAGAACTCGTGTAACTCCATACCCTCGCTTTGTGGGTAAGAACACAAGTGTTAAAATCCTCTGTGATTTTCCCAAGATAATAAGACTAGTTCGCTTGTGACAGAGCTGGGGCTAGAACCGAAACTTAGAAATAATCATTGAAATGAAGAACAGAAACCCTGAGTTTCCAAAAGACCTTTAACCATTGAGGACAGTAGGCCCATTATAATCTACTTGTAGGACTAATATTTTCTTAGAAACATTTCCATCAACAAGAGTTGAGGTCAAAATGATTGCCTTTCTGAATTGATTAAAGATGATGGATTAAAGATGACCACAAATTCTTTCCCAATCCTCCATTGAGAGGTGGAGACCATTCCTCCCATCCCCCTACCTGTGCCTGATTCTGGCGTGGCCCTGTGACTGACTTTGTCAACCAAATGTAGCACAGGTGACAAGGTATAACTGCCAAGGCTGAATCTCAAGTAATCAGCAGCTTCCGAGTTCATAGACTCAGCTCCCTCTTGGAACCCAGCTGCCTTGCTGCAAAACACCTCCTGAAGAGGCAGGTGGAGGAGTACTAATGCATTCAGGTAGACACTCCCACCGCTGACCCCCAGCCTCTAGCCCTACCAGCCACGTAGATCAGCCTGCCCCATAGGACCTCACCTAGATTGTAGAATCATGAGAAAATAAACTGGTTTAAGCCACTGGCAGTTTTAGATGGCTTGTAATGCAGTGGCAAATGATTGAAGCAACTTGCTTTAGCATCCAGCTGAGGGAGGCTACCTAGTAATTAATTTCATCAACTTAGTAAAAAACATTCCAATATTTGGGGCAATATTCGGAGAAAATAGTGTTGAAGTATTTCCTTAAATTACTAGAAATAAATGATAGGAGCATCTATGTGATTAAGAGTGGTCAGTAGAGGGATGCCTGGGTGGCTTAGTCGGTTAAGCGTCCAAATCTTGGTTTGGGCTCAGGTCATGATCTCATGGTTCATGGGTTCGAGGCTCACATCAGGCTCTGCGCTGACAGTGTGGAGCCTGCTTGGGATTCTCTCTCTCTCTCTCTCTCTCCTTTTCTCTCTGCCCCTCCCTCACTCGTGCTCTCTCTCAAAATAAATAAATAAGCTTAAAAAAAAAAAAAAGAGTGGTCAGTAGAGCTCTTCAATAAGGTGAGCAGACACCTGAGAGAAGGAAGGGATCAGGTGTGTGAAGTCAGAAAATGCAAAGGCCCTGAGATAGGAGAGGACTTGGCGAAACTCAAAGGCCTTCCTCTTTACCTCCACCTCGAATTCAGACAGAGATGGTAAAGAAGACTGGGTTTTTTCTTCTCTGTTAGCCCATTTATCTATTCCTTCATGCATACATTCAACAGTGGCTTATCTAATACCTGCAATGGCCAGGTGTTGTGATAGGGTCTCAGGATATATATGCTAATGAACAAGAGAGATAGGGGTTAGCATTAAGGTCAGGGTCGACATATCCAGAGAAGAGAAGACTGAAGTGAAATAAGTACACAAATGAATAGATGAGATACTTTTGGATAGGTAAGTTCTATAAAGAAAACTGAAAAGGACGAAATGACAAGAAGTGACTGGAAGAAGACTACTCAGATTTAGAGCTCGGGGAAGGGCTCTCCAAGAAAGTGACACTGGTATGAGACCAAAATGACAGGAAGGTTACAGCCATGCAGATATCTGAAAAAGAGGATTCCAGGCAGAGGGAACAACAAATGCAAATGTCTTGATCCAGGAATGAATTTTGCATCATCAAGAAACAGAGAGAAGGTCAGGGGGCTTGGAGAAAAATCAAGGAGGAAAGTAGTAGCAGATGAAGTCACAGATAGACAGGGCCAACTTCATGTAGAAACTTGTTAGCCATGACACGTCTGAATTTGATTTTGAGTGCAATGGAAAGCCATCGAAGGGTTTTAAGAACAGGAGCTCTTCAATCTGATTTGTGTTCTTGGAATGTCACCCTGGCTGGCGTGGGAGGGTGGGGGAACAAGACCAAGTGAAAGATGATGGTAGCCTCGAGTAGGGTCGTGTCTGCAGCCATAGGAGTAAGTATTACGCGTGTTTGAAATATGTTTGGGATATAGGGTCATTCCGATCTCCTAATGGGCTGAAGGTGGGAATGAAAGAAAGAGAAATCAAGAAGGACCACTATCCATTGAACTTGAACTAGGGTGACAGTGGTTCCACTTATTGAGATGGAGATAATTGTAGTAAGAGTGGGATGGCAGGACACCCTGCCATGTTGGTCATATTAAAATCCAGAACCCATTAGACACAGACATGAAGATGTCAAATAAGCGATGGGGCTTTTGAGTCTGGGGTTCAATGGGGAAGACACAGCCGGAAGAATAAGAATCATTGGTCATAGGATAGTATTTAAAGTCTTAACAGAGGATGAAAATTCCTAGTGAGTGACTGTACAGTGAAAAGAGAATGAAGTCCAAAATCAAGTCCTGGGGGACTCCAGCGTTAAGGGCTTGAGCAGAGAACACATGAGCAAGAGACAGTGAAAGGGGCAGTGATATAGAAGGGAAACTAGATTCCGTGTGGCATCACAGAAGCCAAGAGAAAATACTCTAAGAAAGAATGACTGGATGTGTCCAATAATTTTCAGGGCTCAGGTAAATGTTCTTCATCTTCCCGTCGTTCGGGCTAAAAGCCTGACCACTCTGTCATCCTCTCCACATCCAGTCTAACTGCACATCTGACTGTTCTTCACCATGTCCAAGTCACCTTCTCACACGGATTACTGAAGTAGCCTCTTAGCTGGTCTCTTGGCTTCTGCCTTTGCTTCCTAGGTTCGTTGTCTATTGCTGCATGGAAATTATCCCAAACACTTAGCAGTTTAAAATGAGCATTTACTACCTCACAGTCTGTATGGGTCAGGAATCCGGGAGTGGTTTAGCTGAGTGGTTCTGGCTCCAGGCATCTCATGAGGTTAGCATCAAGATGTCATCTGAAGGCTTGACTGGAGAGTCTGCTTCCAAGATGGCTCATCGACATGGCTGTTACCACGGGACCTCAGTTCTGGCTACTGACAGGAAGTCGAAGTCCCTTACCACATAGGCTCTCCACAGGCTGCTTGAGGGCCCTCATGACATGGCAACTGGCTTCCCCCAGAACAAGCAAATGAAGAAAGAGCAAGGAGGAGGCTGGGCTACACCTTACATTTGATCTCCAAAGTCACGCACCATCACTCCCACCACCTTCATATGTGAGAAGTGAGTCACTAAATGCAGTCCCCACTCAAGGGGAGGAAATTAGGCTCCATTCTTTGAAAAGAAGAGCATTAAAGCATTTGGGGGGGGGAGGAGAGGGGCACCTGGGTGGCTCAGTCAGTTAAGTGTCCGACTCTTGGTTTTCACTCAGGTCATGATATTGGGATTTGTGAGTTCAAGCCCTGCATCAGGCTCTGTACTGACATTGTGGAGCCTGCTTGGGATTTTCTCTCTCCCTCTGTCTCTGTCCCTCCCCTGCTCGCTCTCTCTCTCTCTCTCTCTCTCTCAAAATAAATAAATAAACTTTAAAAACCCATTGTGAATTCTCATTAAAAAAAAAAAAAGATTTGTGAGCACATATTTTTAAACCACCACGATTCTCTGTAATCTCTTCTCAAAGACAGAACCCAGAACGATCATTTACGTCAATTCTCTCCTCAGTGGTTTCTCATCTCACTCAAGTAAAGGCCAGATTGTTACAGTGGGCTTTAGGGTCCTCCAGACTCCGGTGCCCCTGCAACCTCTCTGACCCACTTCCTAGCCCCTCTCCCTTATTCTCTCTGCTCCAACAGCTATAGCCTCCTTTTTGTTCCTGCTACCTCCCCAGGGCCTTGGCACTTGCTGTCTCTGCCTGACATGCAGAGCCTCCCAGATACCCAAATGACTCATCACCCCACTTTATTTAGGTTTTTACCCAAGTGGCACCGTCTCAGGGAAATCACCCCTCGGCACTCAACGTAAAACTGCAACTCTCGACTTTCTTCCATAGCAATGATCTCATCTACCATTCTATGTATTTTACCTAGGTCTTTTCTGTCGTGTGTGTCTCTCCCCAGTAGCATGAAAGCCCCGGATGCTCAGGGGTGTTTGTTTTGTTCACTGCTGTAAAATCAGCACCTGGAACGGTGTCTGGCACAAATAAGGCACTCGGTGAGTATTTCCTGAATGTCTGTAGCCAGGGGTTAGAGAACAGCTGAGGGGTCATGCTTCTAAAATGAGAGTCTGATCTGGTTCTCAGGGGTTTACATCAGTGAAGGTCTGTGGAGTCAAACAAACCTGGATTTGAATCCTGGCTCTGCTGTTCACTAGCTGTGTGACCTTGGATAAGTCACTCAATTTCCAGAAGTCCCAGTCTCCTGATACAGAAAACAGCACTGGTGATACTTCTGTCATCAGGATAAGCTCATACATGAAGAACGCTTGGGTGCGCAGCTGTTCAATATGCACAGCTAACCTCCCAAGCAAATTGGAATTAAATGTGGGACCTAACTTCCCATGATGAAACGTCTTAAGTAAAGAGATTGCAAATACTCGTTCCACCAATATGTATATAGCCCAGTGACTCTAAAGCAGGGGTGATTTTGCTCCCCACAAGATGTTTGGCAGTGTCTGGAGATATTTTGGATCACAAATGGGGAATGTCACTGGTACCAAGTGGGCAGAGACCAAGGATTTTCCTAAACATTCTGCAAATGCATTGGACAACATCTCCCCCAACCCCAGCAATGAGCTATCCCCCCAAAATTTCATCAGTGCCAAGATTAAGGAACTCTGATGTAGACGCTCAGAATGAGACCATTGAGGGGCGCCTGGGTGGCTCCGTCGGCTGAGCATCTGACTTCGGCTCAGGTCTCAGGTCGTGATCTTGCGTTTTGTGGGTTCGAGTCCCGTGTCAGGCTCTGTGCTGACAGCTCAGAGCCTGGAGCCTGCTTCGGATTCTGTGTCTCCCTCTCTCTCTGCCCCTCCCCCTCCCTCAAAAATAAATAAACATTAAAAAAAATTTTTTTGGAGAATGAGACCATTGAGATACAGCCATTTAAAGATCTCTCCTCATTATTCCCTCAAGCCTTCCCCCCATGCTCCCAGACTCTCCTCCTACCTCTCACCGATTATCCTCCAAATTTCTACTTTTCTTGAAAATCCCATATGAGCACTGCAAATTCTCTAAGGAGTATAGACACAGCCATCTTCACAGAGGCAAATTTCACTTCGACGAATACGGTCGCAGTCAAAAACTACCTCACCATCACATTTGCTGCTTTCTCTGCCGGGAGCACTCCGCCCCAGGTGTTTCCATGGATTGTTCGCGAGCTTCATCTGCTCAAATGTAATTTCCCAAAGAGGGCTTCTCTGCTCATCCTTTCAAAACCAGCCCACCCTGTCATTCTCTAGTCCCTGCTGCATTTGCTTCTCAGAGCCCCTGACATCACACCCCATGCTTGTTTGCCTAGAATAGACAATCCTCATAGCAAGGATTTGGGTCTTCTTCACGACTATATCCCCAAGGCCCAGAACTGTGCCTGACCCATGGTGGCTGATCAGGAAATATTTGTGGAATAAATGGGGGAAAAAAGCTTCTGGGGGCTCCTGGGCTGGCTCAGTCGGTAGAGCTTGCAACTCCTGATCTCAGGGTCATGAGTTCAAGCCCCGCATTAGGTACAGAGGTCCTTGGTTAAAAAAAAAAAAAAAAAATTCTACGTCACATACAATGACACCTATATTTCATATTTAATAGTCAATGCAGTCATTTTCTCAAGTGCAAAAAAAAATGTATTTAAGTCTCTAGGAACTCTCACTAATAGAATCTGACCTTTGTCAGAGAGTAGCGTGGGGAGACAGAGACAGACACACAGGGAACTGATGAACTGATGGAGGTCTAAGGCTTTCCAGCCCCAGTTCTGTTTCTGAAACATTCACCATATGAGTAAGTGTGTCGAATGCATGTAAGAGAGGGAGGGGAATTTTTGGAAAAATCCAGATACTAGGCTTGCTTAAATGTTAACAACACCACCAATAATAAAAATAGCTACCATTTATTGAGCATTACTAGCTTCCTGATACTATGCCTTGAGTTTGAGCATACTCAATTATTTAATTCGATCCACTTTATAGCCTCTTAAGGTATCATCACCCCATTTTTCAAATGAAGTAAAGGCCTAATGAAATAAAGCAACTTGCTCCAAGACACGCAGCTAGCAAGCTGTGGGACTGGAGTTGGAACCCAGGCACCTGGGTGGCTCAGTCGGTTAAATGTCCCACTTCAGCTCAGGTCATGATCTCGTGGTTCGTGAGTTTGAGCCCCACAACGAGGGGCTGTCTGCAGTCAGCATAGAGCCTGCTTTGGACCCTCTGTCTCCCTCTCTCTCTGCCCCTCCCCAACTCCTCTCTCTCTCTCTCTCTCTCTCTCTCTCAAAAACAAACATTAAAA
Organism: Herpailurus yagouaroundi; assembly: GCF_014898765.1. Classification (NCBI taxonomy): domain Eukaryota; kingdom Metazoa; phylum Chordata; class Mammalia; order Carnivora; family Felidae; genus Herpailurus; species Herpailurus yagouaroundi. Next base: position 133,483,079 of record NW_024412376.1, on the reverse strand, counting down.
AAATAATAAGGGGGTGCTGCCTAGGTGACTCAATCAGTTAAGTGTCCAACTTCAGCTCAGGTCATGATCTCGCCGTTTGTGGGTTCAAGCCCCGCGTCAGGCTCTGTGTTGACAGCTCAGAGCCTGGAACCTGCTTCAGATTCTGTGTCTCCCTCACTTTCTGCCCCTCTCCTGCTCGTGCCCTGTGGGCCTCTCTCTCTCTCTCAAAAATAAATAAAAAACATTAAAAAAAAAAAAAAAGAAAGAAACCAGGCCTGTGACTCTAAAACCCATCTTACATATTTAATCACTATGTAAACTCCAGCCTGAACCTGAATTGGGGGGAAATTCACAAATAATAAAGAACTATTCCCGCTGCAGCACAACGGGTTTTTTCCTTTTGTTCCCTTTTTTTTTGTTGCTTGTTTTGAAGTAGAAAATGTCCTCTTAAAATTGATTCTTTTAGCCATCCCAGCTTTACAGAACCATGCATAAAAGTTTGGACAATTTTATCAAAATTGGTTTTTAAATAGTACAATGTACTTTCTAAGCTAATCATTTTACAGACTGTCCAATGTAGAAACAACTCTGCCAAAAAAATGGGATCTCCTCACAGCCAAGAAGGAGAGACCAACTTCTTTCCTCCCAGCTCCCACGGTAGCTCAGGACCTGGTACAAAGCAGGAGCTCACCTGGTGCCTAGTTCACCTCTGCCTGCCACTCCTTCCTTTCATCTACAACACGAGAGGCTTAGTCTTGAAGGCCTCCTCCCCGGGCACAGGGTCCCTGAGGTAAGCATTTGCTAAGCACTCGGTAAAGCTTGGTCCTGGCCTCCCCTTCCCCACCCTTCAATGCATTCATACTGGAGCTACTGGTCACCTGCTCCTTAGTTCCCTGGCCTCCCAAAGGTTTGGTTCAAAGTGAGTTACCCTTCAAAACGCAGCTGCCCCGGCTATGTGACTGCTGCTTCTGCCATTTCTTGCCAATTATGTGTGACTTAAGCTGCCCTTAAATCATGGCCTGTTTAACCATGTCTTCTGCCCTGCCTGCTCCTGCCATACTCTCCCAACAACACTGGTCCAGGAAGAGTTGACAAAAATCCAACCTCTGTCTTTACTACCAAGGCAAAGACTAGTCAACATGCAAACTCTCTCTGCAGGACTCCTTTGGCTATGTATAATTCAGGGAGTCCCAACTTGAATTTATTTTGCTAGAAATTACGATCTGTATAGACCTCATACCTCTCTTTTTTATCCTCTGGTATAACCTCAATGCCATTTCAAGGTCACTTAGTTGTTCACAATTATTGGACTGATTGCATGATTTTCTACCCATACAAAGGTTCCTAATATATCTCTCATCTAGAAATTAGAGCATGTCTTCTTTCTACTTGGAAATTATATTCATATTATTTTTTATATTGTTATGCTGCTTTGTACTTTGCAAAATTGTTTCTTATACTGATCTCAGTAATAAGTCAGAAAAAGATTGTAAGTTTCACAGGGGCATGGACCATCTCTCTTATTCCTCACAGAGTAGGTACGTTAAGTATGTTTGCTGAATGAATGGTTCATCCTGGATTAGAAGCCAGGAGTCCTGGTTTCTAGTGCTTGTTTGTTCATAGTCTAAGCCAGCACTGTGCAAGAGAAATAGAATATAAGCCTCATACTACTTAGAATTTTCTAGTAGCTACATTTTTTTAATTAAAAATAAGAGTGAATGCACTTCAATAACACATTTGACTTAATATATCCCAAATATTTTCTTCCTATCATGTAATCAGCATAAAAATTATTAATAAGATATTTACATCCTTTTCCTTGTGTAAGTTTTTAAAATCCAGGGTCCATTTTATAGTTACATCTCAATTTGGACTGGTCACTTTTTAAAAATAGACTTTGGGGCACCCAGGTGGCTCAGTAAGTTAAGCCTCTGACTTTGGCTCAGGTCATGATCTCGTGGTTCATGGGTTCGGCCCTGCCTGGGGCTCTGTGCTGACAGCTTAGACCCTGGAGCCTTCTTTAGATTCTGTGTCTCCCTCTCTCTCTGCCCCTCCCCCACTTGTGCTCTGTCTCTCTCTGTCTCTCAAAGGTGAATAAATGTAAAAAAAATTTTTTTAATAAATAAATAAATAAAAATAGACTTTGTTTCTATAGCAGTTTTAGATTCACAGCAAAATCACACAGAAGGTATAAAGACTCCCCACTTACTGACTCCACACTCGCACTTGGCACTCGCACAGCCTCCCCTACTATCAACAACCTGCTCCAGAGTGACATTTTGTTACAATTGATGAACCCACAATGATACATCATCATCATCCAAAGTCCATAGTTCACATTAGGATTCACTCTTGATGTTGTACATTGTGTGGGTTTTGACAAATGTAGAGTGATATGGATCCACCATTATAGTATCATATAGACTGGTTTCCTGCCCTAAAAATTCTCTGTGCTCTGCCTATCCATCCTTCTCTCCCTGCTAACCCATGGCAACCACTGATCCTTTTACTGTCTCCATGATTTTGCCTTTTCCAGAATGTCATATAGTTGAAATCATATAGTATGTAGCCTTTTCAGATTAGCTTCCTTCACTTAGTAACGCTCATTGAAGTTTCTCCCATGTTTTTAATGGCTTGAGATACCTCATTTTTTAACACTGAATAATATTCCATTGTGTGGGTGTACCACAGTTTACAGACCTGTTCCCCTACTGAAGGGCCTCTTGGTTGCTTCCAAGTTTTAGCATTTATCAATAAACCTGCTGTAAACATATGGGTACAGGTTTTTGTGTGGACATGAGTTTTCAAATCATTTGGGTAAACACTAAAGAGCACAACTTCTGGATTGTAATTTCCTAAAATTACTAAACTGTCTTCCCAAGTGGCTGCATCATTTTTTATTCCCACCAGTAATGAATGAGACCTCCTGTTGTTCTGCATCCTTATGAGCACTTGGTGTTGTCGGTGTTCTGAATGTTAACCATTCTAGTAGGTACATAGTGGTATCTCACATTTGTTTTAATTTGCAGTTGCCTGATAATAGGATGTTGAACAACTCTTCGTATGCTTATTTGTCATCTGTATATCTTTGGTGAAGTGTCTGCTCATGTCTTTTGCTTATTTTTTAATTTTTAAAAATTAATTAATTAATTAATTAGTTTAAATGGGCTTCATGCCCAGCATGGAGCCCAATGCAGGGCTTGAACCCGTGACCCCTGGGGTCAAGACCTGAGCAGAGATCAAGAGTCAGACACTTAACTGACTGAGCCACCCAAGCACCCCAATTTTGCTCATTTTTTAATTGGGTTGTATTGTCTTATTGTTGTGTTTTAAGAGTTGTTTGTATGTCTTAGATAATAGTCCTTTATCTAGATATGTCTTTTGCAAGCATGCTTTCCTGGTCTGTGCCTCATTTCATTTTCTTAACGGACTAGCCACGTTTCAAGTACTCAATAGTACTCCGCAGTAATAGTATTCAGTAGTACTAGCCGTTACTGTATTGGACAGCACAGCTTTCGAATAGATTTTGCCCTGGTAATGGGAGGTAGCCACTCAAACTCTGAGATGAGACATCCAAGAAGAGACACCTAACTAGTGGTTGAATCCAGGAAGCTGGAGCTCAGAAGAGAGGTTTGGGCAGAATTTAAAGACTCGAGTTATCAACAACGAGATGGCAGCTGATGTTCACAAATGATGATACCACCTAAGAAGAGGGTATTGATTAGGAAGAGAAGAGGGTCTAGAACTGATTTTTGAAAAACATCTCCATTCGGGATGATGGGGAATATTCTCAAATTCAGAATATTCCCTACACAGTTCATTATTTCCCCTCTCTCCCAGATCTTACTCATTCACCAGCTGGCACAAGCTGGAGATCCAGAAGTCATCCTCAGCTCGTCCCTGAGCTTCCAGGGCTTGTCTGAGGCCAATTCCTCCTGCTGGCTCTGTAGCCTAAATTGCTCTCGCATCTGTCCCCTGTTGTCACGCTCATTTCATCATCTCTCACCTGGATCACTGCCGTAGCTCCCTAACTGGCCTCTCCATCTCCAGTCAGGCCTCACTCCAGTGTATTCGGCACACTGATGCCACAGTGATCATTTAAAAGGTAAATCTGATCGTGTCAGTCCTGACTTAATCCTTCAATGGCTTCTCATTACGTTCATAACAAAGTCTAACTTCAACATGGCATATGGGCTTTCATGCTCACCTCTCCAGCTACATGCACACATACCCTGTGCTCCAGTACAACTGGGTCTGGCTGGCTCATTCTTGCTCTCACATCCTTCCTTTTGCACGCTACACACTGAATGTGTGTTTCCTCCTCAAATTCATACATTGAAGTCCTAATTCCAATGTGTTGGTATTTGGAGGTGGGGCTTTGGGGAGGTGATTAGAGTTAGATGAAGTCATGAGGGTAGTGTCCCCATGACTGGATCAGTGCCTTTATAAGAAGAGGATACAGCAAGAAGGTGGTCGTGTGCAAACCAGGAAGAGCGTTCTCATCAGACATCGAAACTTCTGGCACCTTTATTTGGACTTCCCAGCTTCCAGAACCATGAGAAATAAATGCTTGTTGTTTAAACCACCCAGTCTGTGGTGTTTTATTATAGCAGCCCGAGGCTGACATGTTTTCCTCACCCTTCCTCCCATCACCCCACCACCACCCTCCCCCTTTTCCACCTGGGTAACTCTAGTCTTTTACTTTAAGACCCAACACAGTGGCTTTCTCTGAGCTTTCTCATGCTAAGCTGGGTGTCCCTCTTCTCTTCTCCTACATCACCACGTGCGTGCCTTTAGTATCATTTTGTGAATGTTGTATATCCAACCGTCTTGCTACCTGGACTGTGAACACTCCTGAGGTAGTCATCTCTGCACCCCCAGAGATTTGTCCAGTGTTTGCCAGAAGGTGCTTGATAAATTTTATAGAATAAGAGAGCCTCACAATGCCAACCTAGTACCCTGAGAAGGATCAAGCAGGGCTCTCTCATCACCTCACCCAAGGAATTTCTTCAGAGTTAAATTGTTGGGTGAGAGGAGGAAGTAGCCCCAGAAATATTGGAGGAGTGAAATATGCTTCATGTTAAGTGGTAATGGTTAGGATTTTTTATGACTTTATCACGACTTAATGATCAGATTAGAAAAGTCATAGTTAGGGAGTTAACATCCACCATTGAACAAACCCAGCAAAATTCCTTGTTTGCTACACATACGTTCCCACTTCTTGTCCCCTTATCTGCCATTCCAGAGTGGACTCCCACATGCTTTTTGTAGGTTCTCAGCCCCATTTGATGGGCCCTGTATTTTTATGTGGGGCATGCCTTGGAGGTGCTCGTGAGTCCACAAATACATTACCTCTTGGAGGCTTCAAAGACAGAATGTCTTACATTAGTGGGAGCCTAGAGAATTTTCTAGAACTGTGGGAAGCCCTTCCTGTGGAGAATTCATTTCAGCCCACCCTAGGTAACAGGGTGAGAGAAGCCAAACAAATATTTTGGACTGACCTGGTGGGGATCTGGCTTTCAGCCAGCATCAGAGGAAATGAAAGAAAGAATTAGTGGCTTGAAACGGGTGGACAGGAATCCATTTGGTGTGTGCCCCAGTGAAGGGATCCATTTCACGCAAGGGTTTCCTGGCTGCCACTAGGAAGCCTTCTTCTCCCCAGACCTTCCAGACACCCACCTCCTTCCATTGTAGCCCTTACCAATAGCAGCTATGATTCTTTGGTTAGTTGTCTGCCTTCTCTATGTGGAGAGGAGAGGAAGCAAAGTATTAAGAACTTGGGCATTGGACTCAGACAGAACTGAGTTTGAATGTTGGCTCTGCTGGTTACTAACCGGAGGCAAATTATTTGCGGTCTATACACCTCAGCGTCTTTATCAATTTCCTGCAGCTGTTGTAACAAAGGATCACAAACTTGGTGACTGAACATAACAAACATTTATTCTCTCACAGTTCTGGAGGCCGGAAGCTGGAAATCAGTGTCAGCAGGCTGAAATCAAGGTGTCAGGGGACCACACTCCCTGCGGATACTCCAGGAGAGAGTTCTCTCTGTGCCTGCCCCAGCTTCCCGGGGCTGTGGGCAGTCGCTGACTTGTGATCACATTACTCCAGTCCCTGCCACCGTGGCCCCATTGTCTCCTCCTATTCCTTGGGTATCAGAGTTCCCTCTGCCTCGTCACATGAATCATTTCTGAGGATGAATATGATGGCATTTGGGGCCCAATGGATAATCTAGGATAATCTTGCATCTAAATATCCTTAACTTAATCACAACTGCAAAGACCCTTTTTCCAAAAGAGGTAACATTTACAGGGAGCAGAGATTTGGGATTTCACATCTTTGGGGCCACCGCTGCATTTCTCAACTGTTGCAATGTGCATACTAATTGTTTTTGAGCTTTCCCTCCTGGAAGGCAAGCCTGATACAAGACTTAAGCAAGTAGGGCTTGGGGGGATTGGGGAGCGATCCCAGGGAACAAGAGGGGGAGTAGGAAGAGTAAAACAGGGAAGGAGAGAAAGTCATACATTATTGAGCTGGTGTCTGTGTGCAGCTGGGGCTCCATCCTGCTGAGGACCCTCTGAGGATGTGTAGGATGACCTCGGAATTGTCCTTTTGAGGGACAGAAGAGGGAGCATTTGTCACCCACGTGGCTTTGGCCCCGTGGGCATCACGCTCACACTTTCACTCTGAGCTCCCATCAGAAAGGCCCGGGCAGTTACACAGGTGCAGTCGTTGGCGGCGGCAAGCGAAGCCCCGCAGAAAGCGCGACATGAGCGATGCAGCTGAAACAAGGTACGGCCGGGCCACACCTATAGGAAACTGGTTGTCATGGCAACAGCTGGACTAAAAAGATGAGTGGCTCAGTCCGTTAAGCGGTTAAGCGGGGGACTCGTGATGTCGGCTCAGGGCAGGATCTTACGGTTGGTGACTTCGAGCCCCCGCGTCGGACTCTGAGCTGACAGTGCAGATCCTGCTTGGGATTCTCTCTCCTTCTCTCTCTGTCCCTGGCCCACTCATGTGTGCAGACGCATGTGCATGTGCGCACGCTCTCTCTCTCTGTCAAAATAAATAAACATTAAAAAAAAAAAAAGATGAGTGAAGAAGAAACGGGGTGAGACATACAATGGTGCTGTACATCAAGTGTTGTTGGAAGGGTTAAATGCAGCCCTGTGTACGTCAGTCACCTGGTAAACACTCAAAAAACAGCCATTATTTTGGTGGCTGCAGTTACTAAGATCTGTCCTTATATCATATGCCTAGCCTAGTGCCTAGCATATGGGTCACTCTCAGTATCTCTTTGCTGGCTGGCTGATGCGTGGAAGAAAGGAAGGACAGACCAAAGCAAACAAACACACCAATCCACGTTCAGAAGAAAATAGCTTGGGATTTTTTCTTAATGTTTATTTTTGAGAGAGAGCCCACGCGCAGGGGAGGGGCAAAGAGGGAGAGAATCCAAAGCAGGCTCCGCCCTATCAGGGCAAAGCCCCATATGAAGCTGGATCAAAACTGTGAGATCATGACTTGAGCGGAAATCAAGAGTGGGGCGCTTAATCGACTGAACCACTTAGGTGCCCCTAAAAAAAAATTTGGTATTTTAATTAGGTAGGTCAAATGTGAGTGGCTTTGAGGCACCAAGTGACTACCACAGAACACGGGCCTAGCACCCAAGATTAATGCTTTTTTTAGCCTAACTGGTTTGGTTGTTTTCTTCCGGGGCAACCAAAGTTAAAGGAGACTTTTTCAATTCACTTAGTTTTCATTGCCCTGGGCAATTTTGAGATTCAGATCTCAGCTATTTTACCCTGGCTGTGAATAAATTAGAGGTCTCCTGGTGTGTTGGGCTAGAAGCGACTTCACTTTCAATCCTGGGGTGAAATATTTTCTTAAGACCCCTGTACGCTCTATTCTTGCCCTAATTCTGGGGTACAGGATTACAGGTTAGCGAGGTGCCAATACCCTTTAGGAGAGAATGTATACTTCGTCATATCATCCTTATCCTTTTCCTCCCCCCGCCCCACTCCACTTCTTCTTAAAAAACAATCCATGCTAAAGAAATTGTGGTTTATATACACAATGGAGTACTACATGGCAACAAGAAAGAATGCAATATGGCCCTTCGTAGCAACGTGGATGGAACTGGAGAGTGTGATGCTAAGTGAAATAAGCCATACAGAGAAAGACAGATACCATATGTTTTCACTCTTATGTGGATCCTGAGAAACTTAACAGAAACCCATGGGGGAGGAGAAGAAAAAAAAAAAAAAGAGGTTAGAGTGGAAGAGAGCCAAAGCATAAGAAACTCTTAAAAACTGAGAACAAACTGAGGGTTGATGGGGGGTGGGAGGGAGGGAAGGGTGGGTGATGGGTATCGAGGAGGGCACCTTTTGGGATGAGCACTGGGTGTTGTATGGAAACCAATTTGACAATAAATTTCATATATTTGGGGAAAAAAAAAACAATCCATGCTTCACTAGACTCTTACTAGGCAGTAACCCCTGTGATTTGGTGCTAAGAATAAAAGATTCATATTCCTACCCCAAGTGAACTTATATTCTGTTTGGGGACATTGTATAGTTACATAAAAATAATGTTGTTAGGCAACTTATAATAAGGGCTGGTTGAATGCTTCCAACAAAACTCCTGAGGTTCAGGGGTAGGGGGAGAGTGCTCCCCAGTTACTGTAGCTCATCGAATCTCCCTGAAGGGTAGAACAAGCTCAGGCCTTGAAGTAAGCGTAGGACTTGGGTACTTAGAAAGGGGACAGGAGGAAGTGATTCCAGGCAAGAACCGTGTGGGATAGGAGCTCATAACTCTCTAAGGGGAGCTCAGAGCAGGGGCTTTTAGGCAGATGAGTTTGCAAACAGGATAGAGTAAGAAGTAATGCTTTGCCACTCATCGTAGCTCAAGGAGGAAATGCTGCTACTCAGAGCTGAGCCAGTCTACCCATTTCTGAGCCAGGGGCAACAATGCCAAGAACAACTTAATCTGGGATTGAGGCTAGTGAGATCACACTTGGCTAACTTTCCTCTAGCCAGATCATGGTTGGCTGATGCTGTCTGGCAAGAGTGTTAAGAAATAAAGTCCCTCTTCTTTTGACATTTTAACCATATGTATTCCATCTTTCCTGCCTCTGCCTGGTTCCGCAATAGAAGAGAAAAATTGTCCCCTTGGGTTTACTCGTATATTCATCTGTTCAGGTAACAAATGTTTATTGAGCAACTACTATATGCTCCACTCTATGCTAGGCATTGGGGTGTCAATGGTGAGCCAAAACAACCACAGGCCTTGCTCCTGTGAAGCTAGTAGTCTAGTGATACAGACAGTTACTAATTTGATAATCATCCCAGTAAATGCAAAATCACAAAACTGTGGTGAATTCTCAGAGTTTCTGCATGTATGATATGGGGTTCCTGAGTCAGAAAGGTCAGATGGGACATGAAGGCTGAGGTCTCAAGGACAGCAGGCTCAGCTAGAGTTAGCCAGGTGTAAGCGCGGGGCAAGATCATTCCAGACAGATAGAACTGCTCATACAATGCCCCCGTAGTGGAAGAAGGCACAGCTCATTCGAGGAACCGAGAGAAGGCCAATGATACAGGGACAGAGAGACGCAGGGGAGCAGAGGGTGGGCAGAGACCATGCTTTGCAGTCTGTGTCACAGATTTTGGTCTTTTAGCCTAAGAGTGATGGGGAGTCATCACAGACCCCGAGTAAAGGTTGCCATGGAATGGTAGGGTTGGCTGCCAGACTGAAGTGCAGACAAGTTCAAGTATCAGATGCTGTGGTAGTAAAATATAAAATTGTTCCAAGTTAGCCAAGCACTAACAGCTGAGTGCTGTAACAGAGACCACAAATAATAGTGATTTCAGCCTACATCTTTCTCTAGGGCAACATGATGGCTCCACACGTAATGGACCAGGTCCCCCTCTCTTCTGTCACTCTCATGCACATGGTCCAAGATGGCCCACCACCTGGGCAGCATTCCAGCCAGCAGGGAGGGAGAAAAGAGGCCACAGACGGGTACAACTAGTCTTTCAAGGGCAGAGCCTAGAAATTGCACACGCTGTTATTGCTCACGTCCCATTGACCAGAACCACTTTCTTGGCCCCTCCTACCCACAAGGGAAGCTGGGAAATGTGGTCTTTCTCCTGAGTAGCCAGGCACCTGCAGCTAAAAATTTGATCTCACCTTCCAGAGAAGGGAAAATAAATATTGGTCCCTCTTATATTCCACCAATAAATACTGGTGGAAAGGCCTCTGCCGCAGGGCCTTTAAAGATCACCCAGCACCAAGCCAATTAATGCAGGTACACATTCATTCAATGACCACCTAAAGTTTGTCATGCACGGTGCCAGGGACAGAGGTTATAAAGATGAATGGCACACGGTAACTACCCTCCAGCAGCTCACTGTCCACTACAGTGGAGCTCAAACTTGGCTCGATGTCCCAGTCACCTGAGGAAGTATTAAAACCCTCAGCGCTCGTGTCTCACCTCCTCCCAGTTAAATCAGAATCTCTGAGAACTAACTACAGGTGCTGGCCGTGTGCTGCCCAGGCTGAGAAATCCTGGCTTAGTGGAGGAGAGAGAGGGGTCAAGAAATAGCTCCAACATAAGGCAATCCGGGCTCTAAGAGAGAAAGGTACAAGCCTCTCGGGGAACACGAGGAAGCATCTGACTCCTCAAAGAGAGACAAGAGTCATCAGAGACTGCACAGAAAAGGTGACACACGAGCAGAGTCTTAGAAGATCAGTGGCAGCTTGCCAAGTGCACTTGGTTGGGACGGGCATTCCGGGTAGAGCAAGGAGTATGAACAAAGGCATGGATCTGTGAACAATTTTTGGAATTCTAAAATAAGCGGAAATCTTTTCCTCAAATTATACTAAGTTCTTTTTTTTAATGTTTATTTTTGAGAGAGAGAGAGAGAAAGTGTGCACACCCATGTAAGCAGGGGAGGGGCGGGGAGACAGAGAATCCAAAGCAGATTCTGCACTGTTCAAGCAGGGGCTCGAACTCAAGAACCGTGAGATCATGACCTGTGGGCGCTTAACCAACTGAGCCGCCCAGGCGCCCCCAAATTATGTTAAGTTCTAACACTTGCTGCCATTGACAAGTCAGAACCCTGCTCTTAGTCCCCGAAAGCAACTTCTGGCCTGCACATGACGAAATATTTAACATTTTATACTTATTCCTCTACTGCTGCCTGTAAACATTTAGCCTTGTGAGTTCCTGGGGCTACCTTTGAGTGCACCTGAGCTATGGCACCATGTGAGAGCGTGTCTTTCCAAAGGGGCATGGCGATGGCACCAACCAAATAGAATGGATACAACTAGATCCCCTGCTGTGCTCACCTTTAACCTTTTTGTTGCTGAAACATGGGGGTCTGATGGAGGGAATCCTAAGGGTTGGGCTGAGAAGGCCAAGTTAGCACTTGAGCGGCTCGGACGTTTTAGCAAATGCTATCACTATACAGTCGCTTCCTAGCTTCCTGTTCACCCTGGGCAAGGTGCTTAGAGCATCAGAAAACTGGCTGTTACCCCAGTCACACGCAAGATGTAGGTGAGGCTCAGAGAAATGAGGCCACCAACAAAGTAGAGATCAGGCAAAGGACAAGGGTGACAAGATGGAACACCAAAGCGTTAATCGAGTGGGGGAAGGAATCCAGATGAGGGAACATAGGGCGCCAGTAAGAGAAGAAAGGAAGGAAGACATCGTGGAAGTCAGGGACAAAACAGAGACCTGTGAGATGCTGTGGTCTGAAGCTCCTGGTATCAGATCATTGGAAAACATTTCTCTGCAGCCATCTTCAGTCCTTTCCAGTCTCTGACCCGGACTGAGGTTATGCAAAATGGCAAGAACCAAACTTCTGGTAGGGCCAGAGTTTTCTAGTTCAATCTGTGATTCCTCAGAGGGGAGAGAAGTGAAGCAAGGAATGGGCCAAATACGGCTGTCACCCATGAATGCTCACAGCTGGCCCAGGAGAGGAAGGTCCAGGAAAGAGCTACTTATGTCAGGCTTGGCTTTGGCCCCTTATCCGAAATGAGAAGTGGACAATAGGAGGCCATTGTGTATCCAATCAACTCTCAATTATCCAGGGGCAGATTCTCCACTCTGTGGGTCCCCCCCGACTCCCTTTGAGTTCCCTCCAGCTGTCTGCCCTTTGACCGTTTTCCTGCCCATCAGAGCCACTGTCAGAGGGTGGGCGGACAGAGGACGGGCAAGGAAGTAAAATTCAGATCAGTCTTTTTATAGTTGTTCCTTAGACTCTCTTGCAAAAGGGGGAGAATCATTGGTTAAACCAACATTCGGTTTATTTGGGGTTTTAATTTATCAGGGCTCTGCCTCATTCTTCATTACCATGGATAATTGGTAATTGGTTAAGTGATATTTATTCAATCTGTGGCGCCTCTGCTATTGTATCTGCCTTGTTTCATTTTAGAAGTCGTCTGCATCAGTAAATGCTATATTGAAATGATTTTCTTAATGCACTTAGAGCTCTGCTATTTTAGCATAAAACCTACATCTGCATTCCCTATATGGGGGGGGTAGTTTGGAAACAGTGGGAGAAACCACAGATATGGGGGGCATGTATCCACTGGAATATTTAAGTTAAATGCTTTACAGTTACATTTATCTCACTTTCAACTATAAGCAATTCAAATCTGAAACAGATATGTGTGGACATTTTTTAAACACCCCCCTTGAGGTTTTTGTATGGTTGAGGTGAAGGCTGAACAAATTCCGGATTCCTCTTGTATCGCGGCCTCCTCAATTCAGAAAGCATAAAACAAAGGTGATTCTCTGCCTCCTGGAGTTTAAAAAGTTGAACCCACTTATGTCTGGACAGAAAAAAATTCATTAAGTTTGGACGCACCATTCAGGTTTACAGAAGCATTTAAAATGAAATCTTATACCTAGGCAAACCAGGGCAGGGTAGATGACTTGGTTTTATTACCAGGCTACAGTAGGAGGGAAGCAGAATTTACATTTTAGAATTAGAAATAACATTCCATTGTGGTTTTCTGTGGTACTTTTATTACAAATATTCCGCGGTACTTTTATTACGAATATTCCATGGCGTTGTGAATCGTTTAGTGTTAGATATTTTTTAAAGGAATAGGACCGGCCACAATTAACCACCAAAGAGTTAGGCTGAGATGTGGACAAATTAGATCTCACACTTTGGATTTGGAATCGAGCAGCCTGGCTGAGGACGTGGCTGAGGAGTTGCCTCTGAGCACAAATCTGCCCTCTGAAGGACAGGGTGATATTCTGCAGGGCACCTGCTCTACTACAAGAAGCTCTGGGTTTGACCCCTAACTTTGTCACGTATTTGCCAGCTATTAGGAAGCATCCCCAAGCCTTGATTTCACCATGTGACAAATGGGAGTGCTAAAGGCTTCTTATTCCCTAGGATGTGAGGAAGAATTAAGTGCATGAGTGTGCCCAGCACGATGCCTGCCACATCACAAGTGCTCGATACATGTTCAGTATATTCAAGACTTGGATTCACAGCAGGGTCTTGGCGCTCTGAAAACCATCAGTAGTTGTGAAAAGAAAGTATGTGAGGAGTTGAAAAGAACGTAGCGAGAAGGAAGGATTGCATTGCATAAAATGATCTCCTCCAAAGTAACATACTTAGTTATCCATTCATTCTTTAATAAATCCGGTTATATTATGATCCCACCAGGTGCGGCAGATAACTCTATTCTTACCTTCAAGCAGAGACATGTCCTGGGTTAAATTGGCTTAGACGAGCATGTGCACCTTACAACCAGATTTTGCTGAGGGTCCTGAAATAGTTTGTTGAAATCTTAAAATATTCCCATTTCTCAGCTAGAGCGCCCCACCAGATCTAGCCAAGAGGGCAGACTGTGGGGTAGACGATTGAGCGGATATATGCCTGGTCTCTTAAAACGTATGGAACTGCTGCCTCCTGTTTGGGCATTTCGGAAAACATCTGAATTGCTTTAGATGTCTTACCATGCTAATTAAATAAAATATGACTAATTAAATGTCATAAAGCATGATGTAAACTTGTTAATGTCAGGGGAGATCTTTAAAAACAACTATCAAGATGGGCAAATTTGTCACATGTCAACATTTTTAGTTAATTTTCGCTGGTAAATAAGTAAATTTTATTTAAGAAATGTGAAAACGGGCGATGTGATTAGGGCATCCTCTATTTTGTGCCTGAGTCGACTGTGGCTTATACAGGGGGCTGGAGAGTCTCTTCTGAATAGTTAACTACCCATTTTTTCAATTAAACATAATGTTATGTTAACATCCTTAAAGAGGTAAATGATGGCACAGTAAATCCAATTAGAATACATACTTACAACTGGATTCTCTTGCAATTTTCAAAAAGCTGATTGCATTTTACATCTTCCCTGCTATTGTCAGAGCGGCTTGAGCACAAGTTGCTTGCACCCCCGCCCGGTGTCTGTGCCTTTTCGTGGTGACCTTTGCTGGAAGAGCGGCTGCAGACATCACAAACTCTCACATCAATTTGCCACAATTGGATGTGGCATCTTGCAGCTAATTTGATTTGGGAAGAAATGCACCTGGCTCTGTTTTTTCCCTATAGAATGTAGAGAGAGTTCTGAGTCCTCACAGATGCCATCTACCCGAGGAGCCCATGTGGTTTCAAGGTCTAAGCAGTTTGTCTTCGTCTCCCTAAATACAACCCCTTACAAAGGGAAAGGAGCTGAATTATTTAATGCAAAAGTAAATTAGATTGGTGGCGGGAGGGAGAACACGAGACAAAGTGAACTGAAAAATACAACTGTTGATATTACGTCCGGTCTTCTTTCCTTAAAAGAGAAGCAAGCCCTTTTAATTTGGCTACTTCTCTTTGTTTTTATCGCATCAATTAAACACAATTTCCCCCATACCAGAATTCTAAAGAAATGCCAACCTGTCAAATTCATGCTATTTGAAAGACATACAAACATACAAATAGAGTTATATGGGTTTTTTCTTTTTTTTTTTAAGTTTCAAACTGATTTGAGGTTGTGGAAAATAGATAAAATGGTAATGTGCTTAATCTATTATTGATGAATTTAAATAGATCAAAGGGCTGCTTGTTGAAGGAAAAATACACGTCTCTTTTATTCAGTGACCCACATTTTATCTCAATTATACTCCAGATATTGAAAAACAAAATAATCAACAACAACAACAACAAAAGCTGCCTTATAAATATGATTTACATTGAACAGGTGAGGATGTTCCAAAAGGTAAGGGGGAGAAAAAGAATACTGAGTATTTGTCCCAGAGACACATCAGATTTAATTTGCATGGGGAAAGTGGATTCCTGGAGAAGTAAATAAATGTGTATTGTACAGAACTCTCCAAGGGTGGCTCATATCGCCCTAAGACTTACATATAACACAGCTTATATACAGTAAAGTGGGGGCATTCTTTGGAAAAATATATCTGTTATTGTTTTTTAAGTTTACTTATTTATTTTGAGAGAACACGGGAGAGGGGCAGAGAGAGAGGGAGAGAGAGAATCCCAAGCAGGCTCCACACTGTCAGCGCAGAGCCCGACATGGAGCTCAAACTCAGGAACTGTGAGATCGTGACCTGAGCTGAAGTCAAGAGTTGGACGCTTAACCGACTGAGCCACCCAGGCGCCCCAATCTGTTATTTTTTTTTAAAGTAATCTCTACCCTCAACGTGGGGCTCAAACTCACCTGAGATCAAGAGTCACATGCTCCACTGGCTGAGCCGGCCAGGGGCCCCTAAATCTGTTATTTTTAACAGTGAGTCTACACTGGGTCAAAGGTCAAATTGAGACCATGTCACTTATATCTCCATTTTAAGAGTCTAATTCCGCATGATTCATGCACATGGAGTGGGGATGTGAATGATTCTCGTCAGGGAAGGAGGGGAGCTATAGAAAACTCTAAGCAACAAGAGGGCAAGGACCATTCTGATTTTATAGCCCTCCCCCATCTCTGGTGCCAAATCTGTAGTTGACACTCAATAAATAGTTACTGCATGAGTTCCTGAAGCTTTATAATTTCAACTCTCAGTTTCCTTTTGCGTGAATAGACCTAACCTAAATATGTCTATTAATAGCCTGGCCTATCAAGAGATGACTACAAGCTGTCTGTGCCTAGTGGATTGTCTGGTGATTTTTACTTTGAGAACTGAGAGGGTATGATTGTTGTCATCATGATTCTTTTGTATACTCTGGTTTCTGATTCCCCTTCATCTTAAATATAGGAGGTTTTATAGGAACTTTCATGGTTGTAGAGATGGAGGGCAACTCACTTTTGGCTGGTGGGAGTGAGAGATTATGTCATCTCTAACAAAAGGCGGAAGGCAGAGAAGAATTCAGAGCCAAGGAGCAGGAAGCAAACTCAAAACAAATTTCTAGAACTCTCTGCACTCCACAATTACATCACCAATGGTCCTTCCAGTCCATCTTCATTCTTTTCTCTGAACTTGTGATTTTCAGATCATTAGACAGCTCCATTTTTAAAAGCAGGAAGATACTATAACACACACATAATCATTTTGTGTAATATTCTATTTGGGTTTATAGGAGCCACAACTCAGCTCCATGAGACCAGTGACCTGGAGAAGGAAATATTTCAGGAGGTTGCTTTAACTCTTCAGAGCCTACCACACAGAGTAGGGACTCAATAAACATTTGAATGAATAAAGAATCAATTAATCAATGAGCACAGAAACTAGCATTTATGCGTCAGGAGAGGCTAGCTGCATATAGCAGATGTCAAACAAGCAAAATTACCGTGGCTCACCCCCCAAAAGTTGATTTCAACTCATGTTAATGAATTCTGGAGTCAAACGGTATGAGGTTGATACAGACGGCGGTTCTATGCTGTCTTCAGAGACACAGGCTCCTTTCTCTGCAGCTATTCTCAGAAAACGGCTTCTCCCTTCCTGATTTAGGGTAGCTGCTGGAGCGACTGCCATCACATCAGATTGAAGGTTAGAAGACAGGAGGGTAGAAGGACAAGGGAGCCCCGACAAGCCGAGGCAGCTACTGTTCGGCAGCTTGGAAGCCCCCACAACAATTCCGCTTACTTCGGCATCTAGAACGTAGTCATAGGGGCACCTGGGTGGCTCAGCCTGTTGAGTGTCCGACTTTGGCTCAGGTCATGATCTCACAGTTCATGGGTTCGAACCCCGTGTCGGGCTCTGTGCTGACAGCTCGGAGCCTGGAGCCTGCTTCCGATTCTGTGTCCCCCTGTCTCTCTGCCCCTCCCCCGCTCATGCTCGCGTGCTCTCTCTCTCTCTCTCTCTCAAAAATAAATAAACATTAAAAAAAATTTAGAATATAGTCATAAAGCCATATGTAGCTGCAAGAGAGGTTTGGAAATACAGTCTTTTGTCCAAGCCTGGAATTCAAGTTCTAGTACTAAGGAAGAGAGGGCAAATGGATATTGGGTTAGGCAATAATATCCACTACCTTAGCCTATGCTCTGCAATAGAGATTTGTAAAAAAAAAAACAAAAACAAAAAAAAATGAATTGATTCCTCCATCTGGACTGATTATTCATTTCCTCCACATACCTGTCAGGAGCAGAAGAGGAAGAGGCAAACGGTTTCTTTAAGCATAAATGTCAAAGGCATTGAATGATAGCACAGCGTTGCTACGTGCCAAGTACTGTTCTAAATACTTTACCTATATTAATTCATTTACTTTTTACAACAACCCTAGGAGAAAAGTCCTTTTACTCTCCTCATGTTACAGATAAGCCTCTAAGACACAAAAGGGCTGGCTGACTCACTTGCCCAAGGTCAATATATGTGACGGCAAATATGTAAAGAGCCAAGATCAAACTGAGTCAGTCTGAGTCTTAACTTACTCATCAAAAGTTGCCAAAGAAAGACTGAACAATCTAACATAAAGTTAGAGAGCAGATTCTTAGGTTTTCTCAAAATGCAACATCTTCATCAAAACATGAGATGAAGTAAAACTCAAGAATTAAAGTCCCATCCTTTTCTCTCACTCGCCATTTCGTTAACATTTTCTTAATGCTCCTAGAATGCTATTTTTTTTTATTTTTTTATTTTATTTTTTTTCCCAACGTTTATTTATTTTTGGGACAGAGAGAGACAGAGCATGAACGGGGGAGGGGCAGAGAGAGAGGGAGACACAGAATCGGAAACAGGCTCCAGGCTCTGAGCCATCAGCCCAGAGCCCGACGCGGGGCTCGAACTCACAGACCGCGAGATCGTGACCTGGCTGAAGTCGGACGCTTAACCGACTGCGCCACCCAGGCGCCCCTAGAATGCTATTTTTTATCATGTTTTTGTTCGTGGTAGATGGTTCAAAGAAACAAACATTAGAAAAACTTGAAATATACTTTGGGGATGAAATGATTCAAATTTTATTCTCCTCATTTTAGCCATACATTCTCGGAGCACACACATGAGTCTCAAAGCTAAATATGTAGAACCATGAAAACATGGGACGTGAAAGAAGGCAGACACAAAAGAACACATATTGTATGATTCCATCTATAAGAATTGTTCAGAATAGGTAAATCTATAGGCACAGAAAGTACAGCTGGGGGTGGGAGGAAGGGATGGGCATAGACTGCTAATGGGATTGGGTTTCTCAGGAATGGCGGTCAGGAATATATTCTAAAATTAGATTGTAGTGATGGTTGGACAACTCTGAATATACTAAAAACCACCGAATCATATCCTTTGAAGTGGGTGAATTGTATGTTTGTTGACGATCTCTCCACAAAACTTTTTAAAAAGAAAAACAAAAGCTAAATATTTAACGGTCAGTGCAAGTCCTGAGGGCCTGCCATGCTGATAGCTCTGTGGCTGCGTGGGCCTCAATAGCTTGTGGTTACAACCCGGTTTGGCCTTCCTCTTCTGTGCCCATCTTCTCCCCAGGCAAACTGGCAGACCCACTGTCCCCTAAACACAATTGTGGGGCGCTTGTTTTTTAACTTGTTCTTTGTTGACTTTCCTGCCATCTTGGATTGCCTTTCCCAGCTGCTCTCTGCCTGTCCTTCAAGGCCAGCTCAAATCTTACCACAAAACTGCTGACCCACAATGTTGCTCCTCTCTCAGCATTCCTGACATCAGTAGATGCCACCACCATCCAGTTAGTTAGTCCCCCTGTTTCCTCCCTTCCTCTTATTCTCTGCACAGGGCCCTGTTAACATAAATGTCAAATGTGCCTTGAATCCATTCCCTCCCCCGTTTCTACTGCCATCGCCTCCTCAGGCTACCTCAATAAGCTTTCTGAACTGGTTTCCCCACTCACATTCTGCTTCTTGGGCTCTTTATTAATCTGTTTTTCTCACTTTCTAAACTCTCATTTGGGTTCCTGCAAAATACATTTCTGCTTCATAGGGACTACAAACTGCAGCTGTTCCTATTAGGTTCTACCCATAGGGGGTCCTTAAGGGACACCTGAAGGCAGAAGGAGAAGTGAAGCAAAGGCTCAAAAAAGAGGTAAGGTATTCTACCTTAGAATAAGCTACCAGCTGCCAGTGTTCCATGGGAAAACCCAGAGGAAACCCCTTTCCTGAAGCAATCACCAATGCAGCAGTAAACAGACACCCACCACTATTGAGATGGCTGTCCTCCATAGCAGAGATCAGCAAACTCTTTTTACAAAGGGACTGAGAATAAATATGTTATGCTTTGCAAGCCATACGGTCTCGGCCACAACGACTCAACTCTGCTGTTGTAGCACAAATGTAGACAATATGTAAGTGAATGAACATGGCTGTGTGTTCCGATAACACTTTACTTACAAAACAGGCAATAGGCTGGATTTGGCACGTGTGCAGTAGTTTGCCAATCTCCAAGTGATAGGTGATAACCGATGGTAGACCATGTTGTTCGCGAACTGAGCTCATCGATAGCATTGAGGGTGATAGAATCCTAAAATAATAGAGGCGAGGTAGTGGCACTTAAAAATGAGAAGCAAAGTGAGTGCACATATCATAATAGGCAGCAAGGTTAGATTGGCAGCAAAGAAGGCCTGACCTCAGAGATGTATGAAGATGGTTAATAGGATACGGAATACCTAGGGACAAGGCAGATGGGTAGCCCACGAGGATTTTGCTCAATTTATAAAATGAAATTTAAAAAATCAAAGATAGATAATCAGGAGACTAAAGAAAGCTGCCCTAATATTTAGCCATGATCCTTCACCTGATTTTGAACATTGAGCCGGTTCTCAATCCAGAACTCATTGACTACAGAAGACAATAGGTCCCGTGGGAAAAGGCCTGGCAACAGAATGGCAATAATATACAGTAAGGATTCCTTTGGTCCTTACCTGAAGGGACCAATGACCATTCATTCACGTAACCATACACTAAGCAAAGGTAAAAGTCAAGATTCTTGAGGACTGTTAGACAAAACCTCCACATTTTATGGACTCTACCTGGGCACCTGAAACATTATCAGGGGTGCCTCGTTAGAGTGGGAGCATATGGGAGCCAAGGAAGTTAGGCCTGAGTTTGGTTACTTAGTCCACTGAATCCACAGATTCATCTGATCATCATATCCATGGTCCCCAAATGCATACATACAATGGACACACTTGGTAATTGGCAGAGTTCTATATGGGTTACTTGGCCAACAGTGTAAGAGCTGTCATAGTGGAGAAAGATACATGGAAACCTCTGAAACTGGCTCATCGACACAAAATAAAACATCGAAACAATTTCACATCCCAGGAAAAGAATGGTAGAGATTAGTGCCACCTTCCGACCTACCAGTCTGGTCCCTACAAAAACCAGATGGATCCTTGTGGACACCAGTGGACAACTGCAAGTTCAATCAAGTAGTAGCCCCAGCGACAGCTGTTGTGCCAAATGCAGCATCATTGCTGGAGCAGTTTTATGAAGGCATTCTTTTCCATCCATACAAGGAAGGGGGATCAAAACCTATTTTCATACACAAGGGATGGATAAGAGTGTATTTTTATAGGTTTGTCCCCAGATATATCAACTCTTCTGCCCTGTGTTATAATATATTCCAAAGGTATCTGACCATCCTCAGATACCACGAAGCATCACATTGGTCCACTCTCTCAATGACATACGGTCATCAGACTAGATAAGCAGGAAGTAATAAGTGTGGTGGAGGCTTTCATAAGATCCATGTATTCCAGTGTGTCAAAGATAAACCCTGTGAAGATTCATAATCCTCACACGTTAAAAAATTTTGTAGGAGTTCAGTAGTCCAAGACATCTGGGTAAATATTCTCCACAGTGTGCCTCTCTTACCTCTGCCTCTAGGAAGAAAACCCCATGTCTTTTGGGGTCTAGAAGAAGTGTGTTCTTTTTTTTTTTTAATGTTTATTTATTTATTTTTGAGACAGCATGAGCAAAGAAGGGGCAGAGAGAGGGGGAGACAGTATCTCAAGCAGGCTTCTCACTGTCAGCTCAGGGCTCAATGTGGGCTCAAACCCGTGGGTCATGAGACCATGACCTAAGCTGAAACCAAGAGTAGGACGCTTAACCACCTGAGCCACCCAGGCACCCCTAGAAGAAGTGTATTCTAAATGTTTGAGTATTACCCCAATTAGCTGACCAGGTGACATGGAAGGCTGCCAATTTTGGTAGAGCCCAGAGCAGTACAGGGCTCTGAAGTAGACCCAGGCCCCCGTGCAAGAAGCTATGCCATTTGGGGCACCTAGGTGGCTCAGTTGGTTAAACATCTGACTTCAGCTCATGTCATGATCTCACAACATGTGGACTCAAGCCCCACATCAGGCTCTGTGCTGACAGCTCAGAGCCTGGAGCCTGCTTTGGATTCTGTGTCTCCCTCTCTCTCTACCCCTAACCCGCTCACACTCTGTCTCTCTGTCTCTCTATCTCTGTGTCTTTCTCTCTCTCTCTCTCTCAAAAATAAATAAAAACATTAAAAAAAAAAAAAAGAAGCATGCCATTTGGGCCATATAACCTGGCGACCATATGCTAGAGATATCTGTGTTGAGAGACAATTTTCCATGGCTTTTTGTGTTATTGCATGCAAGGTGAGTGATGCACTATCTGCCATTTGTTCTGGACTAATCTTTTCAAAGATGTTTGTATAGCAAACAGCTTAGAAGATAAAGATAGTACTTCTCTCTAGAGGAATGAACAGGCATACTTACTGCCCACTATAAAGCATTTGGGTTCCCTAAATGCAGGGTCCCCCTACGCATTGTGGATACAACTGTGATGTGACACTCTTTGCAACACCTTATGGGAATTGGGGTTCAGACACTCAGTTCAAAAATGCTAATATTCTGGCTACTGCTACAGCTGAATAAACTACTCTTCATCTCTGACCCAAAAGCCTCATGTCTTCTACCAGCCTCCATGAAATGGTGGCAGGCTAACTTGTTAGCATGCAAGTAGGGTAAAGTTTCAGACCCTTCACACTTCTTGAAACTGTGATGGAAACAGACACTGTGCAGTCTATGGCAAACCCCGATAGAAGAGTCATAATATAGACCCCTAGGGTCCTGGGCAGAGAGCAAAAGAGAATTTTTTTAATTAAGGACTTGACTCACATGACAGTGGGGGATGTCAGGTTTACAGCCTGAAATCTGTAACGCAGGCTGAAAATTCAGGTGAGAGTTGATATTGCAGTCTTGAGGTCAAATTTCCAGCAGGCTGAAAACTCAGGCAAGGTTTTTGTGTTTCAGACTTAAGGAAAACTCTCTTCAGGAAACCTGTCTTGCTCTAAAGGTTTTCAACTGATAGTACGAGGTCCATTCACATTATTGGATGGTAATCTATTTTGCTGAAAGCATAGTGATTTAAATTTTTTTTAACCTTTATTTATTTTTGAGACAGAGAGAGACAGAGCATGAACGGGGGAGGGTCAGAGAGAGAGAGAGAGAGAGAGAGACAGAATCTGAAACAGGCTCCAGGCTCTGAGCTGTCAGCACAGAGCCCGACGCGGGGCTCGAACCCACAGACCGCGAGATCACGACCTGAGCTGAAGTCGGACGCTTAACCGACTAAGCCACCCAGGTGCCCCAGCATAGTGATTTAAATGTTATTACACGTTAAAAACAAAACAAAAACAAAAACAAAAAAACCTTCACAGCAACATCTAGCCTGGTGTTTGACCAAACAACTGGGCACCACAGCCTAGCCAAATCAACATAAAATTAATTGTCACGCCAATCAAGCTGTAAAGCTCCCCAGGAATGGCTCCCCTGTTGCCCCTGCCCCTCAGTCTAACTCCTGACCCCCCACTGCCTAACCCTGCTTCCCCTACTTTCTCACTAATTTTGTTCCCAAGAGCAACCCCCCAGTAAAACTTCTGTACGTATAACTCCTTCTGAGAGTCTGTTTTCTCAGACTCCTGAAATAATACAGAGATACCATAATGAACAAAACATACTACCCAGAATAATAACCAAGTCTAAGTCAGCAGCTGACTCCCAGAAGTGTTGTTACTTTTTAAAATATTTGAAATCACACAGTCTGTAATCTTTGAGAGAAATGAGGCAGTCTTATGATATGTTGAAAAAGCCACTTGACTCCAAGAATAAAACAACTGATGGATTCAACAGAAACCAAATAATGGTTTAAAACAACAACAACAACAACAACAACAACAACAACAACCCAATACCTCTCTTACTTGTTTTTCTTTGTCTGCTTTTATGTCTGAGCAGGAACTGCTTAGAGTTTAGAGCTTCAAGCCCTCGATCTGTTACTCTTATCCATGCACATGTTTTGGGAGTGTGTGCCCACAGACATTCAGCAGATGGTCTCAGGCTGGACATCTGGAAGTCTCATCAGATTAGGGGGCACAAATTTGTGATAATAGATTTAATTCAGTTTTTGCTTCACATTTTTTTGGCTGGTTTAAAGACCCTGGGGTCAGTATGTAACTTGGCAAGAGTTTTACAAAAATTGTTCTGAATTTACCATCAATGGGCTGATCTTACACAATATTTTGTTTGTGCAACTCAGAGCAGCTGGGTAAAAGCTAATGAAAGGAATGCAATTATGGGGGGGGGGGCGGGGGGTACATGTAAGCCTTATTAATGCATTAGTCATTCTCTGCGCACCCCTGACCATCCATCCCACATGTGCTGCTGCATAATGAGTGCAAGATAACCTTGGGGGAGCGTGGCCATCTTCCTTTATTTTCTGATTTGAGACTCTAGAAGGTGTGTTCATTTTGACAATTAAGGGACAACGAAGCAATAAACGTAACCACATAATTGTGTATTATTATTAGCAATAGTCTGATATAAGCCTCAAGAACAAAAATGTAAATGAAGAAAAGGTTCATCCTAATACAACACTCACCTGAGGTTAAAAGAAGCTTTCTCTCTCTCTCTTTTTTAAGTTTATTTATTTTGAGAGACAGAGAGAGCATGAGTGGGAGAGGAGGAGAGAGAGAGAGAATCCCAAGCAGGCTCCTCCTGTCAGCGGAGGAGCTTGAGGCAGAGCTCAGTCTCAGGGCTGTGAGATCATGACCTGAGCCGAAATCAAAAGTCAGGTGCTTAACTTACTGAGCCACCCAGGCACCCCTGAAGCTTTTTCTTCTCATCATCAAAAAGAGTATTATACATCAAGTATTTGTATATAGGAGATTATGCATTTTCCATACTTCTTTCATGGTATCTGCCCCCAACTTTCATTCAAACAATATTTTAAATGGATGGATGGATTTCTTTCTCTTATTTATTTAAAGCTAAGATGAGAATAAGCCAAGAAGAAAAAGACTAACAACCCATTAACAAAGTAATCAGGGGTGCCTAGATGGCTCAGTCGGTTAAGCGTCTGAATTCAGTTCAGGTCATGATCCCATGGTTCATGAGTTTGAGCCCAGCTTCAGGCTCTGTGCTGACAGCTCAGAGCCTGTAGCCTGCTTCAGATTCTGTGTCTCCCTCTCTTTCTTCCCCTCCCCCGCTCAAGCTCTGTCTCTTTCTCTCAAAAATAAATAAACCTTTAAAAACAGAAAGTAATCAAAGAATATAAACATCAATAACAGGAGAAGAAATCTCAATAGCCAATAAACATATAGAAAGAAGGGCATCCTCAGTATTAATTAGGGACATCAAATTAAATAACAATGAGATGCCATATCACACTCTTCAGATTTGCAAGAATGTAAAGAATGACCGATGATTCCAAAGATTTGCAAGAACCCTCAGACATCCCGCTTGTAGGTTTACACCCTAGACAAGGACACCAGTTTACCCATGTTCATTGCAGCATTGTTGGAAATAACAAAAACAAAAACAAAATTGCAAACAACCCAAGGGTCCCTCAATGGAAGAAGGGAAAAATACATTGTGGCGAATTTATACAATGGGATACTATACAACAGCCAAAAGGGATAAATTTACAGTGACATCTACAAACAAGGATAAATCTCAGAAGCAGTGACCAAAAGAGGTAAATTGCAGGAATTTAGAAAAAATGCCCCTCAAAAAGTTGAGTAAAAACTGAAGAAAAAGTTTGGATGTTTACTTATACAAAATATGTAGAAAAAAATGACTAAATATGCATGGGAATGATAACCACTGAAATAATGAGTATGGTCACCACCAAGGAGGAAGGTTCAGAAGTAGAATTGGGGTTCAATAATGGCTTCAGCTGTATCTATAATATTTATATTGGGGGGCATCTGAAGAAAATAAGGCAGTATATAAGGCTGGTGCTCTTTCCATAGTTTTCTATTTGTTTCAAGTATGTTTAAAATATATGATGATTTTTTTTTAAAAAATCAGTATTTAAAATAAAGGAATCAAGTTTAGGGGCACCTGGGTGGTTCAGTGAGTTAAGCCTCCAACTTCAGTTCAGGTTATGGTCTCATGGTTCACAAATTCAAGCCCCACATCAGTCTCTGTGCTGACAGCTCAGAGCCTGGAGCCTGCTTCAGATTCTGTGTCTCCCTCTCTCTGTCTCTCTTCCGCTCATGCTCTGCCTTTCTCTCTCTCATAAATAAATAAACATTAAAAAAAAACAATCAAGTTTGTTTAGAAATCTTAAAGATCAGCTCTCTTGAACTCCATAAATTCAATAATGTGAGGGAAGACATGAGCTAACTCTAACACAAGCCCAGCAAGCAGACTCCCAGCTGCTTCTTTTCCAGATTTCCAATGAAAAATCACCAAAGACAGCATGATTTGTCTAGGAGAGCTGAGCTCATCCTCTCCCAGAGAGTGTGCTAAATTTCCCTTCATTTCATTGCTTACACAAATTTAAAAAAAAATATGTGAAGCTGCCTCTTCCATAAGCCTAGTTTGGCAAAGTCTGCATTAGTAGAAATCCCATCAACTACCAAGCTTCTGGTTTTAATTCTGCCACATACTATAAATATTTTTACTTGGAATTATTCACACATACAGGTGCACACACATACAGGCACACACACACACACACACCTCCCCACACCTGCCTAGGGCCTTGGAGCAAACATGACCTGATCCAGACTTTATTTATTTCTTAAAAAACAAAACCAACAAAAATCCAAAACCTTCCCCTGCCACCTCTGATTACGATAGCAATACATGTCCTTTGTAGGAAATTCAAGAGGTGTTGAAAAGCACTTTCCAAATCAAAAAAATCACTTGTAATCCCAAGACTCAGAAACAACCACCTTTAACACACCCACATTATCATTTTCTAGGTTTGGTCTATGTATATAAATACTTAACACACACACACAATTGGAATTATACTGTGTCTCCTGTTTTGCATTTTTCTCACCCAACAACATATTTCATTCCATTATCTATCTGGAGCATCATTTTTATGGTTCACATAGTATTCCCTTGTGCAGTGTTCCACAATTTAAAGAATCTTCCTTTGTAGGGCATTTACATATTGCCAGATTGCTGTTCCTGAAAGCCTGAACCAATTTAAACCCCTATCAGCAGTCATGAAAATGTCCATTTCCCTCTTGCCTTCACAACACTGCTGACCAAGTGTTTTTCTTCCTCCACAGAAAGATAACCAGAGACTCTCATTACAAGTCATGAGCTTGGAGAGAGGGATTTACTTCGTTACCAACACTTTTGAAATGTGTCGAAAGTGCCGCTTAATTACTAGAGAATTGTTATGCGGTTTTTTCTATTCAGTACAAGATATTAGAGCAGTGGTTGACACTGAGGATTTCAGGATAATGTTGATTTTAGTTAACAGGCTCTTCCCACTATGTAAGCTCCTTGGGGCCAGAGCCTATGCCTTATTTATTGTTGTATCTCCAGCATCTCACACATAAAAGGCTTTCAGTAAACGTCTGTTGAAGTCAAGAATAAAAGAAAGTTAAATCCACGTCAGGCAAACCAATGGTCAGTCATGCTATGGAAATTACTTTATGTGTCAAAGCTGTGTTTTTGAAATAACATGAAAATTGGATTTGACTTTTCTAGTTTAAAAACTTTGGTTCTTTGTGTTATTCTCAACTGCTACATTTATTTTAGGACACTAGACCCTGACTATATCTACGCGGGGTAGTGGAAAAACATAAGAGTAAAATAATGGCACATGCTTTGTCTGGCGATATAAGTAGCCTAAGGACTAGAGACGTTTTGGGGATGGGGGCGGGGGGGGGGGGACTAGCGACGTTTTCAAATGACTTAGGCTGTTGCCTGAGTTTTTGGTCTACACTGAGAATACTCATGTCCTTGGCAGTGAGGAAAGACTATCTCAGCCGCCAGCATAGGTTCCTAATGAGAAAGACCCAAACACTGGCTGCAGAGAGGCAGTGAGGAGCTCCAACTTCAAACCAAAGCAAGACTGCCTCGACCACATGCCAGACCAAAAATGGAGCTGTGTCTTCCCAGCCACTCACAGACGAACACAATTCCAGGAATTCTTTTGGGGTAGATTCGTAATAAGCTGCGGAATGCCTATAGAAACAGCCACAATTGGTGTTCTATAGCAAGACATATTTTTAGATTCAACTTTCAACTCTGGTCACACAGAGCACGGGCTCTGGACATTGTCTTCGCATCCTCTTTCCCAGGATTTTCTCAAATTGCTGGAGTGGGGGAGGAGAGGTTACGACCCTTACAGGGTCACAGAGAGGAAACCAGCAAAGCATCAAGTAGAGTTTTTTGAAGCCACGGTGAGGGCGAGATTCTCTGCTGTCAGTGATCCCCACTGATGTCTTCACTGCCATCCAAACCGCAGAATTCCCCAGTCTTCTCTCCATTTATCAGTAATGACAGCTGCCTCTGGTTTAAAACTTAACCAAGAGCCAGGCACCATTTAGGTGCTTTGGTTTCCAGTGCTTCCTCACATTTTTCACATCAAAAAATGCAGAAAATGATACTATTTGTGCAGCTAGTGCACAGGCTGAGAGGATCTGGAAGCTCCAGGCCTCATGCAGCTGGTCTGTCATCTGAAAAATACAGTATCATGCCACTCTTGTGATCCATTTGTGACACACCATCGGGAAACTCTGCTTTATAGGGTTATCTCATATAGTGAACATAGTTCTATGGGTTATGAGTATCATCCCAATTCATAGATGAAGCTCAGAAAGACTAAGTGCCTCATGCCTTGATCATATCAGCTAGTTAAGAATTCAGACTCGGGAGTTGTAGACCATATTATTTATTCACAATTCTTTTTTTTAATTTTTAATGTTTATTTATTTTTGAGAGAGAGAGAGAGCATGAACAGGGAGAGGAGCAGAGAGAGAGGGAGACACAGAATCCAAAGCAGACTCCAGGCTCTGAGCTGTCAGCACAGAGCCGGACGCGGGGCTCAAACTCACAAACTGAGAGAACATGACCTGAGCCGAAGTTGGATGCCTAACCGACTGAGCCACCTGGGTGCCCCTATTCACAATTCTTTATTCCTTTCCTACCCTCACAGTGCTTCCTTGAAGATAGAAAATATTTCTCTATGCTATTAACTTTGGGCTTGGACATATGACTCGCTTTAGTCAAAAAATGTGAGTGGATATGCCAAAGCCAAAGAGGGGCTCCAATCTCATAAAGATATCTGCACTCGCATGTTTACTGCAGCATCACTCAGAATAGCCAAGATATGGAAACAATGTAAGTGTCCATCGATGGATGCATGGATAAAGAAATGTATACACACACACACACACACACACACACACACACACACACACAGTGGAATATTATTCAGTCTTGAGAAAGAAGGAAATCTTGCCATTTGCAATAACTTGGATGAAATTTAAGGGCATTATGCTAAGTGAGATAAGTCAGATGGAAAAAGACAGCTACTGTACCATGTGACTTATATGTGGAATCTTGAAAAGTCAAACTTCCAGGGACGCCTGGGTGGCTCAGAAGGTTGAGTGTCCAACTCCTGATTTTGGCTCAGGTCATGACCTCACGATTCTTGGGTTTGAGCCCCATGTCAAGCCCCATGTTGGGCTCCACTCTGATGATGCAGAACCTGCTAGGCATTCTCTTTCTCCCTCTCTCCCTCTCGGCCCCTCCCCCCTAAAATAAATAAATTAAAACCTAAAAAAAAAGTCAAGCTTCCAGCTCTAAAATTAACAAATTTGGGGATCTAATATACAGCACAGCGATTGTAGCTAATAATACTGTATCAAATACTTGAATGTTGTTAAGAGAGTGCATCTTAAATGTTCTCACCACAAAAAAAGATGGTAATTATGGGATGGGATGGAGGTTTTGCACTATACACATGTATCAAATCAACACATTGCACACCTTAAACTTATATAATGTTATGTGTTAATGATATCTCAATAAACCTGGGAGACAACAAACAAAAAAGCTCCAAATGCACCTGCATACTATTAGCTTGACCTCTTAGGCTCCTGCCATCTGCCACAATAACGTGCCTTAGACAGAAGTACTAGAATGAAGATATGTGAGCAAAACCAAGCAGAGCTATTGCCAGCCTGTAGATGTGAAATTAAGAAATATCGTAAAACCCCGTGCTGGGACTTACACAGCACAAGCTGACCGATGCATGAGGTGTGCCTGGGTCGGCAATCCGGGCCATTTCCATCTTGCCCCATTGCTTCTCACCCCAGTCCCTCAAGCTCTCCCCACATCAGCCTATTTCCTGGTACTTTTATTTTTCGTAGCCCCAGTAAAAGAACCTCTCTTTTTGTCTTTTTTCTAGTTGTGATACAACTAGGCCACTCAGAAAATCCCAACACGAAAGTAAGATGAATGATTCGTTGCAAATGAGTAACAATCATAAAGTGCCTTCACTTATGTCACTATTGTTTCCATACTTACTACTCATGACATAGGCAGGACATTCTTGACATACTTCAGTACTCAATGCTGTTTACGGAATGGGACAGTCAACCAGTATTCATTTTGCTTAAGGGAAAAAAAGACTCAAAGATTAATAATAATAATAATGATGATGATCATGATAATCTTTGGGTTTGTTGCTTAGCCATGAGACCATTTCTGTGCTAAATGCTATTTGATCCCTACAACTATCCTAAGAGGCAGGTACTTGAGAGACAGCCAGTTGTGCCCCAATGACCATTTTTCCTGACTTCCTTTAGTAATTAGAAACCAGGAGCTAGGCACATGGCTATCAGCAAATACCACATTTTCCAGGCTTCTTTGCAGTTGGTTGTGGCCCTGTGGCTAAGGTTTGGCCAATGGAATTTTTTTTTAACGTTTATTTACTTTTTTTGAGACAGAAAGAGACAGAGCAGGAACGGGGGAGGGTCAGAGAGAGAGAGGGAGACACAGAATCTGAAACAGGCTCCAGGCTCTGAGCTGTCAGCACAGAGCCCGACACAGGGCTCAAACTCACGAACCGCGAGATCATGACCTGAGCCAAAGTCGGACGCTTAACCAACTGAGCCACCCAGGCGCCCCAGCCAATGGAATTTAAACAACTTCCGACTCATGCTGGGTTTTTAAATTTTTTTTTTTAACAGTTGACTTCTCCAAGAGCTACATTAAATGTTTATTTATTTTTGAGAAGTGGGGGAAGGGCAGAGAGCGAGGGAGACAGAAGATCCGAAGCGGGCTCTGCACTGAGAGCAGACAGCCTGATGCAGGGCTGGAACCCACGAATTGAGAGATCATGACATGAGCCAAAATTGAACTTTTAACCCCTGGGCCATCCAGGTGCCCCCCAAGTCCTACTCTTAAAAGAAAAGTGGTGTGGCTTCCCTTTTTCTTTTCCTCCTTCCCTCTGGTTAGAAGCAGACTTAATAGCAGTAACTGAAACTTTGATCATGAGATCAGAACCCAGTGTACATGAAAAAGGAATAAAATTGTATGTTTTAAGCCACTGAAGTTTGAGCATTCTCTCTCTCTTTCACACACACACACACACACACACACACACACACACACACAGAAACCTATCATCTATCCTAACTGATATAGTAGGTATTATCACTTTTTTGGTTGGGGAAATTGAAGTTAAGATTGATTAACTTGGGGCGCTTGGGTGGCTCAGTCAGTTAAGCCTCCGACTCTTGGTTTCCGCTCAGGTCATGATCTCCCAGTGTTGTGGGTTCGAGCCCCACATCGGGCTCCGTGCTAACAGAGCGGGACCTGCTTGGGACTCTGTCTCCCTCTCTTTCTGCCCCTCCTCCACTTGCACTATCTGTGTCTCTCTCAAAAGAAACAAATAAACTTAAAAAAAAATTGATTAACTTACCCCATGTCACCCAATGATAAGCACTAGAGCCAGGACTGGGATCGACGTCTGACTGATGCCCGAGGCCAAGCTCTTGGCCACTGTGTCACCAGCCTCCACGGGTCAATTTTTCAATGGGGGGGGGGGGGCTCAGTTTTTTCTTACTCCATTGCTAAGATTTCAACTACAAGTACTATATATACTGCAGAGTGTAAAATTCTCTCACCCATTAGGAAAGAAACCTTCTTCAGATGCTACCAAAGATGGAAGGATACTATTCTTTGGCATGGAAGAATGCTCTTCAACTGCTTCCCTAGCCAGGATGTTGCAAGAGAATGAATCAGGGCAGTCTACCCCATGGGCGGACAAAAATGAGATGAGGGCCCCATGTGACCCTTTGGATACACAGGAAGAAAATACTAAAACCTCTGCTTGTACTCGTAGTTTTCACTTTAAAAGCCAGAAATGTAACTTCAGTAACATGTAAAATGTGGGTTGGCATTGCTGTTGTGTTTGGTCCCTCATTCAGAGATTCTTACATTTAATAGGTCTCTCCCAGGGAAAGGGCAAGAGCATTCAGAGGGCTCTTCTCATGATTGTTTGCTGATGGTATATTGAAGCATATTGCAATTTACCGTATGCCCAGTTTAACAGACCACGAATGATATTTTCTAGTGTTAATTCAGCTAGAAAAGTGGAAATGTACCTTAAAGGGAGAAATCACTAACGGAAGGGCGTGCCAACAAACCAGGCACAAACAATTTGAAAATGGCAACGTTCACTCTGCTTCTACTAGAAAGGCTCTTCAGGTACAACAGGTGTTTTGTTTTGTCTTGTCTTTAAGATGATATAATCAGGCCTGACAAAAGTCAGCTAAACAATTTTAAAATTATCAAGAAATATCCTATTTTCAGTATGGGTTAACATACACTCTCCTTAACACGGACTCTCACCCTAAGCATGTATTGAGCCTTGAGATACTGGCTGCTGAAGAGTATCAAGTCATCAGGATGAGCAATGTATCTTGTGCTACAGGCGACTTTTGTTTCCTCATGCTAAAATTGTTACTTTTGTATATGTCTTGTGATTTAATACTATAAAAGAACAGTAGTCTGTGGTATATAAATATATATACTTTCATATGAATACTAAGTGGACATCATTTACATATGATTTTGAGAGTGCATGCTTTAAAAAGTTTTGCTGATGGGGCGCCTGGGTGGCTCAGTCAGTTAAGCGTCCGGCTTCGGCTCAGGTCATGATCTCACAGACTGTGAGTTCCAGGCCCATGCTGGGCTCTGTTTTGACAGCTCAGAGCCTGGAGCCTGCTTCATATTCTGGGTCTCCCCCTCTCTCTGGCCCTCCCCCGCTTGTGCTCTGTCTCCTCTCTCTCTCTCTCTTTCTCTCAAAAATAAACGTTAAAAAAAAATTTTTTTTAACGTTTATTTATTTTTGAGACAGAGAGAGACAGAGCACGAACGGGGGAGGGTCAGAGAGAGAGGGAGACACAGAATCTGAAACAGGCTCCAGGCTCTGAGCTGTCAGCACAGAGCCCGACGCGGGGCTCGAACTCACGGACCGTGAGATCATGACCCGAGCCGAAGTCGGACGCCCAACCGACTGAGCCACCCAGGCACCCCAAACTTTTTAAATTAAAAAAAAATAATTTTAGGGGCACCTGGGTGGCTTGGTCCATTAAGGTCCGACTTCGGCTCGGGTCATGATCTCACGGTCCGTGAGTTTGAGCCCCGCGTCGGGCACTGTGCTGACAGCTCAGAGCCTGGAGCCTGTTTCAGATTCTGTGTCTCCCTCTCTCTCTGACCCTCCCCCGTTCGTGCTCTGTCTCTCTCTGTCTCAAAAATAAATAAACGTTTGGGGCGCCTGGGTCGTGCAGTCGGTTAAGCGTCCGACTTCAGCCAGGTCACGATCTCGCGGTCCGTGAGTTCGAGCCCCGCGTCAGGCTCTGGGCTGATGGCTCAGAGCCTGGAGCCTGTTTCCGATTCTGTGTCTCCCTCTCTCTCTGCCCCTCCCCCGTTCATGCTCTGTCTCTCTCTGTCCCAAAAATAAATAAACGTTGAAAAAATAAATAAATAAATAAATAAACGTTTAATAAATAAATAAATAAATAAAAAGTTTTACTGATAAATGACACAATCAAAAAGGATAGTCTGGCCTATCAGAAGGATGAGTCTATCGATTTTCCCAGCTAAGGGCGCAAGCCTCTCTGGCCTTTATCATAAGAGTTGGATGCATAGGGCTAAACATGAGGAGGGAAACATGACACATAAGCCCTCAACTCTTGGTCTTGGAAAAGACAGATTTCTTTCCATATGCTTTATTTTTCCTCAGTGCAATAACCTGTTAAATAATGGAATCAAATTATTTCACATCGGACCAGCACATATTGGATAAACCAAAATGGGTTAAAATGAAATTTCTGGATGATGGTGTATTGTGCATGTGGAAAGTGTCAAACCAAGCTAGTGTCATTTTTATGTACAAACAAGTGTTGCCAACCATCTTTGAATAATGCATTGTTGCATTTAATGAGTGTCTACAATGAGGGGAAATTTTTGTCCATGTTCTAGTTAATCTTTGCAGCACTAACAATAAAACAAACACATACATCTTTGTGGCAGGTGCTGCTATAAGCATTTTGCATGTATTAACTCATTTTGTTCTCACATGAACTCTCCAAGGGATTGTCCCCATCTTCCAGATCAAGAAACTGAAGCATAGAGAATTGAAGTATTTCACCCAAGCCCAATAGTACATGGCAGAGTCAGGATTCAACCCTAAACAACCTAACCCCAACTTCACCCTTTTAGCCATACGTTCTACTACTAACAACCTAACAAGGCGCATATTATTAGCTCCATTTTAGAGATGCGAAAGTTGAGGCACTGGGTGGTAAAACCAGGACTTGAATTCAACCTAACTCAATCCAAAGTCTCTGGTCTCACCACCATACCTTGGTGCCTTCCTAATGCTAATATTGTCAACATTGGTCCAGTTCCTGGAGAATGTTGGGAAAGCAATACTTTATCTTGTTAACAAATCCATTCTTTATAGAAATATAAATGTCAGCTCCGCCATTTTCTTATTGTTTTGATTGCAAAAGTCAGAAATTTAACTTAAAGGTTTTTTTCCCTTTTAGAAAAGTATTTTTAATTCAGAAAAAAAATTTATATTGCGTGTGTACAGCTCAATGAACTTTTATAAACTGAGAACTTGTACTCTCCTCAATCTGCAGTTTCTCTCTTTTTTTAAAAGGTTTATCTCACTCATTTTGAGAGAGAGAGCACACAGGAGGGGCAGAGTGAGAGGGAGAGAGACAGAATCCCATGCAGGCTCCGCACTGTCAGCGTGGAGCCCGATGTGGGGCTTGAACCCACCAACCGTGAGATCACAACCTGAGCCAAAATCAAGAGTCCGACACTCAACCAACTGAGCCACGCTGGCGCCCCTGCAGTTTCTCTTTTTTTTTTTTTTTTTTTAATTTTTTTTTAATGTTTATTTACTTTTAAGAGTGAAAGAAACAGAGTGAGAGCAGGGGAGGGGCAGTGAGAGAGGGAGACACAGAGTCTGAAGCAGGCTCCAGGCTCCGAGCTGGCAGCACAGAGCCCGACACGGGGGTCAAACTCACGGGCCCGAGATCATGACCTGAGCTGAAGTCAGAGGCCCAACCGACTGAGCCACCCAGGCACCCCTAGTTTCTCTTCTTTTTTTTTTTTTAATTTTTTTTTCAACGTTTATTTATTTTTGGGACAGAGAGAGACAGAGCATGAACGGGGGAGGGGCAGAGAGAGAGGAAGACACAGAATCGGAAACAGGCTCCAGGCTCTGAGCCATCAGCCCAGAGCCCGACGCGGGGCTCGAACTCACGGACCGCAAGATCGTGACCTGGCTGAAGTCGGACGCTTAACCGACTGCGCCACCCAGGCGCCCCTAGTTTCTCTTCTTAAGACACATTTTGTGAGGGTTTGTTTAGTTAAACGTACGTTAATGGTTGGAAGCTCAAACTGTACAATCAATGAGACATGATGGATATTTATTTCCTGCTCTCGGAAAGGGCAAAACAGGTGATCCTGATTGTTCAGCAGCTCTCCTCCAAGTGACAATTCGGGCCCGAATCCCTTCACCTTGTGGCCCTCTTATTGTCAACATGTGGCTTCTAAGGTTATGATGCTTCAGATGAAGGGGAGGAGCCTAGAGACTCCCGGGTATGCAGTGTCCCCGGGCCAGGCCTGGAAGCGGTGGGTATCACTTCCGCCAATGCTCCGCCAGCCAGAACGCATACGACCGTGCCTCACTGTAAAGGAGGCTAGAAACAGAGTCCAGCTATGTGCCCAGGAAGAAGAGAAAACAGGTTCAATGGACAGCTAGCTGGTTTCTGCCACAATGGCACTTGCAAAAATGCGGAGGAAAATTTAAACAATTAATATTCTAGTTATAAATCCTCTTTAATCAAGCAAGCCCTTTAAAAAGGCCTCTACTAAGTAACATAAAATTTATCGTAAATCATATTGTATTTCGTTAAGGTTAACAAAGGCATCTTTCCTTTTCAATGATTTGTAATTCATGTTTTTGAAGCAATTCAAGCCAACTTGTCCTACAATTAGGTGAAATTGCACAATTATAGAATTTTAGTTTTGAAAGAAACCTAGAGCTTGTTTCTCCTTTTACTAATGAGAAAACTGGAAACAGAGAGGATGGGAGGCTTGGTCAAGGTCGCACAGCTACTTACTGAGGTTTCCCCGCAGAGCCATAACGTTTTCTGTTATAAGTTTTAACTTCCTCAAGTAAATGTCCTTCATGTCTAAATATAATTTGAACTTTTCTAAAGACTCTTTTTTTCCTTTTCTTCCCATTAGGGAAATTACTTTTACTCTTTGTTCAAAAAATTGACATCTCAAAGGGCAAAATATCCAAAATAAAAAGAACTTACTTTAGAATTCCTTTCATCCATACCCAATCCTAGGAGCGGTCTGTTCTCTTTTAAATTGAGAAACGATTTGAACCTTCCTCACTTTATGCCATATAACCATCTGAGAGTGAATAAAGTAGGATAATCTGGTCAGCCCACATGTTTTCAAATAAGGCATTGAATTTCTAAAGGCATATATCAGTTCTTTCCTGTTTTTTTTTTTAATAAAGAAACCTGGTCAAGTGGTAATTAGGTGTTTAAAAACACTGAGCCCCCAATGTATGGCTTCTAAAAATATTTATTGAGCACTTATTATGGGTCTAGTGTTGTGCTGGATGCTGGTGATACAATGACAGGCCAAATAAACACTGTCTCCTTTCATTACCTGCAGTATGGCAGGGCACTTACCTGGCCACTCTTCCCACTAGAAAGAATCCAAAGTGATGTATAAAGTATTTTTCCTGTTTAGAAAAGTATAACATATATTCCAGAAAATGCAGATATCTTAGGTGTGCAGATCAGGGAACTTTTGCAAACTGAACAGATCTGTGTAACGGGCAACCAGAACAAGAAATAGGTTTCAACGTTGAAGACACTTCCCTTATGCTCCCTTCCAGTTACGAATCCTCCAAGGGTAATCGCCACCCCGACCTCTAACAGCATAGATCAATGTGCTGATTTTGAATTTTTTTTATAAATGAAATCACATTGTATGTTCTCTTTTGTGTCTAGATTGTTTAGTTATGCTTGTGAGACACATGCATGTCATTGTATGTAATCTCTTTGTTCATTCCCAAGCTCTGTATAGGGGTGTAAGTACTATGCAGAGGATAAATACGCCACTATCTACTTAGCCATTCTCCCGTTGATGAGGATTTGTATACTTCCTAGTCTGTTATGAATAAGAATGCAATGAACATTCTTACAAGTTGTCTTTTGCATATGAATTTGCAATATATATTTCTATCGGGTACATATCTTAAAATGCACCTAGGTTTAGCCTCAGTACACGCTGTCAAAGAACTTTCCAAAGTGGTTGTACCAATTTCCATCCCCCCCCCAACCATCTGTGAGTGTTCTTTTATAAGGTTTTTTTTTGAATTTTAAATGTATCAATAAGTAAAATAAGTAAAGACTATTCAGAGGTCAAAATTAACTGAGAAAGCAGAAATCCAGAAAAGTACTTAGGGTTCTGAAGTTAAATTCCCCCTGGAAGTATCTGCTGAGCCCACATGATTTGAGGCTTGGAGACTCATGGCCTTGTGGGACATGGAGTATGAGAGACAAAGTGCCCAAGCGAGAGCAAACTTAGAAATAAACTTTTTCTCGGGGCACCTGGGTGGCTCAGTGGGTTGAGCGTCCGACTATGGCTCAGCTCGTGATCTCACAGTTTGACTGCGGCTCAGTCATGATATCACAGTTCGTGGGTTCGAGCCCCACGTCGGGCTCTGTACTGACAGCTCAGAGCCTGGAGCCTGCTTCAGATTCTGGGTCTCCCTCTCTCTCTGCTCCTTCCCCGCTCATGCTCTGTCTCTCTCTCTCCTTCAAACATAAATTTAAAAGTTTTTTTTAATTTTTTAAAAAAGAAATAAACTTGTTCTCAAAGAGAATGGTGAGAAAAATGCCTCTCTTGAACCTTGGCACTGAGTGGAAGAGGTTAAGGAGAAATCTCCCCCTGATATTTCATAACCAAAAGCTGGCCCTCACAATAGTTTGTAGCTCAAATTCATATCACCTTAGAGATCTGAAAAACCTCAAGCAGACTGTTTCCATTTCTGTTACTACGGCCACTGTTATTTTGAGATTTTCTATTACTTGGGGTAGGAATAAAGCTCCCTAAATAATTTTCTATTTCTTTAGCAAAAATGAATCTACCCAAAGGTTTCCCAACTTCAGTCCTTGATGTACCACCTGCATGATTTCTTCCACAATTTAATTTTATTTGAATTGACTTATTTTTAGAACATGCATATTCCTACTTTAGCTTAGCCCTGAGCAATAATATCCCAGAATCACAACTGTCATATACAGAGTAAGCTTCTAATACAATTTAAAAGAAAGCCTTAACGATTACTTTTCGAGTATCTGTGCAGGGGCCATCCAAAATAATCCTGAGCACTACCAGGATTACAGGAACCACGCCTTACAAAACTAGCCTGGAATATACCACATGCAGTGGGTCAATTTCATTTTGACGAAAGAAAGAGGCAAAGGCAAGGTGAAGGCTGAGGGTAGAGACAGAAGGGATAGATAGCATAGATGTATGGGGGAAGGGCAAGTGAAATGCCCGGAAAGCAGAGCAGGGAAATACCCAAGATGCAGTTACCTGATTTACAGATGTGTCGAGGAACTGACCTGTGCCCACTGATTGTCACACTGACATCACACACTGATGGAAGATGCTTAGAGGTCTCCTGGTTATCAACGGTGTTCACACTGTTGTGTTCTCAGCAGATGATACTCTCGTGGCTGACACACTTCCATTCCTAGGACATTTGGCTGTAATTCACTATGATGTCTCCTCTCTTCAAGAAAGCAAATCAAGAGTACACGAATGCAAAATTGCTTGCATTTAATTTGAAGGTAAAATTAAACTTCACAAACCTCTACACTTTGACTTATTTCCAATTACTTTCAACACATTTCACAAGTCAAGACATAATCTGATCCAGTCATTCCATTTTACAGATGAGGGAAGTAAATCCCAAGAAGGTTGCTTCTTCTGATAGGCATCTCATTCGCCCTATGGCCTCTTCTCTTAGCCAGAGGTTTAAACATAAATCAGTTGCCACATTTCCTTAGGTGACAATCTTTTCAAATAATGAGCTACTTCTACCAGGAACCCAAATCTCCATGCTAGGAGCCAGATTTTTCTGGCCTAAATACATCCCTCTGAAGATAAGAAAGCCTCTCTCTGATCCTCGAGAAGAACTTTTTGGTCTGTTCAGCTTCTGGGGCTTCTGCAGCGACACCACTCAGACACATGGAGAGATACCTGTCGGATTCAGCAACTGAGGGTTCTCTGAGTCCACACAAGACGTAGACATGAGGGATCACCTCAGAACGCAGCTGGGCTAGCCTCTCATACTCCCACTCCCTCATCTAGACAGATCCAGATGGGTCATAAGTATTTCTCCATGTTGGAAAAGTCTACATGGAGTGGGGAAGAGCAAGCTAGGAGCTACCTTTGAGGGGGGAAAAATATGGAATCCAACCGTTCCTTTCTCTCTTCCCATTTCTATTTTCTCTCCTTTGTATGAAGAGAACAGAGAACACGAACGGCTTTCACAGGAGCCTCTCTGTTCCACAACACTAGGGGGCGCCATTCTCACTGTATATTATGAAAATGAGAAGAGCACAGCTCCATGTAATATGAATGGGGCCGCGGGAGTTATGCAATGTAGGCAATGTAGCAACATCTAAATCATAGGGAGTGGGGGCTGAGGGCCATTAACGTTTTTAACTGAAAGCTAGAATGCTCCTACCTGGGGCAATGGCCCAACATGGCTTTACATTTTCTTAGGAGCAACATAATTCTTGCCTATCAAAAAGGATAATTTACCCTTCTACTACGTAGATATATAATGAATCGCATTTCTTCAACAGCTCAGCTTACAAGGTTTGAAGTGGTTAGGCTAGTCCCAGCATCAGAAGCCAACCCTGTTGCCAAAGGCACCCAGCCATGTGAATACTCCCCCAAGTCTCCATCCTTGTTTAAAACTACCTTTACGATCACCCCACAGGAGCCTCTTGCTTCAGTCATAAATTATACATTTCTAGGAATGCTGCTTTTCTCTTCATTGACTGCCATTTCCAGGAAAGAAGGTTGTTGGTTTTTTTTTTTTTTTTTTTTTTTTCTCTTACTGCACTCAATGGAAGGCTTTCTGCTGACATGGTCCATAATTAAAAATCAAAGTAATAAAGTGACATTCTCAAATTTGAATACTGGGTACAAAAAGCTTAATTGCCAGTCTTCGTTGCCAAATGGCACAGTGACTTCAACATTAAGTCACAAAGATTTTCAAGAGAGTGATTAGATAGAACTTTAAAAATGCACGCATTTAATTTTATTAGAACCAGTTTTAGAACCGTAAGACAAGCTGCAAATACTGAGTTACATTTTTTTTTCTTTTCACATTTTATTTATTGGAGAGTTATTTAACAACTGCCACTAATATCCACGTTCAAAGATCTAACCTAATAGTGAATGCCGGTAAAGTTTTCTGGGTTTAGGTTGCTTGTTTCCATATTGATGTATAAAAGCAAAGACACCGGGGCACCTGGCTGGCCCAGTTGGGAAAGCATGTGACTCGTGGTCTTGGGGATCATGAGTTCAAGCCCCACGTCGGGTGTAGAGATTACTTAAAAATAAATAAACTTTAAAAAAGAAATGAAGACACCATGGCAACTTTTAGCCTCCCAAGTGACCTACACCCAGTATCTGACTTCACAGGAGAGTAGGGGATTACTAAGTCAATTATGACTCTTCACAGAGTGAAGTTGCTTCAAGTCAGTTTAGTCTACAGTGTCTTTCCCTGTCCCAAAGTATTGATTCAATGAAACAAGTTGGGGGGCAGATGACATTTAACATGTTCAATGTTTTTCTCTTGACCCTCAACATCTCCAAAAACTAGAGAGAACAAAACCATCTATTGCATCAAAAGATTTATCCGTATTAGATTAGATTTTATTAAATCTTTGTACCTTTCTTCCTAAAGTATTACTGACAGAATATAATGGGGTTCTGCATATAGATGATTTAGCCACATATGCTATTATAAAGTTGATTTTAAGAAATAATAAAGACTTATATACCCACATGGGTATATTAAACATGGACAGTAAAAATTTCAGAATTCTCGGGCACCTGGTTGGCCCAGTCGGTTGGGCATCTGACTTCAGCCCAGGTCATGATCTCACGACTCGAGAGTTCGAGCCCCCTGTAAGGCTCTGTGCTGACAGCTGGGAGCCTGGAGCCTGCTTCAGATTCTGTGTCTCCCTCCCTCTCTGCCCTTCCCCCCCCCCAGCTGCCCCGCCTCATGCTCTGTCTCTCTCTCTCTTTCTTTCTCTCTCAAAACTAAACATTAAAAAATTTTTTTTAATTTCAGAATTTTTATAATCTGGGAAGTCATCATTATTTATCAAGTGTGATATCTTTTTCCTGATATAAAAAAAAGATATGTGCCTCTACTGTACTTTTTTAACTGCAATACTCAAGAAACGATTTTATTGAACCATGTGATCTAGCAGTTAGAACTGTTTTTATTTCAAGCACGGAATCTGTATTAAAAATAACACAGTTTCATGTCCTTCTTTCTGCATTTTCTCCTGGCACAAGGGAAAAAACACATTTCCTAATATATTTTCTGGGAGCACTCTCTTTGTAATATTTCCTTTGCAAAGGTCCTGTTCATATTTGTATCTTATTACTTTTCTTATACTGGATTTATTGATAGTATCTAACAAAAATATGATTTCAGTATATTTACTGAACAAAATTCAATATAACAGACCCCAATTCAATTTTTTTCATCAAAATGGAGAACAATAAAGAACCTAAAGTCCTCAGTTCAGACACATAGCATCAGAAAAACTTATATTGTTTAAAGAAATAACTCAATAAGGAGGAAGTGATAGATATTACTTAAAGAGCAACATTAGCTTTGTTTATTTATCTATGTTTCTAATAATCCTGCCTCTAACTTAGTAAGCGACAAGCATTTTTGGTGTTCCTTGGTTATTGAATCTTACATAAATATAGTCATTTTCTAAAAATAGGGGGAAATGGTGATCATGCATTTCAAAGTACCCATGGTCTATATTTACTGTTAATCATCATTTCATGTATTCAAATTTAATTTGAGAGAATTTTTAAGAACCTTACTGAGTCTGTTTCCCAGATTATTTTGTTATCGCACCAGTGTTTCTTATAAGTTAATCATGGTTATGCTTTTGCATGTTTACAAGAGTTTATATCCTGAATTTCTAATGTCCTGCTTTTGAAGACCGATTACAGAGGATTTTCTTCATTGACCATTAGGTAAAGGGTTGAAAAACAACTTTGGTTTCCAATAGATTTTTACTTTAATGGATGGGTGTATTCATTATTTACCTGTTTTCCGTCTCTTGTGTATCGCCTGGTGATGATTATAGTTGTTTTAAGGATGATCCTCATTTATGAGCTATTGCATCATCCTGAGATTTAGTAATGATTTTAGATTTTCCACCTAAATTACAGGGCACTTTCCACTGAAAATGGTAAACAATATTACAAACTAAAAAAAAGAAGTAATCTGATTTCTGGGAAGAGGGAGCCCCGTGAAAGATGTGTGCTTTTATAAGGATGGACAATGGGAAGCAAAATAATAACTCCTAACTTTGATTGTTCAAATATATTCTGCAATACAGAGAGCTGCATGCAGGCTGGAGCAGGCACGGGGCAGGAAGGTTAAGTAGAAGAGAAGGCACAATACTT
Organism: Herpailurus yagouaroundi; assembly: GCF_014898765.1. NCBI lineage: Eukaryota > Metazoa > Chordata > Mammalia > Carnivora > Felidae > Herpailurus > Herpailurus yagouaroundi. The sequence goes on along the minus strand of NW_024412376.1, from coordinate 133,440,135 downwards.
CAGATTGGCAGTAGACTGCAGCAAGAATAATCTAATCAAAACGAAATTCAATTATCTAGTCCCAGGGCAGGCTCCTGGGACTGCTGCATTGAATGCTAGCAGAGCCCCTCCTAGACATTTTTCCCCAGTCAAACTCACATGATGAATGCAGATGAAATTTGAAATATGAAAATCTGAAATAATTTATGGAAGTTGTCAGAAATTTGGCCTGCTTGTGGTGTAATTTCCTCTGAGACGAGGCAGGCCAGCTCACTGTTGCAAGAGTAGGAGCGGCTGCTGGCCTTCCAGTGGATGGATCAACCCCTTTAAAATGCTCTTCCAGACAAATTACAGCTCATTACACACAGCCTTGCACCATGCCATTATGTCAGAGGAAATCTTTTTTCATTTGCACAAATTTGCTTGGAATTCTCATATTTATTTGAGCATCCATTATCGAATCTGAACATTGAATTATCCACAATTATTTTCTGGGTACGCGGATGTTTGTGTATATGGAATAGATGGTGACTGCGGGGCTATAAAAATATTACAGTGTGGCTGAAAACCCCACGTACTTGGTAGCTGTGTTACAAAGAACATTGTTTGCCTGTTGAAAGAGAATGGACTTTTGTGAAGATATTTACGAGATTCGTTATCTTTCTGAACCCACTCTAAAGGAGACTCCCTCTGCTCTTAGTGACTCTTAGGGATAAGAATTACACATTATTTGTCACATCTGGGTTAAGATTCTCTTCACCCTCCCCATGCAATTTGTTTTTGATGGTCACTTCCACATTCATCATATACCTGCATACATTCTTGAACAAAGCATTTCTTCTGACTGTTCAAAAGAACACCACTCTCCTGAAGCCCATTTCTTTCTCTGTCATCTTCCTCATAACGTCACCATGGCAAAAGTGGGCTCCGTTGCTCAGAAACACTGCAATAGAACCACAAAATGAAATCGTTGTCTGACAAAATTAACCAGCTTTATACAAATCCTAATCGCAAGGGTGTTTTATCACGGCTTTTAAATGGTTGCTATTGCTTAGCATAATAAATCCCTGCTTCGTGCAATATTTCTAAATTGAGTGCAGTACCTCCCAATATTATTTTATCCAGTCATTCCGGCTCGTGTCTAAATGCCTCATCAACCTTTCCAGTGACTAAAAAATTAAATGCTCTCTATTGACTTGTTGACATTTCACTCGTTATGGCAGGTGTATATTCAAAAGAAAAATGCAATCATTCTCCAAAACCAGCTTATTTTCTTGAAGGCTTTTATACATAGGAAAAATCAACTTGAAAAAAAAAAAATTCTCAAGTATACCTGCAATATCTCACTGTGATTTTGTAAGTCTGATTTAGTTACAACAAGATGAGATGTACTTTTGTATATAGGATTCATTTTGGTTGAAGAATCCGTTGAACTTAAAAATCAAGGTGAGTAAAATGGCTGTTTATATAACCTATTGTATCTCTAGCCATAATACATAAACATTAGCATAATATACTTTTGCAAGTAAGAAAATAGATTCTATGTAATATAAGTAGTGACTACCAGAATTTAAGAAAACAAAACAGGCTACCAAAGTAATGGAAAAGCCGGATGCTTGGATAACACCAAAGCAATCGCATTCTATACTTCAGCCCCCCAGGGCTTCGAGTCCTTTGCAGGCCACTGCGGGGCTGGAACATGTCGCAGCCTCCCCAGCTTCTCCTTACTGCAGGAAACTTTGTAATAGCACTCAAATAAATAAAGAAACTGGGTTGGAGATTATTGCTTTCATTGTGCTATTGTATATGTGTATTATATAGTCACTCCATAGTTTGACACCATCAGTTGAATGTGGGACAAGACAAATGTTGTATATGACAGTGGGGTAGTATTGAAAGATGACCCCATATCTAGAGGGCTAAGAGTTATGGACGCATTGATCGCTGCTACTAACATTTTGAAGCGTGGCTGTTAAATTTTGCCTGCTGGCTTCTGGCTGGAGGCCGGCCTGCCTGGCCAACGGAGCAATTGAAAGGAACTGCAGGCAGCTTTTTTTCAGTATACATCAAGGAACTTTGTTCTTCCTTTATTATAACTGACCACTGACAGGAGTGGCTTCTGAAGAAAGCAAGGCATACAAGGCACACTGAACACTTTCCAGCTAATCTTTGTTGTGCATTTTATTCACTTCCACTGGGCACTGCGCTCTTCTTAAAGAACTGTTTAAATTTTTAAAGACGTTTCTAAACCAGAATATGTAATGAAAATCACAGGAAAGACCAAGAATATGTAGAGAAACATTTTCCATCAATAGGGTAGGACTTACTGAGAAGATAGTTTATGGAGAAAATGAGATAGTGTTTTTTTAAAGACCTGTGGGAAAACCATATAATAAAGAGTCTCACAAAAGTATATCTAGAATATTCGAAAACTAGGTTGTGAGTGACATTTCTTTTCAAAAGCAATAAATAGTTGGATGGCCTTTGAAACTATGGGGCATGTTTTATATGCTCAAAGGAACATGAATCGTTTGAACGTGAAGCTTCCAAGTTTGAATGGACGATGTATTTAAACAACTACATAGCTAAGGTCTTTGTAAGACATTAATAATGACTAACCTCTTTTACAAATTAATTTGAAAGTATATTTTAGAAGCTGGGCAGAAATGTTGCTATTCGCAAAATGGATAAACATAGTGGACTCTAAGAGCCAAACTTTTCTATCTTGCTAGTGTATTTAACTTAATGACCCCTTACAGCTTTATCAAGAGGTCTAAGGAATTTGGACTTGAATTAAGACCAGGAGGTTCTTTTGTTTTGATTTGCTTTTACCATAGAAGTTGCAAGAAATAAAAATAAAAGGAATATGAATGCAGCTATCTATGGCCTCATCTAAATATATAAACAAAATCCACCTGTATCACTATCAAACAGATGTACCAAAACTATAGCCATGTAAATATCAAACATCAATACTTCCTGCTTATGAAACTCTATAGTCATATAAATAGTTATGTGAATCCCAATGTTTATGAAATTCCATCCTACATTTGAACAAATGCAATTTTTCAGTCACTATAGCTAGTTATTTCGTCATTTCTTTCCAGATTTCCCTTGAGATCCAGTGAGGACTAAGCACATAAAAAGTTTCATCATTTTTATTCCACAGCCAGCCGGTTTTCAGAGGAAGAGCAAAATTTTTCACTGTGCACTTTTAAGCTAATAAAATATTCCTGGAAAATTATAAGCATTAAGAAAAAGCTATGCAAATGTGTATATAACCTTAGTAATGATGCTTGGACAAGCTAATAAAATAATATTTATCATGAAAAGAAAATTAAGTAAAAACCCAGCCCCTGCAAAATTTAAATGCAATTTTAGATTCATTCCCTTGACCTTCCTTAAAACAAAGTAAATGAGGAGGTAATAATCAACTATTTTCTTTTTTAATGAAAAAACAAAACTTGAATTAAAGTGGGAGAAGAAACGAAATAGAGACATATTTTACAATGTCTGGTAGAGGCTTTTTAAAAAAAAATTATGAAATTTGTTCATGATTAAGATCTTGTGATTACAACAAGACATTTTCTAAATACAAATAATCATGTACATTTAAGGTAATGCTGGGATATTTCCCTGTATCTTCTTCCCATTTTGAAATCATTTTACTTTTTAGTATTTAAGGTACGAAAGTGCTGATTCACTCGTGGGCACAAACCTACTCTGTAATTTTTCTTAAAACCCACTTAAACCGTAGAAACTTTAAATATTAAAAAAGACAATAAGAGCTTTTCTTAGAGCCACTAATTAAAGTCCACCTGGAAGGTGCATACATATTTCCAACGTGTATTAGAAAACAATTGCATAAAAAGTTAACGGTGCTTCATCTTGAGTCATTTCTGTAAATATATTGCCCTCAAGTCCCCCAGTACCGCTGTGGGAGTTCCTTCCCCTTAAAGCTCCTGGGACCCTCTGTCAGAAATTTAGGCCAACTTTGGGGAAACTCAATTGGCTCTACCCTTAGAATTAATGCTAGATACTCTACTTGATATTAAGGACCCAGAGATACACGACAGCTTTTTATTCCAAAAAGCTTGCCATTTATCTTGTTCGTGGGCAAGGAGAAGGTGAGAGAGCTGAGCAATTATTTAATCAACAAAATCAACTCAGTGGGAAAAATTAGAGAGTTTGGGCTCAAAGTCTTTCCTTTTTCTGCTCAATGTGCGTAGAGATGTACACTTTTCAAGAGCAAATCACTGTAAAGTTACTTTTAGGGAAAAGTGTTTACACTCAACAAATGTCTATTCGGCTGAATTATATGGATAACTATCTCAGTGCTACAGCCCGATTTGACGCATGATATGGCCACAAAGCTTTCATGTAGAAGACACTGACTGCAGTCCAATGTTGCTTTAAGATATCATGGTTTCTCACGACCATAGGGGAAGGGAAGGAAAAATAAAAGAAGATAAAAACAGAGAGGGAGGCAAACCATACGAGACTCTTAGAGAACACACTGAGGCTTGCTGGAGGGGAGGTGGGGGGGGGGATGAACTAAATTAGGGTGATGGGCCTTAAGGAGGGCACTTGTTGGGATGAGCGCTGGGTGTGATATGGAAATGATGAATCACTAAATTCTACTCCTGAAACCAATACTACACTGTATGGTAACTAACTTGAATCTAAAATTTAAAAAAAGATTAAAATGTTTAAAAAATTTAAAGAAAAAAGATATTAGGGTTTCTCTCTAATCTCCTCTGCAACTTGCTCCTAATTGTGTTCAACATTAAAATTTCCAGGCCTCTTCTTCCCCGAAAGGTTTCTGGGAGCATGTAATATTCAGGAGCTCAAGAATGAAAGAAAAGGATTCACTTGAACACAATAAATTGGGGAAGATTTTCAAAGGAATAGTCAAGGAATATTGTTAAGAAATTTGATCCTCAGATTTTCTTTTCTAAAGAATTTTAAAATACTATGTTCAGAAACCTTTAAAAATACTATGTACTCTTTTATGATCAAAGAAAAGATTAATTTTTAAACATCTTTCCTCATCCAAAGGTACTAAACCATAATTTTCCATCTTTTCTATTTTAAATGATAATAGATAAATCACATGATTTATTTATTAAGTTCTACTTCCTTGGAATGCAATACATGATAATTCAATAGATACCTATACCCCAGGAGTTTGCCTTCTAAGTTGAAAGCTCAGGGACAAAAGAAGAAGGAATGACCTGTATTTGAGAGGCATAAATAGTGAAAATACAATAAATTTGCATATTATACAAATGCTATCTGCTACGGTAGAAGTCTAATGTTCAGGTGAGTTTCTTTTAAAAATGGCGGGGGGGGGTGCTTTCCTTAACCATCTCATCTCCAGGGCTCTCAAATCTTATGGGTACCTGCACCATTTGGAGTAGTCTTTTAAACATAAAATATAGTTATGGCCATTGAAGAAGTTGAAGACAAATTCTAGCAGTGACTAAAGCTTACAGGTAAAGGTTATGTATGGACAACTGTGTCAAAAGTATGCCCCTACTAAAACCCAAAACTTTTATTACTTGGATGCAAATGTTCCCTAACACTTCCATACCTATAAGTGCATATGAATTGACATGCCTTGCAGGAAAAAAGATACTGTGTTTCCCCAACAGCCCCAGGAAGCCACTCTCACTCAGTTCCTTAGTGAGCTTAGAAGCAGCTTAACTGGAGTGTCACCTGCCATAAGCATATTTATGACATTTTGCAACTACTGCTTCTCCAGGTGTTGTACGCTCCAAATAACTTTGGCCGAATGGCTGTTACCTTCTTTGTTGGTTGGTTTGTTGTAGAAACTATAGGACACCATCCTTTAGAAAATAAAGGTATAGAAAAAATAATAATTGGTTTTGTTTTTACATTAAGCTAATGACCCTTATTTCAGTTTAGTTGTTTATAACATTGAAAGAGAAAAATATTTTTTCACTCTGATTCCTGTGTAGGTCTGAGACTTTTCTGGCTCTCTTTCCCTCACTTTCAATGACTAGAAACTGCTGTTTTGAGAACTGCCTTCTAATTCCTAGGAAGGGAACCAGAAGCTGCCCTCACACTAAGCATGGCCTGCCAAGGACGGACCAGTTACATTTTGCTCTTATGGGGCCTTCCTCTGCTCCCTCTCTCTGGGCCCTGGAAAGGGGATATCCTGGTCCCACACAGAGTACCCAGATATCTGCAGAGGCTGAGCCTGATCTAGTCTTTGCTAAGGGAGAAGGAGTGAGAGGCAGCCATGGTGTGTGTGTGTGTGTGTGTGTGTGTGTGTGTGTGTGTGAGAGAGAGAGAGAGAGAGAGAGAGAGAGAGAGAGAGAGAGAGAAAAGGAGCAGAGACTCGCCTTTCACCCTCCCCACTTCCTCTGCAACCCTCCTCTGCTCTCTGCGGCTGGTGGCTTAGTGCATGAACTGATTAGGTAACAACAGAGCACCTTCCCTCTCTGTTTCGTCTCAATGCGTTTGGGCCACAGCTTTTGAAGGAGCCCAGCCCTGCCACTATCCTGCCTTTATCATGGGCTGTATGGGGCTTTATCTGGAAACGCCTGGGCTTTGCCCCTGGCTTCATCAATCATTTGGACCAGTTCACATCCCCTTCACGGTGTTCCGCCTCATTAAACCCATCAAGGGCGCTGCAGAGAGGCGGTGGGGCCAGGGAATGCCTGAGCTCTCCTTCCCACTGCAGGGATGAAAAAGACCTACAAACGTGGGGGAGAGGGTGCAGAGGATGACCTGGCTACCAGATGCCCAGGCTTCACCTTTCTTGCAGTTCCAGGAGATTTCTTAGAGCTGCACGTGGGAAATTAAATGATCAGCCCAAGGTGACAAGCGTGTGCTCCTCAGTCTTCCTTCTTAAGGAGCTCATTTATTTGTGGGTGGAATTAGAGACCACAGCTTCACGGGAAGTGGGTGTTTTAAGGCTGCCAGATGCAAATGCTGGTGATAAACAAACAAACAAACAAACAAAGTGTAGGAAACTCATGGTCAGAAAAGAAGCCTGACACTGAATTTAGGGTCTTCTGACGCAAAATGAATCGTGAGTGCTATCCAGGTAACCTAGACAAAACTCTGTTCTATATTTGGTGAAAGGAAGCTTCTATAATTTTCCAAAGTTCTTTTCTACTGACTAATGACTCAGATTTCTGTTTTTAAGTTTTCATAATGATCATTTTATTTTTATGTATAAACACACTACAAGGGGTTTTCTCACACATTATTTCAAAAAAAAAAAAAAACCCTTGGAAGTAGCTAGAGCAGGTATTTTATTCTCAATGTCGTGCTAAAAGTGCTAAGAGACTGAATTTAACCCAGGCCATAGGGCTGGCAGTAGGTGGGCTTAAACCCATTAAACCCCCTCATTAAACCCAGGCCACCATTGCTCTTACACAACTTTGTTGACATAGTAAAGAGTTCAGGAAGGCGCTATTGTCTGTGAATACTTTTTGTAACAATATCTATAATATGACATCAGATATCTGGATACAAATGTACATCCCTAAGGGTCTTCCCAAGCCTATTAGGAGAAAGAAGAGAAGGAAGAAGTAAAAAAAACAAACAAACAAACAAACAAACAAACAAAACAGACATGTATTGCTCTGGTAAAATCAGTCTCTTGGAAACAACTGGGAGTGAAGGATAGGCATTTCACTTACAGGAGGGAAACGGGTGGGGTTGGGGGCCAGGGAACAGAGGAGGAAAGGATGAAGGAAACCATAACCTTAGAAGAGCCTCTTAACATCCAGTTTGTATTACAAAAAAGAACCAAGTTTTATCTCCGTGCAGCACCACCTGAGACCCAGAATAATAGCCTCTGGACCACCTCATGCACCCAAACAATTATTTTATGGACCAGGCACCTGCATGCACTTTTAAACCTTGTTGGGAAGCTAAGGTGGGAGAGTGAAAACACCTCCGCAGCCCTGGCCCCTCCCACCAGCACGCCACCACCTGGCACCAGACAGCTCCGGTTCCCCGACTCGCTGTCCCTGGGCGGCCTCTGCGGGAATCCTGGGTTCGGATGGGGTTAAGAAACCCTAAACCACTCTGGCCTGGCGCGAATCCCCGCCGGCGGGCTGCTGGCGCCCGAAACCCACGCACCCCCCGCGCCTTTGCGCGTCCGCGGCAATTTGCATCCTCAACAAAGGCGACTAGCGTTGATCTCGAGCTCTTCGGGTATTAATAATCATAAAAGACCGAGTGATTGCAAAAAGAGAAAGTGCTAAATGTCAGGAGCAGGGCAAGATTTTTAAAAGGCAACGCACCCGAATTCAAGTCTGTACTTTAACTTTTTTAATAACGATTTTTTTTTTCTGGGCTGGAAGCTCGCACCGAATCCTGGAGGAATTGCTAAATCAGATTAAGGTTATATTTTGCAACAGACTGGATGGAGCAATAAAGGAGAGCGCGCGGAAATGGGACTTCACCCATCAATTAGATCTCTATTAGCAGCCAATGCAGGCTTCACCACAGGAAATGTCACATCCCTGCCCAAGCGGACCTTTTCGTTGCCCACCCCCAGCTCTCACCTCTCGCCTCCCTTAGAGTTAAACTTCTCGGGCGCGCACACTGGAGCCCAACAAATCCCTTTGTTTCAACAGGGGGTTTTGTTTTGGTTTTGGTTTTTCTTCCCAGACTTGTTTTGGAACCCGGCGCCACCTGCCTCCCCGACTGCCAGCGCGACGTGCTAACCCCAGGACACTCCCGCCCTGGCTGGCTGAACAGGTTGCAGCGCGGACACCTGCGCTGTCTGCTGGGTCGCTCAGGACCGCGGTGCGGGGTCTGCTGCGCTGGGCCTTATTAATATTAAAAGCTTTATGACGGTCCTGAGCAGTCCATAATGAAAGGTGATTAACAACACAATGGACAGGGCTCTGAATGGTGGGGCAACTCATCTGCTATAATAGATCAGATCCGCCTCGGGGGCCCTAGCGTGCGAATTCTGCCTCAGGATCCGAAGGAGTCCCGGGGGATCAAGGGGAAGACTGGCGTGTCGCGGCCTGACTGGGAGTCAGACCGCCAAAATGGCGCGCCCTGCAGACCGGGAGGAGACCCTCCTGCGGGGTCTACTGTGACCTCGGCTATGTCTCTGATGAGCTTGCAAGTGTCCAAGACGTGTGCGGTACCTGCCAGAGGCCTGCACTCGGATTCCCGAGCCTCGAGGTGTTCACCTTCACCCACCCCATAACTCCAGATGCTGGAATCCGAGTTCGGAAGGGAAAACGCCCTAATAATGGCTCCTCCGGCTTGGCACACACAGGAAAGAAAACGGGGCACGACCCGCGAATCCACTCCCTTCGAGCCTCCGGCAAATGCACCCAGCCCTTGACCCCTACTCCTCCGGTCCCCAGCAGAACAGAGATTTCCTCGGGCCCCAGAAAGCCTCATTTATCATTCTCATGGGGACCCGAATGACAACGCTCCTTGTCCCAGCCCGGCTGTGAATCAGGGCCCCCCACTTCTGCTCCCTG
>NW_024412376.1:133307898-133430265 GCF_014898765.1 Herpailurus yagouaroundi | reverse complement strand
GCCCCGGCCGGGGCGCGGCTCCTGCGCTGCGAGCGCGCGGGCGGCGCCGGGTGCCGCCCGCGCTCCTCATTAGCATGCACCCAGAGTGCACCCGGCGGGCTCCCGCCCGCTTCCAAGGCCTCTCTGGCCCCCTTGGGGTCTCTGCTGGCGGCCGGGGCGCGAGGTCCCTGGCCTCGCCCCTGCTCAGACTCCAGCTCAAGCCCAGGCCACCAGTGGCCAACCAGGCCTAGGGAAGGTCAAGGTGTTAAGATGTGAGCAGATGCTGGGAGTAGTCAGGCCTGGTGGGGAGGCGGCTTCCGCCAGGATCCAGAAGCGAGGGGATACTGGATGTGAAGGGTTCGTGCTGGACGCAGGGAATGAGTGGAGCCTCATCACTGTAAGGAGTGAGGTGTACTATTTCGTTCTAAGCATTTAGCCAGAAGTAATCATTTTCTCCCAGTAACAATCCGATGAGGAACCTGAGCAACAGAGTGGTTGTTTCCCCAGTGTCGCACAGCCAGAGGTGGGAAGGCCCACATTCAAACCAGTTGGTCTCAGAGTCCTTGCTTTTTAACTGAGCTGACAGCTACTTATCTGGTGTTTGCTACGTGTTCGGCCACAGCAGTCAGTTCACTGGCAATCGCATTGGCCTGATCCATAATGGGCAATACAGATCAATTACAAAGTAATCAGGAGGAAACTTAAAAAAAAAAAAAAAAAGAGGGAAGAAAAATATGTAGGGAAAACCCTGCATTCTAAAAGAACTGCCCAAATAAACTCATCATTTGTGTTGGCCCTAAATGGAAAATTAATAAATATGACTCTAGGGCACCTGGGTGGCTCAGTGGGTTAAGCATCTGGCTTCAGCTCAGTCATAATCTCTAGATTCATGAGCCCGAGCCCTGGGTTGGGCTCTGTGCTGACAGCTCAGAGTCTGGAGCCTGCTTCAGATTCTGTGTCTCCCTCTCTCTCTGTCCCTCTCTTGCTCATGCTCTCTCTCTCTCTCTCTCTCTCTCTCTCTCTCAAAAATAAATAAACATGAAAAACCTTAAAAATATATGATTCTAACTTATTTATTATAGTAGGCCTATTATAATAGACTCAGGGCTATCACTCTTAAATGATTCCCTCCACCAAATTTGGGAACTATTCACAAGAAATATCAGGTAAAAGTTGTAAAGCTCTAGTTAACTCTATCCCCAAGGCCAAAGTTACAAAAGTCTCTCATAATTGTTCTCTAAAGTAAGGAGTCTACTATTAAGGTGGTAAAATACCAACTTTATTCATTTTTAAAAGGTTCAGTATATGTACTGATAATGAGAGTAATCAGTATATGTCCCCCCTTCATATTTGTTCAATAGGAAGATATGTACCAATGAATAAGTATACTTATAAGCCGAAATTCCTTGCTTTAAATAGGAGTAAGATGAACAATGCATTCAGAGCTGTGTATACATGCTGTAAGAATGTCCCAGGAGGAACTGCCCCATAAACCCTCTGGCCTATATCATAGACTCAATTGTCTATCACTTCTTCCACTGGTTAGAGGAATATTATGGTATGGTCAATCCCCCACCATGCACTGGGAAACAAAAATTATCCTCAAGTTCCATCTGCAATAATATCACAAGGTCAATCAAGAATGTGTCCGATTGGAGTTCTATTTATCTCCACAAAGGCCTTGAGGGTTTCATCTGAACTTGAAAAATGTTTATGACCTAGAACTAAGCAAAAGTTCTGAAAACACAACCCACAGATTCCATCCCCAGAGTTGCTACGATATTTGATTTTCTTCCTTAAACTAGCTGCATTGCCCTTGTTTACGAATCTACTGGTGTAGCCCTGCATATCTAATGAGAAGATCCCAAATTACAGCTAAAATCTGTTCTTCTTCCTGATTTGTTGCAGCACAATGAAAGATAACTACATCTGAAATTGGGAGCTGGCAGCTGCTCATACATTTCTTCATTAAATAAACATCGGGATACCTGCTGATTGAAGCCATTTTGGGGTTTTGATATGAATGGCTCTTTAAAACCCTTCCCATATGTTAGCCTCTATTAAATCCCACACCTAGCTGCCTCCATATCAGAGGTTATTAAATCCTTATTAAAACTTGAAAATGCTCTAAAGTATAAATGTATTGCATACTTGCAAAGAAGTGATCAAGTGCCAGTTTTAACAATTTTTTATGCATGTACGTGGTAGATAGGATCAGAAGGTCAAATCACTCAGAAAATTCACAACACTCCCCTAAATGTTTGTTTACATGACCCAACCAAATGAGAGAGGAAATATATTTGGTTTATTTACTTTGTATTGCCTTTTAAACTCTGAAAAGAATTCTCAGTAAACCACATCATTTCCAGAAATTGTAAGATTTGACAACTACCAAAGTAATCACCCTTATAGAGGCGATGATGAAAGTAAGTTAATGAATGTCATTCTTGAAAATAAGATTATTATCCCTGCTTATTGTGCATGTTAAAAGATTTTTTTGAAACACATAGTTGATAATTGTCAAGTTATGGATTTGTGTCAAATGGTGGATTTAAAATAGTACAGTATTGGGAAAAGAAGTGAATTCTATATGGATTGCTTAGGGAGTGGTGGTAGTTAGACAAGTGAACGGTGGAATGAATTATACGATAAAATCAGGATTTATCTATAGGCAAACTGGGCAACTGTGCTTCCAAAACCTTCTTTCCCACTCACCTGGGGTATTTTTCCTCTTTGTATGTACAGACAGTACTCTTTTCTTTTTCTTTTCCTTTTTGCCTGTTTGAAGCATTTTCATGTCCTTCATTTTAGTGCAAGTAGGGAACCCCGAAATGGGAATACTGAGGGAAATATCCAGAAAATTCTCAAGAATGGAAATCGTTCATGAAAGGAGAACTCCTATAGCCCAGCTCCCCAAATGGGGTGTTGGCATTGATTTCACTGAACTTGCTTCCTTTGGCCCCTGCAGACATTAACTTATTACAGATATGCTGGAGAGTGGGGGGGGGGGGTGTAAACTTGCAAGACTGGATGCCTTTGGGGTTCCTTTTTTCTTCCTTTCTTTTTTTATGGACATGGGAAAGAATATTGGAGAACTGTGTCCTCCATGTAGTAAAGGACAGGAGAAGAGATGGGTTGAGACCTCAGTTGCACTTGGAGTCCTACCATGAGTGACTACCATTTTATCTGCATAGGCTCAGTTTTCTCATGTAAAATATAGGAAGTCAAATTGATCCAGACATTCCCTCCCTGATCTGTAGTTCTGATGCTTCGGAAACCCACTGCCTGACAAAGCCCTGATTATTTCATGCCTGATCATAAACTCAAATACATGTTTCCAGAATGTAACTTCAAATCTGAAGCTTTAAGTTCATGCTTTACCATCTGTCCTTTGCACCACATTTATAGAACACAGTGCTACATATAATGGCTTCACATTTTTCTGTTAATCAATAGGGCCTCTGCTCTCATCAACAATGACAATAATCAAATGACTTTCACTGTATGTACAGAACACGTTAAAATTCCCAAATAAGAATTTTATAAGTGACTCTTTGATGTGGTAGATGGATCCTGAAAGAAGTTGTGTAAAATAGACCTCAATAATGAACAAAAGTCTACCATTCCATTTATTCAGATAATTTCAGATATGCTTTTGTAGTATCATGATTGGAAGTGACTAACAAAATTTCAACTTTTAGTTTTTCCACTGTATTTCTCCCTTGTCCTTCTTCCATACTAAATAGACTTCATGAATACCATGGAAACATCTAAAATAAGTTTTAAGAGCAAAAGAGAATGACAGGACAGTAGGAAAAATATTAAACAAGATAAATAATTATGTTTTATCCCCTTAACAAATTTGCTATTTGCAATGGTATTTCTGAGTTCCAGAAAATACTTTAAAAATGAAAATATCACTTAATAGATATGTGTTTTAGCATATAAAATGTAAAATTGGTAATAAACTGGCATTGAAAGAGTGAGATAAAAGGTCATTCAGATAGCTATACATTACATTAAAATGTTTACTATTTGACAGCAAGGTTTATTAAAGGCATATGAGAGATGGGAATTTTTTCTGAACCTCCAGTTGCCATTTTAAATTTTACATGGTGAGACTGTGTCCAAAAATTGCAAGTTATTTTGGCTAATAAAGACTTCTTAAATAACTGTAGCCACAGCTATGTGCTTCATTCAAAACTAATAAAGCCAGTAAGTTAATAACAGTAATTAACTCCCACTGTACCACACTCCCTTCTATAGATGCTCTGTAACTTACATTTGGTGTTAAGTTAGGAAGGAGGGAAAAGCAAAGCACAAAAAGGAGATGATGCTCATGAGATAAATACAGAAAAAAAAATTCTTATGTCAAGAAATATAAATGTATTTTCTGCATAATTGTGTATGCCCCCACAAACTCTGTGAGCTCACGAGGACACATCAGATAATTAATTCATAAGTAGCCAGGAATGGCAAGCATGGTTTCTCCATGGAGACCCAGTTCTTTTCTTCAAGTACTTTTTAAAATAGCTGGTTAACTAAAAATGTTGTGAAGGGATTACCAAAATGAAAACATTTTGAGGGGAAGGGTCAAGAAGATTTTAAAGAAGGAGAAATTAAAATGCAAAGATCAGGGAATAGGAAGTGATGTGTAATGTATCCTGAATAAGCAGATTATTTTTTGAACAATGAAGAGGGAAAATGTAAAATGTCCTTATTTACTTAGAAATTATCTCAGCTCACATTTTGAAAGGTCTCTGGAGGTAGTGGGTTAAATACCCTTTGGGGGTTTCTTTCTGCTGTTTCTTTTAGGGTTTCCTTTTATTCACCTTCTACAAAAGGCCATTCGTCAAGTTCAAGAATAGGAAGGACCCGGTGCCAGTGGGTGTAGTAGTTGTTGTTAGGAAAATGAGTTTACAACCCATCATGGTGTCTAAGATAGTATCGAAAGTGCCCCAAGAGCAACCACTGAGCAAATGGAATTTCCACACCGACTCATTGTTTGCAGAGAATTATCTCAATCTGACCCGTATTCTATTGATTTGAGCAATAAAAGAAGAAAAAAAAAAAGACACCCTTCTTTTCTGGTGTGTTTTTGGGGGAAACAACACACACACAACAAGGGGGGAGAAAAACACCCGAAGCAACACACTTGGCAACTCAGTAGAGAAAAAGGTCAGGCCACTATTGACCAGTATGTAAAGACGCGTCCTAACCCATGGGAAAACATGTATCAATCGTTTCGACTCACTGCATTCAGAACCCATGGAAGGGACTCACAAAACTGCACTTTGGCATTGTTGGCCTGAAAGGATATCTATTTATCATCTTATAAGACAGCTCGAATGATCTTTATCTACTTTGCCCACTTTCTGACCCAAATTCAGGGTTTTTATGGAAAATTGCAGTCAGTTTGATTGATGAAATCCAAAGATGTCTAAAATGGCACCAAAGATCTCCAACTGTGCAGACTCCAACCGAGGGCTTCAATGTTGGCATTGTTCCTGAAGGAATAAAAAAAGAAAAAGAGAAAGTTGAGAAAAACAGGCAAAAGTTAGGGGATTTCGGCTTTAAAACTTCAAATTTCAATGAAGATCCCCAAACCCATTATCCCTGTTCACACGTGCGAACTGGGCGGACATCAAAGTATTTCCCACACATGGCAACAAAACCGGGTTCCTCGTGAACCAATAAACTTTCTTTGTAACCCGCTGAATGGCTGCATCTACGGAGCGAGCAGGTTTCAGAAAGGCGCTCAGAAAGGCAGCGCGGGGCCGGGAGCTGGGAGGCCGGAGAGCCAGGCGCGCCTGCCCAAGCGCAGGAAGGAGAAACCGGGCTACGCAATTGCCCCTACCGTGGGCAGCTTGGGGGCTCCAACACACCCTAACGAGAAGTCCGAGTGTCCTCTGAAAGCCTTCGTGTTCCCGAGCAGGGCAGCCAGAATGCACTCTCCTCTCCCTCCCCAGCCGGCCGGCGGCGCCACTATTAACCCAAAGCCAGACCCGGGCGGAGGCACCGGCGCCAAGGCCCCACGGAAGCAGAAGACAAGCCCTGACAGTCTGTGAAACCTCGGTGCGGTTTTGGGGGGGCGACGCACTATAGGGGAATATTGTCACCTGCCTAATTGTTCTAAGCAGGCCTCCTCCCCTCCCCCATTAGTAATAATAGCTGGAGCGCGCCTCCCACCCGGTTACCAGGCCCGGGAGCTGATGAATGAACCCCCTCGTAGGGGAAAATCTTGGGAGCTGTCTTCTGTCGTATTACCCAAGGGGGCCGGCTATAAATCTTCCTTCATTTTAACCACATTTACCCTCATCCTCCTCGGGGCTAGGGATGCTGCGTTAAGATTGCACTGATGTGCCAACGCTCTGGACCAGCTGCTCCTAAATACAGACAGGTCCTTGTCAATTAAGGCTTTGAGAAGCAGGTCCTCGGGGCCCTGGGGCACTGGAGCAGCCAGCAGCGTGCAGCCCCCACAATTAGTATCCATTTGGAAGGGACCTTCAGGGCACAAATGCACAGGCAAAGAAGAATCAAAACACCAGGCAACTTCAATTCTGGAAATTGCTCGTGTAAGTGTTGTGAAACTGAACAGACGGCCCCCAAGAAGGGAGCTAAGATTTCTGCTGCAAGATGGGCCTCTCCTGCCCCCCCCCTTCCCAATATTTCCCCTTTGTCTTGCTGCAAGCCAGGCAGTAGATTGAGTTTGTGGATAGGTTGGGGGGTGGGGGGAGAAAGATAAATGAATACGTTAATTTGCCTGCTCTAAGCTGAAGTTGTCTTTTGGTGTCTTTTGTGGCCACCTCAAGCAGCTGGTCAACCCTGCCCGGACCCTGGCCTTTGGCCCAAAGGGCGCCGGACAAGGCAAGCGCTCCAAGGAGAAGAGCTGCGATGTATCAGGTCAGGGAGGCCAAGCTGCCGGTGGGCCAGGCAGAGCATTAGCGACTCAGCTAAACAAAACCCAAAAGGCTCTGGGGGCCTGGGGCACCATGAGGGAAGGTGTTTGTTTAAGCGATTAGGAGCAGTTGGTAGTTAGGGGCGGAGAAAAGGGCAGACTTTGTGACACAGGGCAACTTAGCTGGACAGCAAGGGTGGACATTCAGAGGACATCACTGTTTAAGACTATGTGACCCCACCAAGTTCAAGAACAGAGCAAACAGCACAGGCCATTAGGGACAGCCGTCAAACGATGGCAACAAAACCAAGAGAGGCATTGAGACAAATGTTTCAATATTAAATATGGAATAGTACTGGGGACCAGGGCAGGGGGTCATTGACAGTCAACAAGAGTTTAGGCTTAATGAGAGAAAGAATTTAATATCAAAAATGCATAAATCTACAAGTGAAGGAGCCCCATAATAGAGATAAAAGAACCAGTTCGGTCAACATTCTGTGATGATGGCACCATAATAGATAGCATCAGGTTGTTAACATTTAACACAAAAGTTAAGAGAATGGAAGGAAAGGCAGCCCCCTTAACTGAGAACCTGCTGGAAGATTCCCATAGGCCACATGGGATGAATAGTTGTTAACTAGCTGCTTTATCAGGAAAAAGGTAGGCCTGTCCTTGAGGTTTCTTGGGGTTTCAACCCACCCTCAGCTCTCCCCCCCCCCCCAAAGTTTCCCTCCCAGAGGCACCCACTTTCTCTGAAGAGTCTAAAAGTCCTTCCTCTCAGAGCGCACAGTGATTTTCCTCCCATTTCAGCAAGGAGGTGAATGAGTTAACAAAGTTCTTACAAAGGAATGTATTATGACAAGAATGGTTTGGTTTTGTGTTATTTTTTCCTGCTAAATATAAAAACACATATTTCTTCAGAAGGATGGATCAGTCAAAAAGCTTCTAAATGATGTGTCACTTTCCTCACTTTTCCAATCAATAATAAATCTGACTTTTCATGGAAACTTTCAGTAGCAGAGTCCTTAAAATTCAGCGAAGCTTACTGACGTATTTTTGCTGTGTGCCCTAGATCTCTGGGGCTCTGCCTATATATGAACAAAGACCTCTTTAATAGCCACAGGTAGACAGCTGAAAATCAGGGGGAGACTCTCCTATCTTGACAGCAACATGGTAAAGAGCAGGTCCTTCCAACCGTGGCTACCTGCTACCCCAGACTCAGGCACCCTTCCACTCCTACAGAACCGGAAAATAGAGCCCACCTCCCAGGCAGTCATTCTTGGGGGTGCCTTCTACAGAATGTAGTCATGGGTCTCTGGTCTGTATCTTTCATTGTCCTGATGCTTGTTAGTTTTCAAAACACATTTACGTACAGTATCAGAGTCGGATCTTTATAACTACCTTTGTGGAGTGAATAGAGCAGACATTCTTATTCCCGCCCACCGTATAGGTGAGAAAACAGATTTGAAAGATTAAGCCAACTCATTGTACAGTCAGAAACAGCCAGGTTCCTAATCTAGTGTGTGTCCCACACCTTCCCTATACTTTGTCTTCTGCTGTTTGGAATGCAAAGTTCAAAAGCACAGTTAGAAACTGATGTCTTCCTCAAGCCTGTACAGGCACCTTGATGTGCATTCATATCTCAGCTATAGATATTACTTACATGTCTTAGAGCACCTGGACACTCAGGGGACTTTTAGGGAACTTCCGAGCATGTGTCCAAACATGTTCATTTCATTCATGAGAAAACTGAGGCTCAGAGGCGGTCAGTACCCCATCCAAATGTGGGAAGTGGCAAACTTAGGCTCAAGCTGAGGTGCTTACATTGGAAACCCTTCAGCATCCACTCATTTTCTTCCAGGGAAGCTGCAAGTTCCTTGAGTGTGCTGTTTTCTGTTTTTCCTGTGTCTCATATGGAACTGTCTCCTTCCAAAGCATTTGTGGAATTAATTAAAGAATGACTAATGGCTAGTAAGTGCTGGGATGGGATTAGGACCACAAATCAAAGAGATACCAGTTTGGGTCTACCTCCAATGACACTGACAGTGACAGTGGCAGTGTGAAAAACCAAATTCCAGGTATTTGGACATTTGAGTGATCTCTCTTTAGTGGAAAGAAAACATACTATAAGAAAAACTAAGCCCAGAGTTTTGGAATCCAGAGACCACTGTTTGTTTTGTCTGGGTTTAATAACAGCTGCTAAGATAAGGTCTCTTTCCCGCATATGCCGCTTCCCACCCCGCTTGAGCAAGGAGAGGCAAGGCCACAGGACCTAAACTCCACAGAGCTTACTCCAGCAAGGTCCAGCCCAGCTCCTCACATATTCCTCTGCAGGTGGGAAATCCGAGGTCAAGAGGCCACACCCGGATGGAGGTGGGAGGAGCCTTGTAGCACCCACACGCTTGGAGAGAACTCTGACCTCGGACCTCTAAGAGCCCTCCTATGTCTAAGGTTCTAAGATGCTGTCCTGGCCCCCTGGCTCTTGGCCAGCTGGGCCTAAGTAGGCCGGAGCTGGCCGACAAGAAGTCAGGGGCACCTGCACCTCCACGCACCCACCCCCAGGAAGCCTTGGAGAGCAACGCTGTTGCTGGCATTTCCAGGCTAGCTCCAGCTGAGGATCCACGCTGGACACAGGCCTGTCCAGGCTATTCCGTGGCATCTTTGAAATCATTCCCCTTCCCCGCCCCACCGTCGTCTCCCTCCTGTCTCGGCGCCTGGCGAGCGCAGCGCGTGGCGCCAGCACCGGCATTTCCGGGCCCGCCCCCGCCCCCTGGCTACATCGGGTCAGTGGAGCACCCTCCCGGCGCAGGGCCGCTCTGGACCGCAGGCCTGTTCTCCTGGCTGCGCCCTCAGACAGCGCAGGACCAAGCAAGCGGGGGGCACCCATGGAGGCTGCCCTTCCGTCTCTCCACTCTCCGAGGACCGGCCAAGGGAAGATATCGAGGCGAGACCACTGCCTGGAACTCAAGGTGACTTTAGGTCACTTGGAAAGCTCAGGAGGTCTGGAAGCAACGCCCAAGGCACAAACCGGGAGAAACCGGTCTTTGCGGAAGCGAATTGATTGGTCTTGAAGTGAATTCCAAGATACGCCAGAACCCGAGCTAGCGGTGGACAAAGCAGGAGACGAGAATTCGCAGTTTTAAAGCCCCCTTTTTTCCCTCCTAAAGAAAAATGTAATTTGGCTACATGCAGCCAAGGTTTTCCGCGGGTTCAGGGGGTCAAGCAGATGTAGACGAGCGCAGGAGAGTTATTTATGTCAAGTCGGGTTATTGCACCGGCGAAAGAACGAATCGCCGGGCGGCGCTGGTAGCCAGTGGGCCCGCGCGCCGGGGTCAGGGTGGAAGGCATTGCGTCCAGCCTGGCGGGACAGTAATTGCCCCAGGTCTGACACGACGCCGGGGGCTCAGGGCGCCTCCATCCATCTCCATCCATTTAGCGACAGCCCCCGACCAGGCCGGGAGGCCGGGCTTGGGCCTCAGCTCCAAATAATGAGAACAATTGTCTCCCCGCCTGGCACTGCCCTTATCTGCTCGGGGCTCGCTGCCCTCTCCTTTCTCTGACCCCACTTTTCTTCCAGCCTTGGCGATGGGGTTGGGCTGGGAACTCGGCTCGAGATCAGGTGTGCCTCAGCGCAGAGCACAGTTGAGGCCAGGATACCTGGGAGGAGACTAAAGCTTGGGGGGTGGGGGGGTGGGGGCACTACCCTCTGCTCTGCCCCCGCGGGCCAATAATCTGCCTCGTCTTCCAACCTGCCCGGCTAAACCAGCCACCCGGCCCTTGCTTTCCACCCAAGACCCTCCGGATCCTGCCTCTAGAATTTTTCATCAGCGCTGGGGGCTGGTAAAGATTCTCCCCCCCTCTGACAATTTAATAGTCCCAAGTCATCATCTGCGTGACATTGGCCATCCATCTTCTCCCAGGGGAAGACAAAGCCTGGCCTCCCGGACTCCAGGCCTCTCCCTCCCTAGCTCTTTCTATTTTGGGACGGCCTCCCCACAATGGCATCCTTATGATCCATAATGGTGATGTTTATGAAGGCAGCAATACCAGTGTATGAAGACAATTTTATGCCTAATTAGAAAATGATGTAACCCGAGAGAAGACAAAGAGGAGCTGTGCCCCCCTCCCGTTTCTCTCTCTTCAATCACACCCCAAATTTCCTCCGGCCGGTCCCCTTGCGCTCTGGGCTGGGGGCCTCTGTTTTGACAGCATCTCGGCTCCCCACGCTCTGCTGGCCTGGGCGGCGCGGCAGGCGGCGGCCTGCACGTCCCGCGGCTGAGGGCAAAGGCTGCGGGGCGGGACGCCGCGGGGAGGGGGCCGAGGCAGGCGCAGAGGCTTAAAGAGATTTGGGACGCGCGCTCTTTCACTTTCTCTCTTCCCCACGCGCTCCCATCCGAGGGGACCTCACCCCTGGGAAGACTCCAATAAATGCAACCCGGCGCCACTCGATTCCGGGATAATTTTTAATATATATGCAATAAATGTTCACTTTGTTAGATTGAATGACAGACAATAATATCGGCAAATCTTCATATCCATCCATTACCAGCAAATGAGCCGCACAAAGGACAGATTTGCTTTTGATTAATTTATTTGCAGACTCGGGTTGATAAAGCAATAACTATTTGGTTAAACTTGACATTTGGTCTTCGGGGGGTTATCAGACAAATCCCTGTCGTTCGGGAGAGATAATAAAGTTGTTTAAAGGGGATTAATTATTAATTGGCTGCAATTAATTTCCCCCCTTTGCTCGGCTGCTGCCACAATGCGCATCCCTCACCCACAAACAAAAGGCAGGGGTTTTCCCCCTCTACCGACCTGGGGGAGGAGGGGCTCCCCAAGCGGATACGTGGCCTCTTGCACCCTACTCTTGTGCTGACTGTTTTAACGAACCACCAAGCCTGGCGAAACCTGCCCGTTGGGAGGCTGTTAACTCTGTCTCGAGAAGCTTTTCTTGAATCGAGGAGCTCTTCTTGAATTGAGCAACCATTTGAGGATCATGGCCTCTGAATAGATTCCCCCGTCTAGATATTTTCGATGAGAGCAAATCAGCTCGCACCCGTTGTTCTGCTTCCACGGCCCCCAATCCGGCTTCTTGGGGAGTCAGCTTGGGGGCTGAGCCGCAACCGGGCGTGGAAAAATCTAGAAACCGCCTCGCTCAGCGCGCGGAAAGGATTCCCTCTCCCCCTGAGCTCCGGTGCTGAAACCCTTCCTGTCGCCTCCCTGGCCTGTCACTTGTCTCAGGCGGCTACTGGGTGTGGGGAGGCCAAGGCCAGACCCCACTCCTGCGCAGGTGCTGGAGAACTGCGCGCCGCGCTCTCAGACCAGCGCTTTGGGCCCCACCGAGGAATGGGGTTACCACAGCGTGCTGGGCCCCGAGCATGCGGCACTTTCGATGACCTTCAGGCCCCTCCTGTGCTAACAACCTGTCACAATTTTACAGAACACACCGAGACAAAAGTCAGCCGGGCCAGGCAGGCCAAAGCCCGGGCTGCCACGGCCTGCCGACACCTACCCCCTCGCGGAGTCCTGCACCCTTCTTCGGGGCGCGAACTCACGGCCGGATTCCCTCCCTAGTGGGAGCCGCCTGAGTCGGTACCGCTATCCTGTAAAGCCGTGGCTCAGCCCACAGCCAGTCTCTGACCCCCAAAGACTGGGGAAGCGGGGAAGCGTCAGACTGCACTTCCCTACTGGCTCTGAGCAGAGGAACAAACTTGGCTACGTTAAGAAAGCATTTTAAACTCAACTAATTTAGGGGCGCCTGGGTGGCTCAGTCGGTTAAGCGTCCGACTTCAGCTCGGGTCACGATCTCGCGGTCCGTGAGTTCGAGCCCCGCGTCGGGCTCTGGGCTGATGGCTCGGAGCCTGGAGCCTGTTTCCAATTCTGTGTCTCCCTCTCTCTCTGCCCCTCCCCCGTTCATGCTCTGTCTCTCTCTGTCTCAAATATAAATAAACGTTAAAAAAAAATTAAAAAAAAAAAGAAAGAAAGAAAGAAAGAAAGCGATTCCCTTGAGCGAGGAACCGGGAGCGGAACAAGGAGTGAGTGGATAGGAGTGAACAAACGGGGTCCTAAAAGTGGTTTGGCTTGCCAAGCCTGTTCGTTCTCGGCTGGCAGAAAATTCAACTCAAACACCCCAAGTCACCAGGTTGGGGAAACGATAACGTGCAGGGAAGAACGGGGCGCGATGGCCGGGTAGGACAGATGGGGCGCCGGGGTTTAAAACACAACCTGCCCCGCAGAAAAGCTGCTCGCGAACCTTGGCCTCGAGCTGCGCGCCCTACTGTCCCTTTCTTCCTCTACCTTGCCACTTTAAATAAAACGGGGTATTGCGCACAAAAAGGGAGCCTCTCCTAGGAGCACGCGGAAACAGCCACGGCGCAGGGCTAGAGATGCGCTCAGTGCGGGTCCCAGCGGCTGCGGTCCCCGCCGCCCGGCCCCCAGCGGCGCTTAGGAAGTTGTCACTTCTCTCCTCCAAAGCCCAAGAAAACTCATTCATGAGCCTGTTTCTTTATTTTTCCTTTCTGCCCCCTCCGCATTCTTTGCCTATTTGCTTTAGGGCTTTTCAGCCGTGTTGCGGCCAAGAAAAGAAACCAGGTTCCTTTCTCTAGCGTTTGGATCCGTATTCCTAGTTGGGGCGCCTTTTGATGTTCCCATTTAGTGCCTTTGACTGGTCAGCTGAATGGGGCCGCTCGCTTTTGTCCTTTCCCACAAGTCCCTTCAGAGAAACCCCTTTTAACGCCCGGTATCCGCTGATGGATCCGTTTTCAAACGGCGCGGGACGGCAGCGCCGGAGGCCGTGTCTCCTTAGTAATCGCGCGGGCTGGGCTGGGCGAGGGGTCGGGGCAGGGGTCGCGCTCACCAGCCCGGGGTTCGGGCGCTGAGGGTGGGGAGGGGGAGAAGGCTCGGACACTTTTGTCCCGCCTGCGCCCCGGCGCCTCCCGGGTGTCGCGCCTCCCGCGGCTGCGAGGCGCTTCCCGGGGCGTCCCCTGCGCTCCTGTCCCCTGGAGTCTCGTTCCCGAGGTGCAGCAGCCGCGCCGCTCGTGCACCTTTCGAACCCGTTCCCTTAGAGTGCTCCCGCTCCCAACCCGTCCTTTAAAATGTCCCCGAAGGCGGGCGGGGGGTGCAAAGTAGTAAGAGCTGCGGTCTCCCCGGAGACCCCACAGAGGCCAGCGTCGCCGGCACCTCCATCCCGGGCACCCTGCTCCGTTTCCCCCCTCCCCAACCTTCGTAGACCCGTGATGGGGCCGGAATTTTCCAGAACTGTCCTTCCCGCCCCCGCCCGGGGCTCCAAGGCAGTGCCGGTCGGGGGCAGGACGTAGGTAGCCGCTAGGCATCCGGAGGATGGCCCCGCCTGCCCCTCACTGGTCTCCCTTCTCTTCCCTCCTCTCTCCAGGCCGGGATCCCCTGGAGGACCCGTTCGGCTGCAGGCACCCCTCCCCCACCCGCAACGGCAACTGAGTTCGTTTATTGCAGGTGGGGGTGGGGGGTGGGAAAGAGGGTGGTGGTCTCAGCAGCCTACCCTCCTTGAACCCCGGACGCACCCGGCTCGAGGGCCCGCACTTGCCTGGGCCCGAGCGAGTTTGCAACCTGGTAACCCCCCCTGCAAGGCGAGAGCCTCCAAATCCAACCGACCCTTCTGAAAGCGCTTCCATCTGAAAAACAGCTTGGGCCCCAAACCTAAAAAGTCCGAGGCCTTGTGGGAAGCCCGGGAGGTGCCCGGCCAAGGCGCCCCCTGGCCCGGTGGCGGCTCGAACCCGAGCGGCCGCTCTGGCTACTTACGTTGGAGGTGCGCGCATTCCAGGCGGCTCTGACCTGCCTCCGCCGCTCTCGATTATTTTATACATTTCTCGGAGATACACTTATAAACAAGTGGAAATTTTGCATCCTACTGCACCATTTTATACATGATGAGCCGTCAGTAATAGGATTATTAAACAAAAACCGTCTCAGGCGCTGGCGTTAACCTTTTTCAAAATGGCTAATTAGGTTTTGCACAGAAAAATTAGATTTAACATTGCTTACATTGCCTACATTTTCAGTTGATGCTCCGGTAATTTCGGATAGGCCGGGCTGCCGCCATGCAAGAGATAATAAAAAAATTAACTATTTTAACATATATTACAGATCCCCTATACCGAAATAAGGCAAAGGATATTTTCATGATCAAATATTATATACATAAAACTAATTATCTTTTTTCAGCTGCCTCCATCAATTACTGGGGAGGAAGCGGGCGCCAAAGCGCCCTCTGGTGGAGCGAACGAGGAGCGGCTCCACATTCTCCTTGTGCAATTAAATAGAATATGGCATCGCTCATTCTCCTCGTCTCTTCTTTTCGACTTCTTGGGCATTTCAATCTCTCTTGTTTATTTTCCGCTCCAGACCTGCCCAAAGTAGTAGCTCACGACAGCCTCAGGTATCTAGATAGAATAAGGTGCCTACTAAAATAAAATGCTTCCCTTTCGGCAATTTAAGAAGCGACATGAAAAGGGCCAGGTGTCACACAACCATGCCAGCCTGTTTTGGGGTCCGAGGAGAAGGGCCCATCGCTGAGTTTACCAGCGCATTCTATCCGCACTGACTCAAGGGCAGCACCGAATTAAAAGACACGCGCACAATATCCAGTAGGCTCAATAGTATATATGGTAAAATTCTCACATTGTCTCTGATTAATTTAAGGGAAGCCCTACTATGCCTGTGAGGCGTTTGCCGGACACGCCAGAGTGGAGCCATGTTTTCCAACTGATATTGCTCACAGCAAAATTCAATACTTCACTCCTGCTCTTTGCCTAGAGGTGAGCTGAACTATCCCCCGAGGCCAGATGTTCCCCAACTGTGCAAAGGCACATTGATTTGGAATCTTGCTTTAGGGCTAGGATCCTGTTTTGCTCAGAAGAATTGAAAGTGGAGAATAAACATTACCTCTCTCTCGTGCTGTGCTCTTACTCAACGGAAGCAATCAGCTGTGGGAAGGGGGACCAAGAACAGCTTCTTAAACAGACAAAATAGAGCAAGAGATTATTCGAGACGACCAAAGATTAAAAAATCAAATAAATAACAGAAAGAAGCAAGCAGAGCTACATATAAAATAAACTTTAGAAGAGTGTAAACACCTGTCCTGTATTTGTATATAACATTGCTACATTGTAGAGCATAGCGATTCCTGTTGAATGAATTCACTCTTAAGGGCCTTTTATTCAATTTACCCAGGTTCAATTATTGTAGTTTATCATTCTTTGAATCTTTCAAGCCACTCTGGGACATCAGCACTAAAACAAACAAACAGTCCTGAAATGTTGTATTGCTTGCCCTTCCCCAGGTCTATATAATATATGTAAACGAGAGACCATGAAATCAATAAGATACTCTAATTTCCTACTGGCTGGACAGAATGGTTACTGGATCTGAGCACAAAAGTCCACGAGGACTGGTGAGGTGGCTTTGGTGCCATTGGATTTTCACGAGCATAACTTCAAAACACAACAGGAAGCAGTGTTTAGCGGCCAACAGCGGATCCACCGGTTTGTTTGAATTTGTCTTGTTTTTCAGGAAGACCAGCCTCAGTGACAGCCACACTCCACAGAACGGATTTGACTGGCCCTCTCTTTTTTAATAAATAAATGACATTAAAGAGTCTGGCAGTTCTGGGAGGCAGGGTTTTATGAGCTAATCACACCCCTGGGGGGAATTTGGTTATGTGTAGTGTCGGCTCACCCTAGGGGTGTGATTATGCTATCGTAGCCACACCCACCCGTCATGCTTTATTTCTTAACTAATAAATCACTACAAATGATGTGATCTGTGCAGCCATATATCTCAGACCTCTCCTTGCACTTACAAACAGCCCCCTCCAGTGAAACCAGTGGAGAAAAGTGATGTTCTTCCAATCGATATTTCCCATCTTGCCCTTCGTGATAAAAATTCTAAAAACAAGAGTGTGTTTTAGACATGCCTACTTTTCCTTTCTTCTAGGAAGGCATTCAAAAGAGGCACTGACTCCCTCTTGCCACTTGAGATCCTATCAGATAAGGAAATCCCTGTGATCACCCCAGAAGAGTACCCAATCTGGTATTCGGTGGTCTTCTACTGGATTTAAACAACAGTATTTCCTCAGAATTCTGGGGGTGGTTTTGTGTGTGTGTGTGTGTATGTGTGTGTGTGATCTTAGGGTGAGCAGGGGCAAGCCTGTGTCCCTGCTCTCTAGCAGGGCTTTGCTGAGACTGTGCCCTCACTTTTAAAGGCCTTGCAGTGGAATCAGTGTTTCCCCCATTGTGCTGTGTTCCTCCAGCCTCGGTTCCCTCCCTCGCCGTGTTCCATCTTCCTGAGTAAAAGCATTCACTTTCTTTAGCTTCACCTAGTCTAACTGACAGGATCCATTGTTGTCTGCCAAAAACTTTTGTTCTTTTTGTCTTTATCCCCCAAAATGGGAATGCAATGCCCATCTTTTTTTTTTTTTTCTTTAAGATTTCTTGGGCTGATTCCATACAAGGCAGCGTTCTACGTAAAAGGCAATGGTTCACCCAGGACAGAGAAGCTTTTAGATCCCAGAAGCCAAGCTGGGGCTACACACCAACCAGAAAAAAAAGGACTGATGCATCTGAGGTCTGGCAAAGTTCAAGAAAATGTATCCAGGAGTTTACAGAGTGGAATTTTCTTGGGGTTTTGCAAGGGGATGAAGAATAGCTTGTACTTTAGCCCTTGCAACAAATCTGAGAACTTGTTACCAAAAAATCTGGGAGAGGAAGTCTGTTGAGGAGGGAGATTCTATCTCCAATGTCAGCCCTGAGAAGAAGCAGTAATGGCTCCAGCATTGGTGGCCAGAACATCTGGAAGATTTACCTCTCGCTATCCAGACTTGCCTTGTCAGTTCTGACCTGGGTTTCCAACCCCACTCTCTGGGCGGTGGTTCGGATCCCACTGCCCATAGGTGCGGTGACCGTTGCATTTGGGCACGAGGGAGAAGGAAGGGGCTTGGGAAAATGTTGCTGGAAGATCATGAAAAGGGACCTCCATATTTTATGATCATCTAGAGAAGCCGATCTTCACTTCTCAGGATTACTTGACATTAGTGACATGTCATTTTCTCGTAGGTGAATTTAGAGCTAAGGGGATATCCATTAGCTTGACTGGTAAAATGTTTTAGTTAATGGATTCTACAAGACATTCTAATTTAGATTTATTCCTCGTTCCATATTACACCCTTAGTAAGTACCAAAAATTTTTTTACAAAACCATTCTCGGCCTCAGAGGCACATATCTCTGTCCAATGGTAATTATCATCAAGGAAATTTTATCTGAGAGCTGCCTGCCATGCTGATTGATCTTGTTCTTCGGGGACACAATGTAGCCAGGCAGTGCTCTGTGGGTCCGGTCTTTCTTGGCATTCCCTCAAAGGGGTGCTTCGTGCTGGAATAGTGCCCCCGTGTCTGGAAAAGTGAGCCAGCATGTGCATGCATATTGGTTCTCTGCAGTTTGACCCCTCCCCAGGTAACTTGCCTCCTACACTCTTCACACTTTCCTAACCATCCACCTCTTTGACCATCTTCCACCTTCTAATTTAAAGTCTTTACTTGTGCAGTCAGTGCCCAGTTGTAACCGTGGCCTCACCTCTTGAGACTGAGAGTTTTCGCATGTGGGAGCATCAACAGTTGGAGGAATTGGCTTTGAGTTCCAGCTTCACACATTGTCACCATGGATAGAGAAGAGGAAGAAATCTCTTATGTGACACCCTGATTTAATTTGACTGGTTTCCAATCTGTGCCTCAGTACTTTTTACAACTCACCAGGCATTCTGGTGTGCAGCAAAGGTTTAAAATATCTGCTCATTGGGGTGCCTGGCTGGCTCAGTCCTTGGAGCTGGCTTGTGACTCTTGATCTTGGGGTGGTGAGTTCAAGCCCCACGTTGGGTGTGGAGCCTACTTAAAAAAAAATAGAATAAAAACCTCTGCTCGCACCTTAAACTTGCACAGTGTTATATGTCAATTATATCTCAATAAAGCTGGAAGAAGAAGAAAAAGAACCTCTGCTCTATGCTGATGCATTGACAGAGTACTTGGGGTATATGAAGCCACAAGGCCAGGACCAGGAGGGTGGGAAGGCCAGTGGTGAATCATCTGACTTGGGCTCTCACTTTGTCATATTCTTCAAAAAAAAAAAAAAAAAAAAAACAACAACAACCCAAACCCTCTTTATGGTACCGTTCATGTTTATTGTGAACAGTGTCTAAGAGCATGCACTAAAAGAGGAGAAAAGATGTGTGAGCTCAAATCCAGGCTCTGACATTTCAGTTTTGTGACCTTGGAGAAATCACTTTATCTTTCCTGGACCTCAGATTTTCGAAATCCAGCAATGGGAAGATGGTGACCTCTACTGCACAAGATTGTTGGAGAATCAAGTTATAATAATAACAGCTGCCATTCATTGTCTCTGTCCCTGGAGCTCAACAACCTCCGAGTACTTTGTGTGAAGTATCTCATTTATGTCTTCCAAGATCCCATCTGAAGAAAGTCTTATGGGGAGACAGTGCATTGTAAAGTGCTTTGTAATTGGAAAAGCTTTGTCAGTATATGGTATGATTATGTTGCACATGGTAGAAATACATATACGTCTGATTTGACTTTATTTCTTCCTTATGCCCTAAATTATTAGCCATTCACAGTTTTCCAAAACTCTCTTACATACATATTTCCCAAGGCTACATAACTGGAAAGTAGAGATACTAGAATTTGCATTTGACTCTTTTAACACTGAGATCATTGATCTTTCTGTTGTTATACCTGACTAGCTCCTGGTAAATTGCAAAGCATCGCATGCTTGAACCCAGCTGTCCCTTAATTGCTTGTTACACAAAGTGTGATTCCTGGACTTGTAGCTAGTATCTAAAATCCAGAGAAGTTTCAAAGTTTACAATGTGTTATTTCATTCTGTCACTAAATATGGTTTCTATATTCTGGCAGTGGTGCACATCTATTCTAAGTCTAAATATCAATTTGGGGTATATGAAACAGGACCATTTATCTGAATGTGAAGTCCTTCAGACTCGCCAAATTGTGTAGCAGTAATTCTGAATTTAGAGACGTATTTCTTAACCAAGAAGCTGAGAGTTGTTCTGCTTTTACAGCTACTCTTTCTCTCACCACATTTTATTTTTTATTTAATTTATTTAAATTTTTTTTAATGTTTATTTATCTTTGACAGAGACAGAGACAGGGGCAGAATGCGAGTGGGTTAGGGGCAGAGAGAGAGGGAGACACAGAAGCAGAAGCAGGCTCCAGGCTCTGAGCTGTCAGCACAGAGCCCAACGCGGGGCTCGAACTCACGAGCCGTGAGATCATGACCTGAGCCAAAGTTGGACGCTCAACCGATTGAGCCACGCAGGCGCCCCTCTCTCACCACATTTTAGAGGAGGCAGGAGATGGCGCCTAGACGGCTCAGTTGGTTAAGTATCTGTCTTTGACTCAGGTCATGATCTCACAGTTTGTGGGTTTGAGCCCTGTATCAGGCCCTCTGCTGTCAGGGCAGAGCCTGCTTGGGATTTTCTGTCTTCCTCACTCTCTGCCCCTCCCGACTCGTGTGTGTGTGTGTGTGTGTGTGTGTGTGTGTGTGTGTGTGCGCGCGCACATTCTCTCTCTCAAAAATAAACATTTTAAAAAAAAAACCACTCTTGGTTATTATGTATGTACTGTGTACTTAAAGCCTTAGTTGTCCCACTAATTATCACTAGCTTTCTTGCACTTAAATCCTGTTCTGTACAGTGAATTCCACCTTCGTCCATTTCACTTCCTGGGGTACACTGGCCCCACATGTATCTGCCTGGTTTTAAGGCTGGATTATGACTGATACTTCCTCTTGCTTTCTCCTGTCTCTTGATCCATCTATCAAAGACAAGGAACAAGGACCAGGATTGCTATGTGGTTGTAGCCCTGGTAAAAGATTTATTGAAACTGAAACTAATTTAAAAGGAGATTTCTTTTTAAATTACGAATTGTATTTGTTCTTATTTCTGTCCTTGGTTTTAATGAACGGACTGCCCTCTGGTGGACAAGAACAGTTAGCTCACTTGAAAACTAGTGCTTTTGCTATTTCAGATGTCTGAATTATTTTCCTTCAGTTAATATGAATTATGTTCACATAAACAGTGGGAATTGAATTCATAATATGTCAAATGCAATAAAATACAGAATTCTAAGATTCTTCTAGGTAGTCTTGGAACATCCTCGAGTACAAGGATGGGCTCTTAATCTTTCTATGGTAAATTTCCATTTTTCTGGAGTGACTGGGGAGTTGTGAATTCTAATTAGCAGGTTATCTCACAGCCCCTGTTATAGCTTTCATAGATTAACCATTTGCAAAACCTTGGTACATAGTATGTTGTGGAATACATGGACTGCTAAATGACAATTTCAGTAGTGTTGCATGATGATACTTTGATAACTTAAACCAAGGGCTTTAGGTAAGCTCCTTTCCTATGGGACAGGTATGTGTGTTATCTCTTCCGTGCAAGTGAAGAAATGGAGCTGCCACACGGCTAGGAAGTGACAGAGCTGGAGTTTAAACCCTGGTAATCGGGCTCCAGAGAACATGCTCTTAAACCTGTGCCGAACGGCCTTGCTAACGAGTCACGGCACACTGCAAGGTGCCACAGGATCTCTCTTCTGAGCATTGTCGCTCATCAGACTGTGCTGTCACTGCAGACTTTGTAGGAGATTAAAATCAGCCTGTGGCAGAGCCATCCCTTTTCCCTTCCTGCACTTTCTACCACCTTCACCCCTGTGACACCTCTCAAAGCATCGTACACACCAAGGGGTGCAATAAATACCTCTTATCAGTGAGCTTAGATGATTCAAAGTCTTCTTTCAAAAATCTCAGCTCTTGGTTTATTTGTCACTCGTTTCTCTTTACACAATCCTGGTGGATCCGACATAAACAAAACCTGGTCATTTGGCTGTCCAGTTCAGGAAAACATTTTAGATCCTTCACACGTACTCGCGTCACATACAGCACGTCCAGACCAAAACAGGCCTCATCTTAATTTGGCCAGGAAGTTTCATCCTTTCAAGGCAATTTCTCTTGTTCAAGTCAGTTGAACAGATCTACATTTTTATACGTAATACCTCAAAAGGGATCTTTGATGCATTTATTTATTGAAAATTACTGAACTCCCGTATGAGATCCGTACAACCAACTTTAGTATCCTGTGGGCTAAGCACCCTCCCCAGTGTTTCAGGCCTGAAGCACTCCTTTTCCGTGTGAGCCATGTTATTCCTGTTGAAATACTTGCTTCTGGCTTTGGGCTCTTACGGACTTGCTTACCCACCTAGAGCATGGTGGCTGGGGCTACAGCTCTTTATCTCTTCCACGGATGGTTTCAGGACCTTGATCTTCCAAGAAGTCTGATGCCCCTTTTGTTGGTAGCAAGTGCCACTTCCTATTCAGAGAACTGAAAACATGTCCCCTTGCCCAGAAACGTGGACTTTTCCAGTGCCACACTGTTTAATCACTGTCATGTCTGTCATACTGACACCACTCAGTATGCAAACAGGCATTGCTAAAGGATGTTGGCTGTTGCACATACCTGGGAGTACTCCACAAACCAATTGTGTTTCTATACAACCATTCTCCCAGGAATCAATGAGGCTCTTGGAAACTGCTTTAGGACCCTGTATATAATCATATTACTTGAAAGATACTTTCAAAGAAAGGAGGAGAAGAAGGCTACCTCAGTGGCTTAAGAAGAATAAGATGGTTTCAAAATACGGTCTATTGTATCTACCAACACAGGCATGTTACTTTTTCTTTAAACTAAGTATTAAAGGAGCCAGAAAACTTCCTGCTTATCCCTGCTCCTGATAAAGCTTATTCTACATGGTATTTGGTTGGTTTGTAGTAAATCTAGAGAGAGAAAACACTCCAGTAGGCAGTACAACTTTTAAACATTACATTGTATGCACATACAAAAAAAAAGAAATTCTAATAACTGCCGAGCTTGAAGTATTGATATAATTAATATAGACTTTAATTAAGTTTCTTTTTTTCCCCCTAAAGAAAAAAAAAAAAAAAACGTATCATCTGCATTCACCCAGAAGCACATTAGTGGTTGAAATCAGACTGTCTGGGTGTTTTGGACACAAAAGAAACCTTTGAAAACTCTGATTGGGGCATATGAGTGTTAAGAGCCTCCACAACAGAGCCAATCCAAAACGTGCCACAGTCTTTCCATTCAGAGGGCATCAATGTGCCTCTTTAATGGTTTTTCAGAATCCCAGGAAATTGTGATTACATGGCATTAGCTTTTCATTTTCCAAAGAATAGATGAAAAGCATGAAAGTCCTCTTAACAACGTGAAGAAAAGTATTTTTGGTTCTGGTAAACTTCTGCTGTTCTCCGATAAAAACTACACAGAAAATGCCTTTAAGACACCACACAATTAGACGTACAATTGTAGCCCAGTGGTGTGGGTGCTGGAGAGACTACAACCTTATTCAGCCTGAAAAAGACCCCCAAATGGCTATTGTTCTCCGTCCACAGTTGCTTAGTCAAGGATGGTATTCATCCCGGCGGGATCGTGCATTTATTTTCTCTTCTCTGTTAGATGCTCTTATTTTTCCATGGATTTGGGGGAGGAAATAGTGCCAAGTAAATCACAGGTTTTGGTGGAAATTGACTTCATCTAGCTGACTCTGTATGTGCTATAAAGAGCAGGAAATTACACGGTACTCCATTAGGTGTACAGATTGTGGAAATAACGTTGACCTGGCTATATTTTATATGTACTAGTAGTACTTACTGAATATCAAGAAAAAAATACTTGGAATAGGACCAGATTGTCACTGGAGTCCAATGACATTTCCAGAAACTCCAATATTCCTTCAAGACCTAGGTAAGGAAACCAATGTCAAAATCACAGACTATTTTAGGGCAAGATAAGGATTGGGGCTACCATCACTCACATCGTTATCAATTCATTGTATTGTGAGATCATCAGATGATACAAAGTCTTTTCAATGACCTCAAAGGTTCTACACTTGTGCTCCTTGAATTTTAATGTGAGTAACAATTTCCTGGGTGACATTCAGATGCTCAGGCCCCCCCACAAAGATCATGACTCATTGTATCTGGAGTGGGCCCCAGGAGCCAGCATTTGAGCCAACATCCCAGATGATTCCTCAGGTAGACTTAAAGAATTAGTATTTAACCCTTTTTTAGTCCACTTTTAATAGTCACCTAACCTGAACCTGCAGATTGTCCCCACCTGTTGAAGTGCTTTTACTCATCTTGTTATTAATTTGTCTCAAGGTTTAGATAAATATTTTTTTAATTGTCTTCCCACATAGTAGTATAGTCATAAATGGCCACTCCACTGTCATCTGGTGGGGGAGGCTAAGAGGATACACCGAAATTCAACCACAGCCATACGTGCCTCAAAGCAATTCAAGTCAGAGTGGGTTTTCCTAGGCCTAGATGTCTGTTTAGATCAAGGAAAAAGATATATGCATCCCCCCCCCCCCTCATCCATGGTGTATATCCTTGCTACTGAAAGTGTGGTCCACGGACGTGCAGCATTGATTGGCGTCCCCTGGGAGTTAGGATCTTGTATCCCATCCAGACCTGTGGAATTAAATTCTGCATTTGATCAAGATCCTCGGTGACCCCCGTGCACGTGACACGTGCCTATGATGAACACCCAGTTTTGGAAATGAATACATGGGCGGGTATGGATTTCATGGCAGCAAAATTAAGCATGCTCCAGAAAATGCCTTATCAGGATGACTAAGTAAGTTCTAGGCACTAGGTGGACATTTTGCTGCTTCTTCCAGGATCACTTACTTGACATTATTGCAAACGGTCAACCTGACCTCCACCTCCCAACAGATTTTTATCACTGTGGCGGGGATTTTACCACACTGAGCTACTCTGGCTCGCTAGCCTCCCCGCAAAGCCCTCCAGAGGCTAGAAAGCACTTCAACGGACTCCACCAGCCTCTCCTATAAGCAAAGCCCTGGGAAAAGCAAAGCAAAGGGGCTGGGCAGAGGCGAATGCAAAGGAGAACCTGGAAAGCCTCTGCCTCTAGAAGACTTGTAAATATTAACACAGTCTCCACACAACCCCGAGGAGTGTGTGGGAAGTCGCTCGCCAAGTGCTGCACAACGAGGAAGACCACGCAGCTGGGAGGGGACTGAGGGCTGACTACGCAGACTGCGCCCTGAACTTCCGCGCAAAGGAAAAGGCAACAGAGCTGAGAGGTGATTGCTGAGGAAATGAGGGGACACTGAGCTCCGGCAACACCCCCGTCTTCGTAATGAAGTTGACAAAGTCTCCGTCTCATGTGAAGTGTAACGCAGATACTGTTCCAGCCTCCAAGCCCCCACCCCTGCTCTGACCTCTGCACTAACTCCTCCCGGAAGGAGGTTCCGGGGTTTCCACAGACCACGGGGTGCATTTACAAGCCAAAAAGTGCGAGGCAGGCAGGTGCCACAGAAGGTACAAGCAGAGCACTGTGGGGGCCTTGGGAGCTAAGAGAGTAGCAGTGCCTGTGAGGCAGTTAGGGACAAACGAATCTCCTTTGCGAAGTAATTTCCAGGCTTCTTGGAGGAAGCAGCCCTTGAGGCAGGCCGTGTGGGTCCTGCCGATCGCTGAGGGGCAGAAGGCCTTCCGGGCAGTGGGCACAGCACGAAGAGGCAAGGGACTGGCCACTCTACGTCCCAGCTGAGGTGATGGCTTGTGCTTAGCTGCTTGGAGGGTCAAGGGCAGGGACCAGTTACCCTCTCAGGCTCCTTTTGCTGTGCCATGTAATAAAGAGAGCAAATGTCTCCAGCCCATTCCTAGCTCAGGTGCTTGTTTCCCTAGGGCGGTAAGTCAGTTTTCAGTTTAGCCAGGGAGGGAGATATTTACCACCACCCAGAAACCCCCTTGCTTGGTTGGAGGCCTCTCCTACATTTCGAGGAGGCAGCTACCCTGGAATCTGAAAATGTCACTCACTTTTGCAGCCTCTCTCACAGCTAGGCCGGGCACGCAATGGCCTGTCACTCCAGAAGCTGGTACCGAAAGCAGCAGAACCTGGGGAGAATCCTACAGAAGGTGCAACAGCACAGATGACAGATACCCGGGGCAGGGGGAGAAGAGCTGTGGTGTCTGCTTTTAGCACAAGTGTTCCGTGTTCTGTGTGGGAGGTGGGAGTGGTTCAAGGTTGTGGTATCTGGGCCCAGTATGGCAGCAGTGGTGGCTTCATGGGACCAGTTCCAGGACATGATCTGGGGCATTGTTCTAGCCGTGTGACCTCCAAGGCTTGTTCTTCAGGTGAACTGTTCAGTATCCTTTAATCAATTTCTTTTCTCCTTAAAAGAGCCACATTTGATTTCTCTTTCTCGCAGCTAAGAATCCTGACACTTTTGGTATGTTGGATGAAGAAGGGCCTGACTCAAGAATTTCAGAACCGATGGGGCCCCTGGCTGGCTCAGAGGAGCATGTGACTCTTGATCTCAGAGTCATGAGGTCGGGCCCCGGTAGAGATTACTAAAAAAAAGAAATAGATTTGCAAAAAAATGAATTTCAGAACTGAGTCTTTCCCTTTACGTAAAGACCAAATAATCTTGCATAGACTGAAAATTCAGTTATTACGTTGATTTCCCAAGTCATTTGATGACAATGTTTGTAGGTTGAAGGGAGGGCATAGGGACCAAAGTTTGGGAGCCTATGATAACAGCAGTAAGAAGAAATATACAGAAAATGAGGGGATCCCTGTGTGAAATGACTCAAATCCAAGGTGTTTTCTCCCACGGCCTTTGATGGAACTGTACAAGGTAGACAAAGGGCCCAGACTCTTTTGTTCAGTTAAGGGAAAATTGATTGTTGAATTTATATATACATTTAGTACTTTTTTAAGCTCAAAATTTCTTTACATCAGCAGAATGGTATGGACTGGTGGGAATGAAAGAGGCACAAAACAAAAAGTTTGTGTTTACATTTGCTGGAGGTGGGAAGAACTTCAGTGTGACAACAAAGAATTCTCAAGAACATCCATGACTGTTTCTTTTAAGTTAAGCTGCCAATTGAACCACACTGGCAGGAAATACCACCCTGTTATTGCCATCATGATTCCAGAAGGGACAGACTCCAAAATATGGCTATAGATTTACAAACTGGATGAAACCATCGAATTCGCTTCCTCATGTGATGCAATTCATAACTTCAGTTGCAAAGGTGAAGTCTTCAAGCAACCTGATAGAACATATCTTAGAGCAACATATATTTACTTCTGTCCCCTCTACTGTAACGCAAGCTCCATGAAAGGTCTTTGAATTGTTTGAAAGCACATGTGTTCCCAGCACATGGCAGACACTAGATCAAATTGTCCAGCAAGAAGAAAAGATCATACCCCGTTAGAATTTGTGAAGAAGAGGGGCACCTGGGTGGCTCAGTCGGTTAAGTGTCCGACTTCGGCTCAGGTCATGATCGCACAGTTTGTGAGGTCGAGACCTGCATCGGGCTGTGTGCTGACAGCTCAGAGCCTGGAGCCTGCTTCGGATTCTGTGTCTCCCTTTCTCTCTGCCCCTCCCCTGCTCATGCTCTGTCTCTCTCTGTCTCAAAAATAAATAAAAACATTTAAAAATTAAAAAAAAAAAAGAATTTGTGAAGAAGAGAGACCATATGTGTATATTACATATCATTTATTATATTAACCATATCTTTGCAACCTTTTCTTGTTAATGAATAGTTTTAGGGGATGAGGCTTTTTTTTTAAGTTGATTTATTTTGAGAGAGAGAGAGAGAGAGCACATGCAAGCGGAGGAGGGGCAGAGAAAGAGGGAGAGAGAGAGATTCTGAAGTAGGCTCCACACTGTTAGCTCAGAGCCTGATGTGGGGCTCAAACCCATGAACCACGAGATCATGACCTGAGTCAAAGTCAAGAGCCAGAGGTCCAAACAGCTGAGTACAGAAGTGCCCTGCGGATGAAGCATGTTACATTATAGTCTCTGCTCCCTTCCATTTCCTGGTAAATGAGTGCTAACCAATAAGTCATACCTCAGTTAGGTATTCCTTACTCTGTACATCACTTCTCCTTTTAGGACTTCCTGTTTTCGGTATTTAGTAATTTTTTTTTTTTTTTTTTTAAGTAATCTCTACACCCAACGCGGAGCTCGAATTTCCAACCCTGAAATCAAGAGTTGCCTGCTCCACCGACTGAGGCAGCCAGGTGCCCCCTGCCTGTTTTCAGTTTTGAACAGAGAGGCTATTTGTACACAAAAGAACTTGACTTGGGCATTCTTGGATTTTCATAAACATCAGTAGAGGGCATATTCTATTTTATTTTATTTTTTTTTATTTAAAAAAAAATTTTTTTTAACGTTTATTTATTTTTGAGACACAGAGAGACAGAGCATGAACAGGGGAGGGGCAGAGAGAGAGGGAGACACAGAATCTGAAACAGGCTCCAGGCTCTGAGCTGTCAGCACAGAGCCCGACGCGGGGCTCGAACTCACGGACCGTGAGATCGTGACCTGGCTGAAGTCAGACGCTTAACCGACTGCGCCACCCAGGTGCCCCATATTTTATGACGTGACAGGATGTGAAGAAATGTTTTAACTTCAAAAATGATTCTGGTAAAGTATAAGGCCTTAGAAACCTCTATGAGTCTCCAATATTCTCCCAGCGTTTGAAGCACGTGGTACTTCAAAGAAATCTCTTAGACTTTTCAGAGTGAGTGGTTTCCATCTAAACTGGCAACTCATTTGTGAGTCTGCAACCCTCCCCCTACTCTGCATAATTAATATTGTAAACAATGTTCATAACCTTCTTTGACATTGGAGTTGGGAATTAAATTTCATTTTAAATGTTTTCTGCGAATAATTTGATAGTTGATTCTGTAAATGTCATTTTTAATGTATGAATAGCTGTTTCCCCAACAACTGCTCTGGCAATAAGCCACTCCATGCAGCAAATATTCTCTTCATTTTCTTGGATTAAATAAAACAACGTATTTACTTTCTTGGTTTGGTTTTTGCTGTCTGTGATGCACTTTGCTAGCTCTGAATTTTAAAAAGGAAGCATAAATTCTGGTCACCTCCTGTTTTCTCACCGTATCTGGAAAAGAAAAAAAAAAGGATAAATACAAACTTAAAATAAGAAAATAAACTGCCTCTAACTAGTCTGTTACAATTTCAGAAGACAGACCATTGTATTCATATTGCAGGGCTTTTGTAACAAAGTATTTCAAACTAGGTGGCTTAAAACTGCGGGCATTTACTGCCTCATACTTCTGGAAGCCAGTCTGAAATCCAGGCCAGACTATGCTTCCTCTAAATAGGAGAATACTTCTTCACCTCTTCCTAGCATCTAGCAGTTTGGCAGATCTTTGGTGTCCCTTGGCTTACAGATGCATTTTCCCAATCTTCTGTCTTTACGTGGCATTCTCCCTATGTTTGTTTTTTGCATTGTCATTTTCTTATAAGGCCAGTCATAATGGATTAGGGGTCCTCCCATTCAGTATGAGCTTAGCTAACTAATTACGTCTGCACCAACCCTCTTTCTAAATAAGGTCACATTCTGAAATACTGGGGGGTTAGGACTTCAATGTCTCTTTTTTGGGGTGGGGAACATAATCCAATCTATAATACTAAGTACTTTGCTATTAAAAATTCACTGATATTTGTATAGCTTCGTTAATGCCAATTTATTATTAAAAATATTTCTTAGAAGAAAATTTTGGTCTAGCAATTTGAGAGGAAAGCTTGCATACAGTTAAGCAAAATCCCAAGAAAAGTCAGTATCATGTTAGTCAAAATATATCAAGAGTGAGGTTTAGGGAACAGGTGGATATAGTTCTCTCTTCTCTGTTCATGACCATGCCATCAGATACAAATATTTGGAAGAAAGAAAAATCTGGTACATGTGACTTTCCTGATTGGTACAGGCTGAATTTTGTCCTGCCCCAAAATTCATTAAGTTGAACCCTACCCACCCTGTGATAGTATTTTGAGATGGGGCCTTTGGGAGGTACTTAGGTTTAGATGAGATCCTGAGACCTCTTAATCACTCTGCTATGTTACCATATAGAAAAGTTGCATATTCAAGAATCAAACCACTAATCTCTAAGCAACAATGCTTTTCCTCAGTAACATGGTTCTTTTTGGTAATGGTATAAACACACTCAATGTTGTAGCTAATAAATAAAAATAAAAAGAATGTGTCCACCTTACAGAGTCAGGGAGCACCGATGGCTTGGAAGGACTTTCTGGACAATGAGCTGTAAGATTACTGTCACATCACATT
Source organism: Herpailurus yagouaroundi (assembly GCF_014898765.1). NCBI lineage: Eukaryota > Metazoa > Chordata > Mammalia > Carnivora > Felidae > Herpailurus > Herpailurus yagouaroundi. The sequence continues at coordinate 133,400,120 of NW_024412376.1, read as the reverse complement.
GTGAGACTGAAAGCTTGACTCACCCTACTTCTCTTGTCCATAGTTGTCCCAGTTGTAAAAGGAAAGTGATTATGCTAGATGATGTTTGAGGACTCTTTTGTCTCTAGCATCCTGTAAATTTAAAAACTTTTAAAAATTTTATTTATTCTTGAGAGATAGAGACAGAGCACAAGCAGGGGAGGGGGAGAGAGAGGGAGACACAGAATCCGAAGCAGGCTCCAGGCTCTGAGCTGTCAGCACAGAGCCCCACGCAGGGCTCAAACTCACGAACCGCGAGATCATGACCTAAGCCAAAGTCGGACACTCAACCGACTGAGCCACCCAGGCGCCCTATCTAGCATCCTGTGAATTTTAAACATTATTAACTATTGATGCTTTTCATGAGAGCAAGTGGTTGAATCCTAGCTCATTTTCTTTTTTTCTGTGTTGGTATGTTTCAACGTTCTGAGATTTTGTAGTAGACCAGAAATATATTGGACTGTTTTTCCTGACATGAAGGAGTGCAGCTGGTGGAGTAGTTTGTGTCCCTGCCAGGGACGTATATCAAGTATTTCACATTGTTGGGCTGCTTCTGAAGACATTAGGCATCTGAAAGAGATAGTACTAAAATCACTGCTAGGTCAAGACCAGACCGAGAGAAATTTCTTTTGAATCTGCAAATAAAACACATAATGTTTTAACACTTTTTTTAAACATTTTTTTATTTTAAAGAGAGAGAGCACAAGGAAGGAAGAGGCGCAGAGGGAAAGGAGAGAATCTCAAGCACCCCAAGTGTGGAGCCCGATGTGGGGCTTGATCCCATGATGTGGGATCAGGACCCGAGCTGAAATCAAGAGTCAGATGCTCAACTGAGTGACCCCTGAGCCCCTTCTGAAAGGTACTGAACCTACACTTCACAAAGAAGGATCTCTAGTTCTAAGGATCTGTCTAGCTACTAATCGGTCTGTTTCTATGAGAATAAACAGGTTAGGGGTTCCTGGGTGGCTCAGTCAGGCGTCTGACTTCAGTTCAGGTCATGATCATACGGTTCGTGGGCTTGAACTCCGCATCAGGCTCTGTGCTGACAGCTCAGAGCCTGGAGCCTGCTTCGGATTCTGTGTCTCCCTCTCTCTCTCCCCTCCCCCACTCGTGCTCTGTCTCTCAAAAATAAACAAACGAAAAAATTTTTTTAAAAAAGAACAAACAGGTTGGATAGTATAGACAGGTGCTATCTCATTTAGTAGTCACTATTATATGCAGCTGGTGAACAATTAAAATGTGACTAGTACAAACTAAGCTGTGCTCTAGTATACATCGGAGTTTGAAGGTTTATATGAAAAAAAGAACGTAAAATATCTGATTAAAATTTTGTAATATTGATTACACAATGAAATGATAGTGTTTTGGATATATTGGTTAGATAAATATGTTAAAATTAACTTCATGTGTTACATTTTACTTTAGTAGAAAATTTTAAATTCCATATACAGCTTGCATGTCTGTTGGACAACTCTGATTTATAACCTACTGTAAGGCACTTCAGTAAAAACAATATGATTACATTATGTGCTTGTGTTTTTGTTTTTGTTTTTGTTTTTTTTACATTATGTGCTTGTTTGTTTTCTAAAGATTTCATTTTTAAGTAATCCCAACATGGGGCTTGAACTTACAATCCCGAGATCAAGAGTCGCATGCTCTCTTGATTGGGGCAGCCAGGCGCCCCACATTATGTGTTCGTTACGTTTTTTTTAAGTTTTTAATGTTTATTTATTTTTGAGAAAGAGAGAGAACATGAGCTGGGAAGGGGCAGAGAGCGAAGGGGACAGAAGATCTGAAGCAGGCTCTGCACTGACACCCTGATATGGGGCTTGAACTCACAAACTGTGAGACCTTGACCTGAGCCAAAGTCAGATGCTTAACCCACTGTGCCACCCAGGCACCCCATGTTTGTTAGCTTTAGTTTCACCCTACAAACGGATATTTGAAAGCCAATATCCTGCAGATGTATCTTACAAATTTTCCAAATATCTTTCCCTCTAATCAACCTGAGAGGGCTTATGAGTTAGACAGTATTATTCCAAATATGTACAGACATACTGTTTAATGGATGCAGAGTTTCATTTTGGGAAGGTGAAAAATTCCTAGAGATAGATGGTTACAGGACGATATAAACGTACTTAATGTCACTGAACCATACACTTAGAAATGGTTAAAATGGTAAATTTTATGTTACGTGTTTTTTGCCACAACACAAAAAAGTTTGACTAGACAGAATGGTGGAGACGTAGGGCCTTGGATCTAACCTCTCTGATTCACACCCCTCACCTTCAGGCAGAGTATAATGAAAATTATACTTTTAATTGAAGTGTAATTAACATACAACAGTTTAGTAGTTTCAGGTGTACATCATAGTGACTTACTATTTTTTTACATAAGAAAATGCTAAGTCTAGTTACCACCTCAGGTAGAGTACATCTGAGCAATTCTTAAAAACAAGGACTTATCAGGTTCATGAAAATTTGCTAGAAGTACCTCTGTTGACGTTGCTAACCCAAGACATTCTTTCACAGAGCTAACTTACATTCTTTCTAAATAGTTTTCTCTTCACTTTTCCTTTTCCTTCCGTTGCAAAAAGTATTTCCTGAGGAACTCTACTGTGTGTGGCACTATTTGGGAGATATCATGGAGAAAAAATGGCAGTATATATAGTAATTAAACATAAACGCTTGATGTAAATGCCAATTTTATCCCCCTATTGTCTATGGGCGCATTAATTAACCTCTCTGTACCCTCAGTTTCCACACCTGCAACATGGGCACAGCAATACTACTCATTTTATACTATTCGTGCTGAAGATTTTGTTTGTTCCTCCAGATCCACTGCTCTGCTCTGCTCTGCTCTGCTCTGTTCCCGGCTCTGGGAGTCTGAGCTTTACGGACTGCATCGATAAACTTCCTTGCTCTTCGGCTTCCATTTGGATTTTGCCAGTGGGGATCCCTGGAGATTAGATCAGGGAGAAGATCCGAGGGAGGTAGGAAAAGAGAGTTTGGTTGTTTTGTTTTTGTTTTTGTTTTAATCCCCAGCTTCCTCCTCCTGTGGGTGCTACAGAATGGCTGCTTCCCACAGCAAGCTGGCCTCTCCACAGGACTTCCTTTTTCTGAGAGACCACAAACATCCCTCCCTTTATAACAACAAGCCTAGGTGTTGTCACAGTCACATTAACCAGCTACCACTGAAGACATGAGCACCAAGAGGGGGCAGTGCCTTTTGAATAACCCAGCACACGGTTCTGATTCCTCAACATGAGCAGACAGAGCCCAGGGAACATTTTATAGCGTGCAAAAGAATTTGAAGATGATTGGGGCGCCTGGATGGCTCAGTCGGTTAAGTGTCCGACTTAGGCTTCGGTCATGATCTCACGGCCTGTGAGTTCAAGCCCTACATCGGGCTCTGTGCTGACAGCTCGGAGCTTGGAGCCTGCTTCAGATTCTGTGTCTCCCTTTCTCTCTGCCCTTCCTCTGCTTGCTCTCAGTCTCTCTCTTTCTCTCTCCCTATCCCCCCTGCCTCTTTCAAATATAAATAAACATTAAAAGAAAAAAAAGAATTTGAAGATGATCCAGTCAGCCCCAGAATGAATGCTATAAAATATTTCTTATTAACTATCCTCTCTCCAATGTCTAGTATCTAGTTAGTGCTCCTTCAATATTTAATGAATAAATGAACAAATACTGAAAAAACAGCTCTGAATAAAACCAAAGAGAATAGTGCTTAACACTGACTTCCATTTTATTTTTGTATTATATCAGGAAAATTTCTGATTGCCTTTAAAACTAGCTGGACTTCTTGTGATCTGTATTGAGTTTTATGGGTTTTTTTTTAAGCTTCTACTGGAGAAATTTAAAGAACTGAATTCTGTATTTTGATGTTGTTAATATAACTACTGACTTTTGTTCTTACTAAACTTATATAAATTGCTTAATTAACAAGAAGCAGTAATAAAAAAATTGAATAAATAAATTTGAAGCTACCATAAAAGACAAACCTTATCATAGACATAAAGATAACAAATATGCAAATGTCACTTAAACTACGGAATATCAAGCTGGCGAAAAATTATGTAGCCAAAAAATTATGTAACAATGACATAGGAATTGCTGATTATATTGAGTGAAAAGACAATATAAACATTTTATGTATGAAAGATTATTACAATGTAAGAAAAAAAATCCAACAAAAACTTAGGCAGTAATAAAAGCCAATAGTAATCTGGATGGTTGTGTTGTGAATAACTTTTTTTCTTATTTTTAAAGTGTTTTTCCAGGGGCACCTGTGTGGCTTGGTCGATTGAATGTCTGACTCTTGGTTTCAGCTCATGTAATGATCTCACAGCTTCATGAGTTTGAGCCCCAAGTGAGGCTCTGTGCTCTCTGCATGGAGCCTGCTTGGGATTTCACTCTCTTTGCCCCTCTCCTGCTCATGCACACAGGATCTCTCTTGCTTTCTCTTTCTCTCAAAAAATAAATAAACATTAAAAAAATAAAATAATAAAATGTTTTTCCAAATTTTCTTATATAAGCATATATTATTTTTATAATGAAGAACATTAAAGTGTAGGAAATCTACCCTTTAAAATACAAATAATTTTGAAAGCTTATGAAAAAATTGAAGACACAAAAATATGGAAAAAGATTCCATGTTCCTGGATGGGAAGAACAAATATTGTTAAAATGTCAATACTACCCAAAGCAATCTACATATTCAATGCAATCCCTATCAAAATAACATCAGCATTCTTCACAGAGCTAGAACACATAATCCTAAAATTTGTATGGAACCAGAAAAGACCCTGAACAGCCAAAGCAATCTTGAAAAAGAAAACCAAAGCAGGAGGCATCACAATCCCAGACTTCAAGCTATACTACAAAGCTGTAATCATCAAGACAGTATGGTACTGGCACAAAAACAGACACTCGGATCAATGGAACAGAATAGAGAACCCAGAAATGGACCTACAAACGTATGGCCAACTAATCTTTGACAAAGCAGGAAAGAATATCCAATGGAATAAAGACAGTCTCTTCAGCAAGTGGTGCTGGGAAAACTGGACAGCAACGTGCAGAAGAATGAACCTGGGCCATTTTCTTACACAAATAAATTCAAAATGGATGAAAGACCTCAATGTAAGACAGGAAACCATCAAAATCCTCGAGGAGATAGCAGGCAAAAACCTCTTTGATCTTGGCCGCAGCAACTTCTTACTCAACACGTCTCCAGAGGCAAAGGAAACAAAAGCAAAAATGAACTACTGGGACCTCATCAAAATAAAAAGCTTCTTCACAGCGAAGGAAACAATCAGCAAAACTACAAGGCAACTAACAGAATGGAAGAAGATATTTGCAAATGACATATCAGATAAAGGGTTAGTATACAAAATCTATAAAGAATTTATCAAACTCAACACCCAAAAAACAAATAATCCAATAAAGAAATGGGCAAAAGACATGAATAGACACTTCTCCAAAGAAGACATCCAGATGGCCAATTGACACATGAAAAAATGATCAACATCACTCATCATCAGGGAAATACAAATCAAAACCACAATGAGATACCACCTTACACCTGTCAGAATTGCTAACATTAACAACTCAGGCAACAACAGATGTTGGCAAGGATGCGGAGAAAGAGGATCTCTTTTTCCTTGTTGGTGGGAATGCAAGCTGGTGCAGCCACTCTGGAAAATAGTATGGAGGTTCCTCAAAAAACTAAAAATAGAACTTCCCTATGACCCAGCAATTGCACCACTAGGCATTTATCCACGGGATACAGGTGTGCTGTTTTGAAGGGACACATGCACCCCCATGTTTATAGCAGCATTATCAATAACAGCCAAAGTATGGAAAGAGCCCAAATGTCCATCGATGGATGAATGGATAAAGAAGATGTGGTATATATATATATATATATATATATATATATATATATATATACACAATGGAGTATTACTCAGAAATCAAAAAGAATGAAATCTTGCCATTTGCAACTATGTGGATGGAACTGGAGGGTATTATGCTAAGTGAAATTAGTCAGAGAAAGACAAAAATCATATGACTTCACTCATATGAGGACATTAAGAGACAAAACAGATGAACATAAGGGAAGGGAAACAAAAGTAATATAAAAACAGGGAGGGGGACAAAACAGAAGAGACTCATAAATATGGAGAACACCCTGAGGGTTACTGGAGGGGTTGTGGGAGGGGGGATGGGCTAAATGGGTAAGGGGTACAAAGGAATCTACTCCTGAAATCGTTGTTGCACTATATGCTAATTAATTTGGATATACATTTTAAAAAATAAAAAATTAAATTAAAAAATATATATAAAACATAAATAATTTTGAGGTGCTTTGCGGCTCAGTGAGTTAAACATCCGACTTTGGCCTAGGTCATGATCTCACGGTTCTTGTGAGTTCGAGTCCCACATTGGGCTCTGTGTTGACAGCTTAGAGCCTAGAGCCTGCTTCAGATTCTGTGTCTTCCTCTCTCTCTGCCCCTCCTCTGCTCATGCTCTGTCTCTGTCCCTCTCTCTCTCAAAAATAAACATTAAAAAAATTTTAAAAATAAAATACAAATAATTTTCTTCACAAAAGGAAAAAAATATGTAGGCCACAGACAAATAAATGTAAAATTACTCTTTAGGACTTTGATCAAAAGGATAAATATAGGGATGCCTGGGTGTCTCAGTCAGTTAAGTGTCAGATTCTTGGTTCAGCTCAGATCATGATCTCACAGTTTGTGAATTCAAGCCCTGAGTCAAGCTCTGAGCTGACAGCATGGAGCCTGTTTGGGATTCTCTCTCTCTCTCTCTCTCTCTCTCTCTCTCTCTCTATCTCTTGCCCACTTGCACACACGTGTGCTCTCTCTCTCTCTCAAAATAAATAAATAAACTTTAAAAAAAAGGATAAATATAGCACCCAAAACTGACTTTTTCAGGCTTCTAATGAGCTTACAAATCCCATTACACGAAAAATCCACAGTTAATGTTGTCCTCAGTGGGGAAAACCTGAAAACTTTTCCTCTACAGTCAGGAACAAGACAGGGATGTCCACTCTCACCACTGTTCATCATAGTGCTGGAAATCCTGGCCTCAGTAATCAGGCAACAAAAAGAAATAAAAGGTATTCAAACTGGCAAGGAGGTAGTCAAACTCTCACTATTTGCAGAGGACAGGATACTCTCTATATAGAAAACCCAAAACATTCTGGGGCGCCTGGGTGGCTCAGTCGGTTAAGCATTTGCCTTCGTCTCAGGTCATGATCTCATGGCTCATGAGTTTGAGCCCCCCTGTTTCCCTCTCTCTGCCTTCCCCCAGTAACACATGAACTCTCATTCTCTCTCTCTTAAAAATAAATAAACATTAAAAAAAAAAAAGAGAGAAAGAAAACCCAAAAGACTCCACCGAAAAACTGCTAGAACTGATACACAAAATAAGTAAAGTCACAGAGTACAAAATCAACATACAGAAATCTATTGCATTTCTATACACCGATAATGAAGAAACAGAAGGAGAAATCAAGGAATCAATCCCATTCATAATTACACCAAACACATTAGATATCTACGAATAAACCTAACCAAAGAGGTAAAAGATCTGTACTCTAAAACGTATAGAGCACGGATGAAAGAAATTGAAGAGGACACACAAAAAAATGGAAAAACATTCCAGGCTTATGGACTAGAAGAAGAAATATTGTTAAAATGTCTATATTACCCAATGCAATCCCTACCAAATCCCATTATTTATTTTATTATTATTCACATTTTTATTTTACTGAAATTTTATTATATTTAAAGCATAGCTGGATAGCACAATTTTGATCTATAGAGTTAGTGGCCAGCTACTCTGTGATGAAATAGCAAATGAAAAGGATTTGGATTTGTAATAAGGAAGCTTCTTGTCTTCGCTCTCTTTGTTTCTTCTAGACTACTGGAAATGTTGACCTTCTGGATTCAATAGGTAGGGTAACAAGTTTACCGGAAGCTGTTCTGTCAGAGCTGGTTGAGTGCTCCAAGGGAAAGGAAACAGAGCCAGGGTGGTTGCTGTATCAGACCAGAATACTCCAACTTCCCTGTGAAGATGAACCAGACGCTTTACGCTTTTAAGCAAAAATGCTTAAAATTTTCACTTCCTCTCGCAAAATCACTATTTGTGGGTCAATGACTGGAGGTAGGGGTTAGTTCATTGTTAACTTTCCTTTTAATTTTTACTTTTTAAAAAATTTTTTAATGTTTTTATTATTTATTTATTTTGAGAAAGAGAGTGGGGGGAGGGCCAGAGAGAGAGGGAGAGAGAGAATCCTAAGCTGAGAGAGAGGGAGAGAGAGAATCCATGCTGTCAGCACAGAGCCAGACTCTGGGCTTGATCTCAAGAACTGTGAGATTATGACCTGAGCCGAAATCAAGAGATGGACGATCAACTGACTGAGCCACCCAGAAGCCCCAGCTTTCTTTTTAAAAAGTAGATTGTAAAACTTCTGAAGTCCAGGTAGAGTAATGAACAGATGATCTTAGACAATTCCCTTGAATGGACTAGGATTCAAACTTGAGTTTCAAATGTCAGAAGGAAGTAACCTGATCTCTGACTTTCAACTGGTAGCTGTTGGAGTCCCAGCCAAGTCTATCTCCTGATCACGTTGAAATCTATAAGAAGATGGAAGAGATTGCGGTATACCATCATTTCCTGAAGCCCTACGATGTATCTCTAGTGTATACATTTCTATTTTTTCAATCTCTAGTACCTAAGCCTCTGATAAATTTTCAAAATACGGTACAATCATGACCTATAAATATTTATAAGCTAATAATTTATTTCATATGATGTATAAGATAAACACATGTCGAAGATTTTACATAGCTCATTAAATAATGAGAGAACTGGGAAATCTGTTAAAATTGGTTCAAAGGTGAATTCAAAGATCTACAACTTCCTATAGAGGAAAGGAATGTTGAAATGGAAGGAAAAGTGGATTTTGCTACAGGAGTGGGTGGGTAGAGATGTCAAAGCAATCTCCATTTGGCAGAATTTATTTGCATGTCTATAGATGGTGGAAGGCAGAATATGCCTCCTTCCCCCACCTCCAAAATGGCATAATTACACCATTTCAATCATCCTTTTTTATCCAATGCTTTTTATATTTTTGCATTAAATATATAATCCTCAGAACCCGTCAATATGTTAGGGAGTGAAGGGGAATTGAGTTGATACAGAGGGAATTAAGATTGCTAATCAGATGACCTAATTGTAGAGATTATCTTGGATTATCCAGATGGGTTCAATGTAATCACAGGGGTCTTTAAACGTGGAAGACGGTAAGCAGGAGAGTCAGAGGGAGCTGTGACTATGGAAGGATGGTCAGGAAGATGCAACATTGCTGATTTAGAAGATAGAGAAAGGGATCCAAGAGCTCAGGAATGGGATGGCCTTTAAAAGCTAGAAAAGGCAAGCAAATATAATTCTCCCTACAGCCTCCAGAAAGTAATGGTGCTCTGCAGTTACCTTGATCTTAGCCCAGGGGAACCTGTGTGGGACTTCTAGTTTCCAGAACTGTAAGAAAGTAAATTTGTGTTGCTTTAACATGCCAAATTCATGGCAGTTTTTATTTTTTAAAAAAAAATTTTTTTTTCAACGTTTATTTATTTTTGGGACAGAGAGAGACAGAGCATGAACGGGGGAGGGGCAGAGAGAGAGGGAGACACAGAATCGGAAACAGGCTCCAGGCTCTGAGCCATCAGCCCAGAGCCTGACACGGGGCTCAAACTCACGGACTGCGAGATCATGACCTGGCTGAAGTCAGACGCTTAACCGACTGTGCCACCCAGGCGCCCCCATGGCAGTTTTTAGAAACAGCAATAGAGGGACACCTGGGTGGCTCAGTTGGTAGAGCATACAACTCTTGATCTCAGGGTCATAAGTTCAAGCCCCACATTGGGCATGGAGCCTACTTAAAAAAATAATAAAAAAGGAAAAGAAAAGCAGCAATAGAAAACTAACAAAATAGACAAAAACTAGTTGCCTTGCTATCAGTTATCTACGATTTATGGAGTATAAAAATAGCTCAGTCAAAAACAAAGGAAAACACGCTTACATATACATTCATGCATAGTTAAGGTATCATAGTCATGCTATATCTGCAGAGCTTCTGGGGCTTACTTTTCAGGCAGAAAATAAAGGTACAAATGTATTCTTAATGAGATGAATGACTCAGCACTTAGCAATTGCAAAGATGCCTTATCCAACCTCAGGATCATTAATCACTGATGGAAGCAGAAATGAGCAAATTGATGACTTGATGGTTCAGTAGAACCCCCCCCCTCGAAAACTGGGGAGAGCCAAATCATCAATAACTCCGGAATCAATTCTTGCTCCATCAGCCAATTTCTATCCAAAAGGAGTAATGGCCTTTTAGTAGCCAACTGCTTCAGCTTTGGGGGTGTGTTACAGCAAAATTTTCTTCCTTCAATTAAAATAAGCTGGATAACGGGAATTGATGTCCACCCTGAGGTAACTCTTATCAAGTCAAAATTGATTGACAGACATTGGGGGAGGGGGAGAAGCAAAAATATAAAAAGCATTGGATAAAAAAGGATGATTGAAATGCAACTATATTGTTTTTGCTTTCCTGGCATCCATACCTTGTTCTTTTCATAGCAACAGGCATAGAGTTTCAGATGAGGCTGATCCCATACATCCTCCCCTTACTACTCCGTTCAGACAAGAGTGGGTGAATGACCTAAGCCTGGCCCATCTATCTTAACGATAGGTTAAGAATTTATGAGACCAGGGGTGCCTGGCTAGATCAACTGGGAGAGCATATGACTCTTGATCTTGGGGTCCTGAGGTCAAGCTCCACACTGGGGGTAGAGCTTACTTTAAAAATAAAATAGGGGCGCCTGGGTGGCTCAGTCAGTTAAGCATCTGACTTCGGCTCAGGTCATGATTTTACGGTTTGTGGGTTTGAGCTCTGCATCAGGCTCTGTGCTGACAGCTCAGAGCCTGAAGCCTGCTTCAGATTCTATCTCCCTCTCTCTCTGCCCCTCCCCCATTCATGCTCTGTCTTTCTCACTCTCAAAAATGAATAAATGTTTAAAAAAGTTTTTTTTTAATAAAAATAAATAAATAAATTAGGAGCACCTGGGTGATTCAGTCACTTAGGCATCCCACTCTTGGATTTCAGCTCAGGTCATGATCTCACAGTTCATGGGATCAAGCCTTGCATCAGGCTCTGTCCTGATAGTGCAGAACCTGCTTGGGATTCTCTCTCTCTCTCTCTCTCTCTCTCTCTCTCTCCCCCTCTCTCTGCCCCACCCCCACTTGCATGCACATGCATTCTCTCTCTCTCTCCCTCTCTCTCTCTCAAAATAAATAAACAAACATTAAAATAAAATAAAATAAAAAACGCTTCACATTCAAGCAGGCTCTTTAAACAAAAAAAGAGGGAGCACCTGACTGGCTTAGTTGGTAGAGCATGCGATTCTTGATCTCTGGGGTTGATAGATCTTACTTAAAAATAAATTTAGGGGCGCCTGGGTGGCGCAGTCGGTTAAGCGTCCGACTTCAGCCAGGTCACGATCTCGCGGTCCGTGAGTTCGAGCCCCGCATCAGGCTCTGGGCTGATGGCTCAGAGCCTGGAGCCTGTTTCCGATTCTGTGTCTCCCTCTCTCTCTGCTCCTCCCCCGTTCATGCTCTCTCTCTGTCCCAAAAATAAATAAACGTTGAAAAAAAAATTAAAAAAAAATAAATTTAAAAAAATAAGTGAATAAGTAAAAAATAATTTAGGGGACCAGACTGAACCCACTGAAAATCAATCTTGGATTATTATGGTCCCTCTGGTCTTTTCAAAGTAGTTAATTACTTTGTCCCCATTTCCCCATAAGTCTGTTTGGGATTAATTTCTGTTACAGTCAAGAGAGTCCTGACTAAGACAAACATGTATATTTGGTAAGTTATCTCACTATTATTAAAGATAAAACTAAGACACATTAAAAATGTTAAGATCTTATTTGAGCAAAAATCAATTCGAATCAGGCAGTGCCAACCAAGCCAGAAGTGGTAACAAGTACTCCACGATAGGAGCTAGGAGAAAGACTTTTATGGAGTAAAGGCAGAAGCAAAGCAAGGAAATTATTTTGATTGGCTATAGCTTAAATATTTGCCTTATTTGGAAAGTCAAGTTGGCTCTTTGCGATTGATTATCCTTAGATTTTGTTTTCTTAACCTTGAGGCATTTACAGGGTTCGGTTTTGGATTGCTCACTTAATGCTGATAAGGTACTAGAATCACCTTCAGTCTAGTGACCTCCTTGATTTAACACTAGCAAACATACTGATCAAGGAAGAAAGTAAAGATATACACCAGCGGGGAAAATTCCAATTGTTAAACAAAAAAAAAGGAAGGGATGTTAAATATTATCCGTATATAACGTAAAACATAAAATGTCCAAGGAAAACTAAAATACTAACTCAAAAAGATATATGCACCCCTATGCTCACTGCAGGATTATTTAGAATAGCCACAATACAAAAGCAACATAAGTGTCCATGAATGGATGAATGGATAAAGAGGAAGTTTCTCTCTGTCTCTCTCTGTGTCTGTCTCTGTCTCTGTCTCTCTCTCTCTCTCTCTCTCACACACACACAAACACATACACACACACACACACACACACACACACACACACACACACAGAGGAATACTATTCAGCCATTAAAAAAGGAAATCTTGTTGAAAGAAGGGGCGCCTGCGTGGCGCAGTCGGTTAAGCGTCCGACTTCAGCCAGGTCACGATCTCGCGGTCCGTGGGTTCGAGCCCCGCGTCGGGCTCTGGGCTGATGGCTCAGAGCCTGGAGCCTGTTTCCAATTCTGTGTCTCCCTCTCTCTCTGCCTCTCCCCCGTTCATGCTCTGTCTCTCTCTGTCCCAAAAATAAATTTAAAAAACGTTGAAAAAAAAATTAAAAAAAAAAAAAAGGAAATCTTGCCATTTGCATCAACATGGATGGACCTTGTGGGTATTTTGCTAAATGGAATCTAAAACAAAAACAAAAACAAAACAAAACAAAAAAGGCAAATGAACAAACAAAACAAAACTCACCAAGAAAACAGATTGGTGGTTGCCAAAGGGGAGGTGGTATGGGGGTAAGCAAAATGAGCGATGGGGATCAAGAAATATAAACTTCCAGATATAAAATAAATATGTAATGGGCATGTAATGTACAGCAATGGTGACTATAGTCAATACACTGGTATTGTATACTTGAAAGTTGCTAAGAGTAAATCTTAAAAGTTCTCATCATAAGAAAAACAAATTTGTAAATTTGTATGGTGACAGACAACTAGACTTATGGTGGTGATTATTTCCCAATGTATAGAAGTATCAAATCAATGTTGTATACCTGAAAGTAATAGAGTGTCATATGTGAATAATAATAATAATAATAATAATAATAGACTATTCAAAAAAACATAAAATGGTTTATGATACCTTACAAAGGAGAAAATGATAGATGTCACTGCATTCAATAGTCAACACTAACCACTGGAAACTCCTATATCTTGGCACAGTAGCTTCAGCTTCTTCCACTATGACTTCAGTATATTTTACACTGTCCCTAAGTTGCCTGAAACACTGTTCTGGAATCCACTTCAGGATCTATAGTTTCATTTGAAGCCCAAGAGAATAGCACAGGAGTGGAGAAAATATAGTCTTTGTGATGCTTCTGCTCTAGGGAGAAACAGCAGTAGAAGAAAATCTAGCAGTTACTAAAAGTGAGCATCATTTGTAAAAATAATCATAGTACAATCTGATAAGTTGTTACCTCCTTATTTTCATCCATTCAAAATAAATTATTTCTTCTTGGTAACATTTCTAGAACCTCCATTGTGTTCCATTTTCGTCTACCTTCAGCCTGTCTGAGAATGCACAAGAAGCAAAAAGCATGTAATGAAAGGAACTCGATTATTAGAATAAAACGATTATGTTGGTTCAGTCAGCAAAATGAAGTCAACCTACTAAAAAGAGTTTTAATGGGGAGTATCATCCTTCATAAATCAGGCAAGGAAACCATGAGCCATCTGGAAAGCAAGTTGGTTTGTGCCCTTTTCATTTATCTTAATTTAATAGCTTCATGGAGCCATGGCCAGGCAGTCTCTGGTTAAGCTTGGGGTCTAATGTTGTGGGACAGATCCTTCCTCCATATATTCACTTACTATTTTTATTTAGCTTTCAAAGGCAAAGGAAACAATTTCAACACTATCAAAGGACTAGTATCAAAACATAATTTTAACATCTTAACATACTTTTTGAAAAACTCTAACAAGGGTGCCTGAGTGGCTCAGTCATTAAAATCTGACTTCAGCTCAGGTCATGATCTCATGGTTCCTGAGTTCAAGTCCCACATTGGGTGAGCTTGGGCCCCACTTCAGGTGAACCCTGCTTGTCTCTCTCTCTTTCTGTGTCCTCTTTCCTCTCCAACAAAAATAAAAATAAATAAATAATTAAAAACTCTAACAAACTAATAATAGCAGATGGTATCAGAGACAAACAATCCAATAGAAAAAGGCAACTGAAGAGAAAACCTGAATGGCCAATAAAATCGCGAAAGAGTGCTCAAACTCACTGCTACTAAGGAAAATGTACATTAGAACAAATATGATATACCATTTTCATACACATAAGATTTGGTGGGAACTAAAAATAACAAATGTTGGCAGGGATTAAGGATATTCTCATACTCTAAGTGCAACCACTAGAAGTAAATTTGCAACTATTTTAATATGCAAAGTTGAAGATATTCTGGCCTATTATTTTTGTTATTATTATTATTTTTTAAGTAGGCTTTATGCCCAGCATGGAGTCCAAAGTGGGGCCAGAACCCATGACCCCAAGATCAAGACCCCAAGATCAAGACCAAGACCCCAAGATCAAGCTGAGATCAAGAGTTGGCCAGTTATCTGACTGAGCCACCCAGGTGCCCTATTATCATTTTGTGTGTAAGCTCTGTCCCCACCGTGGAATTCAAACACATATGACCCTGAGACCCAATGTCACATACTCCACTGACTGAGCCAGCCAGGCACCCTGTATTCTGCTTCCAAATACTTATTCTAGATAAAATCTCATGCAAAGTTGTTCATTTCAGAATTGATTAAAAAACTTTTTTTAATGTTTTTTTATTTTCGAGAGAAAGAGAGACAGACACACACACACACGCACACACACACACAGAATCCAAAGCTGGCTCCATGCTGTCAGCACAGAGCTAGAAGCGGGTCTCGAACTCAAGAACTGAACCAAGAGATCATGACCTCAGCCGAAGTCAGATGCTTAACTGACTGAGCCACCCAGGTGCTCCCAGAATTGATTTTAAAGGTAAAAGACTAAATGTTCATGAAGATGCCAAACAAATTCATTTTGGTAATTCATAAATAGGATACCATAATGTAGCTAGAATAAATGAACTAAACCCAGGTGTAGTACCATGGTTACATCCTAAACACACTGTTGACTGAAAAAAGTAGATTCTAAGAGCATACATGAAGTATGGTACCATCTGTGAAAAATGTAAAAGGATAGAAAACTATACTGTATATTGCTTATTGCGCATGTACAGAGGTAATATAAATCTATGTAACAAAAGTATAAAAACATGAACAGTAAGAATACAGTGATTTCAGTGAAAAGGTAGCTCTGGATAGTTAGGATAATGGAATGGGGATGG
This sequence comes from Herpailurus yagouaroundi, assembly GCF_014898765.1. Classification (NCBI taxonomy): domain Eukaryota; kingdom Metazoa; phylum Chordata; class Mammalia; order Carnivora; family Felidae; genus Herpailurus; species Herpailurus yagouaroundi. Next base: position 133,384,367 of record NW_024412376.1, on the reverse strand, counting down.
GTTTCAACTGTATGTACTGTTTGATAAAACAGAAAAATCTGAAATAAATATGGCGAAAAATTAACTTCTGTGATACATGTACCCCTGGAAGTACAAAAAAGATTTTCTTTCTTTTTTTTTTTTAAAGGATTTTATTTTTAAGTAATCTCTACACCCAACATGGGGCTCAAATGTACAACCCTGAGATTAAGAGTCACATGCTTTACTGACTGAGCCAGCCAGATGCCCCACAAAAAAGATTTTCTGAAAGATGTACTGGCTTTAATATTTTTAATGAGATGAAACAGAGCAAAACTTCCATGTATCTATTCTCCTAAAACGTTATCTTTTTGGGAACTTGTCACACTGGTTCTCTCCACATTTTGAAAGGCATCCCTTGCAATCTTCTAAATCTTAATAGCTGTTGATTTTTCCAGGGCACCAAACAAAGGAACAATTTGAAATACCAGGTTAGATGTTGAGAAAAAATTACTCTCTGTAACAAATACTTTTGCAATTCATCTGACGTTTGTAGAGGAGGAAAAATTTCTTTTTTCCCTTTACCCCTCTTAAGTTCATTGGCTGGTGCCCATGAAAATTAGACTGACAAAAGACAGATTAACAAGAGAAAAAGAAACAGAAGCTTATTAACATGTGAATGAAGCATACACATGGGAATACCCAGAAAGGAGTAACTCAAAGAGATGGTTAGAACTTGGGCTTATGGAATATCTTCCCAAAAGAACAGTAAATTTTTAGAGAAGTGACCAAACGAAGAGGACTTTGAGTTTATAGGGTGACAAATTGGGGGAAGGTGAATGTATGGGAGATCTAATGAAAGATAAGGGCTAATTAGCAAAGTATGTTATGTAGATTCCTTGTTGCCATCTCTGGGCTGATTAAGGTAACTTTTGTCCTTTCCAGTAGAGAGAGGAGGGGGAACAACTTAATAAATTTATGTCCTATTTTAGGCAATAGGAGTAATGCAGAGAGCTTTCCTTTTTATCTGCTTCTTCTCAGGGGCCTTCAGCTTAAAATAATCCTTATATCAGGGGTGCCTGGGTGGTTCAGTCGTTTAAGTGTACGACTTTAGCTCAGGTCACAATCTCACAGTTTGTAGGTTCAAGCCCCACATTGGGCTCTGTGCTGACAGCTCAGAGCCTGAAGCCTGCTTTGGATTCTGTGTCTCCCTCTCTCCCTGCCCCTCCCCTGCTTGTGTTCTGTCTGTCTCTCTCTCAAAAATGAATAAACATTAAAAAATTAAAAAAAGAATAATCTTTATATCAAAGTGCCATATTTTGCTCCCACTGATTTTTTCGTTGTTTCTAAAAATATTGGAGGACCAAATTGAATTTCCAATTGATCATTAAATATAATTTTTGGTAATAAGCCAAAAATCATATAGTAAGATTTCAGATTTCTTTTATTACAGTTTTTCAATCTAGAATCTAGACAAACTAACATTTGGTTGTTTTAATTTTGTACATTCTTTTAATTTGAAATAGCTCTCCCATCTTTTATAATGATACTCATTTTTTTTAAGTTTATTTATTTTGAGAAAGAGAGAGAGTGCACATGGGATAGGGGCAGAGAGAAAGGGAGAGAAAATTCCAAGCAAGCTCCACACTGTCAGCACAGAGCCCGATGCGGGGCTCTAATTCATGAATTGTGAGATCATGACCTAAGCTGAAATCAAGAGTTGAAATCAAGAGTTGAAATCAAGAGTTGGATGCTTAACCAACTGAACCACCCAGGGGCCCCGATACTCACTTTTTGAAGAGGCCAGGCCAGTTGTTTTGTAGAAGGTCTCACATTTTATTTTTGTCTTACAATGTTGTTTAACTTGTTATTCTGTCTCCTTGAATTTCCTATAAAGTGAAAGTTAGGTCTAGAAGGGCTTTATTAGATTCAGAGTAAATATTCTGCCAAGAATTTCTTATAGGGAATGTTGTGAATATTGTATTGTATCATATCAAGAGACAGTGTAAGGATAACCCACTATATTTGTGATGCTAGATTTGATCTCCTAGCTTAGGTTTTAACTGCCAGGTTGCTCCTTGGGAAAGATTCATCTTTCCTCTTGTAATTGGTTAAAAAAAAAATCTCTAGTATAATGCTTTGGAAATGTGTCCCCTGTCAACATTTTACCCAATGGGTTCAGCATCCACTGAGGAGTCTTACTATTGTTAGTATTATTTCCTGACCAGTTATTAATGTTTTCATTTTAAAAATGAATAGTTGTATACTATATTTTAGTTAAGAATATTTTTAAGACTATTGGGGTCCCTGAGTCAGTAGAGCATGAGACTCTTGATCTCAGGGCTGTAAGTTTAAGCCCCACACTGGGTGTAGAGATTACTTAAAAATAAAACCTTAAAAAAAAAAAAAAGGCTATTAACCAAAAGTCCTCAACCTTCTTCTATTCCTCATTGTTAAGTTTCTCACGTCTGCTTCCTTGAAACTTACGTCCTTTCAGAATGTAAAGTCATTGAATTATAAGAGAAGATTAAATAAATTCTCTAATAGAATAGGAATATATTTAGGGGTTTCAATGAGGGAATTTTCTGATGGGAAAAGGAGAGACTGGTGACAGTGGCACTGGGCAGTATGATTGAGTAGAATTGGAGTAGGCACATAGTGGTATGCTGGACCCAGCACATATTGGCTTGCAAGAGCTGATTGTTAAATTTTTCAGAATTTCGTGAGCTGGTTGTTATGCACAGCCATTATTAAAAGTTAAAGTGTATAAATTTACAGTGAGTTATATTAAAAATAGATAACAGGGGCACATGGGTGGCTTAGTCAGTAGAGCATGCAACTCTGGATCTCATAGTCATGCGTTCAAGTTCCACTTTGGGAGTAGAGATTACTTTTTTATTTTTAATTTTTTTTTAACGTTTATTTATTTTTGAGACAGAGAGAGACAGAGCATGAATGGGGGAGGGGCAGAGAGAGAGAGGGAGACACAGAATCCGAAACAGGCTCTAGGCTCTGAGCTGTCAGCACAGAGCCCGACGCGGGGCTCCAACCCACGGACCGCGAGATCGTGACCTGAGCCGAAGTCGGCCGCTTAACCGACTGAGCCACCCAGGTGCCCCCAAAAATATTTTTTTTTAATTTTTTTTTTTAACGTTTATTTATTTTTGAGACAGAGAGAGACACAGCATGAGCAGGGGAGGGGCAGAGAGAGAGGGAGACACAGAATCGGAAACAGGCTCCAGGCTCTGAGCTGTCAGCACAGAGCCTGACGCAGGGCTCGAACTCACAGACCGTGAGATCATGACCTGAGCCGAAGTCGGACGCTCAACCGACCGAGCCACCCAGGCGCCCCCCCAAAAAATATTTTTAAAAAAGGTAATAAACATTCAAAACTCGTAATTATTTTTACTACACTTTCCCATTATCTATGCCCTTGAGGTTATTTATGTCTATTGTATCTGCATTATGGAAATGTTATATGATAATGAGCTGTGCACATCTCTTTCCAGTTTCATGTTCAGTGACATTAGGCTAATAGTTTGAAATAGGTCATGGTGGCAGCATTTACAACATGGAAACACCAGCAAGCATGACAAATCAAGGCTATTTATTATTTTGTTGATTGTCTAGACTTAAAAGTTATGGTCAAGAATGGGGTGCCTACGTGGCTCAGTCTGTTAAGAATCCGACTCTTGGTTTCGGCTCAACTCATGATCTTGTGGTTTGTGTGAGCAAGTCCTTGAATTGGGCTCTGTGCTGACAGTGCATGGAGCCTGCTTGGGATTCTCTCTCTCCCTCTCTCCCTGCCCCTCCCCGTGCATATGTGTGTTCTCTCTCTCTCTCAAAATAAATAAACTTTAAAAAAAGTTATGAAGAGCTTGTTAATACGGATGAAACTTAAAAGTGTGTATGTCTGTAGCTGTTAACATTGTAAACAGCAGTAAAAATTGAGTAAATATTCTTTCAGTATTCAAAAACCGTTATTCACTGCAGAAAAGAAGTTGATCACATCATTGTTGAAAGAGTGAAGTTTCAATACGTGTTAGTTGTTTCACTTTGATTTTATTCCTTAACAAAAATATCAAACAACATTCACAGAATTATGTTGGTTCATCAATAGCGACAACATGTTGCTCTGGATACAAAAGTTCAGTAAAAATCAACAAAAGTGCTTTGTGAGAATCAATTGTTATATGCAACTTAAGCAGAGAACATTTGAGGTTAATATTTTTTTAATAAGAGCATTTTTTTTTAATTTTTTTTTCAACGTTTTATTATTTTTGGGACAGAGAGAGACAGAGCATGAACGGGGGAGGGGCAGAGAGAGAGGGAGACACAGAATCTGAAACAGGCTCCAGGCTCTGAGCCATCAGCCCAGAGCCTGACGCGGGGCTCGAACTCACGGACCGCGAGATCGTGACCTGGCTGAAGTCGGACGCTTAACCGACTGCGCCACCCAGGCGCCCCAAGAGCATTTTTTTTAAGTAGGTTCCATGACCAATGTGGGGCTTGAACTCATGACCCCAAGCCCTGATACTGAGAGTCATATGCTCTACCCCATGAGCCAGCCAGGAGCCTCATAAGAGGAGTTTTTAAATCAATAAAACATATATTCATATATATATGTTTCATATATGTTTATATATATGTATATACATATATATGTATATATGTATATATGTTACATAAATATGCTTATAAAGAATATATATGTTTATTTATATATAATGTTTATATATAATATATAATAATATAATATATAATATATATTTAATGTTTATATAATATGTTTATTTATATATAATATTTATATATAGTTTTATATATGTTTATATACATATATATGTGTATATACATATATATGTATATATATGTATATATGTTACATACATATGCTTATAAATAATGTATATATAATGTTTATTTTGAGGGAGAGGGAGAGAGAGAAAGGGATGGACGCTTGACCAACTAAGCCACCCAGTTGCTCCCAAACATATATATTGCTATGGACTAAAATTCATGTGTTGAACCTTAACCCCAATATGACTAGATTTGGAGATAACACCTTTAGTAGGTAATTAAGTGTAAATGAGGTATAAGGGTGTGGCCCTACCAATAAAACTGGGTGGCCTTATTAAAAATGGAAGCGAAATAAGTCAGTCAGAGAAAAACAGACATCATGATTTCATTCATATGTAGAATTTAAGAAACTTGACAGATGAGAAAAATAAGATAAAAACTGAGAGGGAGGCAAACCATAAGAGACTCTTAAATATAGAGAACAAACTGAAGGTTGATGGGGGTGGGGAATGGGCTAAATGGGTGATGGGTATTAAGGAGGGCACTTGTTGGGATGAGCACTGGGTGTTGTATGTAAGTGATGAATCACTGAGTTCTACTGAAGACAATACTATACTGTATGTTAACTACCTTGAGAATTAGATAAATAAATAACTAAAGGGAAGCAAGAGTTCTCTCCTTTCCCTCTCCTTACCAGGGAAAGGCCATGAGAGCACACAATGAAATGGCAGCCACTTACAAGTCAAGAAAAAAGGCTTCAGAATGAAACTTTACTGCCAGCACCTTGGTCTTGGACTTTCCAGCCTCCAGAACTGTGAGAAATAAATTTCTTTTGTGTAAGTGTACAGTATTTTGTTATGGCAGCCCAAGCTTAGACAGACAGACAGACGAACACACACACACACACACACAGACACACACACACACACTCCTGATAGGTACCTAAGTATTTGTAAGCACTGTTGGGGAATGATAAGTGCTATAAAAATATGGAGTAAATGATCTATGAAGAGTGCAGTGAAGGTGGTGCTTTAGATAACCCAGGCTGTAGATCATGAGGACCTGAACTTGGGAAGTGACCTTAGAAAAACAGAAGTTTAGGGGCCTGGGTGCCTCAGCTGGTTAAGTGTCCTACTCTTGGTTTTGGTTCAGGTCATGGTCTCATAGCTTCAAGGATTCGAGCCCCACATCTGTCTCTGTGCTGGCAGCGAAGAGCCTGCTTGGGATTCTCTCTCTCTCTCTCTCTCTCTCTCTCTCTCTCTCTCTCTCTCTCTCCCTCCCTCTGTCTCCCTTTCTCTCTGCCCCTTTTCCACTTGCACTGTCTGTCTCTCTCAAATAAATAAATAAACTTAAAAAAAAAAGAAAAACAAGTTTACATGGCTTCAATAGGGCACCATTTGACTTGTCAGCTAACTGCCTAGCACCTGGACTGCCCATGGATATTGGATATTTCTCCTGTAAGTATGTGAAACATTCCAACTAATCCCCTGAGTTTTAGTTTGCTCCTCTGATCATCCTCTATCCTATTGCCAGAGTGATGGTTCTAAATCTCGTGATATCACTACTTCTGCTTAAAATTGTACCATGATTCCCTGGATTTCAAGGTCAAGTACAGATCCTCTTCTTAGCACATCTGCCTAGCCCTCTATCCCAACTTTTCTACAATCCACCTCTCCCTGTCCCACCCCTCCCCCAACACATACATCCCTTCATTCTGGTCATACTGAACTAGTTCCTTGACTCTGTCCTGTTGCTTCATGAACTTTCTGTTGCTCTATCTGGAGTTCCCTCCCCTGTTTAGCCAACTTCTCCTTGTCCTTCAAAATGTAGGGCCAGAATTACCCTTTCCAGGAAACCTTCCCAGACCCTTTCTGATTTAGGTACCCTCCACTGTGGCCTCTGTCCATATTACACAAGCACTATGCCGTGATTTCGGTTTGTCTTTCCCACAATCTGTGTCATATTCATTTTTTTACCCTCCATGCCAAGCATTGGGGCCTGTCACATAGCAGGTCTCGTTAAGTACTTGTTGAAAATTTTTATAATTAGGACCACAGGGCTTAGCGAGCCTGCGGAGTTAAAACAGCAAAGAAGACATTTCTACGGCTTCTGCATAAAAGAGCAGAGAGATTTTGGGGTTTGGACAGGGACAGAGAGGATCGTCTGGAGAAGCGGGAAAAGTTGCTTCGCCACCCTCCCTTGTTAGCTTCCACAGCTAGAGTACAGGACGGGCGAAACTGAAATAAGAAAAACTACATTTCCCGTCATGCCTCAAGACACCGCTATCGGTTTCACCTCTTTGTCACCGCCTCTTCCCCACGGAAGTAAAAGGAGCACTTCCAGGTTCGGCAAGAACCTGGAGCTGGGGGTGTTAGATCGGCGCCGTTGGGTCTTGTTCCGAAGCTCCGCCTTCTCTCCGGTTTTTCTAGAAGCCCGGCTTTGCTCTTGGCAGTGTCGTACAGGTATTTTCCGGCCTCTTCGGGTGCTCCCAAGGCAGTTCGCTGCCCCGGAGCGGGCGAGACTTTTCTTCTGTTGAGGTTCGGAGTTCCCTTAGGGCGCGGCGGGCTCGTTGCACGGTGCAGGGAAACCGGTTATCGGAGTCGTGGCCCCGTGCTTACATCCCTTTTCTTCCCTTACCGATTGCAGCGTCCGAGGCGCGTGTGCGAATCTCCCCATGGCAGAAACGGCCCCGAACGGCCCCCAAGGGGCGGGCGCAGTGGTAAGTGAGCGAGCAGGGTCTTCTGGGTTGGTTTGTAAGAGAACGGAGCAGGAAGTGTTGCTCAGTTCCGAGGCGTTTCAGCTCATCGCTTAAAGGGCCTGGGCTTAGTGAGTGAGGTGGGGGTAGCGTAGAGAGAAGAGATCTTGAGCGAAGATGTGGAGGAAGCTACAAGTTTTCTGTTGGTAGCGACAGTGGGCTGGCCTGGATCAGGTGACCCTCACCTGTATGCCAAGGAAATTGGGCCGCCTTGCCTCTTACCCCCTCTCGGTCTCTAATTGTCCTAGGTTCCAAGGTTGAAGATGCCACCTGAGGTGGTGCCGTGACACAGGCCTCATTCTGCACAGGCGTGCTAGGAGAGAACGTCTCTCTGCCCGTTTTATGCCATTATATGGAAATTACGCAGTGAGGGGGGCGGGGTCTTTTTTTTTTCTTTTCGTCATTTTATCCGTACCTTTTTTTTTTTTTTTTTTAACGCAGAGAGCTATTAGGCTTCTGTAAATATTTTATTCTTAGCATGCAGATCTGCTTAATAGTTATTTGTATTGCTCTCTAGTTTTAAACACTATGAATGTGTGAATTGAGCTTGTCTCTTTTTCCTTTTTAAACATTTTGCAACATTTCCACGTATATACACAAATTTTCTTTTTTCTTGATTTAGCTGAGCCGTTTAAGAATTAGTTGCATACACAATGATGGCCAATTCATACATACTTAAGTATTCTTTTACATGACCACGATGCAGCCGTTGTGGCAATATTTGCAGTTAAATTTGAGAAATTTAACACTGATACATGTTGTTACCTTATTTAAAATCCATATTCAGATTTCCTCAGTTGTGTGTTAAAGTGTCTTCCTCCTCATCCAGGATTCAGTCTAAAAGCATGCATTGCTTTTACTGGCCTTTAGTCTCTTTTAGTCCAGAATAGTTCCCTTGCCTTTTTCCTCTTGCCATTTTTGACTTTCAATAGTCCAGACTTGTTCTGCAGAATGCTTCTCAAATTGAAGTTGTCTGGTTTTTTTTTTTCCCCCTGGTCACTAGATTCAAGTTGAACATTTTGGCACGATTGTTGTTACATAAGTGATAGTCTGCCTTTTTCAGTGCACTATATATATCAGGAAGCATTTTATGTTGATTTATTCCGTCATTGCAGATTCTAAGTTTGATTATTTGGTTCAAGTGGTATCCACCAGATTCTCCACTGTAAAAATACTTTTTTTTCTTTTGTAGTTGAAAACTATTCTGTGGCATGATACTTTGAGACTGTGTGAATAGTTTTTCCACCTAAGTAGATTTGTTGACTATAACATGGTTAGATTGTTGCCTCTTAAAGTATAAACCAATACTTTTTTAAACCTTTTTTATTGTGTACTAAAATAGAGATATATAAAGTATTCAAAATGAAACACAGAGACCAGTGATTTATTACAGAATAAACACCCTAAACAGTTTTGTTTTATTTTTTTTTAAAGATTTAATTTTTTTTTAATTTTTTTTTTCAACGTTTTTATTTATTTTTGGGACAGAGAGAGACAGAGCATGAACGGGGGAGGGGCAGAGAGAGAGGGAGACACAGAATCGGAAACAGGCTCCAGGCTCCGAGCCATCAGCCCAGAGCCTGACGCGGGGCTCGAGCTCACGGACCGCGAGATCGTGACCTGGCTGAAGTCGGACGCTTAACCGACTGCGCCACCCAGGCGCCCCTAAAGATTTTATTTTTAAGCAATCTCTATACTCAACAAGGGGCTTGAATCCACAACCTGGAGATCAAGAGTTGCATGCCCCATTGACTGAGCCAGGTGCCCCTAAACAAATAGATTTTATTTTTTTATTAAAAATTTTTTTTTGTTAATGTTTGTTTATTTTTGAGAGAGACAGGGACAGAGGTAGGCTGTAGAATCCGAGGTAGGCTCCAGGCTCTGAGCTGTCAGCACAGAGCCCGATGCGGGGCTTGAGCTCATGAACTGTAAGGTCATGACCTGAGCCGAAGTTGGACACTCAACCAAGTGAGTCACCCAGGCGCCCCTAGATTTTATTTTATTATTTTTTTAAGGTTTTTTTTTTTTTTGAGACAGAGACAGAGCATGAACGGGGGAGGGTCAGAGAGAGGGAGACACAGAATCTGAAATAGGCTCCAGGCTCTGAGCTGTCAGCACAGAGCCCGACGCGGGGCTTGAACTCACAGACCGCGAGATCATGACCTGAGCCGAAGTCGACCGCTTAACCGACTGAGCCACCCAGGCGCCCCATGCCCCTAGATTTTAAAGAATATGTTGTAAAATTAAGTTTTAGTCTGAGTATTTGTGGAGAAACTGAGTACAGTAAGCTAGATTCGTTCTTCCACTTGGCTACTTGTGATCATTTAAATTTAGAGGAGTCACAATGTAGTAGGTTTGGCTAGAATAAAACAGACATCTTTCTTTTCTTCTTTATTTCTTTCCATCTCTCTCTCTTTCTCTCTTTTCCCTCTTTCTTTCGTAGGCTCCACACTCAACGTGGGGCTGGAACTCATGACCCTGAGATCAAGAGTCAGACACTACCGACTGAGCCAGCCAGGTGCCCCAAAACAGGGATTTTTCTGAAATTACCTGCATATTGTTATAAAGACATGCAGTAAAACATCTTTGGATTTTAAAATGTACTTGCATTTTTTTCAAAAGCTTTTTATATAGTATTTCAAAAGATAATTAAGTTAGATTGCTTAGAGTAGTGTTTTTAGACTCCACATTAAGATTCGTAAATGAATTGTGAAATCAGCATAGTGGAAACACTAAGTATTTCTTAAACATTAAATAGAATACAAAATACCAAAATCCATCACACATAGGAAAGGTGATGTTTTGGGAAGCTTCTGTTTACTTGTATATCCGTGTATGTTTGTGTCGAACCTTGATGTAAAAATTAACATAGATTCTATCAAAAAAAAATGTAAAAGCCACTTAAGAATTTGAATTAAAGACACATTTTTAATGAGAAATCAGATTTTAAGTTATTCCATTAGTGATAATGGATACATCTTTGGCAAATGCAGCAAGGGCAAAGAAAGATTGAGAAGAAAATGGAGAATAAAGTGGTATATGGGAGTTTAATCTAGGGCCATTGAAACTAGGGTAAGATGTATGGGGCGGTTTCCAGGGGATGAAGAAAGTCATAAAATTGGAGAGGCAGGTGCTATTTAACATTTGACAGCCACATTTTGGACAGAGTATCTCAGGCCCTTCTTTATACGTAAGCAAATTATCCACAGGCCAGTAAGTTCAGTAGTGAGTGACTGTTATCATGGTTTTACATTTCTCCTTTTGCAAGGTTCATTTAATTCAAAGTGGCTTTATGTAATGCCTTTTTACTCAAATCTTAAACCTACCTATTTGAATTTGAGATTTTTCTAAGAACAGACACTATGGTTCTCTTGAGAGCAATTAGTTCTTATTTAGCATTCTTTTAAAAGATGAAGCCAGTATTACAAGTGTTGAAGGAATACAGACAATTGTAGTTAAATTTCAGTTCAAAGGTTTCTTAATTAGTCTGTATTTTTTAAAATATCAATTTTTTTTTTCTATTTAAGTACTTTGGTGCTTTCTGCATCAAAGCCATAAGGTGTTTGGATGTGTTAGTGAGGGTATATGTGAAACAGCTGCCTTAAGAGTTTTCATTTTGATTTTAAATAATTGCTACAGGGCTGTTAAGACATTTTGAATAGGAGTAAAACTGTAATCTTCATTCTTAGATAATTTGCAGGTTTAGTTCACTACAATATTTTTCTTTTTAAATTTAGCAATTCATGATGACCAATAAACTGGACACGGCCATGTGGCTTTCTCGATTGTTCACAGTTTACTGCTCTGCCTTGTTTGTTCTGCCACTTCTTGGGTATGTATTACACAGATTTCTGCCTTTGATACTCAGTTCAGTCGGTTTTTATGGACTACCTTTTATGTGGAAGACTTGTTAAACTGCAAGAGTTTCAAGGACAAATAAAATGCAGGTCTCCTTTAGGCACTGATAACCCAGTGGTAGTATCAACTTAAGGAATATTTTATATCATGTGCTTTGTGAAAGTTGACATCAAGTTGAAAATCAGAAAGAAAATGGATGTGTGGGGATGAGAGGAGTTCATATTTTTTGCCTATTTGACACTTTAACTTAATAGGAGGAACGCCTGCTTTATAAAATTCAGTTGGGTATGTATATGAAGTGATGCTTCTGAGAAGGTATAGTAGGTTCAAGTAATTTTTTTCTATTGACATGGAAGAGATTTAGGTGTTGTGCAATGATGATGCAATCCACAAAGGAGGAAGAGACATGGTAGTTGTTAAGTCTCATGATAACCTCTCCTCTGGTAATTTGCAGGTTGCACGAAGCTGCAAGCTTTTACCAGCGTGCTTTACTGGCAAATGCTCTTACTAGTGCTCTGAGACTGCACCAGAGATTACCACATTTCCAGTTAAGCAGAGCATTCCTGGCCCAGGCTTTATTGGAAGACAGCTGCCACTACCTATTGTACTCACTCATCTTTGTCAATTCCTACCCAGTTACAAGTATCCTTTTTGTGCTTTCTTGATGAGGAAATCGCGTATGAAGCATATAGACGATTCTGATTATTTTTTGCAGTAGGGAAGGTTCAACAGTAAGGGGTTCCATGAAGCCTGGGTTGGTTGGTTTGTTGGCACTTAATTTGAATGAAGATACATTTAGTGTAAGAATTTCTGACTCTAAAATGTAAAGTCTAAATTTGAAGAGCTGGTGTGGGGATTTTAAATTTTGTGTCTTTGTTCCTGCCTCTTGTAAGCCTCTCTGTTGGCAATGGATAGTGTGAAGTTCAGATTAAAAGCACAGGACTGTGGAGGACTTATTTTAATATTTAAGGTTTTTTTATTTGATTCAATCTTCTTTGGGAAAGTGCCCATATATCTTGCTGTAAAAAAGAATCCTCGGCTCTTTCAACTCCATGTGAGCTAGAAACAAATGGAAATTCATTAAGAAATAACCTATTTAAGAGAGAATTGGATAATTAATACAATAAAAATTCTAGTATTTACTGTGGATAGAGGAGAAAATAAAGACACATGGATAATCTTTGAAGCTAATGAGGATTAAAGAACTCATTTGGAATTGTATGTTTATACATTTCAAAAGTGTGTTGGGTGATAAGTGGTTTTCTAAAAACATGGGGGAGGGTTGGGGAGGAGGACTTTAGTTTAGTATGTTTGAGAAGCACTGGATCAAACGGCCTTCAGTAGGTTTCTTTACCATAGGACCTTTGATCTACTAATGTTCATTGTGAGGTGAAAGAGTTGGGGAAGGGCAGAGAGAGAGAGAGAGAGGGAGAATCCTAAGTACACTCCATGCTGTTACCATGGATTCCAGTGCAGGACTCGGACACATGAACTGTGAGATCATGAACTAAGCTGAAATCAAGTTAGATGCTTAACTTACTGAGCCATCCAGGTGCCCCAATACTAATCTGAATTTAAAAAAAAATTTTTTTTTCAATGTTTATTTATTTTTGAGAGACAGAGGTGAGTAGGGGAGGAGCAGAGAGAGAGGGAGACAAAGAATCCGAAGCAGGCTCCAGGCTCTGAGCTGTCAGCACAGATAGCTCTTGAACCCTGAGATCATGGCCTGAGCTGAAGTCAGATGTTTAACCGACTGAGCCACCCAGGCACCCCAATACTAATCTGATTCTTAAAAGTAGTTGGGTATTATGTTAGTAAATAAAGATGAGCCCAAAGTCATATTACAAAGTTGTGTTCTGATCTTTGCATTTACATGGGTGATGCTGTCCTTGATGTCTAGCCATGATAGGTACTTAGGGTTTAACTTGCAGACTTTTCACCCTTTTTATTTTCTGAATAGTTTAAAAGTTACATTGAAAGCTAAGATTATGAATCTCTTCTAAGGATTTGTGAATTATAGAATGTTAGAAGTAAAAACTTGTTAGAAATCTGTAGCTTTGAGGCACCTGGGTGGCTTGGTTGAGCACCTGACTCTTGATTTTGGCTCAAGTCATGATCCCAGGGTTGTGGGACGGAGCCCGTGTTGGGCTCTGCACTGGGCATGGAGTCTGCTTAAGATTCTCTCTCTCCCCCTGCCCCGCTCACATGCACTGCCTGTTTCTCTCTTAAAATAAATAAAAAAATCTGTAGCTTTGATGACACTTGACGTAGGAAATGAAGTTAGTGTCAGAGCCATGATTAAAACCCACATGTCTTGACTCTCTTCAGGGTTCAGTTTTCATTACTTGCACTGCTTCTGCAGAATCAGGCTTTAAGTTAGGATATGTGTCAGAGTTTAAATTTAACTATTTAAGAAGCAACAAGATTTTACAATGGCCTTAGAGAAGAGAGTTGTAGCTTTCATCAGTTCCAAAGTGATCTATGATTGATTAACAAGTATAAAGCTATATTGGGGCGCCTGGGTGGCTCAGTCGGTTAAGCGTCCGACTTCAGCTCGGGTCACGATCTCGCGGTCCGTGAGTTCGAGCCCCCCGTCGGGCTCTGGGCTGATGGCTCAGAGCCTGGAGCCTGCTTCCGATTCTGTGTCTCCCTCTCTCTCTGCCCCTCCCCCATTCATGCTCTGTCTCTCTCTGTCTCAAAAATAAATAAACGTTAAAAAAAAATTAAAAATAAAGTATAAAGCTATATATACATGATCTCTACTGAGGAAATTGGCATTTTACTTAATTCTTGTGTGTGTTGGGGAAGAATTGGTTAGGATGTTAATTTGAAGAACTACTAGATGAGAGGTAGGATTTTTGTGAACCTTGGGTGTAGATCACTGTCATCTTTGCCAGTTGGAAATTAGGGACCTTTGGATCTAATGAGTTATAGTTATAATGAATGAATTTGGTACTCTTTGTGTTACAGTAATCACAATTTCCCATCACACCAAGCTTTCAGTTAATGTAGAAAAATATAATGGTTCATTTCCTAGAAACTGCAAATAATTTTTTTAAATAAGGGTAATTTAAAAATTTTTTTGATTTTTTTTTTTTTTTTTTTTTTTTTTTTAAAGTTAAACTACCCCCAACGTGGGACTTGAACTCATGACCCTGAGATCAAGTCACATGCTGTACTAAGCCAGTCAGGCATCCCAGAAACTGCAGATACTTTTAGGCTGAGTATTTTTGCCCTTCATGATGGATGAACAGTCTCTGTCATTTTAGGAAAATACTTGCCAGTGTTTTTGCTCTCGTTTTTCTTGACTGGCAGAAATTGGGGTAATAAATAGGATCTTTTGAGCAATTTTCATTTTTAAAAAAGCTGAATGAAAGTTGTATATTTATCCATGACATAAAGCCAAACAATTGAACTCAAATAGGTTTGTAATTAAACTGATGAGACTTTGAATTAACTGTACACAACCCCAAATACACACTTTTTATTCAGTACAGGTTGAGAACACATGGCTGTACAAGCTTCATAGGTACGGTATCTTGAAATAATAGGGATCTTGTAGAAAAGAGATAATGGGGACCTTATAGGAAAGAGATAATGCAAGATCTTTAGTTGAGGAAAATTGGTGAGTCCTTTTTTAAAGTTTTATTTTTCATTTTTATTTTATGTGAACTCTACCCCCAACGTGGGGTTCAAACTTAGCGCCCCGAGATCAAGTTGCATGTTGTACAGACTGAGCCAGCCAGGCACCCCTGGGGAAGTACACTTTAAACTGTTCCCCACACTCTTTCCTAAGCAGTTGTGATGAGGAAAGCAGTACAGAAGACTGTCTTTGAATTTGAAGACAAATTCTCTTGTCCAGGATCGCCTTTGTGGAGTTAAAAGCTGTCATATTTAAGGCTTTGAGGTGGCCTAGATTTCAATTTAATTGTTTACAATATTTTATTATCTAATAGAAAAGGAAACTTTTATCACTTTAATTTTTTTCATAAAAAAACTGAGCTTTAGAAACTGAAATTGTTTACAGATTAAAAGCTTCATTTGGTTGCAAAGTGTATCAGTAAAACAAAAGCCACCGCTGAAGTCATTTTTGCAGATGCCATTTCAGATCTATATTGGGCATAATACCAAAGTACTTAATAAACATTAAATTTTTTCCTTAAATTGTTTTCTTCAGTGAGTATTTTTCCTGTGTTGTTATTCTCCTTGCTTCATGCTGCCACATATACGAAAAAGGTCCTTGATGTAAGTAAAGCTGTGGTGTTTTTTTGACTTCTGGATTGCAGACTGTTGGCATGAATTTGAGTTCTAAGACATTTTGGCATTTGTCATAAAAGTTTCCTCCATTCCCTACAAACTTGTAAATTATTAGTGATTTGAAAGTTTTAAGTTTGAAATTTTGTATTTAAGTTTCACAAAATGCATTTTGTAGGTAAAGGATTGTATTGCAGATTACCCCCTTGTTTCCAGAGGAATTTCTGAAGTTTGAAATAGACCTTTTTGTTTAAAAAAAAAAAAAAATCTATGTTTTAGGTTTGGTAAGTCGTCAGATCTCCTCTTCTGTCATTGTTTAATTTTAACATACCGGGTAAGTAGAGTGTGTTGAATTTCTTTTATGTTAATATTCAGAACTAAAATATTCCTAAAATATTTTCTTATTCTTGGATTGGAACATTAAGCCCAAGTTAAGTGTGCCAGGCAGATTGACTGCATATGCACTGACATTTGAATTAAAATATACAAATGTTTGCCTTGTGTTGACAGTTTTCTTTTTTTTCTTTCTAAAAAATTTTTTTAATGTTTTTTATTTGTTATTTTTGAGAGAGAGAGACAGTGTGAGGGGCAGAAAAAGAGGGAGACACGGGATCGGAACCAGGCTCCAGGCTCTGAGCTGTCAGCACAGAGCCCGATGTGGGGCTTGATGAATTGTGAGATCATGACCTGAGTCGAAGTCAGACACTTAACCGACTGAGCCACTCCAGACATCCCAGCTGTCTTCTTTATTCCTGTAGTTCTTTGGTCATAGTGGTAATTGGGCTCTGTAATTTCTGCCTTTATTTAGCTAAGGAGTCACAAATACCTTAACTGTATTACTAAGTAGTCAGTTTTTGTTAGACTGGTTAGATAGAAATAACCATTTTTGTGTGTGTGCAATAATCTAGTCTTTTTTACAAAAAATAAGGCATGAAAATGACTTATTACTAAAGTTGTCTTTGTAATTTTTCAAATACACAAAATACAGCAATGCAGGAAAATACACTAACTTTTACCTTATTTTGCAAACTTTCATATTACCATTTCCAAAATAATTTTCTTTTAGTTGTTTTGCCTGTTGGCTATACTGTTTATCTGAAGAAAGAAAATAACTGAATAATCAAAAATGCTGTGAGGGGTGCATGGGTGACTAGGCCGGTTGAGCATCCGACTTCGGCTCAGGTTATGATCTTGCGGTTTGTGGGTTTGAGTCTCGCATCGGGTTCTGTGCTGACAGCTCAGAAGCTGGAGCCTGCTTCAGATTCTGGGTATCCTCTCTTTCTCTGCCCTTCCCCTGCTCACGCTCTGTGTGTGTGTCTCTCTCTCAAAAATAAACATTAAAAATTTTTTTTTTACATAAAAAAATGCTTCATTATTTCTAATGTTTGTTTTCTTATGTTTTAGGCGAAGGGTTCAAATAGTTTACCTTTGCTGAGATCTATCTTGGATAAACTAAGCGCTAATCAACAGAATATTCTGAAATTCATTGCTTGTAATGAAATATTCTTGATGCCTGCTACAGTTTTTATGCTTTTTAGGTAAGAATAAAAATACATTGGTTTTGGGAGGCAGATGACTAAGTGATCATAATAAATATAATAACTCAAATTTTATCCTGCTTAAATCTGTTCAAGATTAATATTAGCAACCATTTTTCTCATTTTATTATAGAGAATCTGAGACATTATGGTAAACTTGGGAACTTGTCTTATCGTTCCTTGTGATTTACCACTTAACACTTTGAAAATGAATTTAAGAACCACTGTCTTTGAAAGAGTCTTGGGAAGCCTAGATTAGTGCATTCTGCCATTATTTAGATGATTTTTCTTCTAGAAAGATTGCAGAAAAATTAGTCTGGTAGTAATAGTAGCCTAATGTCACTTCCGTGTTTTGTTTGTATTTTAATTATACAAGTAATGCATGAATAAAGAAAGTTGTCCTGTTAAAAATTAGAAGATCAGACTGATATTGACCCTTCCTATCAAGATTCTTGCATTTAAGTTTTAAAACTACATTTCTGGGGAGATGGGTGGGGGAATGGGTAAAGTAGATGGGAATTGAGGAGTGCACTTGTGATGAGCACCGGCTAATCACAATAATAAGTAAATAAATAATGAATGAATGAATGAATGGGAGGATAAGTTTGGATGACATAAACTTTGGTCACCAAGTCAAAAGTTTTTCTCTGTCTCTGTTATGTGTTTTTCTTTGTTGTGGAAAAAAGTGACTAGTTTCAAAGCCAAATTGGGAAAAAAATAATTTGAATTGGGGAAAAAAATGAAACTACATTTCTGCCTGGATTGTTGCTTTTTCAATTTTTAGTTTCTCTAGTAGTAGGACATTATAGATAAATGCTAAAATATCATTTGACTGTGAATCCTTGTTGCAGTTCTGTACTCTCCTTCTGGTATGTGTATATGCATGTAGTACTTTTAAATGTTTCTACAGATACATAGAAAATGCATATTATGGGGGTGGGGTTTAGTTTTTATTTTACACCAGAAGTGCCATAATGCCTCATTTGTCTGTATCTTGCTTTTTTCGTGACCTATTTATGTTGACGGATACAGTTCTGGTTTGTTCCATTTAATGGCTTTGTAGTGTTTGGTCATATTAATAAACTGCATTTTATTACCTGTTTCCCCTATTAATGGGGAAACATTTGTTTCCAAATACTTTTCCAGATATTGATGCAGTAAACTTACTTTTTTTTTTTTAATTTTTATTTATTTAAGTAATCTCTACCCCCAACATGGGGCTCAAATTGATGATGCTGAGATCAAGAGTCATATGCTCCTACAACTGAGCCAGCCAGGCGCCCCTCTTTTTTACTGTTCTACTTATACTTTTGTGCCAGTGTTTTCTCTAAACCAGAAATGATTTTGTTGAGGCTGCACTAAGTGCATTTTATATTTATTAGACCATGCCAGATTGTCATCTAAGATGTCTGCATTATGTTTTCCATAATCTTACTAATTTGAAAAAACTTATTTTTGTTTATGAGATACTTCATTTTAGCGTTCATTGCCTTTAACTGGTGAGATTTTTGCATGTCTGTTTTTTTTAGCAATCTATAAGCTAGAAACAAAGTTTTACAGGTGTCTTCATAAATACATCTGTTCTTTTAAGTAATGTTTTTCTCTGGAAACTCCAGGATCCCACATGTTGCTCAGGTTATAGGGTCACAAGCTAGATGATATAATCTAAGTAAAGTCTGGAATAGCACAGGGGAAGACTTCTTATTGAGTGTTGGGGATTTGGACTCTCATTGATATAATCATTAACTTAGCCTTTTGAGTATTGATTTTGCACATATAAAAAACTTAAATTTTAGGGGTGCCTGGGTGGCTCAGTCAGTTAAGTTTCTGACTCTTGATTTCGGCTCAGGTCATCATGATCTCACGGTTTGTAAGATCAAGCCCAGTGTCAGCACAGAGCATGCTTGGGATTCTCTCTCTCCTCTCTGTCTGCCCTGCCTCGTGCTTGCACATGTGCATGCCCTTTCTGTCTCTCAAAATAAATAAACAAACTTGGGGCGCCTGGGTGGCTCAGTCAGTTAAGCATCTGACTTCAGTTCAGGTCATGATCTCGTGGTCCATGGGTTCGAGCCCCGCATCGGGCTCTGTGCTGAGAGCTCAGAGCCTGGAACCTGCTTAGGATTCTGCATCTCCTTCTCTCTCTGCCCCTCCTCCATTTGCACTGTCTCTCTCTCTTTCTCAAAAGTAAATAAACATTTAAAAAAAATTTTTTTAAATAAACTTAAATTTTTAACATTTAAATTTTAAAACAATGATTTTAATTTTTCAAGATTGTTGTAAAAGAGATGAGAATTTACCAGAAATATTAGAGGAATCACTTTGTTTTTCTAAAAAATTAAAGTAGGTTATAAGGTTTTATTCAGTCACTAGTAGGGAAAGCTAGTGATGCTCTAAGTATGTCACTTGCATTTAACACAAACTATGAAATTAAAAATAATTTAAAATCATTATTCCTTAGATGACCCCTTCATGATAGAAGCACAATCTGAATATTAGAAGGCTTCATTAAGTTGCTTTTTTCACAGTATTGCTTCAAGCTTTGTATTTAAAAATGAATGTAAAAAGTCTGTGAGTTTACCTCATGTACACAAATATGCGTGTAAAGAAAGATAAAAGGAAGGTCTTGTAGCTTTATTTGTTAGTAGAGAGTTTGTTACATTGTAGTAATGCATAAGATGAACTGCTTGAATCTGTAGAAAGAATGAGGTAAATTTATGTGTTATGAAAGGGGATGGTCTCCAAGATATAATAAGTTAAAAGTTTGTTAGGAATTGTGTAGGGTGTTCCCCTTTTTATATTTTGGGGTGTGTGTATTTAAGGGCATATGTATATATTTTTTCTGCTTCACTTTCTTCATCTTTAAAATGGGAATGATAATGTCACTTCCATATTACAGTAAAGTGGATTCAGTGAATTGCAAACTGAGCACTGTATTAGTGTTGGCATTATACACACTTGTGCATGGAAATTTCTGGAAGGATATTTTAGAGACTGAGCTGTAACTCTGAGGAAGAAGCTAACTTGGATGATGGAACATTTGTTTCTCATTGAATTTTATTTTCTGTATTTTTTATAGTATGTGTTTATTTCAATTTGAAGAGTTAAAGATTTGTCACGGGATTTATTGGGGAAAATGCATGTAACACATTTAGTTTAGTGCTTAGTTTGTAATCACGTAAATTTGTATTATGAAAGTAATATCACAATTTAGAAGAAAAGACAAAAATTAACTTTAAAAAGCCACGTTTAGCATCTTTAATGTACTTCCTCAAAAAAAGTTTTAAAATACCATTGTAATAATACGTATAGTTTTATACTCTGCAGTCTTCAAAGTTGCTGTATTGTTCTCGTAATCAAGATTTTAGGTAGTTGCATCCTAACTCCATCAAGTAAAGATGATATACTTAGCTTTGCTACCTAACTACCCACATTAGGTTGTTGATACATTTAATTTGTAGTTATTTGCAGTGAATGTCTTAATTCAGATAGTTTTTCCTGGGAAAAAAATTCTTGATGTAGAATTTCATAAATAAGTATATGGCTCTTGGGTATTGTAATTGTGCTTTTTAACCAAGAAAAATAGTTAGAATAGGCTATGTAAATTTACTAGAGACCTGTATAATTACAGGTTTTTTTGTTTTGTTTGTATAAAATGAACCACTTTTCATTTACTATGTCATAAAGTTTCACAGTTTGATGATCAATTATTAGTGGTAATTATGGAAGCATACATTTTCTGATTTAATAGCTTTTAAACTTTTTAAAAGTAATACATAAATACATGTTTGTAAAAATTTAAACAATAACATTTTACTTTTTACCAATCATTTACATTCTTGTATTTCCTTTTTTTTTTTTTTTTTTTTTTTTTTAAAGTAAGCTCTGTGCCCAACCTGGGGCTTGAACTCACACCTTCAAGATCAAGAGTTGTATCCTCTACTGACTGAGCTAGCCAGGCACCATTCTTTTATTTCCTTTTTAAGAATAACTTTGATTTAGACATGATAGATATTATCTTGACCATTTAATGAACGAAGACACATTCCTCAATTAAATTGCCTTTAAGTTTTGAAAGTATATATATGAATTGATAATGTATATTTCTTACCCTTGTATTTGTTTATTTCAGTGGTCAAGGGAGTTTGCTCCAGCCTTTTATCTACTATAGATTTCTTACTCTTCGGTATTCCTCTCGAAGAAATCCATATTGTCGGTAAGCTGGTGATTAGTTTAAATGTTTTATTTGTTGAGAGTACTGTGAAATATAGTATGTATAATTTTTAAGAGTTATTTAGCTTTTATGTTTAGAAGCAAGTGTTATTTTGGTAAATTTAAGTTCCAGGCCTTAGTAGGGTTGGTAAGTAGACCGGATTTACCTTGACCTCCACTAAAATAGTATTCAAGTTTAAGGAATTTGAAGATGTTTAAGACATGAGTCCCAGTCTCAAGGAACTTCCCTAATTGAAGAAGCAAAAGCATGCATCAGATAATAAGGAAACAATAGTTCAGGATACAGTGTTCACAAACCATTGTGATGAATTGTTACGTTTGCTTTGTCATATCAATAGTATAGTCCAAGGTAAGGAGAAATCAATGAGCCAGAAGATAAAACAGCCCATCAAAGTTTCACAAAACAGAGATTTTAATGTGTTAAAGAAGAATTAAAACCTTTGAATAGTCATAATAGGTAAACGCATTTTAGGTAGGAAGAGAGTAAGAGCACAAGTTCAGAGACAAGAAAGAACAAGCCATGTTTAAGGGGCATTGAATAGAACTGTTGGACTATAATGGAGATTCTGAATGGTGAGTGGTTGCAGCTAAGATTAAAAAGGTATAAAAAAAAAAAAAAAAAGGGAGGGGTGCCCAGGTGGCTCAGTTGGGTGAGCGTCCGACTTCGGCTCAGGTCATGATTTGCAGCTCATGGGTTCAAGCCCCGCATCGGGCTCTGTGCTGACAGCTCAGAGCCTGGAGCCTGCCTCGGATTCTGTGTCTCCCTCTCTCTCTCTGCCCCTAACCCACTCACATTCTGTCTCTGTCTCTCTCAAAAATAAACAAACATTAAAAAAAAAAGGTATATTGGAGCTATATCATAAAACTTCTTGGATTTCAGGATAACAAGTTTGGAATTTATCTTTTAGATGTATGGGAATGATGGTTTGGGCATGATCATATTCTTCTGATAGCTTCGTGCAAAATAGTTTAGAGTGGAAAAATTGAAGCAGGGAAATATTTTAATGAATCACTGTAATGTTCAGGAATGGAGATGTAAATGATACAGTTAGTTATGCATGACGATCTCAAAAATTAGAGTAAATCTGAAATAGCTGTCTTCAGTAGTTTCTTAGATCTGTTACTGAGAGACTAATGTTAACATAGTTTTTGTTTTTAAATTTAAGGGGCGCCTGGGTGGCGCAGTCGGTTAAGCGTCCGACTTCAGCCAGGTCACGATCTCGCGGTCCGTGAATTCGAGCCCTGCATCAGGCTCTGGGCTGATGGCTCAGAGCCTGGAGCCTGTTTCCGATTCTGTGTCCCCCTCTCTCTCTGCCCCTCCCCCGTTCATGCTCTGTCTCTCTCTGTCCCAAAAATAAACGTTGAAAAAAAAAATTTAAAAAAAATAAATAAATAAATTTAAAGTAAATTTATTGTGTGGGTGCCTGGGTGGCTCAGTCAGTTAAGCCTCCAACTTTGGCTCAGGGCGTGATCTCACAGTTCGTGGGTTTGAGCCCCACGTCGGGCTCTGTGCTGACAGCTCAGAGCATGGAGCCTGCTTCTGATTCTGTGTCTCCTTCTCTCTCTGTCCCTCCCCACTCACACTCCGGCTCTCTCTCTCTTTCTCTCCTCTCTCTCTCTCTCTCCTCTCTCTCTCTCTCAAAAATAACATTAAAAAATAAAATCATTGTGTAGTAGAATTCGTCATAAATACAATGAGTGTATTAGCACATTCCCTATTGTATTTTCACAAGCGAAGTAAAAAGAACTGAAATTGAATGCTGGTCTCCATCATTCTCCAGGTGTGTAACTTTAGGCAAGTTATTTAAATTTTAATTTCTTCATTGGTAGAGAAGAACAGCTCCTGGGGGTGAAATGAAGTAATGTTTTAAAAGAGCTTAGATTCTGTTATATATATATTTTTAATTTTTTAATTTTATTTAAATCCAAGCTAGGTAACATATAGTGTAGTAATGGTTTCAGGAAGATTGTTATGTTCTTAATACATAGTTTATTTTCCTTTTTCTGTGATTCCGATAGTCCTTTGAGGGGCTTTTATGCTCTGTTAGTGTCTTACAGTACTTCCTAAAATAGAGCTTACTTCAGACACAGATTCTTTTTTTTTTTTTTTTTAAGTTTATTTCTTTATTTTGAGAGAGAGAGAGGGCATGAGTTGGGGAAGGGTGGGTAGAGACAGGGAGACAGACCATCCCAAGCAGGCTCAGTACTCTCAGTGTGGAGCCCAGTGTGGAGATTGATCTTACAAGTGCGAGATCACAACTGCAAGATCACGACCTGAGCAGATAATCAGGAGTGATGCTTAACCAACTGAGCCACCCAGGTGCCCACAGACATAGATTCTTAATGAGTCCCTAGTCACCGTAAACCTTCAGTTTTACTTGATTCCATGAGTGTTTGTCCTTTTTCTTTCTGGTTCATGTGTTCATTTCAGATATTATCTTCGAGTTCCCTGCCCTAATATCCACTTTTCATCAGCAGATCTTTCTCTGCTTCTTTATACCCTCTTCATCTCCCATTTTCTCCACATAGCCTTAAATTGGATTAACACACAGATTTAGAAGTGTCCTGTGGGATAAAAAAGGAACGGATAGCAGAGGATCCAGGTAATGCAAATATGTGTTAGTAAACATTTTCAAAGATCTCCCATAAGCACGTAAAACAAATCAAAACAGTAGAAAGGTAATGGGAAATATTTGAGCTTATAAACATTGATAAACATCCTATCAAACTATATTTTCTATGCTACACTTTTTTTTGTTAGGGATTTTGAGACTATATTTGCCAGTTGTACCGTATTCACTTACGATATTCATTCTCAAGTTAGTGGTTTCAGTCCTTTGTAGATTGGCCAGCCACCAGCCACATCTGACTGTATGAATACAAATTAATTAAAACCCATAAAATTTATAACTCTGTTCCTGAGTCATATTAACCAGTTTCACGTGCTTGAAAGCCAGTGTGGCTGATGGTCACTGTATTGGACAGCACAGATGGACATTTCATCATCGCTGACACTTCTGTTGTCAGTGCTGCTCCAAAGGAGCTCTGTGACTTGGTATAGATTATGCCAGAGATAGAGCCAGGAGTGAAAGAACTTGCCTTGTGACTAGAATAAGCCATTGACCTCTTTAGGCCTCATCTGTAATCTGAGAGGTTTGACTAGAGTATTTTCAAGGTGCCTTCTAGTTTTATTTGAGTCATTTATTCAGAAGACAGTGATTGTGTGTTGGTGATAACAACTTTATGTAGGATTAAAGTACCTGCTTTGTAGAGACTTGATGCTGAGTGAATTACACAGCTGAGTAGGTCAATGTGATGATGACGGCTCTGTGAAAGCTCAGAAAACTGAGGGAGGCAATGAGAATTCGCTGAAGAGGTGGTAACAGAAGTCAGGTCTTTTGAATTCTGAGTTCTGGTACGTGGGTGCCTGAGAGGGCATGTTGCTTGAATTAAGAAGTGTATACGGAAGTCCTGAAGATCTGTGCCTAGAAGGGTAAGACAGGGACTAGAGCATGAAAGGGTTTGTTTTTTATTTCAAGAGAGGAAGAGTATTTGAAGTTCATATTGTGGAGAGTTTGGGAACATGATACAATCTGATTTAGAAATATTCCAGAAGATGTATTACAGGCTCCCCAAGAAGACAAAAGGACTGATTTGGAGACTGTGATTAGTCCAGAGCCTGAACTAATTCCGTGGTAAAATAAAAAGGGGATACATTTGAAAGCTATTTAGGAGGTAGGAAGTTAGGGGTTAGGGAAGAAGACCAAGATAAGGAAGCCCTCAAGTTTCTGGCCTGGGAACCTAGGAGAGTTGTGTGTCATGGGTCTGTCCCAAAGATAGACACAAGAAGGGCCGGTGTTTGGATAAATGTGCGTCTTTCCAAATTTTCTTCCTGCTTTTGTGTAAGAGCATGTTACATCCTATTTTAAAACGATTTTTACTTTTTCCTAACCAGCAAAATAACCCTGAAGATACAGAAAGGTAGAACACAATTGTCTGTATGTAGAATGAGTCAGCACATAAGTGAAAATTCAAAAATGAATAGTCAAGAATTACTTGTGATGATTCAAAATCTCTTAAAAATTATGGTTCAGCCAACATACATGATTTTGTGTCTGCTAGCATGTACAATACATGTGTGATGTGTACAGTATGTGATAAGGGGTCCTTTGGAGGCAGCAAGTACAGTTTAAAGTCCACAACCTCTTTGGAAATAAATGTACAACATAACTGGGATATAGGAGTCATGGCCGAGAGTGGGAGGAGACGAAGCAGAAATTTCAGTTAAGACTAGGAGGGCGGGGGTACCTGAGTGGCTTAGTTGGGTAAGCGTCCAACTTCAGCTCAGGTCATGATGTCATAGTTTGCGGGTTCAAGTGCCGCATTGGGCTCTGTGCTGACAGCCCGGAACCTGGAGTCTGCTTCAGATTCTGTGTCTCCCTCCCTCTCTGCCCCTCCCCTGCTTGCACGTGCGCTCCCTCTCTCTGTCTCTCTCAAAAATAAACAAACATTAAGACTAGGAGGGCATTAGATATTAAGGAGTTGGACTTCAATCTGAAGGTAAATAAGCTGGTTTGATGAGTGGAGTGATCCAACTGGGAAATGGCCTTCATTGAACATCTTCTGTGTTGTCTCATTTAAATAATCACACCATGACTGACTTCAGCAAGTACATATTCCTATTTTATAGATGGGAAAGCTCTGAGAGGCATTACGTGTAAGGCAGTAGTTTAAGGAAAATGGTAGGTGGGATTGCCCATGGTATATAATTTTCACTTCCTTGCTCTCTTTTTTTAGAACTAGTTGAGTTTACCTAAGGTAATATGAAGATGATGTGACTCTACTATTAAGAAGATATAAATCACTCCTAATCCCAGCCCTCAGAGATAACCATTTATTAGGTGCTTTTGTTAAATGAACTCCCTCAACCCCCCTCCCCCATACACACAAAACAAGACACAAATGTTGATTTTCAGAATTTTATTTTGTGTATTTCCTACACATTGTAGTTAATTCTTTTACCTCAGATTTTTTTTTTTAATGTTTTATTTATTTTTGAGACAGAGAGCATGGAATGGGGGAGGGTCAGAGAGAGAGGGAGACACAGAATCTAAAGCAGGCTCCAGGCTCTGAGCTGTCAGCACAGAGCCTGAGGCGGGGCTCGAACTCACAGACCGCCACGAGATCAGGACCTGAGCCTGAGCCACCCAGGTGCCCCTACCTCAGATTCTTTAATGGCTGTGGGAAATGCCTTCGTCAGCGTTTGCTTTGTATTCTTTTTCCTTTGGTTTCTGAAAGAAAACTATTTTATCTTGCAGGACCTTGTTCAATGAACTGAGGATTGTTGTTGAACACGTGATAATGAAACCTGCTTGCCCACTGTTTGTGAGAAGACTTTGTCTCCAGAGTATTGCTTTTATAAGCAGACTGGCACCAACAGTTGCATAGTCTAACATTCAGCTAAGTTATATATAATATAAATAAGCATTATTAGCAGTTGGTACTTCTGCTAGGGGTTGTTAATTCCAGGTGTAAAACTGACCTCAGTCCAATTTACATAATTTACATAAATGCATATCAATGGAAAGTAATCATTTTTCTGGCATGTTAAATCAAGCCTTTGAAAAAAATTCCCCGAGAAAATTTTACTCTTCTGTGTTGTTAATGATTAAGGAAGTTTCTGTCGTGTGATAAATGTATCAAAAATTTTTTTAAATGCTGCTGTGCCTTTATCATGAAGTACATTTATTTCTCTTGTAAAAGTAGCTTTAAAATTTCTTTCAACCTAATGGGTACCCTGAATTTATATCTGGCATGATTTCATTATAGTAATATTAACATACATGAATTCATTATATTTTGAGACAGTATTCTTTTGCCATTCAGTAATTTTGGTTGATGATTTTAAAAGAAGCATTTACCACTGTATTTAATTTCAAATTGCTACTAATTGATTTTGTGCTGCTTTGTTAGGGTTTATTTTGGATGTACCATTATGAGAGAAATTCTGCATGCATCTTACGCTCTGACCTTCCAGAATTTTATTTCCATAATTACTTAATGTGGCTTTGAATATTTTTTAGAAAGGCTGAACTGTTAAGCTTATTAGCCAACTGGGTAAATACCTGGGGTCACAACTGTTTTACATTGGAAAGCAGTAGTTCCACAGCTTTCCTTGCAGAGATCCGTAAAGTCACCTTTCTCAAATAGGAAACACTTTTACAAATGTGGACATGTAGAATATTAGCATCAATATAGTTTCTAGAATTACCTAGATGAGACTCTTGACTGCCAGTTCTCTCGGTTTCTTAGGCTTGAATTTAACAGGCAGTGGCAGCAGTTCAGATGTGTTTTGAAAGGAATGTAACTGGAGATTGAACATATGCCTGTGCCTGGTGTCTGTTCTGAAATAATAATGAAGATTATCCTGTAGACTACATACTTACCCATGAAATCTGATTTAAAAGGTTAGATGGAGAGGTTTATAGGTAAGATAATTGGTTGGGGATGGGGCTGGAGAGGACTTGGGGGGGGGGGAATAGTGTGTATTTTAATTTCATAACGCATAGGTAAAATTGGGAGTATAATATGTTAAATCCTGTTTGTTGAGCTGCCGTCAACTTCTTTATAAAATGCATTCTGATCTTTATTACTGTTGCATGATTGGGAATGTTTAAAACACTGCAAAAATTTTAGTACACAGTAATGTAATGGTTTTTGTAACCAGTTTTCTTCTGTCTGCACGTAATTGGATTTCTCAGATAAATTCATTAGTAACTTGTCAGTAACAGTTTTCAGTTTATTCAACTTTCCCATCTCTGGAAATGTGAGATCTACTTGATAGCTCAACTGTAGCCAACTTTTTTTGTATTTTTGTAATATTTATCTACTAAGTTAGAAAAGCAGCCTCATGAAATACAGTTGATTGAGTGGATGGGTGGGTGGGTGTGTGGCTAGCCTCATTATCATTATATATATAATCTGATGGTTTTAAGAACTAATTTTCTAGAGCAATAAAGTGGCTGTAATGTTAAATAAACAGTATATTATGATTTCTAATGATGTCTTTAAAAATTAAGTCTTGAATTATATCAAGAAATTTTGGCAGCTGAAGGTATATTTATTTTTAAGTTACTAGTTTTTTGTCTACAATTTTTTTTTTAATCTGGAGATAATTTTAGATTTATAGAAGAGTTAAATAGTACAGAGAGTTCTTGTCTACCTTTCACTCAGCTTCCCCTTATCCTAAATCTTACAACATTTATCAGAACTAAGAAATTAGCCTTGGAGCAATACTATTAAAGTATATAACTCATCAGATTTCACTATTTTTTCCATTTATTAATTTTCTTTTAATGAGCTGTTTTTACTGTGTCTTTTACTTTTAATGACCAATAAGTATGCCTTTGAGTTTTTCCTCTTCAGTTTGGAAATTACTGTTGATGAAAAAGATTTATCTAAAGGAAATGATTTCATGTTGGTCTTAACAAAAAGAATTTTAACAGTAAAACTTATAATTTAGAACATTCTGTGCTTTAAAAGGTGAGCCTTTTAATCGCATAACAGGATTCTATTTCTGGTGTGCTCATATTGGACTGTTCTTTAAAGGCAGGCTTGATTTTTAAATAAAATACTCAACTCATGAAAAAGTAAATTTTACAATTTGAGCATTACTATATGTTTAGTTTGCATGAGCTTGTAGCTAGGAATTCTGCAATATGAATATGTAGAACCAACTGATTTGGTATCTGAAATTACAGCATAATATGTACACCTATTAAATTAAAATTAAGGAAATAAAGTAGCAGTCTATGGAATGAATGAAGTAGGAGAAACTGTAGCATAGGTGAACCTATTTTTACTTCCAGGTTTGAAAAAGTTGCATTAACATCCAGAATATCTAATTCTTTAGGAAGTGGTGTGGTGCTGTTGTCCTTCTAGCACTTTTTGAATTGAACCCTCTTGGACAGGTGGAAGCCTAACACAAAACCTACTTTTGTTAGAACAAGAATTCTGTGTTCCTTTTGTATATTTGATTCCTCATGAATTTAAACTCTGTTTCATAATCAGTCCAAAGAGAAATTTCTTAAATCATAGTTTGTATTTAAATTTTCTTGCAATACAATTCACCAAAGTAGATGCTCCTGGAAGTAAGTAAGTAATTAAATTTAGATATTTAGAAACTTCCCTTACAGGGAAAATCAAGGCATGCTGATACTATACCAGAAGTTAGGAAAGACTTAGGAGGTCTATTTTATACTCTGAATTGTAAAGCTATCTGAATACTCTTTCTAAAAATCACGATGAAAAATTCTGAGTAGGCTTGTATGTTTAGTATATGAATATTAATCATTTTGGAAAGGAAAATGAGTGTATATGTAGTAAGATAAGTGGAACCAGGAGACTTAGTTTTTTTTTAAAGTTTGAGATCAGAGTGAATGAAATTAGCTTTGAGGGATTGCGGTTAAAGACTCCTATTTAATCCTGAGGAATTTATTTTGATTAATATAGTGATTCTGAAACACTTCTCCCACTCATGCCCACCCAAATCCCCCTAGGATCTGCTAGCCTCAAAGCTACCCAAATTTAGACTAATTTTGATTCTTAATTCTGTAACGAAAACCTCAAAGGAGAAAGTAACCACCGACAGTTATGTATATATATGATCAGTAGGTGGCACTCTTTCCTCAAGTAGCCCCGCCCCCACAGTTGTTTCACAGCCCCTGTTGGAAGGTTAAATGCCACCCAAAGTGGCCTGTAAAACTAAGGACCCGAATTCCATGGCCCTTTTTAATACGTAATTACCCAGAACTCAACAAATATTTTCCAAATACGAGTACATTTAAAAAATAATTGAGATGTTGAAAAGCTGGAAGTAGTACCCTGTTAATGTTTGCTTTCTGGCTAAATGATAATATAGGCCACAATTGGGAGTGGCCTTATTCAGGTCATGGGCTCTGTTTTGTTTTTTTCTTTACAAAGAGTGCCTAAATCAACCTAAATACACCAGTTATAAAATTGTTCTTTTTGTTCGTTTACCTTCATTGTCAGGTGTGTAGAAGAATGGTACTTAAAATTTTTCCGTGGTCATTTTGTAGGTGTACAAGGTATATCCAGTTCAGCTTCTTAAAATTTAGAGTTTTCACAGTAATATAAAAGCATATTGAGAATTTGGGTTATCGTATCAACAGTGGTACCTAGATTTGTAAATTGAGTTGCAGAGACAACTGGTTTCTCTGTAAACCTTATTGGAATTTCTCTAGGATTAGGAGAAATCTGCACAGGCTAAATGACAGTGTAGTTCAGTAGATAGTATACCAAAGGTGTGTTTATAAATCCAGGAGGTCCTTTCCAGGGTTTGTTTTAATGAGCAGTCCTCTTCTAATATTCAGAGAGGAGAGTTGTTATTGGATCTGGTATTAAGGATAAGAAAGGAGCTGCTGAAAGTTTGGAAGGATTCTTGGTAGTAATTATTCTAGGACATGTGTATCTTCTAAGGTGGTATTCAGGTGGATTCTTAGAAGGAACCCCGTTTTTCCTGTGTGAGGGATTAGCTCTGGAGTGCTCTTTCTCTGGTGCAGTGCAAATAGGACAACTGACTGCATTGAGTTTGAGCTGATGTGACAGGAGATAAAGTACAGTATTTTTAAAATCTGAAGGAGATTGTTTCTTAGAAAAGTGATAAGAAAATTGAAAGATACTTCTGCTGGAATCTAAAAATTAACTCCTGTTAGAGGAGAAGAAAAGGCTCAAGAGTTGGTTCACATTTTCCTTTATAGACTTCTTAAAGCCAACTTTTTGATAGGCTCAGTCCTTTTAAACTAACTCTTTGTTTTTCTTGGTTCATGACAGTTGGATTCCAAATTTTCTTTTGTACCTTTAAAATAGAACAATTGCTTTTGACAGGAATTTTTGCTTACATATAAGTTTGTAAGTTGAGACCAAATGGGCAAAGTGTCGGGCAGGTAACATTTGTAATGTGTTTATATTGGAACAAATGTAAAAGGGTTACGAAGATTAGAAAGAGTCATAAAGAACTGCTTGATTTATAAATGCAGTAGTTCTGGTGCTTCATATAATGGGATATATTGAACTAAAACATTTGTATATATAGTATGTCAGCATTTCTTAGTTACTTCTCTTGAATCCATTTTTAATATCTGATACTGTACAGGTTGGGGAGTTCTACTCTTCAGGCCAATACTATCCAGACTGTGTAAATTTATAAAATAAATTGAAAAATTCATCATTCTCCTATATTCAAGACCAGCGCACATAAATGCTAATGTAGGGCTCAGAGGGGAAATATATTTCTCCTGAATATTTGAGAAAATGTGAAGTCCTTTCAAGAAAATCTAATAAACATAATAATCATAGCCTGCTGACACTAAGGAAAAAGGACCTCATTCGCTCTTTCTTTTATGCAGCGATTTACTGGTCCCTACTGATTTCCAAATTGGATCACTGTAGTAAATTATCTATGCTGGTACCTGTGAAAGTAAGCCCTGGGATCCATATTTGTTTTGTGTTCTGCTTAAATCAGCAAGAATGATAAATTTGATGGTGTGAAATTGGAAGTGTCAAGGGCTTTCTTTGGTGATTGAGCAAAACGATGTCTCCACTTTAATTTATTGTGACCCTTTTTCACTCTGTGCTTTGTATATCTAATATTTATTTCAATACAAATTAAATTCTTGTTCCTTCATCTGTATTGTTATATATCTAAGATTTTATTGATGTAAAAAATCAAATTGTGTAATAAAAATCTCTCTGGATTTAAGCAGATTTGAAAATGTTATGTTGCAAAAAAACATTTACAGTTAGAATTCAGCTTTCCATTGCGCTTCATTGCCTTATTGTTAGAGTAAGGTGAATTTGAACATTTCTTTTGTCCTCAGCTCATCACAAATAATAGAAATGCTATAATTTTGTGGTCTAAGGTAAAACTGGAAAAAAAAAAAAAGAAAAATTGTAGTGGATCTCTCAACTGTTTGCTTGTTTCTGTACTTTTTTGTGTAGTGAAATTTATAGCCTAGTGGGTAAATTATTTATATAACCCTAACATTATGTACAATATACAACATAGCCAAAGTTCTAAATCAACACATTATAACATAGAAGAATGTATTTTCCTTCTAGGTGTGTAGAATTGGCAGGTATTTTTTGTGGCAATTTAAACTACTTGTACTAAGCAAAACACTGTACAAGTCACTAGTTTATGGTATTTTTTTGGTTGAATTCTTCAAATTTGGTTCTCTACAACCATTACGACCAAGAGTTTCAAGAGTAATAGGCCATTTCATTTAAATACCAAACCAAAAACCCTCAAGACAAAGAATTGAAACTTGCAGTGAACTGGAATAAAACAGATGTATTTTTTCATCATTAACTCATAAAAGATACAGTTGTATATGCAGATTTCTCTGATCTGAAAAAATAGTCCTTGATGCTGTGAGCTACCAGATTCATGTTTTACAGTTCACTTTACTAATATCCAAAAGCATATAGTTCATCTTCTGAAGTGTGTAGAAGTTATCCTTTTTTATTCCCTTATCTAAAAAGCTAACTTTCCTTTTGGGGCTTATAGTACTTTGGGCTTATTTTGAATTAATATTTCGTATGTGAATTTCATATTCCTCTTTCCCAAGGACAGTCCTCAATTTAAAAAAGCAGAAGAACATTTCTTAATCAATATTGGAACAGGGTGCCTGGCTCATTTGGTAGAGAGTGCGACTCTTGATCTTGGGGTTGCATGTTTGAGCCCCACATTGGGTACAGAGATTATTTTTTAAAAAAGTAAAGTTTTTAGAAAAATCGGGGACAGGGGCGCCTGGGTGGCGCAGTCGGTTAAGCGTCCGACTTCAGCCAGGTCACGATCTCGCGGTCCATGAGTTCGAGCCCCGCGTCGGGCTCTGGGCTGATGGCTCAGAGCCTGGAGCCTGCTTCCGATTCTGTGTCTCCCTCTCTCTCTGCCCCTCCCCCGTTCATGCTCTGTCTCTCTCTGTCCCACAAATAAATAAACGTTGAAAAATTAAAAAAAAAAAAAATTGGGGACAGCTTTTAGAGAAATATTTTAATTTTATATGGGTGTATTGCTGGGAATAAAATATTTTGGGGGAGTAATTAAACATTTTCTGTAATAATTAGAACCTACCAGAGGGTTTGTTTGTTTATGCCCTTTAATACTATAAAGTCAAAGGATCTGTAAGCCTTATTACTATTTGGGTTTTCAGGTTCATTGTGGTTGCTCTAAAATGGTTTTGTGGCTATACTTAGATATAGATATATTTATATAGCACTAATATACTTTCAGTAACATCAGTATTCTTTAACCCTTTGACATTAAAATGCTCAAGTAACTTTGAAGCAGGTTAATAAAATCATTTTTATTCTGTCATCTATATACTGGGAGTTACCAGATTCTCAAATTTTAAAACATTAGAATTTTATTTTGATTACAAGCAAACTGCCCCCTAGGGGCAAATTTTCTGAAAAACTGTAATGGCTCTCATTTTGCATGTAATAAAAATCATGGTGGGGGGAGGCATAGCTTGACTCCTGATTTGATTTCCAGTTGGTTTTTACATTAAACACTATTTAAGGTTATGAAGAGATTGTTACTCATGATTTTAAAAGAGTTTGTGGACCAGTATCATTGGTTAATAATTACTATTTCAAGATGTCTAAGTGAGCTAATGAATTTTTTCACTGTATTTATGAGACAGTAGAGACACTACTGTTTGTCTCTGTTTTAAGACTGAGAAACTGGGGTGCCTGGGTGGCTCAGTCGGTTAAGCGGCCTACTTTGGCTCAGGTCATGATCTCGCGGTTAGTGAGTTCAAGCCCTGCATCAGGCTCTGTGCTGACAGCTCAGAGCCTGGAGCCTGTTTCAGATTCTGTGTCTCCCTCTCTCTGACCCCGCCCCCCGTTCATGCTCTGTCTCTCTCTCTCTCAAAAATAAATAAATAAACGTTTAAAAAAAAAATTAAAAAAAAAAAAGACTGAGAAGGTAAACTGGTAGTTTATTCCTGACTGGTAATTTGTGAAGGAAATCATTAGAATATAACCTCATTGAGACCATGCTCTCTGAATGTACATTTTTATAGTCTAATTGTATAGTCTAAGGAAACACAGCCCATGGCTGTTCTTTGTGATACCATTATAATTGGGGTATTCATATAGTTCTGTTCTTCAAAGTTTGTGGAATAAACCATTCAATTCTTAGAAGATACTTCCATGCATTTGCTATTTGCCCCACCTCAGAAGGTCATTGTAGACACTTGTCACGTGTCTTCAAAGTTTTGAGCAAGGATAACAGGAGATATACTCCTCGTGAATGAACATTTTTTTTGTTTATCAGTAATGATGCTCTTACAAATGGATCTCCTCCCATGCCAAGAAAAAAGAAAGCATTACATGACATGACCATTTACACCAGATACTTGTTTTGGTTTTTTTCCTTGAAATGTCATCACTCCCAGACATCAGAAGAACTTAGCACTGGTTAAGTATTTTACTGTCATTTTTTGTATAATCTTATTGATAAGATTGTTTAATCCATCCCCTGTATTGTCACATTCTGTTATCACTCACCATTATGTGGAATTTACAAAAAGCCCTTTGAAAATACAAAAGCAAGTTTGGGTTGTAATTAACCACTTAGTAAATCTGATTATAAATTATGGTGCAAAGTCACATAGAATGTTTTGAAGATTTTTTTTCCTGAATGTTGAACAAGGCTCTTAAAAAGAAACAAATGTTCAGGATCCCAGGTTTTCATCGAAGTGTTTACTATTACCCACAGAAAATAAACTGAAAGGATAATGCGACACGTTCCAACATACATAGGAGTTCTGACGAGTAGATGAAGTCGATGAAGGACTGCTGGGAGCAATGGGAAGACTAAACTGAGCAGAAAGGCACGTGAACGCCTCTCAAGGCGTTCAAATTAAAAAAATTTAACACTCCCAGTCTCACACTGTGGGCCCAGTTCAGCCTGCGGTCTTCCTGGCCAGTACATACTTTAATAGTGAAAGACTGTGTCCCAGACCCTCTTTGACTTCCTGCCTTGGGAAATAGGGCCAGATTACATTAATGCCAAGAACTCATTTCTTTTGCTGAGATCCTTTCCCATCTCTTTCCCTGTGCTCCATCCTTGTTATAGACCTTGTCCCTGACCCACATCCCTTTTGGTAGAGAAAATACTGAAGTTTGAGCCATGCAAGTCTTCAATCTTATTCATACTCCCTTGCCAACAATTTTCAATTTTGACCAGAGATAGGAAGGGAAAGGAGACTGGGCAGCTCTCAAGTAGGGGGAGAACCCCTGTGGCCTAAGGCTTAGTTCCTTTCCCCATTTGTCTGAGGTACAGAAAGACAAACCAGGAGAAGGAACTTCTCTCTGAGGCCTAGAGCTCAGCTTACGTGAAAATCCCCCAGCACCTTTGGAAGGCATATGGATAAACCATCATTCCACAGATACCTCTATATTTTCCTTTATTCTGAACTTAGTCTTTATTTCCATTTTTCTCTAAGTACCTTGGGACATCTCATGAACCTTTCTTTTGGTAGTGTCCTTAGTACTTGCTCCATTGTTCCATTACATTTACCCTGCAAAACCTCAACCTCCAAAAGTAACCCCTCCCCCACTTCTCTCTCATAGCGTTCTCTATTTTGCCTTTCCACGTATACTATTACATCTTTTAAACTCCCTTCTCTCAAAATAAATAAACTTAAAAAAAAAAAAGAGATGGGAAACTAATGGGATGCAGGGGGCAGGAAGAGATTGGGGAGAAGGGATGGTTAGAAGGAGATGGTGGAGAGGTGAGGAGCCTTAGAAATGGGACTGCTGTCTATCCAAGGTGGACTCTGTGATAACGATCTGATAAGAGATTCCATGGGAAAAATAAATAAATGCTGTGCCATATCCTCTTGGATCTTTTCAAAATCTCTCCAGTTTTCTTTTTGGTTGATGGATTCAACCAACTTACCAGCACAATGTTAAAGCATGATCAAGCATGTGCAAATATATACATCAGGCATAAGGTCAGAAAGTCCACAAATGGTAGTTAGTCTTGAGATATTCTCTTAGTTTCCCGGGGCCTCAATTTCCCCATTTGTATAATGTGGCCAATAGAGAATTATTGCAAGGATTGAAGTGAGCATATTTGTACACAGTAGCAGTTTGGGCAAATAGCTACATTGTATATGCTTCTCATTTTACTTTAGGAGATTCTGGGACTCTTGGAATCTAAAAAACTTCCTTCCAGTCAGTGTTTAGTTAAATCTTGCCTTATCCTGTTTTTTTAAGTCAACACCTTTCTGGGCAAAAAAGAAAGTGGACTTAAGAGAATCCTCCACCCCATTAAAATACAAAGTCTTATGTTGACCTTTAGATTTTTTTTTTTTTTTTTACTCTCACAATTTCAGGGATATAAAGATTCATGCAAGGAACAGAAAGTAAAAATGCTATGACCATAAGCAAATCAGATCAGCTTCTGGAATTGTGAGAGCTCTCTCCACAAGTACGTCTTCAAAATCAGTAAATGATTAAAAGTTCTAAAACATGGTCCTTGTAAACTATCCCAAATGAATGCATGAGAAGGATGCAAAAATAGCCTAAGAAATGCTCAAAACTAAGTTTATCTGTAATATGTGGAGAATGAGGCCCAAATTACAATTCTTTCTTCTTTAGGGAATCTGCCAGAAATTGGGAGTGACTTCATTTATCCCAAGGGTGACACCTCGAAGTTGTGGAGATGAGACCATTATCATTGGAAAAGGCAGAACATGGCCAAGCTCTGGGGCTCTGGAAGCCTGACAGACCAGGTTGCAGTCAATTCTCAGCCCTGTGATTGGTTTCGCCTATAAAATGGGGTTATGGGGCGCCTGGGTGGCTCAGTCGGTTGAGTGTCTGACTTTGGCTCAGGTATTGATCTCACAGTCCATGGGTTTGAGCCCCACGTTGGGCCCTGTGCTGACAGCTCAGAGTCTGGAGCTTGCTTCTGATTCTGTGTTTTCCCTCTCTCTGCCCCTTCTCCACTCATACACAAACACTCTCTCTCTCTCTCTCTCTCTCTCTCTCTCTCTTAAAAGTAAACGTTAAAAAAATTTTTTAAATGGGGTCACTAAGACCCCATGCATTGTGAGACAATAAAATGAGCTCCAGCAGTGTTTAGCACAGTGCTTCACACACAAGGGCTTAAAACATTTTTGCCGTTGTGATCATCATCATCTAGAATTTAGAAGAGTCCTGTGGAGTGCTTTATTGAACAACTTGAGTAGTTAACATAATTCCCATTTAACTATATCCCAAGCAGAAAATAGCTATAATTACTTTCCAGGTAGTGTTTAGTAATCATTGATGTTTGTATCAGTGGCCACCTCCCATTTTCTCCCCTACCCAGGTTCTATAAAATTTTCAGTTGTCAAGAGGTTACATGAATTGTGACATAATAGTAAGAGCACAGAACCAGATTTCAGTAGTAACTACATACAGATCTGTGACCTTGGGTAATGTATTTAACCACGCTTCACATCTTTTCTCTTTTGAAAAATAGGTAGTAATACAGGATCAAAATCATTATGTATGATGGGACAGAGTTTTCTCTGCCACTCCCTCCCATTTTCTAGAATGCTTATTTTAATTTTTTAAATGTTTGTTTTTGAGAGAGAGACCGTGTGACCCATGAGAGGCACAGAGAGAAGGAGACACAGGCTCCAGGCTCTGAGCTGTCAGCACAGAGCCCGATGCGGGGCTGGAACCCTGAGCCAAAGTTGGACGCTTAACTGACTGATCCACCCAGTTGCCCCTAGAATGTTGTATCTTAAGGCTACATTATTAGAAGGGTGTTTTAAAAATAATGTTACCTAACATAGTGAAGGAGAAAAAGTAACAATGTATCGAGGAAAGATCTAATTGCATTCAATATTTTATTTGGGAGTTAAACTCCCATAAGGTCTTTCCCCTTCTTCATGCATACTCAAGTTCTGGAGTCTGCCCACAACAATAATAGAAGTAGTTGGAGCAGAAAAAGACAGCATCCTTTGGAGGCAAGACCCAAGAAAAACTGGAGCTGAGATTCTAAGGAAAGAGTGAGTATATCAAAAAAACTAGGAGGGACGCCTGGGTGGTCCATCCAGTTAAGCGGCTCTTGATCTCAGCTCAGGTCTTAATCTCAGGGTAATGAGTTCAGGCCCGTATTGGGCTCCATGCTGGGTGTGGTGCCTTCTTTAAAAAAAAAAAGGACTAAGGGACTGTATGGAGAAGCAATAGAAAGACAATGCAAAGTACAAATGCAAGCCATGTATGTAATTTGAAATTATCTAGCAGCACATTAAAAACAGTAAAAAGAAACGTGAAATTAATTTTTGTAATGTTTTATTTAACCCCCATATCCAAAATAATATTCAGCTGTTAATAATTATTAATATATTTTACATTCTTTTTTTCATATTAAGTCTTTGAAATCCAGTATATTTTTTATTCTTATAGCACATCTCAATTCAGAGTAGCCATATATCAAATACTTACTCTCTGTATATGACTAGTGGCTACTTGATTGGACAATGCAGGTATTGAAGGTATGAAGGAGATTGTAGGAGATTCACTGGTGAACGTGGCATTGGCACATGTTGCTCCCCCAGAGTCTAGGAGTATGACTCCATGGCTGTGAATGGAGTTGAGGGGCCAGCTGAATAGGGTATAAAACGACTAATCTCTGCTGGCTTGTGGACTTTGTGTGGTTTAGATTACATGGCCTGAAAGTGAAGTTGGGATTGAACGTTCTTTGGGGTTTTGTGTGTATGTTAAATTGGCCAACATTAAAACTGTTCTAGATTAAACCACCCTTCTTTTCCATAATAGGGTGTATTAATCTACTCAGGCTGCCAAAACAAAATACCATTGACTGGATGGCTTAAACAACACAATTTCTCAGATTTCTCAGGCTGGGAAGGCCAAGGTCAAGGTGCCAGCAAGGTAGAATTCATTCTGATGCCTTTTCTCTTGGCTTGTACATAGCCACCATCTCAGTGTATGTTCAGGTGTGTGTACGTGTAGAAAATGAAATATCTTGGTCTTCCTCTTATAAGCCCACTGGTCCTATGGGCTTAGGGCTTGCCTTTATGATTTAACCTTAATTACCTCCTAATACAGTCACATTGGGGGTTAGGACTGCAACATAAGAATTTGTGGAGTGAGGGGGCGGGGGAAACAATTCTGTCCACAGCATATGGACTTAGCGTTTAAGATACAGATGTAGATAATATTTCACGACTAAGAAATAAAAGTGAAACCTGGGAGATGGTAGAATGCCACCTTGTAGTGTAGCTGTGGTACAGCACTTTCATCTGTGAGTTAAAGGACCTGGGGCCATGTTCAAGGCTGGCTCTCCAGGAGCTGACCCGAGGCAAGTCACTTATGTTTCTAGATTTCAGTTTCCATATCTGTAAAACAGGGAATTACCGTTCTCTTGAAGTGGTTGTGAGTTTAAATAATGGTTGTTAGAGTGCTTTGTAAACTCTAGTGCTCTGTGAATTTTTGGTGATGTTATCAAATTACCATGTCCTACACATAGTACTGAAAAAAATTTTTTTAAGGTTTTTAAGTAATCTTTACACCCAACGTGGGCCTCGAACTTGCAACCCCGAGATCAAGAATCGCTTTCTCTACCCGACTGAGTCAGCCAGGTGCCCCCACTGAAAACATGGTTTAAATGACTTCAACACAGTAATGATGACATACATCATTACATCTGTCAGATAGTGTTAATGCTAAAGCTCTGTATTAATGCAAGAGGGTTTCTGCTACCACCACTGTTGAGAATACATATATTTCTGCCTTTTGATTCTTAGAAAACACATTATGTTATATATGCTAATTCTATATGTCAGAAGCATTAAGTCATCAGAATGTCCGCAAACCAACCTGTCAATAAATGGTGTCAGTTATACCTTCAAAATATATCCAGAATCGGACTGTTTCTCTTCACCCGCCTCCGTTACCACCATGGACCAAACCATCTTCATCTTTCACCTCGTTTGTTACAGTAGGTTCCTCATTTTTCTCTTGTTTTCTGCTTTTACCTGTTTCCTTCCCATATGTCTGTTTTCAATGCAGCAGACAATCTTACGTGTCTCCTCTGCTGAAAACCTTCAACGTTCCCACTCTCAAAAGCCCCTGCGGTAACCTGCCAGCACCTATTGGATCACTCTCCTCTTGGTCCTCAGCTGCTACTACTTTTCCCCGTGTTCAGTGTTCCAGCCACACTGGTTTCCTTGCTCTTCCTGGAATGTGCCAAGTACACTCCTGCTCACGGGCACAAGTACTCTTTGTGTCCCTTCTACTTAGAATGCGGACCTAGATACCCATTTGATTTCTTCCTTTACATCCTTCAGATCTTTATTCAAATGTCATCTTGGTCAGAGCTTTCCTGACGGCCCTATTTAAATGTGCTACACCTCACCCCTGGCATTTCTCCTCCTTATCTGCTTTACTTTTCTCTATGGCACTTCTTGTCTTGTGGTGCTTATCATATGGTATATAGCATTATCATATATTTACTTTATCATCTGTCTCCCCTACCAGAGTGTGAGTTTTATTAGGATAAGAATCTGTTCCTGTTTTATTGCATTGCTAAAAGCCGGTTCCTAGAACATAGATTGCACTCAATAAATACACGCTGAATGTTTGAAACAAAATCCACCCTAGTTAAACAGAAAAGGATCCTTTTCAAAGGAAAAAATCTGGAAGTAGAGAATCAAGCTTGGAAGCTATAGAACCAGGAATGATGTAGTTTCCATTGGAGACAGTCATCACTATTGTGGGGTTACGCGCCAGAACTTCTGTCCCCACTACCTGTGAGGCCATATATCTTTGGCCTCACACCTCTTCCCTTGCACAAAATGTATTCCATGAGATGCCTTGCTTTTCCCATCACTTTTTCCAAAGGGATGTCTCTGTCACATCTGTGGGCCCTAGCTGCAAGGGGGCCTGGAAAAGCAAGTTCCCGCTTTCTATCCTGGGGAGGTGGACCCACAAGGTGGGAAATTCCCCCAGATACTGGAATTACATCAAAGATATGCTGGGTAGACAGAAAGTATGATAAATGTCCTTGACTGGTACTGAACTCTACCTACCATTAAAAAGTTCCAGGGGCACCTGGCTGTCTGAAGAGAGTTTATGACTCTTGATCTTGGGGTCATGGGTTTGAGCCTCACAGTGGGTGTAGAGATTACTTAAAAACAAACAAACAAAAAAAAAAAACCTTAAAAAAATTGCAAAAGAATTTAATAAAAAAAATTCCATGTCAAGAGAACTGAATTTAGATAGAAACTTTATTTTTAATCTAGAATTTCTTTCTTTCTTTCTTTCTTTTTTTTTTTTTTTAATTAGAAGCAATTCCTAAAACTGCCCCAACATGGCAAGTAACTGTTCCATACAAACACACGCATATGCTTGGAAGGAGCAACCCCGCAAAGAGGTGTGCTCTAGCAAGGAAGGTCAGGGCCACTGTTGGCAGCCCCTCCACAGCCAGCCCAGGGTCCTGTGGGCAGAGCAGGCCAGTGGGCATGAGGAATCCTGGGGGTGGGGGTACTCAGCCAATGGCTTTGGGGTGGCTGGAATTTGTTTCTAACAGCAACTGCTAAACGATCTGTTTTCAAATTTATTTTTCTTCCTTCCTGATTCTGTCTCTAAGCTTTATCAGTTGCATATTTTCTTTCTCATTTCACATCCTGATAAGTAACAGCCTGGAGTATGGTTCCCATCGTGAACTTGTACTTCTTGGCCAGAGGGTGGAGTGAGTAAACAATCTGATGCTTTACTTATGGAAAAGAAATGGTGTGAGCCCATCATCAGAAAAAGCAGTGAGGGCATAAAATCCCGGGCTGCCTCAGAGCTTTTCCTTTGTCACCAGAACTACTGTATTCAGCCACTAGGTCAGTGAGTAGCCTGCTGCCCAGCCCAGTTCAAATATATTAGATTCTAGGACTCGTCTTGATTCCATTTAACCACTTTTCCTCATACCACTTTTTTTTTTTTTTTTTTTTTGCAATATGGGACAGGAATGACTCTCTCGAATTATTAGATATTTAAGTGTAGAATTCACTGTCCTTAGCACACGCTTCAGTTGGTGAAGTAACATGTAGCAGAGGCTACCCTGCGAGTTAATGAATAATTATGTTTTGTATTATGTTTTGTATTCTGGCCTCTGATTGCAAGTCATTTGTCCCAGCCACCTGGGGCTTGGTAATTATTTCTTTGACACTTTCTAAAATGTTTTTAGCTTTAAAAAAATATATTTTTGCTGCTTATTTTTTTTACTTCATTTGTTTAGTTCTTTTCTATTTATTAAATTCTTCCATTTGCTTCAATTCTTTAGAATGTCTCCTGGCTCTTTATGATCTATTTCTGTTTAAGTATGTAGAAGAATGTGAAAGAATTATTCCTTACTGTGAAGAAGCCAAAGCCACAGTCAAGCTTGTTTACCATCTTACGGGCACAGTTTAGGCCTCAGCTTTCAAGGGCATATTTTTGGCTTGTTACAAAGCATGCTTTGGCTGCCCTTCTCCAAAGTCTGCTCCTCCCTAACCAGAAAACAGGGCAGGGACCAGATTCTTTTCTTCCTTTTTCAGTTTCTCTGTAGCTGCTTATGCCCTGATATGGCATAGCCAAAATACCAGAATTGACTCAATTTGACTCCTTTTTCTAGGGCTAAAAAAAGGTAAAGATCTGGATTTTTAGAAAGGACAAATAATGTAAAATTTCATACAAATCTGATACACACACACACACACACACACACACACACACACAGATTGATGTCAGACAAAAGTACTTCTGGCAAGCTATCCAAAGACAAGAAAAGAAATGTTGGAGGTATCAGGAAAAAGTGTAGGATTGCTGGGGAGAACAAAGAAGCTGTAATGAAGCATGTCTATGCTACGGAAATGTTTGGTGGAAGATGGTTTCACGAGAGGCTAAGAATAAAAAAGAACAAGACTCTGGCCCTGTTTATCTTTTCACCTTCCTGTCCCCACTTGTATAGATATTTGAGGCAAGAGATAGGAAATATTGTCTCCCATTCCTCTCTCCCTGATTCCCCAAAGTGATGCTGAAGTGGGAAAGTGGCTTCAGACATGGACAGAGCTGGTACATGGTAAGGCCAGAGTTAGGAGGGTATTTATGGAGAAGCGGGAGGGGATGGTGGCAGAGGAAATGGAGTGGAGTGCTGGGGACAGAACGTGTAGATTCCTAAAAGAAAGGGAAGGGTCTCTAGAGCCTGTGAGAGCCTTTCAGTAATGTGGATCAAAGTCACATAACATTTAAGGGGAAAAACGTACTTTTCCTAGAGGAATTATGTATATGTTTATTGAGAGAGAAGGAGAGCTGATTAGAAAAAGAAGTAAAAGTGGACTGAAAGTTCTCTCTGTGGGGTGGAAATTGTAGAGATTTTACAGAAATAACCTTAATTCCTAATCTCTCTGAAGGGGCCTGTGGACTAAAGGAGAATTAAGTTACGTAGTTCTTACAGTTTGGATGCATTCACTCACTTACCCACATACATTATATGTCCCATGCACTATATTGTACACTAGACACCAAAGCTTGAAAGGTGAGTAAGAAACAATCCCTGTCTAAAGATACTAGGGGAGACAAAACTGTGTAACCAGTTTGAGAATCTCAACTCAAGAGGCATGTCCCTGAAAGTGTCATATTTTCTATTCTTGGTACTTTGCTGAACTTCATTGTTTTGGGATAGCAGCCTCCCTGTTTATTAGATTCTTAATTCCAGGTACTGAGATTTAGTCCTACTCATTTAAAACATCAGTCTCATAATTTAATTTAAAAATACTCACGCCCCTCCAGGGTAGACTAGACCTGTCGATCCAGCTCTCTTTACACACACCTCTTCCGTGTGCTTCCTCCTCTGGTGGTGTGGTCAGGAGCTCAACAAGGAAAACAGGTAATGTCTTAAGTGCATGAGTGTGGTAAGGTTGCTGTCCCCTTTCTGTAGGTCCCTGTGGCTT
Source organism: Herpailurus yagouaroundi (assembly GCF_014898765.1). Taxonomy (NCBI): domain Eukaryota; kingdom Metazoa; phylum Chordata; class Mammalia; order Carnivora; family Felidae; genus Herpailurus; species Herpailurus yagouaroundi. The sequence goes on along the minus strand of NW_024412376.1, from coordinate 133,339,944 downwards.
ATCTAGTTCCTTGTCAGTGAGTGCACATGGGAATTCCCAACAGGCCCCATTGAGGAGAAATTCAATCCCAAACAGTTCCCTATGTTTTGATAGCTCTTTATAAGTAAGACTTGCTGTATCCATCAGCTGACTCGTGGCCAGCAGTGGTGAAGTACATTCATCTGATGTACACCTATCTGTTGCCCCATGTTCTATGACAAGTCTACAGGTGTCAATCTCATTTACTGTCTGTGATCCCAACCTGAGGTCTATAGGATCAGATGGGATCCAAGTCTATATATTGGAATTCTCTCTGCTCCATGTACCATCTGCCCCCACCCCCACCCCATGCTCAAAATTACCTCCAAATTTATAGTGCTGGGATAGATCACCAAGCTTGGTGGTTAAGCAAACATCCAAATGGGGATGGAGATATCCCTTTCTTTGTCTTGAAGACACTACAAAACTTTACAAGTACCACAGCATAAGTAAAACTTTCTAAAATAGAACACAAAAGATATTAACTATTAGTGAAATAAATTGATAATTTGGAAAAAATTGATAATTTAACATGAAGACCTTCCTTTCTCCAAAGACACCACTAAAAAATGATAAGACAACTCACAGAGTGGAAGATGATATCTGTAATACACATATCCAACAAGGGACTTGTTTCCAGAATATAAATATCAAGAGCTCATACAAATCAATAAGAAAAACACAGACAACCTAAAATAAAGGTGGGCAATAATCATCTTGACTAGGATATGAAAAGGATATCTAACGAGCCAATATACATTTGAAATTGTATCCAGCTTCATTTATCATCAAGGAAATGCAAATTAAAACTACAATGTTATACCGCTCCATACCTCCCATGAGGTTAAAAAAGAAAAAAAAAAAAAGGATAGTAGCAAATGGTGGTACAGTCATGAGCAAACAGAACTTCCCCATACTGTTATTGGGGGTGTCTATTGGTAATTGGTACAACTACTTTCGCAAACTGTTAGCAACTGCTAAAGCTGGAAGTCTGCATACCATATGGCCCAGTAATTTTAGTCCCAGGAATATGTCCATCAGAAATGCATACACAGGTCATTGATAATTTGTAAGTCTTGAACTAAAACTACCCAAATGCTAATCTGCAGTAAAATGGGTACATTGTGGGATATTCACACAATACAATCCTATATAGCAGTGAGAATGAACATAACAATATGAATCCTACAAACATAATGTTTGAGGTAAAGAAACTAGACTCTTTCATATGTAGTATGAAAGAACACATAGTGTACAACATAGAAAGTCTCAAACGGGAAATTAATCTCTGTTGTTAGGATTCGTACTACCTTCAGGGGTGGGAGGGTAGTGACTAGAAGAGAAGCTTCTGGGAAGCGGGCAATGCTGTGTGCTGATAACACAGTTTTGTTCCCTAGTTAAAATCCCTAGAGCCATGCCCATAGGATTTGTGCTTTCTTCCGTGTATTATACTTAAATAAAAAGTTAAAATTTTAAGAGCCTAACGAGAATTTCTTTTGGTGCCCCCACCTGTGGCTTTGGGGAAGAAGTTTAACTCTCTCCACCAAAGAGAGTTTGCTGCCCTCCCCCAAAGTACCAAATCTACATGCTCTCAGTCCCCAGCTTATTTTTCTCAAGGATAAAGATTATCAAACATTTCAGTCTGCTCTGTCCCCAGGAGTATTTAGTAATTTGATTTTCCCAGCTAGAATACCTGTAATCCCCTGATCACTAACCTCTGAGGAAAGGAGCCAGGAGTGTATGGAGAAAAGAGCTAAGAAGGTAAGAGTTAGGACCCAGGAATATGGTCAACATTGGACAAATTCTTCTTATTCCTGGATGGAAGTGGTAAAGGGTGAACCTACTGAGTGCAAGTGGAGTACTATATGGTTATTTCACATAATAATTGTGATTAAAAAACAAGTTAATTCACAGAATAACGTAGGGGAGAAAACCTATCAGAACAACCAACCTCTGCCTCTCCCCACCACACCCTATGGTCACACACGTACGGATTTGGAATTAGAGGACCGGAGTCTGATTCCATGTTCTAGCTCATCCTTGCTGAGTGATCTTGGGAAAATCACTCAACACCTCTGAAAAATGGAGAGGGGGATTAGCAGCCTGGTCAGAAACATATCAACTTCACATTTCACTTTCTCTACTTATGCAGACGTTTGCTATATATGCAAAATATGTGCAGACCCACATTGCTTCTGACCATGCTTGTACAGCAGGGAATGATACCTTTGAGTGTGGCCAGACAGTCTTCCTTTTATCCACATGTAAAACATTTTCTTTTTCAAGTGTTCAGGTGGGCAAGCTCCCTCCTCCTTCAATCCTGCGGCCAAAAGCAACACGATGCCAACACATATGTTCAAAATTAAATTTGTGTTCTTAGTATGCCTCATGATAGAACCACTCACTTTATCTTCTAATGGATTATCTAAGTCAATTTTCCACATAAACGGTCAAGTTTGTTTCGAATCACTGTTTTCCCAAAGCTATAGACAAGATGAAACCAAGGAACAGTCAGCTTAATTACAGCCAATTTCTGAAAGATGTGGGAACTCCTTCAGAATTAATGGAAAACTTTGCAGGTGTTGTGTATGGTAATAATCAAATGACACTTCTTTCCTACATCTATTTCCATCCATCTGACTTAATAGTTACCAAATTTAGGCATCTATTTATATCTCAGATCCTCATGAAACTCAATTTAAAAAAAAAAAATGTTTATTTTTGAGAGAGTGTGAGTGAGGGAGGGGCAGAGAAAGAGGGAGATAGAGGATCTGAAGTGGGATCTGTGCTGACAGCAGAGAGCCCGATGTAGGGCTCAAACTCACAAGCCATGAGATCGTGACCTGAGCTGAAGTTGGACACTCAACCGACTGAGCTACCCAGGCGCCCCAAAAATTCAGTTTATTTTTTTGAAACTTAGTATGTTGATCATACATAAAAAAATATGGGGAAATGCTCTCTTGACCTGTATTTCAGAAAACAAGATATCATTCAAATCTTTTAAGTTTAAAAAAAAAATTTTTTTTTTTAATGTTTATTTATTTTTGAGAGAGACAGAGACAGAGTGTGAACAGGGGAGGGGCAGAGAGAGGGAGACACAGAATCTGAAACAGCCCAGATCCCGATGCAGGGCTCGAACTCACAAGCCATGAGATCATGACCTCCTGAGCCAAAGTCAGACGCTTAACCGACTGAGCCACCCAGGCACCCCTAAGTTTATTTATTTTTGACAGAGACAGAGTGCGAGCATGAGCTGGGGAGGTGCAGAGAGAGAGGGAGACAGAATGCGAAGCAGGCTCCAGGCTGCCAGCACAGAGCCTGACGCCGGGCTTGAACTCACAAACTGTGAGATCATGACCTGGGCCAAAGTCAGACGCTTAACTGACTGAGCCACCCAGGCGCCCCTGTTGTCATTCAAATCTTGAAAGACCCTACATTTTCTTCCAAAGGATAAAACCGTTTGACTTAGAAAGTAAAGTGTGGTGGTTAACAGCAAGATCTCTGCCTTAGTTTCCTCATCTATAACTTACTTAGGTGTTATGAATAAGATAATGCACACAGAGGGTGTGGCAATTGCCATATGACTGATATTTTACCGTTACTAATTTTTAAAAAATAAACCCAACGTGAGGTTTGAACTCAACCCCAAGATCAAGAGTCGCATGCTGTACCAACTCAGCCAGTCAGTCAGGCATCTCTAATACCACTATTTGAAATTATATGTCTATTTAAAAAGTTTGTCTCCTCACATAGAAAAATAAACTCCATGATGTTGGAGTCTTATCTGTTTACTACATATAGGCAGCTGCTGAATGTGTCTGAGGTGCAGCAGTAAGGCAACGTCTCTTGGTAGACCTTGGTACTTTGCTTTACTGCTGCAAAGTCTGCAAAGGATGGGATTTCTCAAAGAATTTAGGGTCAAGGGAAATTCTAAGGAACTCTACAACTCACATTTCCTTAATTTTCAGCACTTGGGGAAATTTTGAAGACTGCCCAGCAGGACAAGTATGTTATGAAAACACATCATTGTATCTAACATCAAGGTGTAAACACCAAGACAGCTGCAGAAGTATTTTATTTTTTAAGTTTATTTACTTTGAGAGAGCGAGAGAGCGAGTGAGAGAGTACGCGGACATGCTGGAGCAGGGAGGGGCAGCCCAAGCTGTCAGCAAAGTGCCTCCCTTGATCTCATGAACTGAGTGCTCAATCTCATGAACTGAGTGGAAATCAAGAACTGGATGCCCAACCGACTGAGCCCCTCAGGGACCCCTGGGTAAGTATTTTAATCTAAGGCCGTGAAGACCTTATTATGTGATCCAGCATTGTGAGGGTTTAAACAAGGTAACACAGCAAGATCTGCTTTATTCTTCAAACTTATTTGGCAAGTCAAGGCTTCTGGAAGTTCATCAAAATTAATACAGTATCCACTATAAGAAACCAGGGGCTACTTTAAGAAATCCAAAGCAGGTTAGCATTATGGCAAAGATTAATGGACATTTACATACAATGACTATAAAGTTAGAGTTAAGCCTTTATGTATTTTGTATCATGGAGTTGAATTTCTGTTAAAATCTATCCACAAAGAAGAGACAAGAACTTTCTAGTAATATTCTGATTTGTTATAATCTTGAGGTTATGAATATTTAACCTTAATGTATTAAACTATGTTTGTCATAGAAGTTAAATTTGCTTACCATTTTGTGATAATTTATTCACTGTGACCCCACTAAGCTGGTTATACTTAATTAGCAAAAAAGGCTGTAGATTCTCTCAAAATTAGGAACAAACTAATTTACTTCCCTTTGAAAGAGCTATTCTGTAGGAACATAGTTAAGCTACTCAGATTGATTTCAAAACAAACGACAATGCATTCCACTCTATTTGCTGTGCTGGCGGTTGTTTTACCCCCTCGGAAACAGCAATGTACAAAACCCAAGATTCCGTGATGCTTATTTTCTATTCCGAGCAAATTAACAAAACAAAACAAAACAAAACAAAACAACTACATAGAAACTTTCAAATAGTGATAAGCGTTTTGAAGAAAAGTATACAAGGCAACCGGGTAGAGACTAACCAGCCCTACTCCAGCCAGCGTAGTCAAGGAAAGTGTCTATTGAGTTTGAGCTAAAATCTGAATGAGCATGTCAGAGGTCAACACCGTGGTGAGTATTGTTCCGATCTTTCTAGAACCAGACTGACTCCTGTTCCGATGTCCGCACATCTCCACTTAACCCACCTCGAACACATTAAAGTCTTACTTTATTACATTACACACGGGAATCCGAGGTTCAGAGGTAAATAAGGCAAGTACCTGCCTTCACGTACTCTGGCTACACACTGGTGTGTTAGAGGAGAACGACGTACTGGGGCAGGGTTTGGAGAGTACTGAGTTCGGCACGTTAGCCGCTGCTTGAGCTCATCCAAGAAGGCTCCGGAGAGAGAGGTTAAGTAAGCCACCATCCTTCCTTCCCACCTCTCTTCCCATTTCCAACAGCATGGCCCACGTTTCGAGCTCAGAAATAGAAGCAGGCAGACGCCCGAAAAGGCCCTGTCACTTCTCCCACGGTTTTCCTAGCTGTTAGGATGCAAACCATTCAGGCGATGACTTCCAACTAACAGGAAAAGGTACAGACGCAGAAAAAGCGAAGAGGACACCAAAACTCCGCAGCATCCCCGCCCTGCGCACACCGTGGCGTCACGGTCTGCGGAGGCAAGGCCTTTCGATTTGTGCTCCGAGACTACGTCACTTCCGCTACCTGCGGGCTCTGCGGCGCTAAATGTTGTTACTATTTCCGGGTCATCCAGGCCGCCTGTGGCGGCGCAGGCGTGAGTATTAGCAGGTGTCCGGTCTATGGAGTCAGTTGTTGCCGGCGGCGTCGCGGAGGCAGGAGGTGGTGTCCGAATAGGGGCCTTTGCCCCGCCAGGATGTTACCGGGCTTGGCCGCCGCCGCTGCGGCCCACAGATGTAGCTGGTCCTCCCTGTGCCGGCTCCGTCTGCGCTGCAGGGCGGCGGCCCACGGCTCCAGCGAGCGCCAGGGTGAGTGTACCGGCCCGGCCGCTGACTCCGCGGCAGGTGACCTGGAGGACCAGGCCGGTCTCGGCGCTTCGCCTCGGGCAGTTCGCCTGCTTGCCCTTCCCCAACCTCCTAACCTTGCTTCCGGGTCTCCGCCTTTGCAGTTCGGCCCGCCCAGCCCGCGGGGTTTCTGGAGAGGTCTCCCAGACCCTGGTTTCGCCTCTGGCCCTAAAACGACCCCCGCGGAAACTTGCGGGTAGCTCTCGGGCCTGGTCGCATGCGTGAAGCCAACCACTTTGTACCAAATGAAACGCCACGTTTGCATCGCAATGTCCCCGGTGACAATCTCTTTCCTTTCGGACAGTGAGAAATTGCTGACTCCCCAGAGTGCCTGGGTGTTTCGAGCTCACCAGTTCCCTTTCTTTGAGCGCTTTTGGCCGAACAGGTTTTCTTGCCCTGCCCCTTTTCCCATATCTCCAACTTTTGTCTTAAATTTCCCGAAAGTAGGGAGGATTGGGGGCGGGGGGGAGTACTCATTATTTACGAATCATTCTTGAGTATGAGCGTATGACCGTGCCACAGTCATTGAATGGACCCAGTTTGGGACTGAAAAGCAAGAGAACTCTTCGGTTCCGTTGAACAATCTTATTGGTGAAAACGTGTGTACTGGAACTGTAACTCAGAAAAATGTGGTTGACGCGAATTTTTATCCCTCTCCTTCAGCATTCTTTTCTGCCTCAAATTTAAGTTGTCCCACAGTTTCCAAGATAGCAAGGAACTTTTCAGTTTTAGTAAGGCTTGTGTCTGTTTTTACCATGGCTTGACATGCTGTAGCTTGATTCTCCAGAACCGATAGGAACGAAGAGGGAAAAACAGAACCATATCCACCCCTAGTCTAATTCCTCAGATTCTTGAGTATGCAGAGTATTTACAGAAACATTTCCCAAAAGTTCATGTTTGAAAAACTTTGTATCATGTTTGTGACCTCAGAGTAGAAGTTAGAACTTGCAGTCAAGTCATTCAAGTTGATAAGTAATATAAATTAAAGTAATGCCTAAGCTGTGCAGATAAAATTAGAATACATCAGTGTTTTTTATTTGCAATGAATGTATAAACTGGCTCTTAAAATTTCAGAGGAGTTAATTTTAACGTCACTGTTCTTGGGGCTTTTTGGTGGTGCTAGAAAAGTTGAGTTTTTCTATTTTGGCAATATAGCCGGTTCCCTAATGAACAAAATGAATCATCTGATTATACCATACTCCAAAATCCCCAAGTAAACCTTCTAGCAGAGTTGATTCTTATTGCCAAGCAATTTTGGCATTTTACACTTAAATTAGGTATATTGGCTGTTGAATTTAGTCTAAACTGCCCTTTAAGTGTTAGTTGAAAGGATTTGAAATAGTGTAATTTGTATTCCCTATTCTCTGTAACTGTCATCGTGTCCAAAATTATGTACTCTTTGTCTCATCCATCTGTGAACCACAGATAATAATACCTATTCCATCAGTCAGAATGACTTTGCAAAGTTCTTTGGAATGTTTATCACCAGGAAATTAAAATGTGTTTTCACACTTAAAAAAACATGTAGTAGGTTTTAAAAATAGCCTTCTTTGTAAAAATTTAGTTCCAGAAATACCGAAACAATTTTTAAAAGGACAACTGTTATGGTAAAATTTTAAAAAGCATTTAGAAAAAGGGTACTATTTAAGTTGGATGCATGTAAGAAGAAAAGGATATTTGAAGAACTTTTGGGGAAAAATTCCAAAAACATATTTTTCTTTGTCAAGAAAAAGTTTATGCTTCTAAATTCCTGTGTGGTGGAGGAAAAACTTACAAAGAATAAGGAGAGAAGGAAGCCTTAAGGGAAACAATTGCCTTATTTGCATACTTAGAAATGAGAAATGCCTGTACACTGAAAGCTCAGTTTCAAGGGGATAAGGAAAACATTGTAGAGCAGCACTGTCCAAAAGAAAGATAATTGAGCCATGTATGTAATCTTGAGTTATCTGATGGCCAAATGTGAAATAGTAAAAAACAGATAGTGTTAATTTTAATATATTTTAGTTCTTGGGTTTTTTTCTAACATTTATTTTTGAGAGAGAGCATGCGCTAGTGGGGGAAGGGCAGAGAGGGGAACAGAGGATCTGAAGTGGCCTCTGATAATAGAGAACCCGATGCGGGGCTCAAACCACAAACTACGAGATCATGACTTGAGCTGAAGTCGGACTCTTAGCCAACTGAGCTACTCAGGTGCCCCAGTTTTAATATATTTTATCCAGTATTTTCAAAATATTTCAGTATGCAATCAAGATAAAAATTGAGTTATTTTACATTATTTTTTGTACTAAATCTTTGAAGTCCAGTGTGCATTTTATGTTTAGCACATCTTAATTCAGAATAGCCACATTTCAGGTGCTCAATGGACAGTGACTACTGTATTGAACAGTGCAGTTATAAAGTTAGTATCCCTAATTTATAAAGAATTTTTACAAACCAGTGTATCTTGCAGTAAAAAAATGGGCAAAATAAATAAATGAAGAGTTCATTAAAGGAGTTCAAGTGGCCAATAAAAATGCAAAAATCTACCATACGTACCAGTAGGCATGGAAATATTAGTTTAAGGATTTGCTACTCATTGCCTGTAGCATATTGGCTAAGTTTTCCATAATGATGCCTCATACGGAGGGTACAGGAAAGCAGGAACTTTCTTACTATTCATTGGGACATACAGTTGAACAGTGTTTTGGAGGTCAGTTATTCTTTATATAAAAAGAATACAAAGGGGTCACCTGAGTGGCTCAGTTGTTTAAGCATCCGAAAGGTCTTAGGTCATGATCTCATGGTTTATGAGTTCTAGCTCCACATCGGGCTCTCTAGTGTCAGCACAGAGTCCACTTCAGATCCTCTGTCTCCCTCTCTCTCTGCCTTTCCCCTGCTCATGCTCTCTCTCTAAAATAAACACTAAAAAAGAAAGAAAGAAAAAAAAAGAACTAGGGGGACCTGTGTGGCTCAGTCCAGTAAGTGTCCAACTTCAGCCTAAGTCATGATCTCGCGCTTCCTGAGTTCGAGCCCCTCGTTGGGCTCTGTGCTGACAGCTTGGAGCCTGGAGCCTACTTCAGATTCTGTGTCTCCCTCTCTGCCCCTCCCCTGCTCACACTCTGTCTCTCTCAAAAATAAATGAACATTAAAGAACAAAAAGAACTTTAGAGGTGCTTGGGTGGCTCAGTTGGTTGAGGTCATGATCTTAGGCTTCGTGAGATCCAGCCCCATGTCTTGGGATTCTCTCTCTCCCTCTCTCTTCCCCTCCTCTGCTTGTGCTGTCTCTCAAAATAAACATTTTAAAAAAACAAAAACTTTAAAAGTTTATACTTTCTGACCCAATGATTCTATTTAAAATGATTTACTTTAAAGAAATAAGCAGAGAGGTATTACAGTGTGTGCACAGGTTCATTATTCATTATAATAAATTGATAACATTTTTAGTTATGGAGAGTTGGAAACTGAAATATATTATGGTACCTTTATTATGCACTGGTGATGTATACAACATTAAAAATATCAATTTAGGACAATATTTAGTGACATGAGAAAATGCTATTGTACTATTAGGTAAAACTAGAAAAAATGTACAGTAAGAATATATGCCGCTCCTGTCAGTGGGGACAGGAGAGTGGCAGAGACAAATAGAATCTCAGGCAGGCCCTGTGCTCCTCACTGGGCTCCATATGGGACTCCATCTCACAAACCATGAGATCGTGGCCTGAGCTGAAATCAAGAGTTGAACGCTCAACCAACTGAACCACCAGGCACCCCAAACATAATCCTTTTAAAGAATAAAAATGTGACTTAGTTTCTGTAGTTAATATTTCCTTTTTTTAAAAAAGTTCCTCTGACTTTGCATGGGGCACTTATTTTATTTTTTCATATATTTATGCCTCACCTCATTTGACAAAAATTTGAGATGGGAGGATGCTCCTTTAAGTACTGCATATCAGATTAACAGATACGTGCTTTTGCTTAAATCTGAGGTTTAACAGAAGTGTAGTTTTAAATAAAAAATTAAATTTTTGTATTTTATTCCTGTCTCTAATCTGGTAGTATTTATTACCCTAAGGAAAACAGAGTGGAAGTTTTCACTTTTGTTGTGCCTCCTCCCCCCACCCCACTTTGAATAAGTTATAGGAACATTGCCAGCTATAAAAGACCATTTTGGCAGGCTGACAGCATAGTTCTATATAGTTCAAATTTATGATAGGATGTGTTAACTGAAAGATGATGCTAATCATACTGTGTGCCTCATAGGTTTTTGTGAGTTGAGGTTCAGTTCAGCAAAGGGTGCCAGGCATTGTAGTTAGTGCTGAACAAGACAGACCTTCATTGGGCAGACACTAAGAATGAGAAAACATGTCTAAGTGCTGCAAAGATGATGGGCTAAAAAGTAGCTAGCAGAGGCCATTTCATTTAGATCTGCTAAGGAGGTGGTGACTGAGTCAAGGCATGAAAAATGAAAATGAACTAGCCACGTGAAGATCTAGGGTGAAGAGCAGTCCAGGTAGAGCAAATAGGAACCCTAAAGACCATATAGTAGCGTTCAGGAGCAGAGAAGAAAACTGCTGTGGCTCGGGGAAATGGGCATAGAGTATGAAATGAAGTTTGAGAAGCATCAGTGCCTTTTAGGCCATAGGTTTTAAAAAAGGGCAATATTTACAAAATATCAGTCAGACTACTGTGGGGAGAATGGATTGAAAAGGGGAGAGTGAGTAAGGACATCATTTGGGAACTATGATAGTTATCTAGGCAGGCAAGGCTGTGGCTAGGCCATGGTGGTTAGCAGTGGAGATGGAGAGAAATAGATGACTTTGAGGTATGTTTTGGAATATAAATTAGAAAATATGATGCAGGGAAAGCATTTAAGACAATGGCGCTTGGTAAACCCTAAATATATTAGATACTGTTTTTACTTTTCTAAGCATATATTAACAAGAATTAAGGGCAGTAGAGATGTATACCAATAGGCAATGTAGGAAGTTGCCAGCATCTCATATTTACTTAAAAAAACAATATTCTTCCCTGTTGCTTACTGTGTTCTGGAGAGAAATCATATCCGTTATTGTTCTCTAGGCTGAGCTACCTGATCTAGGTCACACTTTTGCTTGCTAGATGATTCATCACCAAAGGTTTTCCTGTGTTTTTGGCTAGCTGAAAGCGTAAGAGTAAACTAGATAGTGTCAGTATTAGTAGTAATAATATTAGAAGTAATTTGGCAATGAATGTATTTCTTAGTTTTTTTAATTTTCGGCATTTTTTTGGAAAATACAGAAAATTATAACTTATCAAGTAAAAACTATACATAATCTAGATATTTCACCAGTCACATTTTTTTTTTTTTCTTAATTAGGCTCTATACTCAGTGCGGGGCTTGAACTCAAAACCACAAGATCAAGGGTCACATGCTTTACTGACTGAGCCAGTCAGGTGCCCCCACAAGTCACTTTTGTTGTTGTTGTTGTTGTTGTTCAAGTTTTTATTTATATTCTAGTTAGTTAACATGTAGTGTAATACTGGTTTTAGGAGTAGAATTTAGTGATCCATCACTTACATATGACATCCAGTGCTCATCTTTAATATCCGTCACCCATCTAGCCCATCCCCTCACCCACTTTCCCTCTAGCAACCTTCACTTCGTTCTCTATAGTTAAGAGTCTCGTGTGATTTGCCTTTCTTTTTTTTTCTCCTTCCCCTATGTTCATCTGTTTTGTTTCTTAAATTCCACATGTAAGTGAAATCATGTGGTATTTGTCTTTCTCTGATTAACTTGTTTTCCTTAGCATAATATACCATAGCTCCATCCACATCGTTGCAAATGGTAAGATTTCATTCTTTTTGATGGCTGAGTAATATTCCATTGTATATGTATATACCACATCTTCCTTATCCACTCATCAGTTGGTGGACATTTGGGCTCTTTGCATAATTTGGCTATTGCTGATAATGCTGCTATAAACCCTGTGGTGCACATGTCCCTTCAAATGAGTATTTTTGTATCCTTTGGGTAAATTCCTAGTAGTGCAATTGCTGGGTTGTAGGATAGTTCTATTTTTAACTTTTTGAGGAATCTCCACACTGCTTTCCAGAGTCACTGCACGAGTTTGCATTCCCATCAACAGTATAAGAGGGTCCCCTTTTTCCACATCCTTGCCAACATCTGTTGTTTCCTGTGTTGTTAACCATAGCTATTCCGGCAGGTGTAAGGTGATATCTCATTATAGTTTTGATTTGTATTTCCCTGATGATGAGTAATGTTGTGAGCATCTTTTCATGTGTCTATTAACCATCTGTATGTCTTCTTTGGAAGAATTTCTATTCATGTCTTCTGCTCATTTCTTCACTGGATTATTTGTTTTTTGAGTGTTAAGTTTGGTTAGTTCTTTATAGATTTTGGATACTAACCATTTATCCAATATGTCATTTGCAAATATCTTCTCCCATTCCATAGTTTGCCTTTCAGTTTTATTGATCGTGTCCTTCAGTGTGCAGAAGCTTTTTATCTTGATGAAGTTTTTGCTTTTATTTCCCTTGCCTCCAGAGACGTGTCTAGTAAGAAGTTGCTCCGGCCAGTGTTAGAGAGGTTGCTGCCTGTTTTCTCCCTTGGCATTTTGATGTTTTCCTGTCATCCATTTTGAATTTATTTTTGTGTATGGTGTAAGAAAGTGGTCCAGTTTCATTCTTCTGTCTGTCGCTGTCCAGTTTTCCCAACACCATTTGAAGAGACTGTCTTTTTTTCCATTGGAAATTCATTCTTTTCTGCATTGTCGCAGATGAGTTGATCGTACAGTTATGGGTCCATATCTGGGTTTTCTATTCCATTTCATTGATGTACGTGTCTGCTTTTGTGCCAGTGCCATAGTGTCTTGATGACTACAACTTTGTGATATAGCTTGAAGTCTGGAATGGTGATACTTCTGCTTTGCTTTTCTTTTTCAGTATTGCTTTGGCTTATTTGGGGTCTTTTTTGGTTCCATATAAATTTTTGGGTTTTTTGTTCTAGCTCTTTGAAAAATACTGGTGGCATTTTGATAGGAATAGCATTAGATGTGTAGATTGCTTTGGGTAATATAGACATTTTAACAATATTTGTTCTTCCAATCCATGAACATGGAAGGTTTTCCATATCTTTGTGTCCTCTCCAATTTCTTTCATAAGTGTTCTGTAGTTTTCAGAGTATAGATCTTTTACCTCTTTGGTTAGGGTGATTCCTAGGTTATCTTACGGTTTTTGGTGTAACTGTAAATGGGATTGATTCCTTGAATTCTTTTTCTGCTGTTTCATTATTGGTGTAAAGAAATGCAACGGATTTCTATACATTGATTTTGTATCCTGTGACTTTGCTGAATTTGAGTATCAGTTCTAGCAATTTTTTGGTGGAGTCTTTTGGGTTTTCTACATAGAATATCATATCATCTGTGAATTGTGAACATTTGACTTCTTCCTTGCTGATTTGGATGCCTTTTATTTCTTTTTCTTGTCTGATTGCTGAGGCTAGGACTTCTAGTACTGTATTATGTTAAATAACGGTGAGAGTGGACATCCCTGTCTTGTTCCTGACTGTAGAGGAAAAGCTCTCAGGTTTTCTCCATTGAGGATGATATTAGCTGTGGGTCTTTCAGATATCGCCTTTGTGATTTTCAGGTATGGTCTCTTTTTTTTTTTTTTCGTTTTTTTTATTTATTTTTGGGACAGAGAGAGACAGAGCATGAACAGGGGAGGGGCAGAGAGAGAGGGAGACACAGAATCGGAAACAGGCTCCAGGCTCTGAGCCATCAGCCCAGAGCCTGACGCGGGGCTCGAACTCACAGACCGCGAGATTGTGACCTGGTTGAAATCGGACGCTTAACCGACTGCGCCACCCAGGCGCCCCAGGTATGGTCTCTTTATCCCTACTTTGTTAAGGGTTTTTACCAAAAATTGATGTTGCCTTTTATCAAATGCCTTTTCTGCATCTGTGGAGAGTCTCATATGGTTATCCTTTTTTTTATTAATGTGCTGTATCACGTCGATTTGTGAATATTGAACCACGCTTGCAGGCCAGGAATATATCCCATTTGATTGTGATGATTGTGGAGAATAATTCTTTTAATGTGCTGTTGGATTTGATTTGCTAGTAGCTTTCTTAGAATTTTGGATCCATATTCATCAGGGACATTGGCCTGTAATTCTCCTTTATGGTAGTTTGATTTTGGAATCAAGGTATTGCTGGCTTCATAGAATGAGTTTGGAAGTTTTGCTACTACTTCTATTTTTGGACCAGTTTGAGAAGAATAGGTATTAACTCTTCTTTAAATATTAGGTAGGATTCCTGGGGCATCTGGGTGGTTCAGTTGGTTAAGTGTCCAGTTTCGACTCAGGTCATGATCTCGTGGTTCATGAGTTCAGGCCACGCATTGGGCTCTGTGCTGACATCTTAAGAGCCTGGAGCTTGTTCCAGATTCTATGTCTCCCTCACTCTCTCTGCCCCTCCCCTGCTCATGCTCTGTCTCTCTTTCTCTCTCTCAAAAATAAATAAACATTAAAAAAAAATGTTTGCTAGGATTCCCCAAGGATGCCATCTGACCCTTGACTTTTGTTTGTTGAAGGATTTTTAATTACTGGTTCAGTTTCTTTGTTGGTTATGGGTCTGTTCAGATTTTCAGTTTTGGCCGTTTATATGTTTCTAGGAATTTATCCATTTCTTCACCATTGCCCAATTTGTTGGCATATAATTTTTCGTATTATTCTCTTTTTAAAAATTAATTTTCATTTAAATTTAAAGTATTCCACATACAGTGTAGTATATTGGTTTCAAGATTGGAACCCAGTGATTCATCACTTCCATATAACACCATATACTCATCCCAATAAGTGCCCTCCTTTAATGACCATCATCCATTCAGCCCATTCCCCCATCCACCTCCCCCCCTTCAGTGACCCTCAGTTTGTTTCTGTATTGAAGAGTCTCTTATGGTTTGCCTCCCTCTCTTTTTATCCTTCCCATCTCCTGTGTTTATCATTTTGTTTCTTAAATTCCACATATGAATGAAATCATGACATTTTTTTCTCTGACTTATTTTGCTTAGCAATGCTCTCTAGTTCCATCCATGTTGTTGCAAATGGCAAAATTTCATTCTTTTTGATCACCGAGTAATATTCCATTCATCTTTTTTATCCATTCATCAGTTGATGGACATTTGGACTCTTTCCATAATTTGGCTATTATTGATATGCCGCTGTTAACATTGGGGTGTGTGTGCTCTTCAAATGAACATTTTTGTATCCTTTGGATAAATACCTAGTAGTGCAATTGCTGGGTCATAGGGTAGGTCTATTCTTAATTTTTTCAGGGTAGTTCTATTTTTAATTTTTTCAGACAGAAAGAAATAAAAGGCATACAAATTTGGCAAGGAAGAAGTCAAGCTTTCACTTTGCATAGGTGACATGATACTGTACGTGGAAAACCCAAATGATCCACCAAAAAACTGCTAGAACTGATCTGTGAATTTAGCAGAGTCACAGGATATAAAAATCAGCATACAGAAATCAGTTGCATTTTTTTAATTAAAAGCTTTTAATTAAAATTTTTTAACATATAATCATTTTTGATAGAGACAGAGTGTGAGTGGGACAGGGGCAGAGAGAAAGGGAGACACAGAATCTGAAGCAGGCTCCAGGCTCTGGGCTGTCAGCACAGAGCCTGACATGGTGCCTGAACCAATGGACTGTGAGATCATGACCCAAGCCAAAGTCAGACACTCAACCAACTGAGCCACCCAGGCACTCCTCAGTTGAATTTCTATACACCAATAATGAAGTAGTAGAAGGAGAAATCAGGGAATTGTTCCCATTTACAGTTACCATTTATGGTATATAAATGGTATACAAACCATTTATCTTATGGTTTATACCAAAAACCGTAAGATACCTAGGAATCAACCTAACCAAAGAGATAAACGATCTGTATGCTGAAAACTATAGAAAGCTTATGTAAGAAATTGAAGAAGACACAAAGAAGTGGAAAAACATTCCATGTTCGTGGGTTGGGAGAAAAAATATTGTTAAAGTGTGTATACTAC
Organism: Herpailurus yagouaroundi; assembly: GCF_014898765.1. Classification (NCBI taxonomy): domain Eukaryota; kingdom Metazoa; phylum Chordata; class Mammalia; order Carnivora; family Felidae; genus Herpailurus; species Herpailurus yagouaroundi. The sequence continues at coordinate 133,323,807 of NW_024412376.1, read as the reverse complement.
CTAAAGCAGTCTACACATTCTGTGCAATCCCTATCAAAATAACACCAGCATTCTTCACAGAGCTAGAACAAGCAACCCTAAAATTTGTACAGAACCACAAAATACCCCAAATAGCCAAAACAATCCTGAAAAAGAAAAGCGAAGCTGAAAGCATCACAATTCCAGACTTCAAGCTGTATTACAAAGCTGTAATCATCAAGACAGTATGGTACTGGCACAAGAACAGACACATAGATCAGTGGAACAGAATAGAGAACCCAGAAATGGACTCTCAGATGTACGGCCAACTAATCTTTGACAAAGCAAGAAAGAGTATCCAATTGAAAAAAGACTGTCTCTTCAGGAAATGATACTGGGAAAACTGGACAGTGACATGCAGAAGAATGAAACTGGACCACTTTTTTTAAAAATTATTTTTAATGTTTATTTATTTTGGGGGGAAGGAGGAGGGGCAGAGAGAGAGAGAGAGGGAGACACAGAATCTGAAGCAGGCTTCAGGCCCTGAGCTGTCAGCACAGAGTCCAGTGTGGGGCTCAAAATCATGAACTGTGAGATCATGACCTGAGCTGAAGTCAGACAACTAACTGAGCCACCCGGACACCCCAAAACTGGACCACTTTCTTACACCATACACCAAAATAAATTCAAAATGGATGAAACACCTAAATGTGAGAGAGGAAAACATTAAAATCCCACAGGAGAAACAGGCAGCAACTTCTTTGATTTTGGCCACAGCACCTTCTTATTAGACATGTCTCTGAAAGCAAAGGAACCCAAAGCAAAAATGAACTTTTGGGACCTCATCAAGATAAGTCTTCTGCATAGTGAAGGAAACAATCAACAAAACTAAAAGGCAAACTATGGAATGGGAGAAGATATTTTCAAATGACATATTGGATAAAGGGTTAGTATCCAAAATCTATAAAGAACTTATGAAACTCAACACCCAAAAAACAAATAATCTGGTGAAGGAATGAGCAGAAGACACGAATAGACATTCTTGCAAAGAAGACATCCAGATGACTAATAGACACACGAAAAGATGCTCAACATCATTCATCATTAGAGAAATACAAATCAAAACCACAGTGAGTTACCACCTCACACCTGTCAGAATGGTTAAAATTAACAACACAGGAAACAACAGATGTTGGTGAAGATGTGGAGAAAGGGGAACACTTTTGCACTGTTGGTGGGAATGCATACTGGTGCAGTGACTCTGGAAAACAGTATCAAGGTTCCTCAAAGAATTGAAAATAACATAATAGTCTCTTTTTTTTTTTTCAACATTTATTTATTTTTGGGACAGAGAGAGACAGAGCATGAACGGGGGAGGGGCAGAGAGAGAGGGAGACACAGAATGGGAAACAGGCTCCAGGCTCTGAGCCATCAGCCCAGAGCCTGACGCGGGGCTCGAACTCACGGACCGCGAGATCGTGACCTGGCTGAAGTCGGATGCTTAACCAACTGCGCCACCCAGGCGCCCCAATAATATTCTCTTTTAATTGTATTTCTGTGATATGGTTGTAATCTCTCCTCTTTCTTTTTTTTTTTAATCTCTCTTTTTTTTAATGTTTATTTTTGAGAGATAGACAATGAGCGGGGGAGGGTCAGAAAGAGAGGGAGACACAGAATCCGAAGCAAGTTCTAGGCTCTGAGCTGTTAGCACAGAAGCAAGTTCCAGGCTCTGAGCTGTTGTTAGCACAGAGCCTGACATGGAGCTTGAACCCACAAACCCTGAGATCATGACCTGAGCCAAAGTCAGATGCTTAACTGACTGAGCCACCCAGGTGCCCCTAATCTCTCCTCTTTCATTCGTGATTTTATTTGGGTCCTTCCTCTTTTCTTTTTGGTAAATCTGGCTCAGGGTATACCAGTTTTACTCATTCTTTCAAAAACCAGCTTCTAGTTTCATTGATCTGCTCTACTGGGTTTTTTGTTGGTTTCTGTATCATTTATTTCTGCACTAATCTTTATTATTTCTCTTCTGCTGGCTTTAGGCTTTATTTGTTGTCCTTTTCTAGCTCTGACAGGTGAAGGTTAGGTTGTATATTTGAGACTTTTCTTGCTTCTTGAGGTAGACCTGTATTACTGAATGCTTCCTTCTTAGGACTGATTTTTCTGCATCCCAGATGTTTTGGACTGCTGTGTTTTTATTTTCATTTGCTTCCAGATATATTTTAATTTCTTTAATTTCCTGGTTAACCCATTCATTTTTTAGTAGGATGATCTTAACCTCCGTGTATTTGTGGTCTTTTCCAATTTTTTTTTTTTTTTTATTGTGGTTGACTTCAAGTTTCATAGCATTGTGGTCTGAAAACATGCCTGGTATGATCTCAGTTTTTATACTTGTTGAAGCCTGATTTGCGATGCAGTATGTGATATACTCTGGAGAATGTCTCATGCGCACTGGAAAAGAATGTGTATTCTGCTGCTTTAGGATGCAGTGGTCTGAATATATCTGTTAAGTCCATCTGGTCCAGTGTGTCATTCAGAGCCTTTGTTTCCTTGTTGAGTTTCTGCTTAGATGATCTGTCCATTGTTGTAAGTAGTGTGTTTAAGTCCCTGCTATTACTGTGTTGTTATCAATGAGTTTCTTTATGTTTGTCATTAATTGATTTATGTATTTGGTTACTCCCAAATGCATATTATTGGGGGCATAAATATTTCCAGTTGTTAGAACTTCTTGTTGGATGGATCTCTTTATTATCATATAGTGCCTTTTTTCATCTCTTGTTACAGTCTGGTTTAAAATCTAGTTTGTCTGATATAAAAGTATGGCTACTCCAGCTTTCTTTTGACATCCATTAGCATAATAAATGTTTTTCCATTCCTTCACTTTCCAGCTGGAGGTGTCTTTAGGTCTAAAATAAGTCTCTTGTAGGCAGCATATAGATAGGTCTTTTTTTTTTTTTTTTTTTTTTTAATCCATTCTGATACCCTGTGTCTTTTGATTGGAGCAGTTAGTCCATTTACATTCAGAGTGATTATTGATATGAATTTAGTGCCTGTAAATACAATATGAATTGTATTACCTGTAACATCAGGAGATTTTCTGGAGATTTTCTCTGCTCCTTTCTAGTCTTTGTTGCTTTTGATCTGTCCTTCCCACTCAAAGAGTCCCCTTACTAGTTCCTGCAGGACTGGTTTAGTGGTCACTAATTCCTTTAGTTTTTGTTGAGAAACTCTTTATCTCTCCTATTCTGAATGATAGCCTTGCTGGATAAGGTGTTCTTGGCTGCATATTGAACATATCATGCCACTCCTTTCTGGTCTGCCAAGTTTCTGTGGGGAGATCTGCTACTAACCTTATTTGTCTTATAGGTTGGGGATATCTTTTCCCTTGCTGCTTTCAGGATTCTTTCCTTATCTTTGTATTTTGTAAATTTTATTATGATAATATCTTGGTGTTGGCCTGCTTTTGTTGATTTTGATGGGAGTTCTCTGTGCCTCTTGGATTTTGTTGTCTGTTTCCTTTCCCAGATTATGGAAGTTTTTAGCTATTATTTGCCGAAATAAACCTGTCCCTTTTTCCTTCTTATTCTGGAACTCCTATGGTATGAATGCTACGCTTTATGGAGCCACTGTGTTCCCTACATCTACATTTGTGGTCCAATATTTTTCTTTCCCTCTTCTTTTCAGCTTCATTATTCTCCATCATTTTATCTTCTATATTACTTATTCCTTTGCTTCTTTCATCTTTGTCATTACATCCAGTTTTTGCATCTCAGTTATAGCATTTTTGAATTTCAGCCTGACTAGCTTTTAGGTCTTTTATCTCTGTGGTAAGGGACTTCCTGGTGTCTTCTATGCTTTTCTCTTGCCCAGCTAGTGTCCATATGATTGTTGTTTTAAATTCTGGTTCAGTCATATTACTTATATGTGTTTTGATTAAATCCCTGTCTGTGATCTCTTGTTCTTTCTTTCAGGATGAATTCCTCCGTCTTGGCATTTTGTGTAGGGCTCTGTCTTCTGTGTGTTATAAAAGCCTGTTATGTTTCCTGCTCTTGAGAGTATTGGCTATATTAAGAAGTCATACTGTCTAGGGCCTGCCGCTTCAGGAATTGTTTCTGGTATATGCTTTGTGTACTCGACTGTTGTGTTTTGGCTGTTTCTTCCCTTAGGTCAGTCCTCTGCAGAGCTTTTCTGTGCTGCAGTGGGGAGTGTTTTGACCTTGTCCACTGTGTGGCAAGTTTTAACTCAGTATGTTTTGGTCGGCTAATTGTTAAAAGAGGCTGGATCCTATTTTTCCTAGAACTGAAGCTTTGTAGCACTCTATGATCAGTAGATTTGTTGCGTGTGGGTGGTGAGAGGTTGTGCTGGTCTTCTGGGGGAGTGGCCCACTGCTGCTCTGACTCTCAGGCACACCTGCCCTCGTTCAGAAGCACCTGCAGAGCACAGAGGGAAGGGCTTGGTGAAAGTGGCTCAAGCTTCCACTCTGGGTACTTTGCTGCTCACTGAAGTCCTTCTGTGCTGATGGGCGAGGAAAACATGGCATCAGCCGGCTCTCTAGTCCCCAGAGAGGGGAGTTCATGCCTTCCGCTGTTCAGGAAACCCTCACAGAAGAGCGAACGTTCTCCCCTCATGTGTCCCAGGCTTCCCTCAGATCTCTGCCTTCACCCTGTCTGTGTCTGGGCTTTCTGCCCACCCGGTGCAGTGCTCCTATTTTTTATATCAGGTGCGCTGGCTGGGTTTCAAAACTCCAAATTTTAGGGACCCAGTCGGGCATGGACGTACTCTGATCCTCGGGGGAAGGGTCTCACTGTGCTGTGGCTGGTGCCAGTTTGTCCCAGCAGGGCAGTTTCATGAAAGCTCAGAGGCTTGGAGTTTATGGTAATGTGCAGCAGAAAGCCAGTGTCCAGCGTGGCTGCCCTGAACAGCTGCCTCTGCTCCTAGGCTAATGAACAGGGCAGCTCAGGGCATCTGTTGGCTTTTTTGTCCCTGGAGAGCCAGTGCCACCTCTCCGAAATGCACTGCAAGAAGGGGTGCGGTCTCTCTCAGTGCAACCCAAGGGATCCTCAGAGCACACTATCTGCACCCATGTCTGTTCTCCTTCTGCACAGGAGCACCTCTGTGACTCCCAGGCCCCACCCCAGCAACAGCGTGGACTTCTAAACCTTCAGACTTTGAGCTCCGCTGCTTGTAAAAACTTGAGATTATCAGCCCCTGTCATTTTCCCTGTCAGTGGTTTTGGGGAAGTGTTGTTCTTGTGCAATGCTTTGCACCCTGCTTGCTGTCCCTTGCATGTACATGCGCTTGCTCTCTCTCTCTCTCTCTCTCTCTCTCTCTCTTTCTCTCTCTCCCTCCCCCCCATCTCTTTCTCTCCTTTCTTCCCTCTCCCTAATCAGGGCTCCCTCCCCTCCTCAGCACAGCTGATTCTTTTCTCCCCCAAATCCCATCCCTTCATCTCCTACCTTCCACAATTTGGCTTCTTCTCTCCCTCTAGTTGCAGTTTGTTCTTAGTTCTCAGATTTCCTGGGTGTTCACAATGACTTAGTATTTATCTACTGGTATTCGAGGGACAAGGCAAGCATAAGGTCCTGCTACTATACTACTCTGCCATCTTAACTCCTCCCCAACTAATCACATTTTTATTTTTGTTTATTATTTTTTTTAAAAGTAGGCTTCATGCCCAGCGTGGATCCCAATACAGGGCTTGGACTCAAAACCCTGAGATCAAAACCTGAGTTGCTATTAAGAGTCAGATACTTAACTGACTGAGCCACCCAGGTGCCCCCTACTAGTCACATTTTTTTTTTTAAGTTTATTTATTTTGAGAGAGTGAGCGAGAGCAGGATAAGGGCAGAGAGAGAGGGAGAGAGAGAATTCCAAGCAGGCTTTGCACTGTCAGCTTGGAGCCTGACACGGGGCTTGAACTTGAGAACTGTGAGGTCGTGACCTGAGCCGAAATCAAGAGTGGGACGCTTAACTGACTGAGCCACCCCGGTACCCCCAGTCACATTTTTTAATAGTTGAAATCCTATGTTATTTTGTCTTTTGCTTTTTTATGTAATATTCTCAATATTTTTCCACATTAATAGTTTTTAATGTATACACAATGAAAATATAGGGATATCATAATTTAATTTTTATTTTTTTATTAGGAAACATTTAAGTTTCCAGTTTCTGCCATGATAAATATTACCATGAAGAACATTTTCACAGTCTGTATTATTGTGTATTTTATGGGCCCAGAAAGCTTCTGCTGTTGTGTATTTTAAGTTCACACTAACCTCTTTAGAATAAAGTGTAACAATTCTTTTACTATCTTTCTGCCTCTTAGAATTAATTAATGAATTCAATAATTTATTAAAAAGTGGGTGTGTTTATTTTTATTTTTTATGTTTATTTATTTTTGAGAAAGACAGACAGAGGTTAGTGGGAGAGGGGCAGAGAGAGAGGGACACATAGAATCCGAAGCAGCTTTCAGGCTCTGAGTTGTCAGCATAGAGCCCGACATGGGGCTTGAACTCACAAACTGTGATATCATGACCTGAGCCGAAGTCGGACACTTACCTGACTGAGCCACCCAGGTGCCCCTATGTATTTTTAAATGGTTGTGTTGCTATTGCTGTGTGTTAGATAATATTCTTTTTCCTGAATCAAATGTGATCCTCTATATTTTTTAGAGTATAAAATGTTAAAGGTGGTAATGTATTCTGCAAATTTTGTGCAACTTTTGATCTTGTGTTAATGCCAAATGTGTACTTTTTTTTTTTAATTTTTTTTTCAACGTTTATTTATTTTTGGGACAGAGAGAGACAGAGCATGAACGGGGGAGGGGCAGAGAGAGAGGGAGACACAGAATGGGAAACAGGCTCCAGGCTCTGAGCCATCAGCCCAGAGCCTGACGCGGGGCTCGAACTCACGGACCGCGAGATCGTGACCTGAGCTGAAGTCGGACGCCCAACCGACTGCGCCACCCAGGCGCCCCCAAATGTGTACTTTTAACGTTGCTGATACCAGAAATTCTTCTAAAGTTAAAAATTAAGGATTTTTCAAGAACAGCTAGCAAGGAAGCTATTAAAGATTATTACTAGAATAGTTTCAGAAGGATGCAGGAATCAATTTGAAGAGACCCCTACTGGTCAGAAATGGGACAGTTTAACTATTAATCAGAGTGACTGAAATGGATTGAAATATATCAAATAACTCTTAATCTATGAAATAATAATATATACGCAAATTAATATAGGATGGTAGGTAGTGAACTCTTTATATGAGAACTGGTAAATAAGGAGAGAATTAAGCATTTAGCCTGATTTTCCTGTGTGAAGTACGTTGGTGAATAACCAAATAAGTGAACAGGATTTTCTTTTTGTAGAAGTGTTCTAACAATTGAAGAATTGATACATTTGAATATCTCCATTTATAACCACCTAATGGATAAATGGTTATGGGCATTGAACAACAGCAGACACTACACAAATAGTCGACCAAATTTTATGTGGCTCCTGATGAAAGAACTCATCACTGCATAATAAGTGGTAGCATCCTAACAGAAAGAATCAGAATTTAGATAAAGCCTTTACATCCTTTGATTTGTAGAACATATAGAAGAACAGGTTAAAGAACACCATGAGAATTAAGTCTGCAAAATTCAGACTGGAAAACTACCAGGACAGAAATTTAGGACAAAACTTGGTTTCTTCACCTTAAAAATTGCTCTTAGGGGTGCCTGGGTGGCTCAGTCAGGTGTGTGGCCGCCTCTTGATTTTGGCTCAGGTTATGATCTCACAGTTCGTGAGATGGAACCCTGAGTAGGGCTTCATGATGATGGTGCAGAGCCTGCTTGGGATTCTCTCCCTCCCTCTCTCTCTGCCCCTCTGCCGCTTGGGCTCACGTTCTCTCTCTGTCTCTCAAAATAAATAAACTTTAAGAAACACATAAAGTTAAAAAAAAAAAGACATCTTGTAGCTTAAAAGAGGCTTAAAAGACATCTGCATCAACCATAGTATGTGGATCTTATTGGGATCTGTTCACACACACAAAAGTTGTAAAACTTTTAACAGTTGGAAATTGAGGATATTTGATGATATCCTCAATTGTTTATTATTTTTTTGTAATGGTGGTTTATCTGTGTTTTTAAAAAGCTCTTGTCTCTTAGAATACATACAGAAGTACTTATGAATGAAATTATTTTGTCTGAGATTTTCATCAAATTAACATGGAGGTGAAGAGATATTGATGCAGGTAGAGATAAGACAAGGTTGACTGAGTTGATAATTGCTGAAGGTGGACAATGAATATGTGGACATTTATTGTACTTTTTTTTTTCCTACCTTTGCATGTATTTGAAATTTTCTTTAATGTTTGAAAAACTAAGGAGAACCTTGAAAAACATCTAGGACCAGTCATGGAAACATTGTCAGCTTCTGAGGAAGGATTTTTAGACTGTGGCATATTCCCTTTTTAAACATTTTAGTACAGTCTCTACAAAAGCATTTGATCACTGGGTGAAAAAAAAAAGTATTTGTGGCATATTGTCTTTGTTAGGTAATAATCACAAAAGATACTTTGAATCAGACTGTGAAGTCAGAATACCAGTGACCAGTGCTTTCCTGGAGGGTGTTTCTTAGGAGCATTTGCTTTAGCCCTTGCTTCACTAATTTTGCTAGTAGGCTACATATTTTATTTTTAAATTATTTTTAAATTTTATTTCTTTAAAAAAATTTTATTTTTTTAAATGTATTCTTTAAAAAATATTTTATTTATTTATTTTTTTTAACATTTACTTATTTTTGAGACAGAGAGAGAGCATGAATGGGGGAGGGTCAGAGAGAGAGGGAGACACAGAATCGGAAGCAGGCTCCAGGCTCTGAGCCATCAGCCCAGAGCTCGACGCAGGGCTCGAACTCACGGACCGCGAGATCGTGACCTGAGCTGAAGTCGGACGCTTAACCGACTGAGCCACCCAGGCGCCCCTAAAAAAATATTTTAAGTTTATTTATTTTGAGAGTGTGTGAGGGGGAGGGGCAAAGAGAGGGGGAGAGAGAGAATCCCAAGCAGGCTCCACATTGCCAGCGCAGAGCTTGATGCGGGGTTTGATGCCACAAACTGTGAGATCATGACTGGGGCCAAAAGAGACTGACCTTAACCGACTGAGCCATCTAGGTGCCCCTGATTTTTATTTTAGAGAGTGAGAGCACAAGACAGGGGAGAGGGGCAGAGAATCTTACGCAGGCTCCATGCGTGGAGTCTGATGTGGGGCTCAATGCCACGACCCTGGGACCATGACCTGAGCTGAAATCAAGAGTCAGAACCAACTGAGCCATCCAAGCTCCCTGCTAGTAGGCTACATATTTTAATGTGCAAGAAGATACATTGTTATATTTGCTTTACTCAGCCTTTAAGAAATACCAAAAGACCAAAATCATACTGGGCCTTTAACAATTCTTTACCAAATAAATGAACAATTAACTTGACATCAGGAAATTTTTCAAAAAAAAAAAAAAAAAATTCCAAGCCTGAAACTTGGGTGGATACTTATGCTGCTTTATGTTTCTCATGCTTTTCAGATTATCTTGAACATTCACAAAATTTATGTTCCTGATGAATTTTCTGAGCCATAAAGAAAAGGTTTATTCTTCCTGATTTCAGAAGGTATACATCTGTACATGCACATACATGAATTACCATTTTTGGAAAACATTATTAAACAATTAGAAAAGTTTCAGTACTTGGAATGTCTGGCTGGCTCAGTTGGTAGAACGTGTGACTCTTGATTTCATGGTTATGAGTTCAAGCCCCACATTGGGTATAGAGATTACTTTAAAAAAAAAAAAAAGAGGAAAGTTTCAACCCTTAAAAGCTTAACTCTCCACTAGAGAAACTTGACTATCTCTAATGATATAACTTCATTATTTCATCTGATGCTTTAGAAGAGATGTAAATTATTCACAAGATTTTCAAGGTCTGAGTACTCATAGTAAAAAAGAGAAAGATGGTCACATGAGAGTAGAGACAGACATATTTAGTTTTCTACCACTTCAGTGCAAGTGGAATATATTTTTCTTCTGTATTTCAGCCTCCAAAGCCCACAGTCACCCAGATGCAGCAGCTGAAGTGCTTTGTAATTAGTCTTCTATTCTTCCCTCAATTAGAATTCCTGTATACTGAGGAATCTTACCAAATGTTGATCTAATTATCTGATTAAAAAAAAAAATCAGTGACACTCTGAATGACTGATTAGTGTAATTCACTTATTGATTGTGAAGTGAAAGAGGAATAAATCTCTAGCTAGCAAAAGGAGGACACAGGGTAATTTTGAATACGAAGCCATCTTGACCTCCCCCACCCCCTCCCCCTTAGAGTTCTCTATTCTGAAAAGTATGTTATGCCAACATTTTTTAGCATGCAACCAGCATATAAAATAAAAGTATTCCAGAGACCTTTCAGAACAGGTGAATAATCAATAATCAGAATGTCTTATCTAATTTTATATATTTTAAAAGTTTACATATGAATACATATTTACAAATTAGAGAAAATAGGAATATTATTGTTATTTTTTCTTTACAAAATGTGGTCCCCATACACCTAGGCGTCAATGAAACATCTCTGTGGAGAGGGTGGGTTGGCATTGTGCATTTGGATATTTTGCAGAATGAAAGTTTTATTGTTATTCTGTAAAATTACCCTTCTAATATTAGTAAGTATGTTTTATTGGGTATAAAATCCTTGTTGTGAGTTTGAAATTAATTTTTTTTTCTTGTAGAATGGCAGAATTTAGTGACATTGGGAAGCTTTTCAAACGTGGTTCCCTGTAGTCACCCATTCATTTGTACACTGAATCAAGTGAAGTTGTACTCTACAAATGTTCAGAAAGAAGGACAGGGATCACAAAGTCTCAGAGTGGAAAAAGTACCATCACTTGATGAAACAGGTATGTATAAATCTTTTAAAGTCATTTTTTTTCAGGATGCCTGAATGGCTCAATCGGTTAAGCATCTGACTTGAGCTCAGGTCATGATCTTGTGGTCCGTGAGTTCGAGCCCCACGTCGGGCTCTGTGCTGACAGCTCAGAGCCGGGAGCCTGCTTCAGATTCTGTGTCTCCCTCTCTGTCTCTGTCTCTGTCTCTGTCTCTCTCTCTCTCTCTCTCTCTCTCTGCCCCTCCCCCACTCGTGCTCTTTCTCTGTCTCTCTGAAATGAATAAATGTTAAAAAAAAAAAAAATCATTTTGTCTAGACCAAAATAGCTTGAATAAGATTATTTGTCCCTTGCATGTTCCGTAGAACTTTTGTACAAAACTTTCTGAATTAGTGTTTACTTTGTGGAAAGCTATTAGACTGCTGATTTACTTTCATTTAGTTTTTCTGTTTCTTTTTGATTCAGTTTTGGTAAGTTCTATTTTTTTCTGGGAGCTTATCGAATTAAACTAAAGTTTTAATTTATTGGATCAAGTTCAATATACTCTGTATATTCTGAGCAGCATTTATAGTTATATCCCTTTTTTTCATTCCTAATGGTGTTTGTCATTTTCTTGATTATTCTTGCCAGAACTCTGTCCATTTTATTTTGTTCCCAAGTAATAATTTTTTTCTTTGAATCCTTATATTGTATGTTTATTTCCTATTTTATTAATTTTTACTTTTACCTTAATTAAATCTTCCTGCTTTCTTTGTATTTATTCTGTCATTCATTTTTAAATTATCTTGTAGTGGGGTGCCTGGGTGGCTCAGTTGGGTGAATGTCCAACTTCATCTCAGGTCATGATCTCACTGTTCATAGGTTCAAGCCTGTATCTGGCTCGCTGCTGTCAGCGCAGAGCCCGCATCGGATTTTCTATCCGCCCCGGCTGTGTCCCTTCCCCACTTGTACTCCCTTTCTCTCAAAAATAAACATTAAAAAAAGTTGTTAAATTAAAAAAAATAAAATAAAAATAAATTATCAGGTAGCTATTTTGATTCTTAATTCTGAACTTTCCTTCTTTTCTAAAGTAGGCATTTAAGCCATGATGGCTCTGATGGTAGATTTGACAATTTTTTCTTTAATAGTTCTCCCTAAAATTTTGCTTTATATATTTCAAGGCTATGTTACTAGATACATAGACATTTAGCATATAACACTAATGAATTACATTCATTATTTTTATGTAACAACTTTTTTTTTAGTGACATCTCCACCAGATTTTATTAGTATTTGCTCAGTATAAATTTTCACATCCTTTGACTATAACCTTTTTTTGTCCTGATTTGATCATCTTTGTCTTTTAATTGGAAATTTAGTCTGTTTACATTTACTGTTATTACTGATACGTTTGGATATATTTCTGCCAATGTATCATGAGCTTCCTTGTGTTTTTTATATTCTATTTCTTTTTTGCCTTTTACATTTTTTCTTTTTTTCTCATTGCATTGTCCCCTCTCTCCCAGACACACACACATACATGTACTCATTTGGGAGTTATATGCTCTATGTACTTCAGCATCTAAAGGTAATTGAAAAGTTTACATTTTTTCTGAAAAATATGAAGAACTTAGAATGCTTTAATTCTGGTCACTTTCTCCCAACTTACATGCTATTTATTGGCTGTATTTTGTGTTTGTTCTGCTCTTTCCCTTCTATACAATATACATTGTTATTTGTTTAAATTTTTCTAGAATCTTTGTTAACTACCTTTTCTTATTTCTCTGATCTTTCTGTCTGATGTGGATCCTATAGAAGTTCCTTGAGGTGAGGATCTATCTATGGTAAAGGCACATTTAAGATGTTATTACAGTGCCTTTTGGCTTCCACTGTTGTTGAGAAGTCACATATCATGCTTTTGTTCTCATGTCTTTTCTATTTTATTGCTTTTTAAATTTGATTACCTTTGTTTTGAAAGTCTTTACTTTGGTGTAAACTGCAGTTTTACTGTGTATATTTGTGCGTACTAGGTATGTATTACTATGTGTTTATTTTGCTTGAGATTTGTTGGGCTTCCAGGATCTGAGAATTGGTTTTACTCTTTAGTTTTGTCACTCTCCCTTTAAGTATTACCTTTTCTCAATTCTCTCTCTCTTTTTTTTAACGTTTATTTATTTTTGGGACAGAGAGAGACAGAGCATGAACAGGGGAGGGGCAGAGAGAGAGAGAGGGAGACACAGAATCGGAAACAGGCTCCAGGCTCTGAGCCATCAGCCCAGAGCCCGACGCGGGGCTCGAACTCACGGACCGCGAGATCGTGACCTGGCTGAAGTCGGACGCTTAACTGACTGTGCCACCCAGGCGCCCCTCTCTCTTTTTTTTAAAGTTTATTTACTTATTTATTTTTAAGTAACCTCTTTACCCAACGTGGGACTCCCAACTGTCAACCATGAGATCACGAGTCACATGCTCCACCAACTGAGCCAGCCAGCCACCTTGCTTTCAGTTCTCTTTTACTCCTTTTGGAACTCTAACTAGAATTATGTTAGATTTTCTTTCTTTATTTTCCATGCCTCTAAGCCTCTTTATCATATTGTATTTCTTTATTTTTCTGGCCTGAATTCTGAATTATTTTCATAAGTCTGCTTGGTTTACTAATTCCCTTGTTTGTTGCCTCTCATCTGCTGGTTGATATGTATGTTGGGTTTTTAATTTCAATGATTATATTTTTCATTTCTAGAAATTGTTTATTTTTCATTTTGCTTGTTTGGTCTCTTGTTCCTTATGTTTTCATAAGTCCAACTTCTCTTTTATTCTCTTTTAGTACCGTATTAAACATGTCTTATATTCTGTGACTGAAAATTCCTCTGTCTGAAATTTTTGGTTCTAACTATATTATCTTTTTTCCTCTGTTCATGCACTTATTCATGATGCCATATCTGTTTTTTAACTGAGAGTTGTTCATTTTTCATGCAGTTTTATATTTTGGAACTCTGATTTGCTTCTGCCTCTGTTAGCTGCTGGGAATATAGCTTGGTACCAAATTAAATTAAATTCTTTGCCCTAGATTATTTAGACCACTTTGCTAGCATGAATTTAGACTGCAAACTTGAGTGAGAGCTGACTTATCCTTAGGATTTTCAGGGTTTTTTTTTTCATCCTCACTATTTAACAGCAAAGTAAAGGCTGATATGCTTTCTTGCTGTTCCCTTCTGTGTGTATTTTTTTTTTTTTTTTTTCAGTTCAGAGTTATACGTTGTGTTGCTTTCTTTCTGGGTGCCTCCTGTTAGACTGCCCATCTTAAACAGAATGTAGTTCTTATTCTCTGGTATCTTACTCCCCTAGCAGATATGGAAGTAGAAGCTCAAGGACTATAAGCTTTAACAGAAATCTCAGGGGAAAAGTTGGCTTTGGTGTTCTCACTTATTTTGTAGAGGTCCTGCTTTCCTTTCGTTTTTGTCCTCTTCAGATAATTTTTTTGTGAGCTTAGTAATGTGTTTGAAAACAATTTGTTCAGGATACCTAGTTTGCTGTGCAGCATAAAAATGAAGTCCTTTATTTGTCCATTAATTTATTCAAGAAGTGTTTATTGAACACTTTTTATACGGCAGCAGATGAGAATGACTGAGTTTATTACTAAAACAGAAAATTGCTGAAACAAAGTTAAGTAAACAAATGTAATACTGTAGAGTAAGTACCATGATAGAGGAAATAGTGTATGCTGCAGGAGCACTTGGGAGGGGTACCTGAGTGTTGAGTGGTTGAGAAAGTTTTCCATGAGGGGAAATGTTATCTAATTAGGGACCTAAAAGAAAATTAGGTATTGGTGTACTGAATGGTAGAGAAAGAAGATAAACCTACAACTACCTTAGTGTGATTAGTTAGTAGAGGACCTGATGGTGGGGTTGGTAGTTTTGAGAGCACAAGGGGTGAATATCAGGAGATCAAGGTTTTGTTGAGGAGTTTGCACTTGGTTTTGTAGGCAGTGGGAATCTATTAGAGCATTTTAAGTAGAGGAAGTACGTGATCAGATTTAAAGTTTTAGAAAGATAATTAGCTGAAGACTGGAAAACCTATTGCAAAAGAAGGTGACTGAGAGCAGTAATACAAATGAAGGTCCAGATTAGGTTAATGGCAATGCTTTTTTTTAAAGGAGTAGATGAACTCGAGATTTAGGAGCTAAATAATTAAGATTGGGTGGTTGAATTTGGGGAAGAGAGGAGAGGGTCAAGTAAAGCACAGTGCCTAGTTTTGGATTAGGTGATTGTGTAGATGATTTCATTGACTTCTAAAATTGGGAATACCAAAGCTAGAGTATATTTTCATGAGAAGGTGATGATTTAGTTTTGGACATCTGAATTGTAGGTGCCTCTGTGACATCTTAACAGATGGACTAATAGGCAGTTGGGTATATGCTGTTTTTCTTTTCTTTTTTAGAATTATGCTAGCCTTTTTTATTTTTTATTTATTTATTTATTTTTTAATTTATTTATTTATTTATTTTTTTTTTTTAATTTTTTTTTTCAACGTTTATTTATTTTTGGGACAGAGAGAGACAGAGCATGAACAGGGGAGGGGCAGAGAGAGGGAGACATAGAATCGGAAACAGGCTCCAGGCTCTGAGCCATCAGCCCAGAGCCTGACGCGGGGCTCGAACTCACGAACCGCGAGATCGTGACCTGGCTG
The DNA here is from genome assembly GCF_014898765.1 of Herpailurus yagouaroundi. Classification (NCBI taxonomy): domain Eukaryota; kingdom Metazoa; phylum Chordata; class Mammalia; order Carnivora; family Felidae; genus Herpailurus; species Herpailurus yagouaroundi. The sequence goes on along the minus strand of NW_024412376.1, from coordinate 133,308,272 downwards.
AAGCCGGACGCTTAACCGACTGCGCCACCCAGGCGCCCCCTTTTAATTTTTTTTTAAACATTTATTTATTTTTGAGACAGAGAGAGACAGAGCATGAACGGGGGAGGGGCAGAGAGAGAGGGAGACACAGAATCCGAAGCAGGCTCCAGGCTCTGAGCCATCAGCCCAGAGCCTGACGCGGGGCTCAAACTCACGGACCGCGAGATCGTGACCTGAGCTGAAGTCGGACGCTCAACCGACCGAGCCACCCAGGCGCCCCTATGCTAGCCTTTTTTTTTTTTTTCAACGTTTATTTATTTTTGGGACAGAGAGAGACAGAGCATGAATGGGGGAGGGGCAGAGAGAGGGAGACACAGAATCGGAAACAGGCTCCA
>NW_024412376.1:132983144-133307798 GCF_014898765.1 Herpailurus yagouaroundi | reverse complement strand
CTTAACCGACTGCACCACCCAGGCGCCCCTATGCTAGCCTTTTTTAAAAAAATATATATGTTTATTTACTTTGAGAGAGAGCACGCGAGCTTGCACAAGTGGGCGAGGGGCAGAGAGAGGGAGAGAGAGAATCCCAAGCAGTCTCTGCACTGTCAGCATGGAGCCCAACTCAGGGCTTAACCTCACCCAACCGTGAGATCATGACCTGAGCTGAAATCAAGAGTTGTACACTTACCCAACTGAGCTGCTTACGCACCCCGGGTATACTACTTTTCTGTTGTGAGACATCATCATCTCTTGACTGGATTACTGCAGCAGTCTTCCTGGGCTCTGTGCTTCCATTCTCTTTTTTGCTTATTATATTTCAGCCCAACCAGTCTCCTTTTGGCTCTTAGAAAATACAAACCTTGTTCTTGATTAGGGCCTTTGCTCTACTTGCTTTCTCTTTTCAAGGTGCCCTTCTACACATGGCTGGTCCCTTCTGGTCATTTACATCTTAGTTGAAATGTCAACTCTGCACAAAGTCATTCTTTAATCACTTCATCTAAAGTAGCCATATCAGCCTAATTTTAACTCTGTGTGGGCAGCACTTAATGCTGATTGATATTTCCAATATTTATTTCTCCCACTTGTTTCCAGGTCCCATGATAGCAGGACTCAGTGCCTAGAGCAGTGGTTTGCACATAGTAGTTGTTTAGTAAATATTTGTAAATGAATGAATGCTAAGTTCCTACTTGGGGAGAGACTTAGGAGTAGTAAATAGTAGTTAATAGTAGTTAATACCTAAGAGGTTATTGAAGTCATGAGTATGTTTGAGACAGTACAGGAAGGGAGTTTAACTATCTTTTCTTTAGTTGGGTGTCTTTCACATGGGAATATTTTATAGATTCCTTGAGAAACCTGTACTTATGTTTGCAGTGCCTGTTTTTCATGCTTGTCCCTAAGCCCCATCCTCCTTTTGGGCTTACTAGGCAGTTTTAGCCAATTTCTTCTTTTTCTTGTGATGATGGAGAACTGCAGGGAGAAATATTGAGAGTTTGCTATTAGAAGATGAAGGGATGGAGATTATGATGAGTCCCTGAGTTCCAGAATATTTATTGGAACGTAGAAATGGAAGAAGAATGATGCCTGCATGGCTCACTCGGTTAAGTGGCCTACTCTTGATGTTGGCTCAGGTCCTGATCTTGGCGGTTGTGAGATCGAACCCCATGTAGGGCTCCACACTCAGCACAGAGCCTGCTTGGGATTCTCACTCTCTCCCTCCCTATCTCTGCCCCTCTCCTGCTTGCGTGTGTGCACGTGCGTTCTTTCTCTCTTTCAAAATAAATAAGCATTAAAAAAAGAAAAGAAATGGGAGAAGAAATAAGTGATGAAATAATATAAAGGTAAAATATGTTATAATACTCTTCTGAGGTGAACATAGACTCAGGCAAAGATATTTAATGTTTCTGCTCTACAAAAGGTTTGAAACTGAAATCCATGACAAGGTTTCCTTTTTCGTCTGCTGATAAATAAAAATACAAGTTTATTTTCTTATATTAGAAATACATTTGTTTATTGATAGTTTTATTTTGGGCTCAATTTTTCAGAATTTGCTTAGGCCAAATTAGACGTTGTTAGCCATCAGATAGACAGCAAGTAATTGCTTGATTGAAAGATAATTTGTATATTTAAGGATTTAAGATTGACTTTTGAATAATTCAAATCACGTGGTAAAGTCAGGAACAGCTCATTAAGAGGCAGAGACTTGCTAAGGAATCCTTAAGTTTTTAAGGAGCATTCAGATGTTTTAAATTTTAGTAAAATTAGTTTTAATTTTGCTAATGGCAGCAGATGTGTGGCAAACAGCCAGGGGTTGAGCTTTAAACAAGTGTCTAGAGATATTCATGGATAGAATGTCTAGTTATTTATTGAAATCGTAAAGATTCTACTCCAGTGATACAGTACAAGCTTATTAAGGTGTTGGTGTGCAAAGTAAGTATTCATACATGTCTTTGAGCCATTTACTAGCATTTATTGTTTATGATTCTTAGCACTATGATTAGTAACTATAGACAGTTTGTAGGGAGAAAAATATCCAGAAATATCAGCCTTAGAGCAATTCATCTTAGTGATTTGGTTGAACACCTTTGATCATTGTGGAAAAGAGGGTTGTCTCTGAAACTTTTGACAGTAAAAGATTTTAGTTGTTCAGATGCTAGGTGAATGTTGAAAGCTTTTCTTTCACTTTTGTCTGCCCTACTCTCTGTTCCCCAAAACAAAATTTTAAGAAATTGATAAATAGATTTTATGGGTAAAGATGCTTCAGAATTTGCTTGCTGTATAGTTTAGACAAAAATAAAATCATGTTATTTAACTGTCCAGTGTCAAATGTTACAACCTATAGTTATTAATTATACAGGAGTGGTTTTTTTTTTTTATGTTTAAGTAATCTTTACACCCAATGTGGGGCTTGAATTCACAGCCCCAAGATCAAGTGTTACATGCTCTACAGACTGAGCCAGCCAGGCGCCCCTAAATAAGAGGGTTTTTAAGCCTACCTTTAATTTACCAATATGTTTAATAACCTACTTAGGATTTGATGAATAGTTAAAACTAAAGCCTTTTGGATTTTCTGTACATGTTTAGTTATCAAACCATAATATACCATGTTAAGTCATTTGCCCAGTGGCTTTCACTAAAAACAAAAACAAAAAAACCCCTAAGAATATACTAAAAATTATGTGTAAGATGTTTGCCTTTATTTCAGAGAGGGTTCTGCCTTTGTGAGTACCTAGTCTGTTGGCATTTAATCTGTCCTGAAAAGCCTTGAACAACGTAAATTAGTAGCTAGGCAGAAATTCTGACCAAGATGGCATTGTGAATAGATGCTTTGAAGTATCTGTTTTACTTCTCCTTGGAGCGATAGATAAAACATGGAAAAAGAAAACTGAAGAAACAACGGCCCTCAAAAAAGATACGCTATGTCCAAGGAGTGGACTTACTCTGGGTGTGTGAGCAAGCACTGGCAACCAGGAGTTCGGTTTGGTCGTGGTAAGGGATCTGTAGGTGCTACATGCATAGCCTGGTGTTGGAGTCAGACTCACTGTTTGAACTCACCCACCCACTCTCCAAAGTAGGCGGAACTAGGCTCTTCCATTTGTTATGTGAGGCTATACCTTGTAGGAGGCTGTAGGGTAGGGAGGCAAGAAGAACAGAAACTAGAACCTACTGTTTGCTGACTTAGAGACTGGATTGAGTGGCAGGAATTTCAAACTGGCAGTAGGAGATCTGGTTCAGGACAGATGGATCAGATTGAGTTTGAGCACTAGAACATGAGAGTGAAGGGATATATCCTACTTACAATAAGATTGTAAATTCTGAAATTTAAAAGTACATGAATGATCATATTGCAATATATAAATTTCAGATCACATTGTACACCTTAAACTTAGGAAACGTTATGTCTCTTACATCAATGAAGAATAAAAATACATGAAAAATCCTAATTGTAAGAAAGCCAACAAAATCAAATGTGTATTAACTCTAGACGATATTAAAATAACGGCCTGAATTGCTTTAAAAGAAGTTTAATATCTTCAAAAGAATAAATGAAGTATTCACATATTTTGAAATACAAACTGTCAGAATAAAACCAGAACAAATAAATCTGGAAAAGAGCCAACTAGAAATCTTAGAAATGAAAGTTAGTTACTAAAATAAAAATTTAATAGATTAAATAGTCCTCATCAAGTAGAGGATTAGTAAATTGAAATTCACCCTCAGTGCACATAGGAAAGCAAAAGGATTTTCAAGAAAAGTGAGAAGGCATTTAAGAGGCATGAAGCTGTAGCCTACATTTAATAGGCCATTTCAGAGCAAAGACAGAAATGGTGAAATATGCAAAGAGATGATAAGAATCTTTCAGATTTTGATGAAACAAGAGTCTTCAGATCAAAAGTACCCTTTGAATACTAAGCAGGATAAGTAAAAAGAATTCCACAGGTTTAAAAACAAAAACAAAAACAAGAAATAGCCCAACTTAAAAGCGTCCAAAGAGAAAAGTGAAAATACTGTATCAGCCCGGTTGTTGCTGTTTTGAGGTGGACTTTTTATCTTTCACAGTATGCAGAAGACACAGGGGTGAGTGATTCGTAGTAATAGCTGTGCAAGGGGAAAAGGAAAGGTGAATGAATATTACTCTAGAATTTCACACTGGTCTAAGTAAACAGTCTAGAGTGCAAGCAAAATAAAAATACTTCACGTATAGAAAGATGAATGTCATTTACCATTAACCCACCCACATTAAAGAAGGAAACTTAATTAAATTATATATTTGTATAAGATATTTGTATAAGAGTAGACTCAGAGGGAAAAAAGCATTGGGATATAGGCGAGACTGTGAAGAGCAAGAAATGGATAAAACATGTTGGGAAAATTAAGTATTGATAATACAAACAATAACCTTTTGAAATACTAAATGCTAAAATTTAATTTAATTTTTTTATTTTGTTTTATTATTTTCTAAGTTTTTTAATTTTGAGAGAGAGAATATCCCCAGAAGGGGATTCCCCTTAAATGCTAAAGTCGTAGTCAAGAGTAGTAAGATTGTGGTGGCTTAGTCTGTTGAACCCAGGCTCTTGATTTCCGGCTAAGGTTATGACCGCAGGATTTCCTGAATTTGAGTCCTGTGTCTGGCTCTGCGCTGACAGTGTGGAGCCTCCTCGGGATTCTCTCCCTCTCTGACCCTCCCCTGCACTCTCTCTCTCTCTCTCTCTCTCTCTCTCTCTCTCACTCACTCAAAATAAATCGATACACTTAAAAAAATGCATAATAAGATCAAAGAAGTTTTCAGTAATTAAAGGTTTCTTTCCTGTTTAGAGGAAAGTTGAGATGCTGAATAACTTTGCAGATGATTAGAAAGATTCACAGAAAAGTATGTATGTTAAATTTTTAAGTGGAATCATTTAAACAGAAATGTAATCTTACAAATTTCAAACCATCTTAAGGGATGGGGCGGGAAGAAAATACAGAAAACTCTATCAGTCTAACAGATGGCAAGAAAGGCAAAACAAAAGTAAGAGCAAAGCAAAAGGATGGTAAAATGAAAACAGACAGTAAGGGGGCAGAAGTCCAGATGTACCACTACTCAGGTAGTGAGCCAGATTTCATGGTGCTGGATATCATTTCAGTAACTGACATTCTATAAATATGTGGAAACAGTTTCTATTTTTTAAATATGTTTAGAGAGACGTGTTTAGAGAGACGTTTAGATAGCCTCTGCTATCAGCTGCTCAAGTTCTTTGCTCTTGAGACTATCCTCTTGATGTATTAAACCAACAGTTTCTTCCTCATCTTTCTCATCCCTATATAAAAGAGTCAGTCTTTCCTTGATTCCATTCTCCTTTCTAGCTCCTGCTGAAAGTCCAGATACTGCTTTTACTGTTTCATTTCCCATTCTCACTTCAAGCTGTTGCTTCTGTCCCCATTCTTCCTGCTGAAACTGCTATTGTCAACAGGCTACCAGTAAGCTCCATGTTGCTAATCCAGTTTTTACATCTGTCCTTTTCCTCCCTGCCATGAAAAATACACAAATACCTACTCATACATCGAATAATGTTTTACACGTAGAGATAATATAGGAAGTTGGTTAAGAGCATAGACTAATCAAAATGATGTGTGTTTCAATTCCTGACTGTGCCTTCATGTTTAAAATACCAGCTGTGTGGTTTTGGGGGAAGTTGCAAACTTCTCTGTGCTTCAGTTTCCTCATCTTTACGATGAAGATAATAATAGTACTTACCTCAGCAGTTTTGTTAAGATCAAATGAAATAATGCACATAAAACACATAGTACAGTATGTGGCACATATTAAATGCTTAGTAAATGTTAGCTCTGTCATTAGTAAATATTTTATTATTGAGTGAGGATATAAATTTATAAGGGGCATTTTTTTAAGGGTGAGATTTTTTTCTCTCTCTCTCTGCCCCTCCCCTGCTCATGCTCTCTCTCTCTCAAAAATAAATAAACTTAAAAAAATTAAATTCTGTCAGTTTAAAAAAAAGGAATAGAATTAGACATTTATATGTATATATCTTTAATTGTGTAGCTGTTTTTACACTTTACTGTGTGATAACTTATTGTGTGTATGCTTGTGATTTACTGTTTTCATTAGATTTTGCTAAGATTTATCTTAACAGTATATGTGTCTAGCTTATAAATTATATGTATCTATTTCATTAATTTTCATGGAGATAATTAGAGCACATACTTCTGATGGTTGTGTGAATTAAATGATACATGTAAAGTACTTAAAATAGTGCTTGGCACATAGTAAAGGCTCAAAGAAAGATAGCCACTATTATGTTTATTATTGTTCACTACTGTATGAAATGTGGTATGAATAGAACATGGTATGTTTAGCTATTCCAATTCTTATGGGCATTTGGGTTCTTTCCAATTTGAAGCAACAGAACACAGTGCTGCTCTGAACATTCATATACCTTTTTCCTTGTACCCTTGTGCAAGTTTCTATTAGGACAAATCTATTGGCCTAGAAGAATTTGCTAGGTCATAAGTTATGCTTATGTTCAGCTGTATCAGGTAATGCCAACCTGTTTAGCCAGGTAATTGTGCCATTTATATTTCCACCAGCAGTGTATGAGTTCCCATTGCTCCATAGCCCTTGCCAACACTAGATGTTGATACGTTTTTTCATTTTTCCTGATCTGATTGTTGTAAAATGGATTCTTGTGGTTTCTTTTGGGTTCTGTCCATAATGAGGCAGCCATCTCTTTGGTATGTTTATTGGTCACTTGTATTTCCTTTCCTTCTTGTTCTTGTCTTCTCTGTTTTTCTAATGATCTGTCTTTTTCTTGTTAATTTGGAGAAATTCCTAAATATTGGTACTTATCCTTTGTTGATGCTATTTGTTAGAAATATCTTCTCCCAGTTTGAGGCTTTCTTTTCTTTCCTTTTCTTTTTTCTTTTCTTTTCTTTTCTTTTCTTTTTTCTTTTCTTTTCTTTCTCTTCTCTTCTCTTCTCTTCTCTTCTCTTCTCTTCTCTTTTCTTTTCTTTTCTTTTCTTTCTGGGTTTTATTTTTAAGTAATCTCCAAACCCAACATGGGACTCAAACTCACAACCCCAAGATCAAGAGTCAAATGCTTTCCTGACTGAGCCAACCAGGCACCCATCTTTTGTTTTGTTTTGTTTTGTTTTGTTTTGTTTTGTTTTGTTTTGTTTTGTTTTGTTTTAAATGGGATCTTTTGATGGACAGAGGTTTTGAATTTTAGTTTAGTAGAATATGTCCATTTTTTCTTGTTTAAGAAATCTGTCTCTACCATAAAAATATTCTCTGTTGTTGTCTGTTAGGCATGTAAATGCCTTCACACTTAAGTTCTTAATTGACCTGGAATTGGCTGTTTATGGGATGAAGTATATTTAATTTTTAATTTTTAGTGAATTTTGGGGGGTGTTGTACATTCTTCCCAGTACCACTCAATAGTCATCCTTTCCTCATTAATATCTCTAGAATAATTTTGAGTGGAAGAATTTATAGTGTGTGTCCTTGTTTTGTACCTTATAAAGAGATGCACCTAATTTTTTGTCATTGTTATAGGTTTGTTTTGTTTTCTAAGGAAATTCCTTTTTGTCCTAATTTTTAAAAAAGGTTTGAAACTTGCGTTGGTGTTGAATTTTAGTAAATGCTTTTTCTTTAGCTCTTGAAATGATTCTGTAGCTTTTTTTCTTCAGTCAGTTAATGAGGGGAATTAATAGTTTTTCTAATGTTCAACTATTCTTGTATTCCTAGGATATTGGCCTATCATATATTATATTTTTTATACATTGCCAGATTGTTAGCTAACATTAAGTTTTTAATTTTGTTTGAAAGCAACTACTTAATGTAACTTTTTAAAATTAACTTTCTAGCAGAAAATATAGGTGCTGAACTCAAAGCTCCACTCATTAAGCAAGAACCTCTCCAAGTAAGAGGTAAATATATTTTATTCTTTTTTTTTATTGTAATGGTGTTTTGAATTAAATATACGAAATTAGTTTATATAGAGCTCTTTATAATTACATTATTCTGAGTGTACAGTCCCTTTTTTTCTTTAAACATACTGACCATAAGGATTTATTCTCCTCTTTATAAACTAATTTTCTACCGAAATTCACTTTGCGTTTTGGTCACAAATTTTGTGGTAATTGTTTTTTCAAAAGCCCAAAGAAAGGAGTAATGGCAAATAAAAGTGATCAATTGCTTTATCATTTTTAGAAAAGTAATGTGATTAAAAAGCAGGAGACCCAAAACCTTTCAGTTACACCATGTTCAAATCCAGATAGAGTTTGGACATTCTTTTTTGACTTTGTTTTCTGGGAATAACTGAGTGACGAGGGAATTCTTGTTTGCAGCTCTGCTCTTTGTATGAGCTGTGGCTCTCACTTCCAAAGCAGCGTGTTTTACAGGGCAGTAACTGTGATTAGAAGCACCACGGCTTTGGCATCAGGCAAAAGTGGACTCGGTTTGTGGCTCCAGCATGTACGAGCTTTATAGCCTTGGGCATTTTCCTTGAGCCGTATTTTTCACCCCTATGAGATTTTGCAAAATGCAATTTCTTTTCTAGGGTAACCTGGAAGATGGTCCATAGTATACAGTTACAGTTAGAAATAATTAATATGATTGCAGCAGCAGCATCCACAGTCTGGGCCAGGGCAGGCCAAGAGGGATTTCTGTATACTTTAAAGAAATCTTTGAAAAGTAACTTTAAAAAACCACTGATCTTTTAAAAGAAAGAAGTAATTCTTCTCTTTGCTCCAGAGTAGCTTATCTGGATTTAGAATTTTAGGATTATTCGAGTAAGGCAGTTTAGAGACATGAAACTCATGCAAAAAGAAACCTGAACTACCTTATATGTATTTTTTTCAAATAAAGTTTTGATTTTTTTATACTGCACTTTGTTGGAAGTGTTATTAAATATTATTTGTGCGTTTGATTTTAATAGTTAATGTGTTATTTTAAGAGTCCTTTCTAGCTACTGTAGTGACAGGTAATTTTAGTCTTAATATACTCTTTCCACTTCAAAGTACAATGGAAAACTCATTAATAGATCTGAGAATAGAATATGAAGTAACTGGGTGACAGTTTGAAACGGAACACGTGACTTGTGTTGTTTTGTCCTGCTCTTCAGATATTTGCTCATGTTATTTACCTACGTTATGTGACCAGAAGTCTCATTTTGCAATGATTTATAAACATAGACCTATGTTGAGTGTAATTTTTAATTCACAGGCTATAATTGATGCCAAATTGGTATTTTGTTATTGATCTCTGGTTTTTTAATGAACAATTTGATGCTTGGTAATGGGGAAATAATTTAGTAGAAGACAGTATTTTACCTATTACCCATAATAAACCTTCTATAATTATGTTAAACTTCCTATAATTTTTAACTGATAGAAATATTCCTTACGTTTACTTTAGCTTTCTTACATTATGTGAAATAGTCCAGTGGCTTTCAGGCCTTTTTTGACTACACCTCACGTAAGAAATATGAATGAAAACAAAAGTTTTCACAAAGAGTACTTATTCATTGTATGTAGTACTCTTTGATTACTTTCTATTTTCCTTTTTATAAAAAATGTTTGAAAAACATTGAACCAGTACGGAATTTTTTTATTGAAACTTCATTTTCATTTAGACCCTAGACAATTTAAATTGTATTAGTACAATTTAAACAGACCAGTAATACCTATACAAGATGTCCATTAGACAAAGGATTAGCATTTTGGCATCAGTTATAGCTGAGCTATGGAGATAAAATCTACATTTAGGCAACAAATGGGATTCTGTCCTATTCTGCACTTGGAGAATTTCCTTTTCTGATGCCATTCAGTGCATCAGGAAAAACATCAATTTTCTATGAAATTCATTAGTGAACCCACTTAAACGTCAACAAATGTTTATCTTCTAATATTGTTTCCAATTTGCATATTTATTATATATTTTTTTTAATTATTATTTTTGGTTTTAGTCAAAGCAGTCCTTAAGAAGAGGGAATATGGACCAAAGTACACTCAGAATAATTTCATCACTGGAGTCAGAGCAATAAATGAGTTCTGTCTGAAATCCAGGTATAGTAGGTTTTTCTTTTTCTTTTTTAATGTGATAGTTGTATCTAATCTAAATAGCCATTTATTTCTTAGAATATGTTACTGGCTACCATCCATGTGGAAATTTTCCCAAGACAGCTTCCTAAATTGAAGATCTATTTTGTTCAGTTAAAAAATGTTAAGATTGGTAGCTACTAAACTGAATTCTGCTTCAACATGAGCAACTCCAGTCTTTTGTGATATCTTAAAAAAGTTCAAAAAGGTAGGTTCTTGGGGTGTCTGGATGGCTCAGTTGGTGGGGTATCTGGCTCTTGATCTTGGCTCATGTTATGATCTCACAGTTCACGGGATTGAGCCCCATGTAGGGCTCCTGCACTGACAGCATGGAGCCTGCTTGGCATTCTCTCTCCCACTCGTACTTTCTCTCTCAAAATAAATAAACTTTAAAAAAAAAAAGTTTCTTCAAAACCTCTGTATCCCACAAGAACCTTAGGAGTTTTATTATTGTGTTAATATGTAGCTTATTATTAATAAGATATTTGTGTATTTGTTTAACTTTTTAAAGTTTTGGGTTTATTTGGCTACCAGAGTTGAGTAATTTAGTTACATTTATGTTCACACTCCAGCTATGGTTTCTGTTGAGCATAAATTATTTTTCTGCTATCTTTTTGTTACTAATTTTGTTGTAATCTTAGATATTTATTCAGATATTTGTCACAAATTTAGAAGCCCCCCCCCCCCCCCTTTTGTGTGTTTACCTAAGGAAGCCATATTACGTTGAAGATTTCTTGGCAATTTAGACATCAGATTTAGCCTTTTTTCCCCTCTCCCTCCTGGTCACATCCTCTGTATTACAGTATCAAGAAATAAGAATTCCTGTCATCAGTTTTGTAACTTACTTAACTATTAAAAACAACATTGTAACATTGTAAAAAACAGTTGTAACAGTGATGTAAAAGAATGTTCTGTTTCACACTGAGTACTTCATTTAGTTCTCACAAAAATTTTGTGAATTAAGTGGATTAGGTGTTGCCGTCTCCGCATTGTAGGCCAAGAAACATAGTAAAGAGGTCAGTGGCAACCTGGCTCACTTAGTCAGCATCAGGGAACTAGGATACATATCTTTAATAGGTAAACATTTTTTTACTAATATGTGATGGTTGGTTATGTTGACTTGTTTTATTTATGTATTTATTTATTTATTTTTAAAGATTTTATGTTAAATAATCTCCACACTCAAGTTGGGGCTCGAACCCACAACCCCAAGGTCAAGAGTCGCACACTCCACTGACTGAGCCAGCCAGGTGCCCGGGTTGTTGACTTATGTTAAACTCCAAAATAATTTCTTGGGATTTAATATATTCCATAGTAACCAGATTTTTACTTATAGGTCTTTCCATTGCTCTTGTAGAATTTCCTTAGAAAGACCAATAATCAAATTTAGAATGACTATTTAGCCGTGACTTAATGAATACATAAACCCTTCAGAATTTAAGAGAATGGAAAATAAATAGCACAGAATTGACATATACACTTTATGACTTGATACCTATAAATAGTGTTACCACTTAGTATCATCAATTAGTATTAATCTGGATATAAAAAGTATGACTATAAGTCTTAAATTTAAATTCTTAAATAGAGGATGATATCCTAATCCATGTTTTTTCTACTTTTCACTTTTTTCCTCATACATCAGACATTGCAGTGGAGTGTCCATAACAGATAAAAAACAAACACTGATGAATTAGTTGAATCTCTACATATTATGTCATGTTATCTATAGTGAGCATCAAGAATAATTTTTTTTTCACTGTCTCTAGAGCAATTTTTGTATGCAAAAATGCCTTCTCTAAACTGATCTTTATAAAGCCTTTAACTGATCTGTGTAGCCTTTAAAGATCAGGATCAAGATAGTGGCTTTTATCTGCCCCTAATAATCCTTCTGAGTACCTCAACTATATGAACCTTGTCTGAATAAATTCAGCATGTTTCTTTCTCCAGTGATCTGGAACAACTTCGAAAAATCAGACGACGAAGTCCTCATGAAGATACCGAGTCCTTTACCGTATACTTGAGATCGGATGTGGAGGCAAAGTAAGAGTATAGTTCTTTTAGAATAAATGTACAAGCCAAATTTGGGATTAATAAAAACCCATCTTATATAGACCCAGAAGTTTTTAAAGGATATATTTAAAAAGCAGAGTATTTTCATATTTGCAAACTTGTCTATCTGTGACTAGTCAACTAAAAGTATATCAAAATTTATAAGAAAATTTGCTGTTGAAGTTACTGTTACTGTTTAGATTTAATTTAGAAAAGCTTCTTCAGTGTTTTGTATTTTTTCTAAAGGACCTTATGCTTTGTTGTAAGATTCTCATATAGTTATAATTCGTCTAGATTTAAATATGATTACAATAAAGTCATTAAAAGTGTTCATTGTCAATGGCCCATGTGTGTATGTGCAGATCTTTGGAAGTTTGGGGAAGCCCTGAAGCTCTTGCCAGAGAGAAAAAACTGCGTAAGGAAGCAGAAATAGAATACAGAGAGAGTAAGTATATTCAATTTAAAGTGGAGTTAATTAAAACATAACGTGTAGGTGAAACTGGGGCCTTTAATGAATAACTGTACTTCCTAGCGGTTGCAGGTCTCTTGACTTTGGCTCTGTTGGTTCTAGCAAATACCAGTTTCCACTTTATAAGACAGTACCTTTTTTTTTTTTCTCCTGTATGGCTCTTTAAAGATGATGAGAGGTAACAAAGCTACATGGTTGTTTCTATATGTCAATATTATAATTTATAGTCTGATTTGAAGATTATATTTGTGTATGTATATATCTCTTTCTATATATAGGTGTGTGTGTATATATATATATATATATATATATAAAACCTCCTATATATATATTTATATATATATATAATTTTTTTTTCAACGTTTTATTTATTTTTGGGACAGAGAGAGACAGAGCATGAACGGGGGAGGGGCAGAGAGAGAGGGAGACACAGAATCGGAAACAGGCTCCAGGCTCTGAGCCATCAGCCCAGAGCCTGACGCGGGGCTCGAACTCACGGACCGCGAGATCGTGACCTGGCTGAAGTCGGACGCTTAACCGACTGCGGCACCCAGGCGCCCCTATTTATATATATATAAAGAATAAAAAGCCTCCTTTCATTTTCTACAGTAACTACAGTTACTGTCTCATTTTCCTGACTATAGATAACTGTTGTTGGCAATTTGGTGTATCTATCCAGAATATTTCTGATGAATTTTCAAATTTCTGTACACATTTTTTCACTTAAACATAATTGGGTGACACTCTGCATATTGTTTGGTGTCTTGTCCTTTATGTTTACCAGTGTGACTGTAAGCATCTTTCCATGTCTTTCTATAGAGCTCTACCTCACTCCCATTCTTTTTTAACAGCTACAGAGTCTTCCGCTATATGGACATAACAAGCTTTATGTTCTCCAATTTTTTACCATTACAAAGAACCATTAGTGAATGTCATATTTTAAAATATGTAATATATACTGTTATTAAAAATACATGGTATAAAATGTTAGTAGAATTTTAGGGTTGAAGGACATGGGCATTTTAAGATTTGATAGAATGATTAGTTCTGAATAATTATTCTCCAAAGGCATATTGTGTCAATTTATACTTACAGTGTATGAGGGTGACTATTTCCTCATATCCTTGACAGTGCTGGATGTTACCATTGTTTTAACTTTCTTATGTATTTGATGGACAACAGATGGTACCTTTAATTTTGAGTTTTTCTGATTACCACTGAGGTTGGTTATCTTTTAATATATTTGTTTTTCTTAGTTTTCTGTGATAATTTTTATATCCTTTACTCTTCTAGATTGTGTATCTTTTAAAATAGATTTTCATGGGGCGCCTGGGTGGCGCAGTCGGTTAAGCGTCCGACTTCAGCCAGGTCACGATCTCGCGGTCCGTGAGTTCGAGCCCCGCGTCAGGCTCTGGGCTGATGGCTCAGAGCCTGGAGCCTGTTTCCGATTCTGTGTCTCCCTCTCTCTCTGCCCCTCCCCCGTTCATGCTCTGTCTCTCTCTGTCGCAAAAATAAATAAATGTTGAAAAAAAAATTTTTTTTAAATAAAAAATAAAAAAAAATAAAATAAAATAGATTTTCATGAGTTTTTGGTGTATTTTTAACCCTTAATTTTGTATGTTCTGAATATTTTCTTTTGCTCCTTCTTCATATTTTGTTTTATCCACCCCCCAGTTAGTGGGAGATTTCAGACATAGGAGTACAGAGGAAAGTGTAACAACTCCTCGAGAATCCCATCACTCAGCTTTACAGTTATCAACATGTGGCCAACCTTGTTTTATCTGTATTTCCTTTACTAACCCTCACTCTACTGAGGGTTAGTAATTCACTCTGCTGAATTATTTTGAAACCAGTCCCAGCTATTATATTATTCCATCTATAAATATTTCAGTATATGTCTCTAAAAAACAGGTATTTGTTTTAGTTAGTTCATATGATGGTGATGGTTAAACTGCTTTAGAAAAGCTCACTAACCACTGCCCTCAATAATCTGTCAGTAGGTCTTAATATCCTCTCAGTTGCCCTTTAGTTGAAGATCTAGGATGTTTTTGTATAGTTTTAATTTTGGCAAAGAAAATGAGTGACCTTCTGCTGATTATTTCTTTTCTTGACAAAGTTGAAAAAACATTTTGTCTCTTTCCAGCTAATCTAGTCAGGAGGAATAAGGGCTATATTTGAGGTTCTTATAGGCCTGGAATATATGATATTCAGATATCTGTATGTTGAGCAAGTGTAGATTGTTTTGCACAATCCAAGTCCTTTAAATCATAGTTCAGCATTTTGAAAAGTAATAAGGAGAATCCGTGAATCCTGGGATCTGTGCAGTTTTTGCCTCTTAGAAGAAGCAAACATTGGTTGACTGTGTATTCACAGATATGCTAAAGAGAGCTGCACCTAAATCCACAGGGGTGAAATATTTCAGTAAAACAAATATATACTGGGATCAGGGAACCTCAGAATTTTGGTATCACTATTCAAAGACTTCCATTGGGTATCTTTTCAGTAATAGAGATGCTAATACTGGATATGATCGAATGTTGTTCCAGTAGGGCAGATTGCATTGGGGAATTAGATGCTGGCACTGCAGTTACAGATCTGTTCTGTTACTTTGGGGAACTGATAGAATGTGGCAGGATTAAAATATAGATAGAGATGCTAGTATCTGAGAAAAATATACACTTACTTTTCTTTGACAGGCTTTATTTAGGAGAATCTGAATTCTTCAACTGTATTTCTAAATTCTGTACAGGACCAAAGCTTAAAGGTGACAATATTACCTTACCCTGATGAGTTGGTGAAATTTCTAAATGGAAATACGGTCAGTAATATAGATAGAAAAGGGATAGAGAGAGCTTCTTGAGAGTATGGGAGTTCAGTATAAAGAGGGGGAGCGGTGAGATAGAAGGAGATCAAGGAGAAGTGAAACCAGCTGAAGGAAGATATGCAAGGAAGGAAAAACCAAGTAGGGCAAAGTAGTGGTGCTCAAATTGTCCCATTTTTGGCCAGTGGAAGCACCTCAAGTTGGTTCCAAAGTCCTTTTGTCATAACCCTAGTGTTGTAGCCTCCTTGCTTTTAGGTACAGTAAGATGTTTCAGGTTTATCTTCTATATTTCCTGCCCCAGACTGGGCATTACGCATCTCTGGAAGGAACTACATTTCTTTCTAGTAGGAAATAAAATTGAGAGAGTCTCCTTTGGGCATCAGGGATATTCATTTGTAGTAGGTTGTCATATGTTTAAGGTCTTTCCATGGACAGGTAGGAAATGCTTTTTTTTTTTCCTTAAGAGAGAAGATATATAGGCTGTTTTGAAAAACTGAATGTTTATTTTTCTTTGTTGTGTTTTGTATCTCTTTTCTTACACTGAAAATTTTATTTTTTAGTCCATTGATATAATTTATTACATTTTTTGTTTACACATATAGAAAGAATATAGTGTAGTTTCTAATAATAATACCAATATTATTGCCATCAGGATGATTTAAGATTTACTTTTTTTTTTTTTTTTTTTGGTCTTTAGTATATATCCCACTAGGGATATATAGTTATATTTCTGTGTTTTAAATTCACTTGTAATTTCTGTCTGTGTGGATAAACCACAAAGTAGATGTAAAATTTGGTTCATTTGTTTCATTTTGCTTATGATTTTTATTCTTTTTTATTTTTTTAATTTTTTTTTAACGTTTATTTTTGAGACAGAGAGAGACAGAGCATGAACGGGGGAGGGTCAGAGAGAGAGAGAGACACAGAATCTGAAACAGGCTCCAGGCTCTGGTCAGCACAGAGCCCAACGTGGGGCTCGAACTCACAGACTGCGAGATCATGACCTGAGCCAAAGTCGGCCGCTTAACCGACTGAGCCACCCAGGCGCCCCTGCTTATGATTTTTAGAAATAATTTTGATTTATTTTTATTTTATAATTTTGTAAAACATTTACATGATTATCTAGAATCACATCTACCAGATAAAAATACTTCAGAGAAATTTAGCTTCCACTACTATCCTCTCCACCCTATTCTCCCTCTTGTATCAGTAACCATTTAGAAAATTAGTTTTGAGGTTATTTATTCCATTAAAAAATATATTATGAAATAGCATATAGGGGCACCTGAGTGCCTCAGTCAGTTAAGTGTCCAACTCTTTTTTTAAATTTTTTTTTAATCTGTATTTATTTTTGAAAGAGAGACAGAGTGTGAGCAGGGGAGGGGCAGAAAGAGAGGGAGACACAGAATCTGAAGCAGGCTCCAGGCCCTGAGCTGTCAGCACAGAGCCCACACAGGGCTCGAACTCACGAACTATGAGATTGTGACCTGAGCTGAAGTCAGATGCTCAACCAACTGAGCCATCCAGGCACCCCAAGTTTCCAACTCTTGATTTTGGTTCAGGCCATGCGTGATCTCATGGTTTATGAGATTGAGCCCCGTGGAGCCTGCTTGGAATTCTCATTCTCTCTCTCTCTCTCTCTCTCTGTGCCCCTCATATACACTCTCTCCCTCAAAATAAATAGATGAACTTAAATAAAAAAAAGTTCCAAAACACAAATAGTACAATACTATTAAAAGAGAAATAGAAATTAGCATATACACTGGTATTACCCCCTCAGACCCCTTTTGCTAAATAAGGTATACTTTCTGTTCTTGGCTTTTTTGTTTGACACTATGTCCTAAGGACCATTCTATAGTAGTAAATAGAGACATTTTTTTCATTCCTTTTATAATACTCCCATTTTGGGGGGTATACCATAGTTTATTCAGTTATTTCCCCATAGGTCATTTCTAGTCTTTTGCTATTAAAATAATGATACCACAAGTAGCTTGTACATACATTAAAGGAAATATATAAAGTTCACAATTTTTAAAAAAAAAATTTTTTTTTCAACGTTTATTTATTTTTGGGACAGAGAGAGACAGAGCATGAACGGGGGAGGGGCAGAGAGAGAGGGAGACACAGAATCGGAAACAGGCTCCAGGCTCTGAGCCATCAGCCCAGAGCCCGACGCGGGGCTCAAACTCACGGACCGCGAGATCGTGACCTGGCTGAAGTCGGACGCTTAACCAACTGCACCACCCAGGTGCCCCTAAAGTTCACAATTTGAGAAAAGATAGTAATAGAAGTTTGTTCTTATTGTATTTTTAAACGTTGGGCTAAGAAATGAGGAATTGGTTCTTCTATCAAGCTTAAGTAACTCATATTTTTAGGTAATATTGAGAACAGAATCTTAATATCAAAGTGCCTTTTTCTCATTGTAAAGCCAGTTTTCTTCCCACAAAAAACACAACAAAATTTATCATTTTAACAGAGTGTTAACTATCTTTGCATTGTTCTGAAACAAATCTCTAGAAATTATTTCCCGAACTTTTTCATCATGTAAAACTGGAACTATACCTGTTAAGCAATGGCCCTTTCTTCGTACCTGTAGCCCTTGGTAACCACTATTCTACTTTGTGGTTCTATGAATTTGACTACTGTAGATATCTCAGGTAAATAGAATCATACAATATTTGTATTTTTGATGGAGTTATTTCACTTAGCATACTGTCCTCAGTGTCCGTCCATGTGACAGGATGTCCTTCCTTTTTAAGTGTGAATAATATTTCATTGTATGTATATGCCACCTTTTGTTTATCCATTCATCTGTCCATTGACATTTTGGTTGCTTTCACTTCTTGGCTATTCTGAATAGTGATGCTCTGAATATGGGTATGTAAATATCTCTTTGAGACCTGCTTTTTTATTTATTTTTTGGGTGTATACCCAGAAGTGGGATTGCTAGATCATATGGTAGTTTTTAATATTTTTGAGGAACCCTCCATATTGTTTTCCATGGTGGTTCCACCATATTACAGTCCCACCAGCATGCACAAGGTTTTCAGTTTCTCCATATCCTCGCCAACACTTGTTTTCTGGGCTTTGTTTCATTTTGCTTTTGGATAATGGCCATTCTGATGGCTGTGAGGTGATACCACATTGTGGTCTTAATTTGCATTTTTCTGATAATTAGTGTGATATGTTGGCCATTTAATGTGCTTGTTGGCCATTTGTATATCTTTGGAGAAAGAAGAGTCCTCTGCCCATTTTGTATTTGGCCGCTAGCCTGTGGAATATATTTAACATAGTCTTTTTTTTTTTTTTTCAACGTTTATTTATTTTTGGGACAGAGAGAGACAGAGCATGAATGGGGGAGGGGCAGAGAGAGAGGGAGGCACAGAATCGGAAACAGGCTCCAGGCTCTGAGCTATCAGCCCAGAGCCCGACGCGGGGCTCGAACTCACGGACCGTGAGATCGTGACCTGGCTGAAGTCGGACGCTTAACCGACTGCGCCACCCAGGCGCCCCTTAACATAGTCTTAAAGAGAATAATTGTGTTAACCTAAAATATGACTGATAAGAATATGTATGAGCTAAATGTATTTTGTGATTCTTTTCTTTTAAAGGGCTATTTAGAAACCAAAAAATATTAAGAGAATATAGAGACTTCCTGGGAAACACTAAGGTAAGGTTATCTTTCTGCTATTATGTGTATATATTTTGCACGGTGAAGTGTTAGTGTCAGTCTTTTGTGAAAATCTAGCATATCTGATCATAATTCAAGATTTTCCTGAGCACATCGTAACTTACTGAAATAGTCTGTTTGCTTCTGTGTGGTTTTCTTAAAATTAAAAAAACTGGGAGGGGGGCACCTAGGTGGCTCAGTCAGTTAAGTGTCTGACATTGGCTCCAGTCATTATCTCGGGTTTATGAGTTCAAGTCCTGCTGCGGGTTCTGTGCTGACAGCTCAAAGCCTGGAGCCTGCCTCAGATTCTGTGTCTCCCTCTGTCTCTCTGCCCCTCCCCCTCTCTCACGTGCTCTCTATCAAAAATAAACATTAAAAAAAATTAAAAAACTTGGGACATATGTTCTTTTTGAATTCATAATAGTGTTATAAACAAGTGTATAGATCGTAGGTGACAGAGAAGACTGTTTTCTTAGGTTTTTAGCAAAGTTTAAACTCTCACGTACACCTTTAATTTTCTTTATCCTCTCTCCTACTCCTAACCCTGATTAAATATTCAATCTGCCACTTCTCTGCTTGTACCCAAAATGTTCAGCCCTTGGAGGAGAACATTTCATAGCCACTGATTGTTCTTTGTTATTATATGTAAATATAAAATCAGTGGGGGTGCCTGGGTGGCTCAGTCAGTTAAGCGTCCGACTTCGGCTCAGGTCATGATCTTGCGGTCCATGGGTTCGAGCCCCCTGTCAGGCTCTGTGCTGACAGCTCAGAGCCTGGAGCCTGTTTCAGATTCTGTGTCTCCCTCTTTCTCTGACCCTCCCCTGTTCATGCTCTCTCTCTGTCTCAAAAATAAATGGTAAAAAATTTTTTTTAATTAATGAAAGTAAAATCAGTGGATACAATGTTGACAGTCTTACTAAACTTGCAGAGGACATTCATTCTCTTTACTCTGTGAGATAGCTATTCCATACTTTTCCTCTCTTCCCACACTTCCTATAGCCTTACTCTTCAGCTGATGACCTTGCTTCATATTTCACTGAAAAAAATAGATGTGGGGCGCCTGGATGGCTCAGTCGGTTGAGCGTCCGACTTCAGCTCAGGTCATGATCTCACGGTCTGTGAGTTTGAGCCCCGCGTCGGGCTCTGTGCTGACAGCTCAGAGCCTGGAGCCTGCTTCCGATTCTGTGTCTTCCTCTCTCTCTGCCCCTCCCCCGTTCATGCTCTGTCTCTCTCTGTCTCAAAAATAAATAAAAACATTTTAAAAAATTAAAAAAAAAATAGATGTAATCGGATAAAAGTACTTCACTTTCCATCACCAGATTTACTGACTTACCTACTTGTGTGCCAGAATACTTCCTACTAGAAGGATTACTATTGGGACCAGTATGGAAAGTTTACCTTTATTATCCTACCTCTTACTCTCTTCTGAATTCTCTTTATTTGGGCTTTGATTCCCACCACTCCACTGAAATGGCTCTTAGCAGAGTACCCACAACCTCCGAAATACCAGGTAGTCATGTCCAGAGTCAGCTTTGCATTTAAACCTAAATGGGAGGTATCTCCCGTGAAGAAGTCAGCGTCCTATCTGGAGAAAAGACCCGCCATGTAAATCGTCTCCTTTCTTCTGAGTTACATTTGAGACATTGCTCCCTTTTGGCAGAATTTAAGTTGGCAGTGATGAGGACTCTAGTCATATTTTACTTGATATTCTTTTCTTTTCCATTCATTATATTCAAAACTCTTTAATTTCCATTTCCCCTTTGAGTTTTTTGCTTCTGGCATCCCAGTGATAGATAGAGTCTTTGTATGCCTTATGAGCCAGCCTTTTCACTTCCGTGCTGTGGTAGCTGCTGCCACTGCCCATTCCTGTGAGGCTGGTGAGACCTGCTCCCTGGGAAGGTCTGTTCCTACTGTTGTATCTGTTTCACATGGAGAGTCATTGTCACCAGATTTTTGAATAGTAGCTATTGACTTCTGAAATCTGTGTCACTAGAGGCCTTTGAGGATTAATAGTCGTCAACCCTGAAATATTCCAGGATTTGAATAGAATATCTTTCTGTTACGCCCTTTTTTGTAGTAATAGGATAACACCTTAGTATTTAATTTCCCTTTACTGTTCCATATTCCTGTAAGGAACATTCACTCTCCTACTGAAGATGGCTGCTTTCCTTCTCCGAAATATATGGGGCTAGTCCTATTTGCTGGAATTAAATACCTTCTTTACTTTTACTTGTTGTTGTTTTTTTTTTTCTCCCCAGATCGAGACACTTGTTTTTCTATGGTATTTTTCTTTGTCTTAGGAAATTCCAGTAGCGGTTGATATATATGAACTTACCATCTTCTGAGTCTGCCAAAAGCATTCTCTCCTCAGAACACTATCTAACTATCTGATATCTAATTTGTCATTATCCCTTTATTTTTTTTTAAAGTTTTTATCTATCTATCTATCTATCTATCTATCTATCTATCTATCTATCTATCTAAAAGTCTTATTTAGGGACGCCTTGGTAGCTCAGTTGGTTAAGGTCATGATCGCAAGGCTCGTGAGTTTGAGTCCCGTATTGGGCTCTGTGCTGACTGCTCAGAGCCTGGAGCCTGCATCAGATTCTGTGTCTATGTCTGTCTCTGCCCCTCGCCTGCTCGTGCTCTGTCTCTGTCTCTCTCAAAAATAAACATTAAAAAAAAAGTTTTATTTATTTCGAGAGAGAGAGAGAGCACAAGCTGGGGAGAGGTGGAGAGAAGGGAAAGAGAGAATCCCTGGTGGGTTCTGTGCTGTCAGCATGGAGCTCGACGTAGGGCTTGAACTCACAAATCTGTGAGATGATGACTGAGCCAAAACCAAGAGTCAGACGCTTAACCATCTGAGCTACCCAGGTTGCCCCTCTCATTGTTCCTTTAATATGTTTCTACTTTCTTGTGCCTTTCTTGTGCCTTTCCTTAGAATTCTAATTCTGTGAATTTCTTCTTAGAGTCCTTTAGAGCATCACAAGTACCTTTATCTCCTCTTGCAGTTATAACCCTGAAATACATCAGTAGTGCTTTGAGTATTTTTTGCTGATTTTGTTGATAGTCTTTTTTTGAAATATTGCCAAATTTTGGTTCTGTTCCAATATTTAAAAAAAATTGTTTGTAATGAAAACTTTCAAATATATGCAAAAGTAGAAAAAAATAGATATTTGATGTACCCATCTTCCAGTTTCAGTAGTTCCCAGCATGGTGGCCATTCTGATTTCTAGAGATGGTTCTCCCATTGCTTTCATTATGGAATTTATTGGTAACTTTAACAGGATACTTCCCAAGTGGCTTGTGAATCTTGGCTCCTTGTGGATCTCTTGCTTTTCCTTGGACTTCGTCACTATTTCTGATCTAGTGACAACTAACACATAATCATCTTTTCTACAGTCTTTTTTATCAGAACAGTTTGAGCTCAGTGAATCTGTTGTTCTTTAATATTCTGTTCTGATTTTAAAGATATCATTTTCTTTCTTTAATCTTATTTATCCCCAAAGTCCTTAAACCTTTCTTCTAAAGAAATATTTCTCATCTTCCACCATCTTAAGCAGCATCTTTGCATTTATTTCTATACAGTTTTACTATTCCTAAAATAATTTCGTGAAGGTTTTTTTTTTTTCTCTCTCTCTTCAGCCAAAAGATGCGTGCGGCACATTCTCATTGTAATAAGACAGACATACTGTGGTTTCTATTTATCAGTAAGTGATAGAACTCGGAAATCTAGAGCCATGGTCAGAATTTATAGTTTGCATATCTAAGTTCAAGTTGAAGTCATGTGAATAAAGTTTCTCCCTGCCTACTTCCTTATCTTAGTCCTGCAGGCAGTTCAAAACAAAATTTGGGGCATCTAATTGCACATTGTCAAGACCTGACCCTAACACTTTAAATCCAGAAGCTCCCTCTTGTGTTCTGTGGTCCATAGGAAACTTAGGAGGTGCTGTGTAAAATCCTGGTCTGCAGACCTGACTGCAAAACACTGTAAGAGTATGAACAAATTAAAAAAGACATTTTTCTCCCCTCATGCCTGACATGGCAATACCAAGCCAAGGTGCCTCTATAGAATTCACATTTAAGCTGCAGCACCCTGTCTTACAGGACCTGCACCTTCAGTGAGGACTGTTTCTACTTATTCAAAACCAGCACATTCAGTGAGGGCTGTTTCTAATTGCAAAACCATTGTAGTCCGCTGCTAGGGGACAAAACTTCCATAAGCTGTGGTGACTTACCAAGAACTGACTCTCACGTGGCCTGATCCCAGTAACAACCTAAAATTTTACTCATTTGTTTTCCTCAGCTATTTCTCAGAGTTCTGAGCCAGCGTATGAGATCTTAGAGACTCTTCTTATTTAGACTTACCCAGTAAATTGTAGACAGTTCTACCCATCTTGCCCAGATACGTAGCCATGAAAGAACAGAAGACAATGTGTACCACATCCCAAAATAAAGGAGGGAGTTAATAAGCATGCCCAGCATTCTCTCCCAAACTTACCTCACTAAACTTAGTCAACCTCCAGAGGGCCACTGAGGAGGGGGGACGGGCTGGCTAAATGCAAGAGGCCACAGTATCAGCGGGGGTGCGAGTATCTGTCCTCATGGAAATCAGAGGAAGAAGTATTCAAGTGCCTACCACCACCAGCAGTATTCTGTTTCCTTGGAACACCTTGTTTTCTAGGAGCCCAAGACAGCCTTTCACCTGGTTTTCCTTCTAATTTCATGAATACCTCCTCTTTATCTCTTCTGCAACAAAACTGCTTTTTTACTCAATCTCCAAATGTTAGACATTTATTATAGACCCTTTTATACTTAAATCCCATCAGTAGATCTGACTGGCATTTTCTTCAAAATAGATACCTAGTATAACTGCTTCTCCCCATGTCTCTTATTGAAACCTTAGTCTAAACTATCACTATCTTTTACCTGGAGTATCCTCCTAATTGTTCTCTCCACTATGCTTTTGTCTCCATAATTTAGTCTCTACATTATAAACTCTGTCTTTGTAAAACATAAATTAGACTATGTCAAGTATCTGTATAAAATCATACGGTGCCTTCTTTTTGCCATTAGAATAAAATTTATACTCCTTACCGTATTCTCCAAAATCCAATGGGATATGGCCCCTGCTTCCTTCTCTGTCCCCTACCATTTTCCTTGCTCTCTATGTTCTTAGCCACACCAACCTTATTTTGTGCTTCTCTTCCAGCCTTTAAATGTGCTGTATACTCTGTCTGAAACTGTTCTTCCAGATTTTTTCATGGTTGCTTCCTTATCATCCTTGAACCTCTTTCCTACTCTAGTTAAAACAAATCTTCCCACATATACCCTCCCCCTCCCATACGTGTTCCTCTCCATTCTGTTTTATCTTCCTTATTTTATTCATTATTTTCTGGTATATATTTGTTTATGGATTTATTCTCTATCTTTCTGGACTGGACTGGGAGATCAGTGAAAGCAGGGACTCTTGTTTTGTTTACTGTCAGATCCCAGAATTGTGCGAGGCATGTAGTAGTTGCACGATGAAAATTTCTTGAATAAATGCCATAAGGCGGAATATATGCAGTACTTTAATAGAAATTAAATTGAACTGAATTTTAATAATAAATGTGCAGCAGAATGAATATTTATTCTCTGTGACTGACCAAGGAAGGCTTTATGTAGAAAAGTGCCACCTGGCGTAACATGGAAGAGGATGAGTAAAACCTGGACAGATTGTGTTGGAAGATGATGATAACATTCCAGGGAGAGGAAAGAGCAGGAGAAAAAATGCAGAAAGTATACATTGAAGGAAGAGTAAAACTACATTTAACTCAAGAAAGATATTTTTCTTTACTTGGTTTATTTCTTTTGTTTTGGTGTGTTTAGGAATTAAACTTATTATCACTCGAGGTCTTTGGTGTTTAGAGAGCAGTAAGGAGTTAAATTAGAGAAGGAAACTTGGCTTTGGCTGTTCCTTGTTTAAAAGTTAAGGAGTTGTTCAAGAAATGGGAAAATTTTAGAGTGTATCAGTTGTAGTTCAGTACATTTTTATCACTTTATCCCTAGTTTCTGTGTAACCAACTCAGATCTTTTCTGGCGATAGGAAATTACTTACAAGGAAGCAAAATAAACATTTATTGTTTTGGAAAAAGACCATAGGCATTCTCAATTTCCATCTTCTCAGTTTTCGAAGAGGAAATTCTGGAGATAAATAAATAAGTAAATAAGTAAATCAATCAATCAATCAATCAATCAATCTAGTTGTTTAGAGGTTTTGAAAGAAGAGATGTTTTTCTGGTGTGTCAGAGTCACTTAAAAGCATTAAACTGCTTCCCTGGGAAATTTTAGAGATTTATTTGTTTGGTTCTTTTTTATAGCCACGGTCCAGAACGACATCAGTTTTTTTTAAAGGGCCAGGAAAAGTGGTGATGGTTGCCATTTGCATGTAAGTACTGAAAAATAAGCCATTTGAAATAGAAACACGTTATTTTTAATGTGTATATCCATGAATGTAAACATTTATTACTTAATATCTAGATAGTTAGAAGTTTATATCATTTTAATACTTTTGTTTTTTAAGTTTATTTATTTTGAGAGAGACAGAGAGAGAGCTGGAGAGGGGCCAAGAGAGAGGGAGACAGAATCCCAAGCAGGCTCCATGCTATCAGCTCAGAGCCCGATGTGGGGCTCGAATTCACAAACCGTGAGATCATGACCTGAGCCAAAACCAAGAGTCCGATGTTTAACCGACTGAGCCACCCAAGCATCCCAAAAGTTTATATTGTTCTAGAAGGAAGTCGAATAAGTCTTTGTTAATTATTGTCAGTAAAGTGATGAAGGAAGAGTCCACATAGATACCTGTGCTTGTACTGTGTCTATTTTTGGTGTCGTTAAGATCTAAGAACAGTTGCTCTCTGAAAATCCTCTTATTTTGGGGGCTCCTGGGTGGCTCAGTCGGTTAATCCTCCAGCTTTAGCTCAGGTCATGATCTCACAGTTTATGAGTTTGAGCTCTGCATCGGGCTGTCTAATGTCAGAGCAGAGCCCACTTCGGATCCTTTGTCTCCCTCTCTCTCTGCCCCTCTCCTGCTTCTGCATGTGTTTTCTCTGTCTCTCAAAAATAAATAAAAACATTGAAAATTCTCTTATTTTCATTGGGGTTGATAGAATTTTTTTTTTTTTTTTTTTATAAAGGTGAATTATGTGCACCTGGGGTGGCTCAGTTAGTTGAACATGGAACTTTTGATTTCAGCTCAGGTCATGATCTCAGGGTTGAGTCAGCTCTGTACTGAGCTTGGAGCCTGCTTGAGATTCTCTTTCTCCTGCCCCTCTCCCCTTCTCGTGCTCGCTCGCTCACTCTCTGTGTCTCTGGAAGAAAAAATGGTGAATTTGCCAAGATCATTTTTTGAATAACTAAACCAGCATGGGTTGTAACTACAGAAGAGTATCTGCACTCCTGTTTTTTCACTTACCTCAGAAGAACATAATTGATATTTGTGCCTCTTCTTTTTCTTTCTGTCTAATTGATTCCTATTGTTATTTTTTTTCTTTTGCTGATTAATCTATCTTAGGATGTTTAAAAAGTTTAATTCCGTACTTCATTTGTTACTTTATTTCTAATAAAATAACATGTATATATACATATACATATACATATACATATATATATATATATATATATATATATGGCATCTCGGGAATTGTGGTAGGGTCTTGAAATTCAAGATACAATACATAATTCTCATCTTTAAGGATTGGAGAGGAGCTGGACTGGAGGAAGTCATTTACAATAATATAGAGAAGAGATGGTGATGCACTAAGTGCAGTAACATTAATTCTTTTCATTAGTAAAGCAGGGTTAGCAACGAAGTCTTTCTTCCTCGGAAGAATGTATGTAATGTATATAAACTGCTTAGCATAATACCTGGTACCTAATAGGTATTTAATAATTGTTGTTAATATATATTGGCCTGAAGGTCACAGAGGAGAGCTGGATTAGGGATTTAGAGAGTTATTAATATAGAAATAATAATTAATGCCATAAGAGTAGTTAAGATCACTTGGAGATATGGAAGAAAAGCCTCTTAGGAGGAAACCTTGAAGAATGCTAACATCTGTGAAATGGGTGGAGGAAAAGAGCCTGCAGAGGAGACTGAGGAAGAGAAAGGAAAGCAAACCAGGAACTAGGAAGAAACCAGCATACCATGGAAACCAAGGGAAGACCGCATTTTAAGAAAATAGTGCCATACGCTTCTGTGAGATTAAGGAAAATACTAAAATGTTTTCAGGGATTTAATAATAAGAAACAGTTGTGGTGTTGATAATAATCTAATGAGGCGTCCGAGACATAAGCCATCTTTAAATGGCTTGAAGATTTAATACAAAGTATAGAAAACTGAGACAGCAATAGCACATATAACTCTTTTAAGAAATTATCTGAAGTGGAAGAGGGGAAAGGGTAGCTGGAAGGGGACCTATAGTTTGTCATTTATAGAATGAAGATGTTAATATTTATATAATAATAGCGTTATAATGAAACATAGTGACTAGTATAGTGCCCACGATAAGCCGTCCCAGTCATTATTGTTGGAATCTGACCAGCCAGCTTCCTCAGAGCTAACCAAGTTTATTTTTAGCATCTGTTATCTTCTGGTATGACCTTGAGACTGCTTGGTTTAGATTCATCTTCGTCTCTGGCATCTGCCTGCTTGATAAAACAGACTTTCATCAAAGTCTTGGTTTTGACACTGGTCTGCTAGACAATATCAAGTGCATATCCTCTTTAACCCGCCGAAGACACTTAATTTCCTTTGTAACTTTATTTTGTCAAAATATAAAACACTCTCATCCATTCTCAAAATACACTTAAGTAATTTGTTTTACACGTATCATGTTTCTTCATTTGAGTAATGATACCGTAACCTGTGTTTTTCAAATTTGCACTCTTGTTACCTAAAATACAAGACGTTCTTTGAAGACTAGAGATTCTTTTTAATTTACTTTGAACAGAATCTAGTATAGAGGTATTTATAGTCAATTATATAAGTTTTGGGTGGAAATTTGTATCAAAACCTATGCTAAATTGTTTTGTCTTTCTCTTCTAGCAATGGATTAAATTGCTTCTTTAAATTTCTTGCCTGGATTTATACGGGTTCTGCAAGTATGTTCTCTGAAGCTATACATTCTTTATCTGATACTTGTAATCAGGTGAGGGGTAAAAGCTTTTTCCTTACTAGTTTTAAAGTAATTTTTAAGCCTTTTGCCTAAAAGCTGACTTATTTAAAAATAGAATGATTCCTATAGTTGGCATGAGGAATAAAATGAAAATTTTTTTACTTTTGAACGATGAAATACATAGAAAAATGGTCACAGTATTTTAAAGCAGGTTGTTCTGCTTTAAGAACTTACAACAATGGAGTATGACGTATAAGATTATCGGTCACTAAGTGTTTGAGCAGAGGCTTTTGTACAAGAGCTTCTTACCATTAGGTAGAAATTTGGTCTCTGAATATGAGTTCTTATGACTAGAAGAGCCAATTTAAGTTTTTTGAATAAAGATATAAAAGATTCACATGTGATTGATGAATTAAAACCATTTTACATTAGACTGGTATTTTAAATTCCTTTCTTTGACTTTGTAAATGAAGAAAGATTTTTATAAAATTAGAATACCTTTTTAAATCCCCTTCGACTTGCAGGATTTTGACTACTACAAACCTAAGTCTTTTTTAAGAACATCGTAAACATTTCTACTTATGTTGGTTTTCACATTTTAAAGAATGTGGTGTATTAAGAGAATACCTTGTTAGCATTTATTTGTTTATACTCCTGTTTTGTAGGAACAGATTTGGGAGAATTTATGGTAAGAGACACAGGTATAATAACAATATTTTAGACAAAGTTAAAAGTAATAATAAAATGGTAGAGAGCAGGGAGAGCGATCTGAGTTAAAAATTGAACCTGAGAACTCATCACTGTCAAATGAATTAACACCCTTTGTAAAAGCAAGGAAAGAAGACATTTACTATTAGTACTAGCAATCTTTCCCTTGAATTAAATTTTAGACTCATGAGACACTTAATAGCTACTATCTTTAAAATATTTTTCCACTCAGTTGTGGTATGGAGTTGGGGGAGAGAATGGGGAGAGATACATAACACAGGATCTAATGTTGAACACCTATCTGAACATAAAAATACTGAAATATAAAAATATTGGCACATAGGGCAAGAGGGTATGTACAGAGTATTAGTTTCAGTATTAGTTGTTATTTAAAAAATTGAAGATCATTTTTTTATCTAGGATTCAAAAAATATATTTTTTTATTTTTAAATTTTTATTTATTTTTTTGAGAGAGAGAGTGCAAGCAGAGGAGGGGCAGAGAGAGAGGGAGACACAATCTGAAGCAGGCTCCAGGCTCCAAGCTGTCAGCACAGAGCCTGACACGGGGCTCAAACCCATGAACTGTGTGAGATGATGACCTGAGCCAAACTCGGGTGCTTAACCAGCTGAGCCACCCGGCCACCCCTGAAGTGTCCCTAGTCTGCAGTATATTCAGGGGTTTAAAAGACTGGTAGATTATCTGTGGACAGACCTGGAATAATAGCTAGTATAATTTGAGTAAAAAATTCCAGTTGTAAAACATTTCATAAGGAACTTCAGCTTCCAGTCATGAGGGACTAATGGGGACTGGACTTAGTCTTTTGCTGTAAACAACTAAAACTCTGGACCAAATTTATGAAACAGTGTTTTCAAACTTTGGACAAAGGACTGCAATAGGATGATCCCTGAGAGAAGGGAAGCAAATGAGTTGAGCTGTATGATCTCTCTCATTTTTTTTGCTTGAAGACACATTTGGAATAGTGGGAGGAAGGTGGGAGAGAATAGTCTCATTGGGTTGAGAAGGCAGAAACTAGAGTTCACTGAGGCCGAGGTAGCTAGAAATTACAAGGCAGAGTTCCACAGAGGAGGGAACTGTGCAGATGAAAAGTAGCAGATGTCTACATACAGGCTCGTCCGTCCTTCCTTCCTTCCTTCCTTCCTTCCTTCCTTCCTTCTTTCTTTCTTTCTTTCTTTCTTTCTTTCTTCTTGAGTTGTGTCTTTGCTGAATATTAAGCAAAGGGTGTAGGGTAAATCTTTACATGAGTCTGGGCAAAGAAACACCAGGGAACTTTAGGCTAATTCCTAGAGTAGAGCTTACACAGCGATCAGATACATTCAAGTTCTGACCATCTGAGATACAGTCCTCATTGATTACCCAGGCAAATAGAAGGGTCATATCATACTAGTAAGGCTAAATGATCTTTGGTATAAAAGCTATTTTAGAACTTCCCTAAAAAAGTTCTGAAGGCTCAAGCTGATTTGCAGGTAACTTAATGACATGCTACAACAAAGCCCCACACTCTGTAAGAAGACAACAAAATCCAGACA
Source organism: Herpailurus yagouaroundi (assembly GCF_014898765.1). Lineage (NCBI taxonomy): Eukaryota > Metazoa > Chordata > Mammalia > Carnivora > Felidae > Herpailurus > Herpailurus yagouaroundi. Next base: position 133,277,229 of record NW_024412376.1, on the reverse strand, counting down.
CTTAATATAACATTCATCATGTTCCATCTAATAAAATTATCAGACAACCAAGAATCAGAAATTTGACTCAGACCCAGTCTAACTGCTGCAAACTGTGAAAGACAGCAAGAGAGGAGAGGACCAGAGAAAAATTATAGAAACAAGTACAAAACCAGTAACAAAATGACAAATAAATGTATATCTATCAATAATTACTTTGCATATAAATTGACTAAACACTCCAATCAAAAGACAGAGGGTGACAAGGGGATTAAAAATCAAGACCAGTCTATCTGCTGTCTACAAGAAAATCATTTCAGACTGAAAGACACTTGCAGATTGAAAGTGAGGGGGTGAAGAAAGATGTGTCATGCATATGAATGTCAAAAGAAATCCAGCATAGCAATACTTCTATTGGACAAAATAGACTTAAACAGTATAACAAGAAGAGCACCTAGATGGCTCAGTCGTTAAACATCCGATTTCAGCTCAGGACATGATCTCGCAGTTTGTAGGTTTGAGCCCCGCGTTGGGCTCTGTGCTGACAGCTCAGAGCCTGGAGCCTGCTTTGGATTCTTTCTCTCCCTCTCTCTGCCCTTCCCCTGCTAAGGTTCTCTCTCTCTCTCTCTCTCTCTCTCTCTCTCTCTCTCTCAAAAATAAATAAACATTAAAAAAAAAATTTTTTTAAGAGTGTATGTAACAAGAGACAAGGACACTGTGTAATAATAAAGGGGACAATCCAACAAGAAGATACAACAATTATAAATAGTTATGCATCCATATGAGAGGACTCAAACACCTAACAGCCCACTCACATCAATGGACAGATCATCCAAACAGAAAATCAATAAGGAAATAATGGCTTTGAATGACACACTGGGCTGGGTGGATTTAACAGCTATATTCAGAACATTCCATCCTCAAACGGCAGAATACATATTCTTTTCATGTACACATGGAACATTCTCTAGAATAGATCACATATTAGGCCACAGGACAAGTTTCAACGAAGTCAGAAAGATGGAAGTCATATGCATCTTTTTTGACCACGATGCTATGAAATTAGAAATCAACCACAAGAAAAAATCTGAGAACACGTTCACTTATACATGGAGGTTAAATAACAGGCTACTAGACAATGAATGAGTCAACCAAGAAATCAAAGATGAAATTAAAAATTACATGGAAACAAATGAAAATGAAAACACAACAGGGGCGCCTGGGTGGCTCAGTCGGTTAAGTGTCCAACTTCAGCTCAGGTCATGATTTCGTAGTTCATGAGTTCAAGCCCCGTGTTGGGCTCTGTGCTGACAGCTCAGAGTCTGGAACCTGCTTCAGATTCTGTGTCTCCCCATCTCTCTGCCCCTCCCTACTTGTACTTGTCTGTCTCAAAAATAAACATTTTAAAAAAATAGAAAACAAAATCTTTGGGATGCTGCAAAAGCTGTTGTGAAAGGAAGTTTGTAGCAATATAAGCCTACCTTAAAAAGCAAGAAAAACCTCAGATGAACAGCCTAACTTAGAAGAGCTAGAAAAAAAACAAAACAAAACCCCAAATCAACAGAGAAGGAAGGAAGTATTAAAGATTAGAGTAGAAATAAATGATATAGAAACTGAAAAAAACAGATCAATGAAACCAGGATTTCATTACTTGAAAAAAATCAAAATTGATAAACCTCTAGTTTAGACTTATCAAGAAAAAAAGAGGACTCAAAATCACAAATGAGAGAGGATAAACAACACCACAGAAATACAAAAAATTGTAAGAATATTTTCAAAAACTATATGCCAACAAAATGGACAACCTAGAAGACATGGATAAATTAACCTACTAAAACAAGCAGGAATAAATAGAAAATTTGAACAGACTTATTCCTAGCAAGGAAATTGAGTCAGTAAAACAAAGAAACAAATTTCCAGCAAACAAAAGTGCAGGACCAGATGGCTTCACAGGTGAATTCTACCAAACATTTATTCTTCTTAAATATTTCTCCAAAAAATAGAAAAGGAGGGAAAAGTTCCAAATCCAATTGATGAGGCCAGCATTACCCTGATACCAAAACCAGGTAAGGACACCACCAAAAAAGAGAACTCTGGGCCAAATCTCTGATGAACATAGATGCAAAAATCGTCGACAGAATACTAGCATACTGAGTCCAACAATACATTAAAAAAATCATTCACCACAATTAAGTAGGGTTTATTCCTGGGTTGCCAGGGTGGTTCAATATTCCGAAATCAATCAATGTGGTCTATCAATAAGAGAAAGGATAAAAACATATGATCGTTTTAATAGATGCAGAAAAAGCATTTGACAAAGTACAACATCCATTCATAATAAAAATCCTCAACAAAGTAGGTTTAGAGGAAACGTACTTCAACATAATAAAGGTGTTATATGAAAAACCCACAGTGGACATCACACTCAATGGGGAAAAACTGAAAACTTTGACCCTAAGGTCAGGAACAAGATAAGCATGTCCACTCTTACTACTTTTATTCAACATAGTATTGGAAGTTGTATCCAGAGCAGTCAGACAACAATAAGGAAGAAGTAAAAGTTCTACTGTTTGCAGATGACATGATACTATAAAGAACCCTGAAGATTACACCAAAAAAACTACTAAAGCTGATAAGTGAATTCATTAAAGTCTCAGGACATAAAATCAGTGTACGGGAATCTGTTACATTGTTGTATACTAATAAGCAACAGAAAGAGAAATTAAGAAAACAATCCCATTAACAGTTGTGCTAAAAATAATAAAGTACCTAGGAATAAACAACCAAAGAAGTAAAAGACCTGTATTCTGAAAACTATAAAATGTTGATGAAGGAAATTGAAAATAGCACAGAGAAATCGAAAGACATTCCATGCTCATGGATTAGAAGAACAAATACTGTTAAAATGTCTGTATTACCCAAAGCAATCTACAGATTTAACACAATCTCTATCAAAGTACCAACAATATTTTTCACAGAATTAGAACAAACCTAAAATTTTTATGGACCCACAAAAGACCCCTGCAAAAATAGCCAAAGCAGTCTTGAAAAAGAAAAGCAAAGCTGGAAGTATCGCAATTCTGGACTTCAAGTTGTGTTACAAACCTGTAGTAATCAAAACAGTATGGAACTGGCAGAAAACTAGATGCATTGATCAATGGAATAGAATAGAAAACCTGGCAATAAACCCACAACTATATATAGTGAGTCAGTCTTTGACAAAGTAGGAAAGAATGTCCAAAGAGAAAAAGATAGTCTCTTCCCAATAAATGGTGCTGGGGAAAACTGGACAGCTACATGTAAAAGAATGAAACTGGAGTACTTTTTTACACTGCATGGAAAAATAAACTCAAAATGCATTAAAGACCTAAATGTGAGACCTGAAATCATAAAAATCAAGAAGAGAGTAGAGGCAATAATTTCTTTGACATCAACCTTACCAACATTTTTCTAGGTATGTCTCCTAAGGCAAGGGAAATAAAAGCAAAAATTAAGTACTGGGACTAATCAAAATAAATAGCTTCTGCACAGTGAAGGAAACAGTCAACAAAACTAAAAGGCAACCAGCTGAATGAGAGAAGATATTTGCAAATGACATATTTGATAAAGGATTAGTATCCAAAATATATAAAGAACTGATACAACTCAATATCTCTTTTGAAAGCTTTTTAGACATAATAATATTTTTAAAAATTCTAAGGAACTCCTACAACTCAATAGCAAAAAAAACCCTATCCAATCAAAAAATGGGGAAGAATCTGAATAGATATTTTTCCAAAGAAGACAAACAAATGGCCAACAAGCACATGAAAGGTACTCAAGTACTCAACGTTACTAATCAAGGAAATGCTGTCAACATCACAGTGAGCTATCACCTCACACTTCTGGAATTCTTACCTCAAGGAAACAAAACGCTATGGGAAAGATACCTGCACCCTCGTGTTCAGTGTAGCATTATTTACGATAACCAAGACATGGAAACAACCTGGGTCACACCGTTGCTAGATGAAAAGATAAAGAAAATGTGTGGGTGTGTGTGAATGTGTTGTGCATGCACCCACACATGCATGCACACAGATATTCATCCATTAAAAAAAAAAATCAAAATCCTGCCATTTGTGACAACATGGATGGACCTTGAGGTCATTATGCCAAGGGAAATAAAGTTGGAGGTAGATACTGTGTAATCTCACTTATACATGGAGTAAAACAAAAATATCCCAAACTCCTAGATACCAAAAAATTGGTGGTTGCCAAGATGGAGTAAGGGGAGTGGCGGGGGGGTGGGAGGGGGCGGCAGTGGGAAAAAATGGATGAAGGTGGTCAAAAGATAAAAATTCCAGTTATTGGGGCGCCTGGGTGGCGCAGTCGGTTAAGCGTCCGACTTCAGCCAGGTCAAGATCTCACGGTCTGTGAGTTCGAGCCCCGCGTCGGGCTCTGGGCTGATGGCTCAGAGCCTGGAGCCTGTTTCCGATTCTGTGTCTCCCTCTCTCTCTGCCCCTCCCCCGTTCATGCTCTGTCTCTCTCTGTCCCAAAAATAAATAAACGTTGAAAAAAAATTTTTTTTTAAAAATTCGTTATTAAAGAGTAAATTTTTATAGTATTTTTATAACTATAATATTTTTTTCTTTACCCCTTGAGAGACTAAAACACCTTAACTTTTAAATTAGATCTGTACCTCTGGTGGTATCTAGGTTTACAATTTCTCTGACAGTTCATTTTTTAAAACTTTTCTCCTAAATAATATATAATGCATCATTAATATTAATTGTATGAATTTATTGAGCACCTAGTTTACAATGTAGTGTTTAGAAGAAAACAGTCCTTGCTCTGTCTTTTGTAAGGAGGTCATACACTTCAAACAACTAGAAAGATATTCCAAGATGACATTTAAGCAGTTGAATGATAGTATGATACTGAAGGAAAACCAAAAAGGGAAGGATGATCATGGAAGGGGAAGCATTGCTTCTTAGCCACTAGCTGTTAATATTTCATTATGTTGCAAACCAAACAGATGTAGGTCATATTTACAAAACTGATATATTTGTGTATATTTATTTATATGTTATACACACATACAATTGTGCAGAAAAAGGTCTGAAAGGACACATATCAAACCTAACTCATGCTACCCTGCTTCTGGGAGTGGGGATGGACAGGATTAGGGATGGTCTATGATATCTTATTTTTGTAGAAAAAACTAATAAATAATGGTAAGTAATGATCTGTATTCAATTTATAAAAAACTTGATATTCCACATTTCATTGCATGGCCAACCTGAATAATAAGGATTTTAAAAATAATTGAATACCCAATGGCTGTTTTGTAAACATTATTAAACCACATTAAACCATGTGTGTGTATACACACACACACACACACACACAACATGAATTCATATTTTAATTTTAATGTATAAGTTTTAAAGAAGTATATGTTCTATCTTAATTTACTCTCATTTTCTTGGTTTGGTTCACTGAAGTCATCTTCTATGTGTTAGGTAGTTTTAACCCTCTTTTTCTTTGGAATCCAGTAGAAAAAAAATTGGTAATATTCTGTGTATTTAGGGTAGGAATTCTAGTATTAAAACTTAAAAGTTCAGTATATATTTGTTTTAGCCATTTTCAAGGTGGTGTAATCTCTATATATTTTACTAGAGAGAATGCTTCTATTAGGTATCTTGTAAGTGACAGTGAAACCTCATCCATGAAGAATTTGGCGATCTTGAAGCTTTATCTATCTGATATTGGATACTGTGCTGGAAAAAAAAAAGGAAGAACCCCAGATTAGGCAAATAATACCACATAGGGTATTCACTCAGAGGCTTTGTATTTTTATTAAGTAAATAATTTTAATGAGGTAATCTTTTTTAGATTTCTAAATTCACATCAAATTAGAATAGAAAGGACTTACTGAGGGCAAACATACTAATATCAGGAGTTTCCAGTGGATAATTCTTTTTAACAAAAGATGTAACAAAAAACCCAAATAAATAGAAATGAAAGCAAGAAAAGATAAGGTCAGGGGAGAAAGGAAGGAAAAGAGAAAGGTGATAACCAGGATTAAAGACATGTCATATTTTTGCTATATGTGTTTTACATTTTTGTTTTTTTAAAGACATTAAATCTTAGTTGTAACTAGTCCTCCATCTTTATTCCCTTCTTCCACACCCCAGAAATCACTGCTCTGTGTATATTGATACGTAACTCCTGGTACATGGTTTTGAAGTTTTAAAAGAAATGTATGTGTCAGTATGCAATGCGTACTGTTTAAAATGTTTACTATATTTGTACGGCTATACAAGTTACTTTTCCTGTGAAAAATCAGATGTTACAGACTACCCTAATGCTTCTTCTATCTCCGAGGTGTCAACAGTTAAATGTGTGTTCTTCTAGACCTTTTCCTGTGCTTTACATTATATATAGTCTAGAAAAATTACACAGGTTTTTTTTGTACTTAATACGCTATTCCTAAACTTGTTTTTTTTTTTTTTTTTCCACTTTAATGGTATGTCTAATGGTATGTCAGTACAGAAAGCTGTCTCTCCACTCCATTTTTTAAACTGTTGTAGAAGTAATTTACAGTTTGGCAATACCATCATTTATTTTGCCATTCCTTATTGATGGATTTTTAGGTTGGCTTTCACATTTTTCGTCCTTATAAGCAATGGTGTTTTGAACCCCACTGGGTTCATCTTTATTTCTGTAAGGTAAGTACTGGGAACCAGAATTGATAGGCTGTTGTGTATGTCCATGTTAAGTGTTTCTTTGCCATTGTCAGATTGCACACTCCAGATTGGTTTTTCCGCGCTATTCTCTCCATCTTGCTAACGATTATTTACCCTTTTTACTTCTCCGTAGGGTTTGCTAGCAGTGGGCATCAGTAAGTCTGTTCAAACACCAGATCCTACTCATCCGTAAGGACATTGTCTTTATTTTGGTTTTTTGGGGGGCAGCAAGTCATTGAAATAAAAGCAACTGAATGCATGACTCACTGCTGTGTCAAAATAAATTCAAGATCTAATTTGAAAATGAAGTTTAAATTACTTTTATGCTTTGTAACAGCATAGAGATCTTGTTCTCTTTGTATTTGATAATTAATAACAAAGCACATATTTTGATCTTAGAGTTCTATTTTATTTGGTTAAAGGAAACATTCCACATTTAGACTAATAGGCACTCAATCTAAAATTTTGGTGGTAATTTTTTTTAAGTTTATTTATTTTGAGAGAGGGAGCCACATGTATGTTCTTGGGTGTGAGGGGAGGGGTAGAAAGCCCAACATGGGACCCAGTCTCATGAACCGGGAGATCATGACCTGGGCTAAAATCAAGTCAGACACTTAACTGACTGAGCCACCCAGGAACCCTAATAACTTTTATTAAATCTCTATTTAATGTATTTTAATCCTTATATTTTGATTTTGAAATTGTATTTCTGCTAACATTTCAAAATTTATTTGTAAAATGAGTATTCTTTTTAGAATATATTATTTTGAGTCACATCAGTTATTTGATATTCTTTTTACTAACATAACTAACATAATACTTTGAATTCCACATGTATCATTTAACAAGCTTCAGTAATAGAATTTGATCTATCTTAAAGGCAAAAAAAAAAAAGCTATTTTATTTCTGTAAAGGAGTCTACATATATGCTTTATATAAGTGCCTTTTTTTACTCAAAAGCAAGATGCTACTGTTTTGTTATAAATAGTGACATATTTTGAATATCCTAAAACTGTCAATAAAGCTATTACAAAGAACAACTAGCTTTCTAATCTGCTAATTACACATTATTACAGTATTTTACTATGTCAAAAAATTATTTTCCTGACCAGTTTTATGTACCAAAAATTTTAAAACAGGATAAAATTTTAAAATTTTGGGTTGTGAAGATTTCTTCTTAAGGTATTTTTCAACAATCTACTACTGCCCAATAGAGTATTGAGTATTCTAAGTAGTAGAAATATTTTGTATCTGTCCGGTATGATAGTCCCTAGCTGTAGCTACATGTGGCTGTTGAGCATTTGAAATGTGGCGAGTGCAACTGAAGAACTACATTTAAATTTTTATTTAGTTTTAATTAATTTCAATTTAAATAGCTTTATGTGGCTGATGACTAATATTGGACAGTGCAGATGTACATAGTTAAAAATTTCAGTAAGAAACTACAAGATTTTTGAAAACACATAAAATGAAAATAATAGCATTTAATTTAGATCTTAATTAACTTAAATAAATATGTGTATCCCTAATTTGGGGGGTAAATTTCAGAGAAAGTAAATTTTTCTAAATCATGCTGGTAGAACATTGTCACATCTATAAACTGAGAATTCCCTATGGCAAGATTACGACATATTTGCAAAAATAATTAAAAAGCAATTTTAATTGAGACCTATTGTTTAAATTTGCATCTGCCAGAAGGGTGCCATAGAGTTTGACTTTGGAAGTAAATTTCCCAGGAAATATTTTTGTTAATGAGTGGTTCTTTACCTCATATGTTTTTGAACTTTTTAATACTCCGTATTTTATTAACACATACAGTAATACAAAATAATGCACATACAGACCAAATATTCTTAAAAAACAAATGAAAAAAAATTTTTAAACATCATGAACACACCCAGAAACTGAAGCTTGTAGTCCTGCTAATAGTAGTTAGTTGCTGTGTACTGAACTTCAGAACCAGCAACAAGTGTCCAGCATCAAATTATAGGTAGTATAAATCAGTGATTGGCTGTGCCAGAAGACCATAATATTTAGCTAGAGGCTGCATTACCAGGAAATTTAAATGTTACCCTTTTAATTAAATATCTGGATGCATTTTTAAATAGATTAGTTTAATCAGTATTTGGGATACATAATAGTAAAAGTGCCTCTACTTAATCAAAACAGACTATATGGAAAAGGGATTAGAAAATACCTGAATTTAACCATATTAACTCTGTTTTTATATTTTTTCAAAGATCTTCCAGTTTTTTTCATTTCATATATTGATTTTCTGACTTAAGTTTGGCACTTATATCTTACTTAAATATAAAGCCATGACATCTCGATATTGTGAGTTTTGGTTTTCTTTTTCACTGACTCATGAAACATGTTTTAAAACAATTTGTATTTCTTGTAAACCGTATTATCTTTTTTATTTTTCAGGTATGGATTTTCAAATATGCGCTATATTGCTTCACTCATTAGTGGGGTTGGTATTTTCATGATGGGTGCAGGATTATCTTGGTATCATGGAATCATGGGATTGCTTAATCCACAGCCAATGGAATCCCTTCTATGGGTAATCTTTTTTTTTTCCCCCTCAGTTTTCAAGTAATATGAAATAGCGATTAAGTACAGTAGAATGCTTTGTCACATTGATGCTAAAGAAATGGACTAACACATACCTTTTTGACTATAATACTTGGTTATGTATCTGTAGTTGTATTTTTTCGAACATGACTAGACATGACCTCTAAATCCATATGATTCAGTGATGTTGAACCAAGAGTATCTCTTTAGGTACAATCATTAAGCACTGACTCCTTGGTTAAAATCTTGGGCAGTTCCATTCATTTCTCCAGTTACTGTTAAAGAACAAGAACATCTCTATTCATTTTTAGTCCCAAGAATAATCTATCAGTAATTAAAATATACAGTCCCTCACAGTCGTAAGTTGGAATTTTATTTAAAGATCTTTTTTTTTTCACGCGTGTAGATAGGAAGCCTATACTGGGTTAATGGTAGGATGGGAGCATGGTCACCTTCTGTATAATCCTACTTAGGACTTCTACCCTTCTCTTCTACTCCCTAGATTGCTCTGGCAGTATCAAAGGCAGGGATAGGGGACAGAAAAGTAAGACTTTACTGACAGCAGCAGCATTTTGCACTGGTTTCCTCTGGTCTTTGTAGATTCTTAAAGCTGCCTTTTTCTCTCATGGAAACTTCTTGGAGATTACCCTACACGGCCACTCTGACTCTAGCTCTGTTGATAAACAGATTGGTCACGTGCCAGCCGCTGTCAGCTTCTGCATCTTGTGTAGTTCCAGATTGTTTCTGATGAGGTTGCCTTGCGTTTTCAAGAAGGCTTTTGGGGCAGCTGATCTCTTTTCTAAAGACTCCTACTTAGAATTCGTGTTTGGACTCTGTGTGTTAAAACAGACATCTTTAATACCCTCTCAGTGAGGGTGTATTTTTTTTCAAACATAATTATTTACTCTGTTGACACAATATCAGTTAGTAGACTTGCCAATAAATTTATTTTTATATGTGCATTAGACATAGTTCACTGTAAACTCTAAACAGTAAGGGTGCACGTCCAGCTTTCTGAGCAATCTTAACAGTTAACAGCTTTCTCCAAAGAAACCTTCACTTTTGCTCTTAACCTTAGCTTTTCTTTATGGGCTAGTGGGTGTGGAGCTAGGAGTTGCAGAACCGGCCTAGGGCATCCTCTGTCCTGGCCTGAAGAGACGGTACAGCACCTCATTTTGGAATGTGGGAGAACTTATAACCTAATTTGTTCTCAACTGCAGTGAGTTTCATTTAACATCTTATTACACCTATGTACCGACACAGTAACAAGCCTGTTAAACTAGGCTTTTCCTACCATTTTTATTGACTGATTTCTTACCATATAATTGAAATGAGCAGGTATATTTTCATATAATTGAAATGAGCAGGTATATTTTCTCCATTCTGAAAAGGTTTGGCCACTTTATAGATAACCTCGTTTGTCTGATTTGTACGGTATTACTTCATAGAGGCTAGGTGGTCAGTGAAAATTAGTTAAATTTTTGATTGTGTATAAGTTTTAAAGTTTCTAGAAGCTCTTCTTTCTGTCTTTTTGTAACTAAATGAGGTTCCTTCAGACTATGACTCTTGGTTAATATATAATGGTTAACATACCATAGACCGGTTTATGTTTATTAGATTTTGGAATCACTGGCTGATACATACTGTTTCCCTTTTTTGGGTGACAAGTGTATCTTAAATCCTTTCAGGAAAGAGATAGAAGGATTAAAAAAATTACTTAGACGTTTAGCTACTCTTTTAATTATGTTTTAGGTTGGCAGTAGGATTCAGTGGGAATAGCCTAGAATTAAAACTGGAAAACCCATATTTAAGTTTTTACCCTGGTATCATTTTTGTGTACTCAAGCAAATCACATAGCCTTGGGACATCTCAGTTTCCTTAGTAGAATTATGAGAGTGTTGGACTGGAATCAGAATTTTCCAAACTTGTGTTTCAGGGAAGCCTAGGGTTCCAAGAAGGAAATGTTGAAAATTCTACATGTGTTTGGTTTGGAGTACATTTAAAATTGTTTAAATTTGTGTTGCTAGGTTAACTGTTTCTATACACCTTGGATTAAAGTTTTTTGAAATCTTTCATTAATTCAAGGGTATCCTGGAACTGTGAGGTAGATGGTGTTACCCACCTCCCCCAAATTGATTACTGTTTATAACTGGCTATCTTTCTGAATCAGGATTGGTACTAGGCATCCAAACAAAATCCAGAAGTTACATGGGTATGGATGTGGATCTTAGTGTATCCTGATACCCACACCCCAGATTTCAAATGTTTGTGTTCATTTTCAACTTCAGAAAAATTTTCATACCAATTAAGTAATTTTTTCATATTTTATATCAAGAATTTAACTTAGGTCACGGTATCACATTCTACAGAGAAGATAAGTTTGTTTTTTTTTTTTAATTTTCTATTTTTGAACGTTTATTTATTTTTGGGACAGAGAGAGACAGAGCATGAACGGGGGAGGGGCAGAGAGAGAGGGAGACACAGAATCGGAAACAGGCTCCAGGCTCCGAGCCATCAGCCCAGAGCCTGACGCGGGGCTCGAACTCCCGGACCGCGAGATCGTGACCTGGCTGAAGTCGGACGCTTAACCGACTGCGCCACCCAGGCGCCCCAAGAGAAGATAAGTTTAAAAAATGAGATGGCCATCGGATTTTTAACTTTTTTTTCCGTTTATGAAGATACACCGTCTATCTCATTGTCCTCGTTTGAGCTGTTTCCCATCAAGATCCTGATCTGGCTAGGATTTCAATTTATGTTTCCGTTTTCAACATTATAAATTTTATGCATGAGTCATTGTGATTCTTTAATGAAATATTAACTTATGCTTTAATACTTATTTTCTAGGCATATTGTATTTTAGCAGGATCATTAGTATCTGAAGGAGGTATGTACTGTCACAGTATCTCTTTATTCTTAATTTAGTAATATGTATTCAGCAGTCCACTCTTATAAATTGCTAAATTCCATTGATTAAAGAAAAACTAGAAATAGGAATCTACTTTGAGGAAGTAAATTCTTTGTATAATATAATATGGTTATTCCTATAATGGGTGGGGGCAAGGGAAAACCTTTTTGTTTTTGAGTATTTTATCGTAATACTCAGAACATTTGGAGTGAAGTATAAAAACATAACTATATATTGAGTTTTTAAAAGTCGGGTTTTAGTAGTGTTAATCACAGAAAGGTCACTCTTTGCAATAAAATATTTCAAAGTTTCTGCAAATTTCATCTGTAGCAGTTCTATGACAGAGAAGTACTGACATCATGTGGGAAACTGCCTGACTCATTGCTGAATTCATAGTGTGCTTACTTCCAAAACGTTGTCATTTGCTATGCATAGTGTTCCCTTCATCTTTAACAGTCTGTAAAATGGTGATAACACTACCTGCCTCAAAAGGTTGGGAGGGTCAGACGTAAATGTGCTTAGCGTGCTGCCTGCCAACCAGTTGCTGTCCAATAAATTAAGGTCATTAGGTTGTAGTTAGGAAATTAAAATTATTACGGTTTAGAAATATGGGGAATACTAGAAATTCATTGTAATGTGATGATTTTTGGAGTCTTGATAATGACTAGTTAATAGAGGACTTTTCTTTATTGACAACCCTGGCATTAAAAGTGTTGTGCCTCTTTAGTTTGAGATGCCATCTTTAAAGCTGGGAGGCATGAAGTTTTTTCCTTGCTGATATGAATGCTTTTCTTTCAGCAACACTTCTCGTTGCTGTAAATGAACTTCGTAGGAGTGCTCGGGCCAAAGGAATGCCATTTTATAAATATGGTATGTATTTTAGGTGTCCTATTTCATTCACCTCCTTTATTTTTTAAAATTGCCTAGTGCTGTTTCTTTTTTCCTTATAGATGTGTACAAAATATATCTCAATGTCTTCCCTGTGTGACTCTTACAATATATACGGTCTCTTTTAAAAAGAAATGTAGTGTGATATGAACGTGAATACTTTGTATTTTAACTTAAGTGAACTATGGTATTTCTGTATGTACTTATATTATTAGAGAAAGTAAAAAAAAAAAAGAAAGAAAGTAATTTGACTTTAAATTTGTTACTGTCAACATTTAAACCATGAAGTCATGTTTACATTGAACAGGATGTTTAAAATCAGGATCTCATACATTTTTGTCTTAATTTATATCTTAATTTTGAATGGATACTTATTAAAATGTTACCTGATAGTATCAAATTAGGATTTCAGAAAATTTCTTTTCTTGTCTGTACTCCAACCGATTAAGTGATGGAAAGTCGTGATCCTAGTACAAATGTTATATTACTGGAGGATACCGCAGCAGTCTTGGGAGTGATAATAGCAGCCACGTGTATGGGCCTTACTTCTATAACAGGTAAGTATTTCATAAATTACAGGTGATTTATTTGTAGTACTTAAGTAATTGTCTAATATGTGGGTATTTTCTTTTATATCACTGAATAATTAAAACCAATAGAGATTGTTAAATACTAATTCCATACTAACCATTTATTTGTATAAGACAATTAAGATAGCAAAAGTCTTCAGATGTGTCTCTTAGAAATTTTCTTTGTTTGAAATACAGAAAGGCTGTTAATAGAGCATTTCTATAATGTGCTTAACCTTCCTAGATGTGCCTTAATAAATTATGCAAGTACTCTGAGCTTCCTATTGATATTTGGCCTAGTGACCTTGTAGGTATATTAAGATGATATATGGGAGAGAACTTTAATAAACCCTAAAGTTCTAAATAAATATGTATTGTGGCTCTTGTTCATTTGTCTTCCATTGTTAGTGCCAATAACAACTGCTGTTGCTTTCCTGTTTCCTGGACTCTCTAGTTGCATTTATCCTCATTTTGGTAACTAGTTAAGTGTTTGGAAGACCAGTACAGATAAATAAGAAGACAGAAAAATCATTTTTAATTTCTAAAACAACCATTTAGTATAAAAGAACTAAATTTCTGAGGTTACAGTTCTCTCAGAATGGAACTTCCTCCATTTTTACCCATTTGCCCTTGCATACTTGAAATAATTGTAGGTGGTAAGCTTCCATGCTTCTGCAGTGTTTCTTATTTTTTTTTTTTTTAATGTTTATTTATTTTTGAGACAGAGAGAGACAGAGCATGAACAGGGGAGGGGCAGAGAGGGGAGACACAGAATCTGAAATGGGCTCCAGGCTCTGAGCTGTCAGCATAGAGCCCGACGCGGGGCTCGAACTCACAGACTGTGAGATCATGACCTGAGCTGAAGTCGGACGCTTAACCGACTGAGCCACCCAGGTGCCCCATGCAGTGTTTCTTAAAATAGTCGGAAATATGAATGGATCTTTCTTATTTTGAATGTACATTTTAAGACTAGACCAGCATTCTCTAATGTTCACTGTGATCCAGAATATTTGCATTGTTCTTCCAATTGACCTTCCCATTTTAGACATTTCTTAGACAAATTATTACTTAGCAAAATTTTAGGCTTAAGGAAAGTGAGACTTGATGAATAAGTCAACTGTTAATAGATTTTCTTTTACAAATAATAAAAACCAGTCAGATCAAACTTATACAAATTTTAGTTTTTAGAGTTTCACATTGTTTTAATTAGCTAGGTTAATTCATTTAAATTAAATAACATGCCAAGAAATCAATAAAACATTTTCCAACTAATATTTCTGTGTCTTCTGAAGGATTATTTATATAGGTATATTTTTAAATAAAAATAATGATGTAAATTTGTATTTTTAAAGAGCAGTATTTGATTTTGAACTCTGTAATTACAAACTTCCTAGTGGATTATGTTTTACAAGTGGGTCATTTCCAGCACTGTAGTACAGATTAGTCATTTTACTTTTTAGTGTTATATTTTGACTAAATGTTAGTAAAGCTAGTGTGTAAATTGACTTTTTTTTTAGTAAAATGAATGTATGTTTACCAAACATATTAATTTAATATTAAATTTAATATTGATATTTGATCTTTGGAATAAAAAATGTTTAATCATAAAAGCCTTGTACGTTAAGTTTATTAGGAAAATTTTAAATATATTTATTGATGTCTGATAATCAGCTTTTTTCATTGGTTCTGGGAGAGAATTAAGTCCCAACAAACTAAGGCAAACGTTAGAATCAGAATCACCTGGAGGGCTTGAGAAGACAATGAATGCTGGTCCCAACTCCAGTTTCCAATTCAGAGTCTTAGGTGAGGCCTAAGGACTTGCATTTTTACCAAGTTCTCAAGTGATGCTGATGCTGCTGATTAAGGAACCGTACTTTGAGAACCACTGCTCTAAGGTACCTATAGCATGCAGTGAGTTAACTTTTCTCCTTTGTATCTAGAATGATACTAGCTATGCATCATCCTTGAGTGAATGAGAAGAGTGATCCATATCATTTTTTGTATGGCTTAATTCTCGCACAGAACCTTGATAAGAAAAATAGACAAAAAATGTTTTGTTTTGTTTTTCAGCTTTTGATCTCCCAATTATTTTGTCAACATGGGACAGGAAAAGTGCTATTAATATATCAAAAAGAAATGGACTCTATTGTATTATTAATATGTATATGATATCTCTAAAATGCTCTGGACCCTCACTCATGTAATGACCAGATGCAAGAAAACAGATCTTAAATAATTAAACAGCCTGATACTCCTATGTAGTGTGAAGCACATTGTAGCATCCCCATTTTGTAGTATAGTAAACCTGTTAGGACAGTCATTAAAGGAATTCAGAATGAATTTTGGGTCCCTTGATTTACTAATTCTGGTTCTTTACTCACTAAAGCTGATTGAAATAATAGAAAATGTTAATTTACTTGAGGGTTGATGGGGGGTGGGAGGGAGGGGAGAGTGGGTGATGGGTATTGAGGAGGGCACCTTTTGGGATGAGCGCTGGGTGTTGTATGGAAACCAATTTGACAATAAATTTCATATATTGAAAAAAATGAAAAGAAAATGTTAATTTACTGACTTCTTATGTACTTTATTTAGGTAATCCCCTGTATGACAGCCTAGGTTCTTTGGGTGTGGGCACGTTACTAGGCATAGTCTCTGCGTTCCTCATCTACACTAACACAGAAGCACTCTTAGGGCGATCCATCCAGCCAGAGCAAGTACAGCGGCTGACTGAACTCCTGGAGAACGACCCATCAGTAAGGTCAGCTTATTCCAGTGATGCTGCTAATAAGGTTTACAAAAACATCTTATGAAATTTGTCAGTTTTTGCTTCATGTATTTCAGTGTCCTGTTGTTAGGTACATGTGTATTTGTAATTTTGCATATATTGTTTATAAAATCTAAAAAAGAGCTATAAGTAAAAAAGATGTACTGTGGCAGATTTGAAATTTTCTGGAAGAGTGAAATCTGTAGATTAAATTGGTAGAAAAAATAAATGTTAGTAATCCAGAAAGTTCATGCAGTTTTTTCAGTTATCTATCACTGTGTGCAAATTACTTCAAAACTTAGTGATTTAAAACAACATTTGTTACCTCACAGTTGGTGTGGGTCAGGAATCTGGGCATGGGCATGGTTTACCTGGGTCCTGTACTTAGGTTTCTTATAAACTGCAGTCAAAATTGTGGTTTATATACACAATGGAATACTACATGGCCATGAGAAAGAATGAAATATGGCCTTTCATAGCAATGTGGATGGAACTGGAGAATGTGATGCTAAGTGAAATAAGTCACACAGAGAAAGATAACCATATGTTTTAACTGTTACGTGAATCCTGAGAAACTTAACAGAAGACCATGGGGGAGGGGAAGGAAAAAAAAATTAGACGGAACCAAACCATAGGAAACTCTTAAAAACTGAGAACAATCTGAGGGTTGATGAGGGGTGGGAGGGAGGGGAGGGTGGGTGATGAGTATTGAGGAGGGCACCTGTTGGGATGAGCACTGGGTGTTGTATGGAAACCAATTAGACAATAAATTTCATATTTAAAAAAAACAAACAAACAATGCAGTCAAAAGGTGTTGGCTGGGACTGGAGTCATCTCCTGGGAAAGGATCTTCTTCTAAGCCCGCTCATGTAATTGTTGAGAGAATTTAGTTCCTTACTACATGGGTGTCTCCCACCTGGCCTCTTGCTTCATCATAGTATGCAAGATGAGAAGGCAATAGATACTGAGTGTGGACAAGATAAAGTCACAGATCGTCATCTAATCTTGGAAATGATAGCTCCTCACTTTGCCATGTTCCCTTGTTTAGGACAAGTCTAGCCCACATTGAAGGAGAGAGGATTGCACAAGGACTTGAGTACAGGAGGTGGGGCTTATCGGGAGCCATAGTAGACACACTGCTGATCACAAACACTTTTGTATCCAGTTAGTTCTGTATAAGTACATAAGGAAAAGGTATAGCTGCATATTTTCATTAGCTGCAATTTAGTATTAGTCAAATAATGAAATTTTTAAACGTGTTGTTAAGACTGAAGTAGGTATACTTTTTTAAAAAGAGTAAATTATATAGTTTCTTGCCTTTCTGGACAAGTTTTTCATTTTGGGCATATATAATTTTATAAATATTAAATGTTATTTTCATCCTGGTTGATAAATATACTTCTTTATTTCTATGGCTAAAGAATTTTAGACTCAATATTTAGTAACTTGCTCAGGATCACTCAGAAATTAGAGTCAAATGTTTTAAGAGTATTTGGAGTCTCATTTAAATTTGTTTTCCCAGTAGCTCTGTCTATCCCCAGGATTAACTGTTTTCTATTGTTTTATATATCCTGTAAAGAAAAGATGTTAATAGTGGTTACCATAGAAAGAAAAGACTTTCTCATTAGTTTCCTAAGGAAGATTGATTAGGGTTAGGGCAGGCAGAAGGGATGAAAAGCAGTTATGACACTTGAGCATCTGCTTCCCTTTCTGAAGATCTGGAGGGGAAATCCTGCCTCTGCTGTCGACTAGCTGAATTACCTTAGGCAAGTCACTTAGGTCCCTCTGGGAGTGTTGTATAATCTGTAAAGTAAATTTCATTCATTAAATGCTTTACATGTAGTTGCTACAGTATTAAAATTTTATGTATGTGTTGGTTCATTACTCCCCATATCAATCCCATGAGGTAGTTATTATTAACCTCATTCTGATAGTACTTTACAGTGGTATCAAGACTTGTAAAGAAGCTTTTGGGAAAAAGAAAAAAGGATTATGAGATGAAATAACATGGTAGAAAAGCAATTTAGAGTTGATTGGTTTTAATCCACCAACTATATAATTCATAACATTTATAAAACTATAATATTTATAAAGTTTGCATCTTTGTATGCATTATGAAAAAATAGCTAAATGGGCATTTTTTTGGATATTGATATATGGCACTTGATGCTGAACACTCTGAAAGCCATCTTGGTCCATTTTTATCACTGATGGGAAAAAACAAGAAATCTGCACTTTGCGCCATTAAAATATATATGTGCGTGTATATAAGTTTGTATGCGTTGTTCTTGATTACAGGGCAATTCATGATGTTAAAGCCACAGATCTGGGATTAGGGAAAGTAAGATTTAAGGCAGAAGTAGATTTTGATGGACGAGTTGTTACAAGATCATATTTAGAAAAACAAGATTTTGACCAAATGCTGCAGGTAAGTTTATGTATTTATTGTTTTCTTATATAGCCAAGGGTTACAAAAATTAAATTTTTAAGTAAATAAAATAAAACTGTTACAGGTCTTAAAATCACTTCAGCCTTCAACTTCTTAGGGTTCCAAAATCAGACAAAACCCTTCTATTTGCTGTAGATTGGGTCAGAGACAGCAGAAGAGCAAACTTACTATTCCAGTGCTTGTTACATGCCAGGCATTTTATATATGTTGTCTGATTTACTCTCAACAGCGCTGTGATGTAAAGAAATAATATTTTCAATTTTATTCATAGGCACATTGAGACACAGAAAGATTAATTAACTTGCCTAAAATTGCAGAGCCACAGTATGGAGTCAGATATGAATTTAGATCTCTGACTCCAAAACCCATGCTTTTTAAAATTAAGAATTAAATTTAAAGGAGAATTTACAGAGGCTGATATAATGAACAGTGCACCAGTTACCACTTGCCTTTGTCAAATCTTAACATTTTATTGTACTGTATTTACTTAGAATTAAAAACAAGCAATTGTTATAAAAATGGGTGAAGTTTTGGTTTTCTCCTTTTAGATCCCATTCTCCTTCCTCCATCCCTAGAACTAAAAATTGTTTTGAATTTAGTACGTCATTTCCATTCAGTTTTTATACTTTTCAGCATATTTTTCTTAACATAGTAGTATATAGCAGCATGTTGCATATTTAAAAATTGATATAAATGGTATACTGTCTGATTTCCTCTACAGTTTGTTTAACAGCATGGTTGTGAGATTCTCCCATATTAATATATACATATACCTCTAGTTAATTTATTTTAATTGCTACATAGTATTCTCTAGTGAATCTGTTGTAATTTATTTATCCAGTCTCCACTTGGACATTTCTGTCCACAGTGTCATTCTCATACATTTCCTTGTTCACCTATGCAAGAATTTCTTTAGAGTAGTGTACAGCTAGATTTAAAATAGATGGGCTATTGGGGCGCCTGGGTGGCGCAGTCGGTTAAGCGTCCGACTTCAGCCAGGTCACGATCTCAGGGTCCGTGAGTTCGAGCCCCGCGTCGGGCTCTGGGCTGATGGCTCGGAGCCTGGAGCCTGCTTCCAATTCTGTGTCTCCCTCTCTCTCTGCCCCTCCCCCATTCATGCTCTGTCTCTCTCTGTCCCAAAAATAAAATAAAAAACTTTGAAAAAAAAAAATTAAAAAAAAAAAAAAATAGATGGGCTATTGAGTAAACTTACCCTCAGCTTCCCTAGTTATTGGCAAATTGTGTAAAGTGTGTCAGTTGAACTTCCATCATTAGTATATCAGAGTTTCTATTATTTTACATTCTTACTAGGTGGTATTGTATTGACAGTTTTTAAATTGTTGTCATTATAAATATGAGAATTATAATTTATATTTAATTATAATTTATATTCCCCCTGGTAGTAGTAACGAGGTTAGTAAGCACTGAAATTTATTAACCGTTGGGATTTCCTCTACTTGCTTGTTTATTTAGTTAATTTCTGTTCTTCTGACAGATTTATAAACATTTTATTTGTAATATGCTCGACACGAATCCTTCCTCAGTTGTGTATACTAGTTTGTGATTTACTGTTTCACTTTGTTGTACAGAAGGTTTAATGCATTTTTAAACTTTATGTTAAATTTGTAATCTTTTTCTCTAGGCTTTTTATTATCTTGTTCAAGAAATCCTTCCTTTTCCCAGTATCATAAAAATATTCTCCTTTTTCTCTAAAAATATTGTGGTTGGTTTTCTACTCATAGTTTTTTAATTCACTTAGAATTATTTGTTTTTTTAATGATTTGCAGTAGGGATTTAATACTTTTTTCCTATAGAAAAATAATTGCCCTGGCACTATTTATTGAATAGTCTGTTCTGTTCCCACTGATTTTGGTAAGCTACCTCTGTGAAGTATTATACTCAATTTTTTGTTGAATTAAATTTTTTCAGAACTAGGTCATCCATCGCCTATCATGTGAAAGTTTTTCATTTTCATCAAACTTAATGGTGTTACGATTTTTTAAAGAAATCATCAGTGTACTACTATGATTTTTTTTATTTTGTCTTTCTGCTTTCATTTTCTTTATAGGAAATTCAAGAAGTGAAAACTCCTGAAGAACTAGAAACCTTTATGCTTAAACATGGAGAAAATATTATTGATACTTTAGGAGCTGAAGTAGACAGACTTGAGAAGGAACTGAAAGTAAGATGTCTTCGTAATAATAATAATGCCACCTGTTTTTGAGTACTTATGCTGTGGCAGACACTGCTAATAGCATCCCGTGTATGCATTTACCTTCTTAGTAACCCCAGGGTGTATGACTGGTAGTTGTGAAACAGAAAAATTACTGGGTTAGAGAAGTTGGGTAATTTACTCAAGGAAGGTAAGGGATTGGGATTTGAACCTTTGTCGTTCAATTCCAAAATCTGTACCTTCAACCACTATTCTATTTTTTTTTTTTCAACATTTATTTATTTTTGGGACAGAGAGAGACAGAGCATGAACGGGGGAGGGGCAGAGAGAGAGGGAGACACAGAATCGGAAACAGGCTCCAGGCTCCGAGCCATCAGCCCAGAGCCTGACGCGGGGCTCAAACTCACGGACCGCGAGATTGTGACCTGGCTGAAGTCGGACGCTTAACCGACTGTGCCACCCAGGCGCCCCTCAACCACTATTCTATACTGCTTGCTTAGTTTTCCAAAATAGTCAGAGATTTTGTGTTTTGAAATAAAAAGTATTTTGTAAGTTTCTAGAGAAAGATAAAAGGGAAACTTCAGATTTTGTTCAAAAGTTTGAAAAAATAGAATGTGTCCTTGAGCATACGCATCAATCTTCCTTTTACTCCATCTGTCATTTTATATTTTCCTTTTGCTTCTGTTCAGTTGGAGATCATTACAATCTATTGGTTTTTTACTGAAGTATTACCTGATAAGAGTATCTTTTTTTTTTTTTTTTAATGTTTATTTTTGAGAGACAGCACGAGCAAGGGAGGGAGGGCAGAGAGAGGGAGACAGAATCTGAAGCAGGCTCCAGGCTCTGAGCTGTCAGCACAGAACCCAGTGTGGGGCTTGAACCCACGAACTGTGAGATCATGGCCTGAGCCGAAGTCAGACACTTAACCGACTGAGGCACCGAGGCACCCCCCTGAATAGACTATCTTTAAACACGTCTCATTGTTTTCAGATTGTCTTTCATTGGCTCTTGAGTTCAAGTTTTTGCAATAAATAAAACTTATAAAAGATCTTTGACATACATAGCTTGTTGAAGGGAACACATCTTTCTTGATGTTGACCGTTCTTTTGTTAAAAACTGAAGGGAAATAGGGGTGCCTGGGCGGCTCAGTCAGTTAAGCGTCTGACTCTTGATTTTGGCTCAAGTCATGATCTAGGGTCATGAGATAGAGCCCCATGTGTGGCATTTCACTGGGCATGGGGCCTGCTTAAGTATGTGCATGTGCTCTCGCTCGCTCGCTCTCTCTCTCTCTCTCCTGTCTTAAAAAGAAAAATATTGAAGGGAAGAATTTCTATCACTACTTACTATCTTTTCTTTTAGACTCTAGATATCTGATCAGATTAATAGGACATCAAATAATACAGTTTTGTTTATGTTAATATTATAGTTTACAACATGATTTTCAAGTTTTAGAGGAGCAATTCTCAATTATTTTGGTCTTCGGATTCTTCACATTCTTAAAAATTATTGAGGACCCAAACAGCTTTTATTTATTCAAATTATAATGCTTTATTGATATTTACCAAATCATAAATTAAAACTGAGAATTTTAAAAATATTTATTCATTTCATGTTAATATAAATAATATTTTAATGAAAAATAACTATAGTTTCTAAAATGAAAAAAATAGAAGAGTGATATTGTTTCACATTTTTGTAAAAATCTAAGACCGCTGGATTCCCATATCTGCTTCTGCATTTATTCTGTTGACGTACATTGTTTTCGTTGAAGGATATAAAGAAAAGGGAGTAGTCTTTGTAAGTATTCTTAAAGCCTTTTCAGATAATTGTGGTATTCTTATGTGATGTTAAACCCATACCTGACACCTGGTAGCCTCTTAAAGCTTAGTTGCAATGTGGAATCTGAAACCATATCAAAGAACTTTCCACATACTGTTTGTGAAGTTAAGGGACACAGTTCACAAGATCACCCTCCTTTCTGGCACCAGTTACAAAGTTCAAGGATTCCTCCTATCATCCTAGGTTTGATAATTCACAAAAAGGACTCACAGAACTCATGGGTTGCTTTTATACTCCTGGTTATGGTTTATTACAGTGAAAGGAAGGATTAAAACTAGCCAAGGGAAGAAGTGCACAGGAGAGAGTTCTAAACACAGTTTCAGTTGTCCTCTCCACTATGGAGTCATGGACACTGTTACTTTCCTGACAGTGATGTGTGGCAGTTTGCAGAGTATTAATCAGGGAACCTTAACTGAGCCTTGGTGTCCAGAGATCTTACTGGGGCTCCATAGTTGACTGCTAAGTGGTCAACCTTTCATCTCTAGCCACTCCAAGGAAGAGCTGACACTTTTAGTCTCTAGTCCCATTTGGATATATAGCGGATATTGTGTGGCCAAAGATAAACAAAGACAAAATTTTCAGCCAGGACATTCCAAGGGCCTAACAATCACCTCCCAGTAGCCAAGGGCAAAGGCCAGACCTCTCTTGGGGTATGATTAATTATCTACTATACACTATTAAAATTTGTTGGTCTGTCTTTGTACTCTGGATGGATCTCTTAATCCATGCATGATTCCAGAATGTTATGAATTGGCCATTTGGGAAATACTAACTCACTGAGTTTATGCACATCTTTCAAATGGTGACACATTTCTAAGTATTCGGAAGCTGTCAAGGTCACGGTGGTAGATACAAGTTTTTCAGCATTCTAATATTCATTTGAAAGCTTGCATTTTACCATTAACAACAAATACTGTTGTTTTCCTTGAAGTAACAGATTCATTTTGTTCATTTTTTTTTCATTTTCATTTTTTAAGAAGATCCCTGCCAAATACCCAATTTGAATAACCGTAGTTTGTTCATTTTTCTTTCAAGTAAAAATGGGGTTTACTTAGATAAGCTCACTTGTTGTTGTTGTTGTTCTTGTTGTTGTTGTTAAGAAGGCTCCACCCTCAAGGTAGTGCTTGAACTCACGACCCACGACCCTGAGCTCAAGACTTGCATGCTCTACCAACGGAGCCAGCCAGGCGCTCGTACATGGTGTTATGTAAACAAGCATCTGATTTAGCTCATAACTCCAGCTCGTCCCAGAGTGCTTCTCTTTGTGACCTCAGACCTCAGTGTGAAGCAGGAGGGTCTAAGAATACTCCCCATTTTGTCACAGAATATTTTAAAAAGTGTACTCAGGCATTGAGGTTTAATAAACCAGTGTTTTTACTACTTCATGAAGGACTTTTTAAAGTGAAACTGGCTTTTTTTTTTTTTTAATGTGTCTGCCAGTAAAGGAACACAATGACTCCATATAATATGAGTTGGGTGGCAGTTGCCTTGAATTGTGCAAAGATGCCATCAATTTTATCTACCATTGCTTTTATGTCATCAGAGGAAATACCAGCATAGTAAAGGCAAATAACATCAGTGTTATAAAAATAGCTTTGACCTTGGAGTCTCCCTTGAAAAGGTGTCAGAACCTTTGGACCACACTTTGAAAGTCACTTTTCCGAATATAACACAAGATGATTATTTTTGTGCAGGGTGACACAAGAATGAATAAACTTTGCTTTTCCATTCTATCTTTTTAAAACAATTTCCCTGGAAAGGATAAAATAATGAGCTTTTAGACTAAATCTTTATTTTAGCTTTACTCGTTAATAGAAACAATAAGTCAGAAGCCAGATATGAGAATAATTAACAAATTGGTCATTCTTAACTATATTTACTCTTATCACAATCAGATAAATTTATTGGTTTTGTTTAGCTTTGTGCTTTAATTAGAAGCTATTAAATCTTTAACGCACTGAACTAACTCATGTGTTTCTGAATTATATAAGACTTTCAAACCAGGAAGCAAAGTTTAACCCATACTTTCAGGTTAGAATCCTCTCTAAGGTAATAAGGCATAATTAATGTTAAAGAAAGTTCTTCCTAATTGAGGAACTAAACCAGGAGAGGACATAAATGTAATTCTCTTATCTTGTTTTGAAAATAAGCTGATCATCTTTTGAAAACTAAAACTTTGGCATATTCCCTTTTTTAGTATCTAAGCATGGTTGTCTTCTCAATTTAAATTTGAATAATTATTGAATCACTTTGGAAAGTCACACTCAATAATAAAATTCAGCAGTCTAGCCATCTCTATTGAGTGATGCCATTTATCTGATAATTATTAAAATAGTATTTTTGGCTAAAATCTATAACCTGCATAGTTCCTTTTTTTTTTTCTTCAAATTTTAATGAGAGAGAGTGCACAGCAGGGGAGAGGGGCAGAGGGAAAGAGAGAGAAAAAAATCCTAAGCAGGCTCTACATTCAGTGTGGAGAATGACACGGGGCTCAATCCTACGACACTGGGATCATGACCTGAGTCAAAATCAAGAGTCAGATTCTCAGCTGATTAAGCCACCCAGGCACCCTTACAACTTGCATAGTTCTATGTAAAAACATTAAAAATAATAGAAGCTAATGTATATTATAGAAGCTAATCATGTAGTATAAATGTGAAATATATATTAAGTTCTTTGAACTGTTAACTAAAATTTTTTTGCTTTACCTCTATATTTCAATCTTCTTCTATGAAGTTTTTTATGTTTGGGAAGCAGTAATTCTATGGGAAATTAATTCAGTGGGATGATGCCATAGTATTTGCAAATTCCTAATAAGTAGTATTCCAGTTAAATGCTGTGCCCTTTACTCTGTCTTTTGCTTCTTGAATTGCATCCTCCTGTAGCATTTTTTTGAGTCTGCAACATTATAAAATTACACTATTTGGTTTTTATCTCTCTAAAATATGAGTGTTGAAATAAATTTGTGCTATGTAAAATGTTCTAATTCAAGTTGAATAGTGCCTGGGACATAATAAATCAATAAGTATCTGTAGAACAAATGAATGAAAATTACAAATTGAACACCAATTATTGATATTCAGCTGTTTATTCAGTTTCTGCTATATGCACGTGATACCTTATTAGGCACTAAACATTAAAATCTAAGGGTATTAATCCTATTTTTTTTATTCATTCATATTGTGCCTGTCTTCGTATTTGGCACATTTCATGTTAGGAATTTGATAATTTTCTCTGAAAAAACTTGATTTTAAAACAGAATACATCAAGTTTTTACTTTCTTTTTCTTTTTTCTTAAAGTTTATTTATTTTTGAAAGGGCACAAGCTAGGGAGGCATAGAGAGAAAGGGAGACACAGTCTCTAGGCTCTGAGCTGACAGCCGATGCAGGGCTTGAACTCACAAACCGTGAGATCATGAGCTGAAGTCGGTCACTTAACTGACTGAGCCACCCAGGTGCCTCAGTTTCTTTTTCTTGAGATTAGAATTTTTTTTTGGTACACATTTTACATATAGTGGTTTTTTTTAGACAGAATAATTTCAAATTTTCCATTAATACCTAAACTTTTTAAAGTCATATTGGGATGGGTTAGGGTGGATTGGAAAGAGAAAATAAAATTCAGTTTCATTTCTGTTAGAGGAAATCTTTTTTATTCTGTATTGAATTTAAGGAATTCTAGAAAAGAGCAAATAGTTTAAGGTAAAGAGAAAATTGAGAACAAAAGTGTACCCCCATGTTTGGGGGTCCCCTGGCCACTCTCATATTAGTATCCAAGAGGAGAGTACCCCCAGGTATACTGGAACAAAACTAGTCATAAGAAGAATGCCAGTGCACACTCAGTTAAAATGCTCTAGCTGGAGCTAAACTCTAGTGTTATATCAGATTCTTGCCTTTATAATTGAATTCCTTTGAGTAATATGCAAATGTTCCTAATCCTGACTGATTATCAGAATCACTTAGAAGAGCTTTTTCCCCATGTTGATTGATTGGTTTAATATTTACTTAATAATCTCTACACCCAGCATCGGCCCGAACTCATGACCCCAAGATCAAGAGTCGCATGCTCTTCCAACTGAGCCAGTCAGGCGCCCCTACTTTTATAATTTTTATCAAATAATGTAAAAAAATATATACAAAATTTATAAAGTCAAACAGAACTGAAAAGCTTATAAACAGAAGTGTCACCTGCCTCACCATCCTCAGTCATGCTTAGAAGCAACTATTTTTAATATTTCTTTTAGATTTACTGCCGTATTTCTATAGGAAGGTCTTAAACTGCTTCCGCGTTATTTATTTCCTCTTTGATAGATGTAAGTTACTTATATAGTTTTATATGTTCTCTCTGTCCTGCATTCTCATAATGTCATTATATTACATTTTATTACACTTTTAATCCCTCCCCCCACTCCCAGATTTAGGTGTCCTTCCTTTTTGTACCCATAAAGATACAACCCAAGACCTTTACCTTGCTCTTTAAGTAGCAGACTACTCTAAGTGCCTGCTTACTTAACCTGTATTTCCTCACTGGACGGACGTTCGTTGAAGACAAGTACTGTTTTGTTTCCTGTTCATTGTTGTATACTTCAGTGCCTGGCATAGAATAGGAATGTAATAAAGATACTTTCTGTTGTTGAAGTTCCTTAAGCCGGCATTTAAAATTTTTCACAACCTGGTTTCTGCCTGCCTTTCCAGCCTCATTACTGATCCTGCCCTTTTTGCAACCCCTGTGGCTAACTATACCATATGGCCAGCACACCCTTCTCCGGCTGACTTTGCTTGTATTGTTTCCTCTGTCTAGATGACGATCCTCGTCGTCATCTATCTGGAAAACTCACTACTTTCAGGCCTTGTTTAGATACTCTCAGTGAAGTCTTACTCAATCTCATGAGTTAAATAGATCTGGCGGTTTTGTTCCCCGAGTTAGCGTTTCAGTGCATTCATTGTAATAGTTAGGAGCTTGAGGTCCAGAATGTATCCTGGCTTCGTCACTTAGTAGCTCATAACGTAGGTAGGTTAGTTAATTTCTTCAAACTTCAATTTTCCCATATATAAAATGGAAATAATTGAGTTATGAGGATTTTAAAACACACATGCACGTGAAGGCCCTTACTTAGCATGGTACTTGACATAAGGGTGACTGCTTATTAAATGTCAACTGCTATTTTTATTAGCCGCAATGCTTTCCCTTGTAGATGGTTACTGATACACTGGTCTTGCTGGCTAAACTGAGTCCATCAAGGTCAAGAACAGACTTACTAATAATCATAGCTCCAGCTCCACTATTTAGCACAGTGCCTGCCACAAGACTATATGGGGTGTTGCTAAAATATATAAAATAAGTGAATGTCAGCTCATTTCTTCAGATTGTTACTGTTTTACAGTGATTTTCTTTTCACCACAAACGAGTGTATTTACAGTGCTTTGCAATGCTTGGCACATACTAGGTTCTTCATCCATTAATGTATTAATGAACATTTGAACAAACTCAGGGAGATGGGGCTACTTACCATATTGTTTATAGTGTGTAGTATTCATCTATTGATTTTTATCTTGCTAATATGCTACACTGAAGTCGTTTGACCAAATGTTGTCAGTGGCTTTAGTGATCTAACAGAATAAAAGGAAACAAAATTCAGTTTTGCTATGAATAATGTGGTGGTGATTTTTCCTTCCAGAAACGAAATCCCGAAGTTCGACATGTAGATTTGGAGATATTGTAGATTTTATTGAATGAATCTCTTTGGAGGAAAGCCTTGGAAACAAGTCCGCGAGCCTGCTCTCCTGTACTGAAGGTGTCAGGGCCATTCAGAAGCTGTTTTTTTTGAAGATGAGGAAGTATTTAATGTGAAGGGCAGTTCAGCATCTACAGAATGACTACTTCATCCTTGTAAGGGACCTATTACAAGTTGAATCAATTTGGAAATCATGTTTTTATGTTTCAATAGAGAACATTTTAGTTACTTACATTGTTCATAATTTTTCATTTTACCCTGTCAGGGTATATTGTATCTTGTGATCATGTTTCCTTTCTTTACATTTGTAAAAATAAGCATCATCCATAGGATTATGAGTTTTAATTTTGTTACCTTTGAAGATGTCACTCCATCAGAACCTGCCAATCTTGAATGTTCTGGCTAAATTTAGTTTTTAAATAGTCACTCTGTTTTTTCCTTACAGAATGTGGAAATTATTTCTACATAATTCTGCCCTGAGCATTAAGAGGAACACTCTCCTATCCTAGTTATCCATAAATGTTCATTCCAGAAACAGCTTAGTTACTGAATCGAAGGAGGACATTTCAGTCCACCTTTTAGGTTGTAGTAGTTGCCATTTTGTAAATTTCTTATCTCTCCTTTACTTTTTTCTTTATTTAGTTTAATTTTTCCAGTGTAGGAGATACAGAATAACCCTGGATGTTTCCATAGGCCAGTTTGATGGCTGGGTTTTTTTTGTTTGTTTGTTTTTTAACTGGCTTCAGTGCCATAATGTGTATTTACTAGGCGGTAATGCATTTATAAGCATTTTAAAATTCTGTAAAATGGACTAGAAATATTTATAATTTTACAGACGGGACAGCATTTTATTTTTAATTTATTTTAAAAGGCACTACTCATGTAAATCTGAACTGTGAGATATTTCTTGCTTTAAGAGAAAGAGAAGTAAATCTCTTATGCGGAAACTTGTGGCCATGATTTTGTATAATATCATAGTCAATAGTGTGTCTGTAACATGAGTTTCTTACAGTTATAAATGGGCATTTATCATAATATATGGTTAAAACATTATGTAAGTAAGTAGCTTTCTAGTGATAAGGTACCAAGGTGAAAAAACATACAATTCAGTAATGAAAAATTTAGTGCAAAACTACAGCTGTGTCTCCATTCATCAAAATAACTCATGCACTTTAAGTTGTTCAGGGTGGTAGTGAGCATTGTCCATGCAAGAGTTGTAGCTGGGTGATTCTTTGCTGGATAAGTGGGTGGTTGATGTAAGAACCTAACTACTTGTATGAGGTCAGTGGCTAAAAACTTAACTTAGATGGAAGTTTATGAATCACAGCAGATTGTAATGCTGGAAACAAAAAATAAACATTTGATTAAAGGGTTTGTAATGGTAATTTTTTGATCCAAAAGTGTCATGTATTAGAAAATCATGAAAATTTATGTTGGGGTACATTTTTTTTACCTTTGCAGAGCATTTTGCGTATTGTACATTTTAAGTGAAATAACATTCCAGTTTTATTTTTGAAGATATAAAATTGTTATACGCACACACACACACAATTTGATTCTGGTTCTTATGGTCACAAATTCTTCCCTTTTTTTTTTTTTTTTAACTGTGTTTTATTCCTTATACTTCACTCTATACTGTTTCTATCTTCTCTCCCCTTCCCACTTGCCATTTGTTAGTCCCATGTCACTGCCATATGGGAAGGTACGTGATTATATCCAATTTCCTCCTAGGAAAATTACTCTGAAAAATTCCACATAGCAAAAATAGGAATAGTGAATTCATTTAGGAAAGAATGTCAAAGTTGGGATACAGAAGTTATTCCAAATGGTAGGTTTTTTAAGGATTCCCTAAAAGAAGCCAGTGCCGGATATTTCCTTGAGTTTTCTAATCTGATTTTGACTGAGATCATACCTATTCTTAAATAATAATTGAAGGCTTCTGTTTCTGTCATTTCTTTCCAGCTCTGTTCTGCACTGATCTTGTAAAGTTTGTTTAACAAAATTTGACATAAAGAAGTACAGCATTATCTATGAATTTGAGTATTTCTATGGAATCAGGGAATGTATGCTATCACTGCTTTTGTTTTTTTGTTTTTTTTTTTTTTTTCTTCCTTTTAAACTAGAGTCAAATTTGAATTTTAAAACCAGGGAATTTGGACCTTTTTCTTTTTCTTTTTGAAAGAGACAGAGCGCATGAGAGAGAATGGGGAAGGGCAGAGAGATAGGGAGACTGAGGATCTGAACTGGGCTCTGTGCTGACAGCAATGAGCCCAGTGTGGGGCTCAGATTCACAGAGTGTGAGCTCATGACCTAAGCCAAAGTCAGACACTTAACTGAGCCAGCTAGGTGCCCCTGGGCCTTTCAAAATAAGAGAAGGGGCACCTGGGTGGCTCAGTCGGTTAAGCATGGACTCTTGACCTCGGCTCAGGTCATATCTCCTGGTTCCTGAGCTTGACCCCCTCGGGCTCTGCGTGATGGTGCAGAGCCTGCTTGAGATTCTGTCTCCCTCTCCCCCTGCCCCTCCCCCACTTGCTCTGTATCTCCTCTCAAAATAAATAAAGACAAACTTATAAATAGGGGCGCCCGGGTGGCTCAGTCAGTGAAGCGTCTGACTTCAATTCAGGTCATGATCTCGCGGTGTCTGAGTTCGAGCCCTGCGTCAGGCTCTGTGCTGACAGCTCAGAGCCTGGAGCCTACTTCGGTTTCTGCGTCTCCTACTCTTTCTGCCCCTCCCCTGCTCATGCTCTGTTTCTTTTCCTCTCAGAAATAAATTAAATAAATAAATAGGCTATCAAGTTCAGGTTTCTTGTTTTTGTGTTTTCCAAATTAATACTTTTGAGTCCTGACCTGATGCATACCATTTGAATATTTAAGCATGTAAATAAATCTCAGCGTTTTCAAGGGAAATAGCTTCTGTGGTAGAATAATTGCGAAAGTAACGTTGGACAGTGAAGAGGGCAGTCATGGACCTGGGACTCCTACTTGTATTAAGCTGCATTTAGGAACTCAAAGGTGAAGATTGCTTGTTTTCAGCTCCGGCTGAGAATGGATCTCTAATCACCTGTAAATAGCAGGCACCAAACTAAGGTGGCACATTTTTTAGACCAGGGCAGTGGGAGCATGAGGGATGGAAACTTATTTTTAAGTGGCCGTCTTGGTGGCCAATAATAATACCTAATTCCAAGGATGGAGATTTCTGAACATGTACTGAAGAAACTGAGATAGGATTAGATTGGAAATTTTTCAAATTTTTTTCAAAAACAAAGTTAATCTCTGCCATACATCTTCCTCCTCACACACCAAGTAACCCAGAATAACAAAATGGCATAAGACTTGAATTTTGGGTATATGAATTTTAGTGTTACCTTAATTATCCCATAATTTGAAAAAAGCTTTTTGCTAAACTTGTACCATCTAGAGGAAATGACTTAAGTTTTAAATCTGATGACTTTTTGAGGTAGAATGCTGGGAACTACAGAAAATTACACAGGCATTTAGAATTTATACTGTCTTTCTTAGATTGCATTTGTCAGGCTTGGGCATCTCTTCTAAATGTGATGACC
Source organism: Herpailurus yagouaroundi (assembly GCF_014898765.1). Taxonomy (NCBI): domain Eukaryota; kingdom Metazoa; phylum Chordata; class Mammalia; order Carnivora; family Felidae; genus Herpailurus; species Herpailurus yagouaroundi. Next base: position 133,245,066 of record NW_024412376.1, on the reverse strand, counting down.
CCTAATTTGCCAAACTGTCAGGAGTCAGTGAAGCAAAGAATTGAAGGTAAAATGTTGATTCAAAGATTGTCTCCCCTAAATCCCTCATCCCTGTGTCTGAAATGGAAATTTGGAAGGCATTTATATGGAAGATGGTTCTGGCAGCCTTTATATTTGCACTAAGTTTACTAGCATCCCTAGACTTGGTTTGATGGAACAGAAAATTTTTGTTTCTATTATATTGTATTTCATCTGTCTGATTTTGCTGGCAGATTAAGATGGTCCTGGTCCCTCAGGATGCTTTTTCCTTAACAAATGTCACATGGCAAGTAAGAGCAGTTCACTTACTAGTTTCGGATTTTTTTCTCCTGATAAATAAATGTTTTTGTCAACATAAATCCTTTTTTACCTCATGTAGTAAGAACTAAATCGTAAAGTGTAGACTGATATATTTTACCATAAAAATGCCCGCATATTGGTGCCTGGGTGGCTCTCTCAAAAATAAATTTTTTAAATGCCTGCATTTTTGAACAATTTATTAATCATTGAGTATGCTTGTTAGTTTGTAAATTTCCTGGTTTTACAAAACTAAAGTGTAACAACTCTTAAATCATTTTATAATCATTTTTCAGCGTAAAGAAAACTTAGTTTTATAAGTTTGTTTATTTAGAAAGAGAGCGTGCATAAAAGGGCAGAAAAAGAGGGGGGCTGGGGAGAGAGAATCCCAAGCAGGCTCTGCATTTGTGCAGGGACTGATGCGGGATTCAAACTCACAAACCGTGAGATCATAACCTGAGCTGAAGTCAGATGCTTAACCAACGGAACCCCCCAGGAGCCTTGAAGAGAACTGCTGTTAATATACTGTTAGGATATTATGTGTTTGATAAAGCACAAACCCAAAAAGTTCTATCCCTTATTGGTACGTAGTATCATTCCATTTTGACAACACTAGATTATGTAAACATGTTAACTAGGTTCTTTCTTTTGAGAAGTGTCTATATAACATATTTAGAGGAACAAGTACAAAACAAAAAACACCAAAAGCTGCAGCCTAGAGCCAGCCCGCACTGGGGTCCATGTTGAATTCTATGCTAATCCTAATGTAGGAATTCTGACTGTATTTTTTTCACACGAAACTAAACCAAAGTAATACTGAAAGTAATGTATTTTGAAGGGCATATTTCCCTCCCCAAAATCAAAATTTATTAAAAATAGAAACACAATAATTCAGAATTTGCATAGCAAAATGAAGAATTGTATCTGTATCTTTAAGGGCTTGTAGAGGCTTTAAAATAGCCTTAAAACATGTCTGTTGGTATTATGATAGCTATCAAAGGATACTTTGAGTTCTTTAATATCAGGTACCATTATACATGTATTAAGCCATTTAATCATTACAAAGAGCCAGTGAAGTAGAGATGCAGATGAGGAAACTGAGATCCAGTTAGATCTGTAATGTCTGAGGGTATACAGCTGGTAAAGGTCAGAGTTCGAATTTGAACTCAAAATTTGACTCTTTACAAGTCGCTGGTGAGCAGATGAGCCCAAGAGGAAAGTAGAAAGTAGAAGCAAAACAATCATTTTATTATAAAATAAGCCAATGAGGTAATAGGAGTCAGAACAAGCCACATCTAATTTGGACTGCTTGGAACAGGGGGATCAGTGAGGTGGGGTTGGGGTGGAACATTGACATTTTACAGAAGCTGAAGAATTGGCTGTCACTGCTGAGATTACTTACTTATTTTTTTATTTAACGTTTATTTATTATTGAGAGACAGAGCATGAGCATGGGAGAGGCAGAAAGAGGAGACAGAATCCAAAGCAGGCTCCAGGCTCTGACCTGTCAGCACAGAGCTGACACGGGGCTTGGACTCACAAACCACAAGATCATGGAGCCAAAGTTGGACGCCTAACCGACTGAGCCACCCAGGCGCCCCTTTATTTTACTTCTTAGAGGGGCATCTGGATGTCTTGGCTGGTTAGGCGTCCGACTTCGGCTCAGGTCATGATCTCACTGTCCGTGGGTTCGAGCCCCATGTAGGTCTCTGTGCTGACAGCTCGGAGCCTGGAGTCTGCTTCTGTGTGTCCCTCTCTCTCTCTGCCTCTCTCTCTCTCTCTCTCAAAAATATTTAAAAAATTAATTTTATTTTTTAGAGAGAGTGCACATGGGAGAGGAGGGGGGAAAGGGACAGAGGGAGAGAGAGAGAGAGAGACAATCTTAAGCCCCTGGGATATATTTTCAAATATTACTTATAAGCCATCTTAGAGACCTACCCAGAAGGTAATAATACTTAGTTCAACTGTCAGTCATCGATTGGAACCATACAGGAAAGATATTTAGGGAAAGGTATGTAGATTAGCATTAATTAAAAATTTAAGGGGCGCCTGGGTGGCGCAGTCGGTTAAGTGTCCGACTTCAGCCAGGTCACGATCTCGCAGTCCGTGGGTTCGAGCCCCGCGTCGGGCTCTGGGCTGATGGCTCAGAGCCTGGAGCCTGTTTCCGATTCTGTGTCTCCCTCTCTCTCTGCCCCTCCCCCGTTCATGCTCTGTCTCTCTCTGTCCCAAAAATAAATAAACGTTGGAAAAAAAATTTTTTAATAAAAAAAAAATTTAAAAATACCCTAAAATTGTATTTGAATAGATAAACCATTTATATGATACAAATTTAAGAAGGTTCAGGGGCGCCTGGGTGGCTCAGTCAGTTAAGCGTCCAACTCTTGATTTCAAGTCATGATCTCACGGTTTGTGAGATGGAGCCCTGCATGGGCTCTGCACTGCTTGGGATTCTCTCCCTCTCTGTACCCCTCGCCCACTCACATGCCTGTGCGCTCTCTTTCTCTCTTAAACTTTAAAAGTGTTTAAAATTAAGGATGTTCAAACATATACAGGGAACATTCTCGCTTCCAACTGTGACCCCTAGTTACCCATTTTCCTTTCCCAGAGGCAACTAATACTACAAACTTATGATGTATTCTTACAGATATTTGGTGTGTATATGGACACAAACATACATATGTACATACAAGTTTATAGCATATATTTCCTCTGTTCTACAAAGATGGGAGAATACTCCTACATTAAGGAATCTTCTTATAATTTAAAAAGTACACAGCCAATTTCCAGAGTTTTGTGTTCACTAAAAATTATTACATCAAGAGGATATAACAGTATAGTGCTGTGCTTTACCATATGGTAGCCACTTGTGACATGGGGCTATTTACACGTAAGTTAATTAAATTGAAAATTCAGTTCCTCAGTTGCATTAGCCACCTTTTTGTGTGCTCAGTAGCTAACGTGTGGCTGGTGGCTATCATGTAATACAGTGTAGATATAAAACATTTCCATTTCACAGTTCTTTTTGGACAGTGCTAACATGATAAAGTAATTCTAATTTCTTTAATATTCTAAAGTATCTTTGTAGAGTACAACAAAATAAGATCTTCCTCAACTTGTGATGATTTATGTCCCAATAAATCCATTGTGAGTTGAAAATACATAAGTTGAAAACACATGTACTATACCTAACCTACCGAACATCACAGCTTAGCCTAATCTACCTTTAACATGCTCAGAACACTTACATTATCCTACGGTTGGGCAAAATCATTTAATACAAAGACAAGTTATAACAAGTGTTGAATGTCCCATGTATGTTATCGACTGCTGTACCGAGAGTAAAAAACAGAATGGTTTTATCCGGTACAGAGTGGTTTAAGTATATTCGTTTACTTTTGTGTTTGCATCTAATAGGAGCTGCTGCTCACTGCTGCTGCCTAAGCAGTACAAGAGTGTTGCCTACCACAGATCGCTAGCTTGGAGAAAATACCAAAATTCAAATTTTGAAGTATGGTTTCTACTGAATGTGTATTTGTTTTGCACCATCGTAAAGTCCAAACATTGTAAGTTGAACCGTCATAAGACAGGGAGCATCTATGGTGCCTGTTTTTTGTTGTTGGAGGAGAGGGAAAGAAATTCTAGCTTAGTTCTTAAAAAAATGCATTGATGTATAATTAGGTCTTGAGCTATAACTTGAGGCTATAACTAGTTAATGTTACCTTGAATATGTAAATTTCTCATTTTAAAAATAATTTGAACTGGACTTCATCTCTCAAATCTACAATCAACATTCTGAACATTAGAGAACAAGTCAACCCTAAAAAATGTTCTTGAGCCATCAAAAAGTCTTACCCAGGTTGATAAATAATATGATTCTGAGAATTAATTTTAGTTTAACATGGTGGCCATGCAAATGGCTAAATTGGTGTGAAACTTGCATCATCTAAAGGCCTTACAGAAGAGAACTTAGAATCAAAATTCCCAATTTCTTCACCTTGCCTTCAAAAAGTCTCTTGTAATATTTTCAGTAAGTGGCACCTTCATTTTTTCAGTTGGCTCAAATCTTGACTTCAAGCCTGGTTTCTCTGCATTTCTCATACAACGGACAATTCAATACCTTAGCAAGATCCTCTGACTCTCCTTTCAAAATATATTTAGAATCCATTCAACTCAACTATTATTTTAATGTCAGCCATCATTATATCAATTGCTCTTCCAAAGTAGCTTCTTAACTGGTTTCCCCCATAATCCTAGTCCACGGTCTACTTCAACACAGTAGCTTGTGATTTTTTTTAAAATATATCCAATCATGGGGCGCCTGGGTGGCGCAGTCGGTTAAGCGTCCGGCTTCAGCCAGGTCACGATCTCGCGGACCGTGAGTTCGAGCCCCGCGTCAGGCTCTGGGCTGATGGCTCGGAGCCTGGAGCCTGTTTCCGATTCTGTGTCTCCTTCTCTCTCTGCCCCTCCCCCGTTCATGCTCTGTCTCTCTCTGTCCCAAAAATAAATAAAAACGTTGGAAAAAAAAATTAAAAAAAAAATATATATCCAATCATGTAATTTCTCAAAGCCTTCCTAATAGCTTCCCATCTCATATAGAGTAACAGACAAAATCTGACAAGGCTTACAAATTCTCCATGATGCATTTCCCCACTATCTCTCTGACCCCATTTTCTACTATTCTCTCCGTCACTGTTCCAGCCAGACGGGCCTTTCTGCTTTTCATACATCCTAAGGATGCTCTCTGGGCCTTTGCACTGCCTGAAATACTCTTCCCACCACATACCCACACAGCATGCTTCTTTCTTCAAATATGTGCTTAAATGCCACCTTCTCAAATGAGGCCTTTTCTCACTGCCCTATATAATAAAATAGGGCAAATCCTCTCTCCATTTTTGCCTCCAGTTTCCTAATTTTTCTCCGATTTTTTTTTTAAGTTTATTTGTTTAGTTTCAGAGAGACAGAGACAGTGTGAGCGGGGGAGGGGCAGGGAGGGCGAAAGAGAGAGAGAATCCCAAGAAGGCTCTGCACTGCCAGCACAGAGCTCTATGTGGGGCTTGAACTCATGAAACGTGGGATCGTGACCTGAGCCGAAATCAGGAGTCAGACGCTTAACCAACTGAGCCACTGAAGTGCCCCAACCCCGATTTGGTTTTGACCAAAGTATTTGTTCCCTGGTGTACTATAAGTTATCCCTGTTTATTTTCTTGTGTATCTCCACTAGAATGTAACATCCATTAGAGCTGTATCTCCAGGTATAGAATGAGATCTGACATAGCAGACATTCAGGTGGTTTTGTGTACGATGCTGGTCTGTAGAAGTAAAAAGGTAAAAAAAGACATACACTTGGTCTTCTGGCTCACGGTCTAGTTACACTGACAAGCAGCCCTTACAAATGATTGTAATACAGTGTCATAATGTGTCTATCAAACATCATTTAAGTGGATTGATACTAATCTTCATCAAAACTACGTTTGTAAGGTAGGCACGCTGATATGCTGCTGAGGGGAGTGTGAACTGGGACCACCTGTTTGTAGGACCAAGAGTCTGGAAAATGTTCGTATGTTCTGACCTTGTCATTCCACTTCTAGAAATACAATCTAAGGAAATGCAGTTGCTTTCATACAAAAATTGTTTAATTTAGGAAAATGGTTCAAATATTGCATATTAATAAGGTAGAATATAATGCAATCTTTGGGAGCATTTTTTGCAGAACATTTAATGATATGGCAAAATGCTTACTATAGAGAAAAACGTAAGGACACACGCACCTAGCACTTCCAAGTTGTTACAGCTAAGGTTTGGGATGGGGTGGGAGTTCTTTACTTTTTATTGTGCACACTAAAAATATTTTTATGAGCAAGTATTTTGTAAATTTTAGGAAGTGCTAAGGACTCATTTTTTAGTGAAAAAATAAAAACAGGATACATGACTATATTTAGGACAGTTCCAATTTTGGGTACATAGAAAAAGGACTGAAAGGAAATACACTAAATACTAACAGTGTTCATACATAGGTGATTTTTCCTTTTCTGTTTTTGTCATTTACAGATTTCCTACAAGGAGCCTGTCTTTTATAATAAAAAGATAATTTAAAAGCACAATTCTTTAATCTTCTTGAGATAACGGATGTTCAAGTGTCTCATATATATAATAGAAAAAGAATGAAATCTTGCCCTTTGCAACTACATGGATGGACCTAGAGGGTATTATGATAAGTGAAATAAGTCAGAGAAAGACAAACACCATACAATTTCACTCATCTGTGGAATTTAAGAAATAAAACAAATTAATAAACAAGAGGCCAAAAACATACTGTTATTTACAGAGAACAAACTGGTGGTTGCCAGAGGGGAGGTTGGTGGGGGGAGGGGTGAAATATGTGAAAAGGATTAAGGGTACACTTATCTTGATGAGCACTGAGTAATGTATAGCTACAATGGTTGAATCATATTGTACACCTGAAACTAATAAAACGCTGTATGTTTATTATACTTTAATAATAACAATTTAAAAAACTAAGATGTGAGAATCCTTGAGTTAGAATTTTAATTTTAGGGGCGCCTGGGTGGCTCAGTTAAGCGTCTGACTCCAGCTCAGCTCATGATCTCGTGGTTCCTGGGTTCCAGCCCCGCATCGAGTTCTCTGCTGTCAGCCCGGAGTCTGCTTCAGATCCTCTGCCCCCTCTCTGCCCCTCCCCTGCTCTCTCTCAAAACTAAACATTTAAAAATTTAAAAATAATTTTAATTTTATTTTTTTTTTAATTTTTTTTTCAACGTTTATTTATTTTTGGGACAGAGAGAGACAGAGCATGAACAGGGGAGGGGCAGAGAGAGAGGAAGACACAGAATCGGAAACAGGCTCCAGGCTCTGAGCCATCAGCCCAGAGCCCGACGCGGGGCTCGAACTCACGGACCGCGAGATCGTTGACCTGGCTGAAGTCGGACGCTTAACCGACTGCGCCACCCAGGCGCCCCAAAAAGAATTTTAATTTTAATATTTCCTTTTAAAAGGAGGTGAGAGCCCACAGTTTTAAATGGAAAAGTCTTAAGCTCATTTCTATTTTTGAACTTGGGTTTAATACCATTAGACTTCAGAAGTTTCCCACTGGGATTTCCACCTCTAGTAATAGGGGCGTATACTGTTGTAAATCAATATGGTGGTGTGCTGAACTCTGGTTTATGTACCTGAAATACTCTCAGATCTCACTGCGGGTCACAGTGGAAACGGTGTGTTTGTCAGAGAAGATGAGGGCAATTGTTCTGTTGGAAACCTGAAAAAGAAATGCTAAAAACTGAGTCTTCGATTACTGTATACAGTCAACAAATACTTTTTTCTTTGGGGGTATAACAGTTGACCCTTGCCCAACGCAGGGATTGGGAGCACCAATCCCCACACAGTCGAAAACTCATATAATTGTATCTTTTGACTCCCCAGAACTTAACTACCAATAGCCTACTGTTAACTGGAAACCTTACTGAGAACATAAACAGTTGATTGACACGAATTTTGTATCTTATATGTATTACGTACTGTATTCTCACAATGTAAGCTAAAGAAAAAAAAAGCACTGAGAAAATCATAAGAGAGAATACGTTTACAGTACTGTGGTCTAAAAAAATCTGCATTTTAAGTGGACCTGCACAGTTCAAACTCCTGTTGTTGGAGGGTCGACTGTATAATAGTTTCGAGTATACATGATGATTTGACATTTGTATACCTTGCACAAGCCTATCACCTTACATAGTTGCCAAAGAAAGTTTTTTCCTGTGGTAACTTTTAAGAGCTGTTCTCTGAACAACTTGCAAATATTGTTAACTGTAGTCTCCATGCTGTAATTACTTCACCATAACTTATCAATTTTATAACTGAAAGTTTGTACCTTTTGACCCCTTCACTCATTTCTCCCACCCCTCACCCCAACCCCACTGCTGGCAACCACCAATCTGTTTTCTGTATTTATGAGCTTGGCTTGGTGTGTGTGTGTGTGTGTGTGTGTGTGTGTGTGTGTGTGTGTGTGTGTGTGTTTCAACAAATATTTTTTGGGTGCCCTGTGTCAGTAGGCACCGTACTACTTCATAACTACCCAGGTCATGGGGATAGGAAAGCCTCCTTGAGGCAGTGCCCTTTAAGGCCAGGCACCGAAAGAGCCCACTGCAGAATGTTCTAGGTAAGAGGGCTAGAATGGGTACAAAAACATGGCTGTTGTCTTCAGTTGATAGCTGTGTCTAATTAGGCTAACACATCTTACTCAAATAGTAACAGAGTGTATTTTCATTCCTGAGAACCCTTTTCTCGAATGCTAGTGCGGATGGTCTCCAGCCTTCAATGTTGAGTGAATTCTACTTGGCTACATTTCTGCTGGATCTGGAGAATCATAATAGGTAAGAGTCTCATGCCTGTTTTGAAATGGTATGTGTCGTGTCTCTGGTGGTTCAGTATATTTAACTTGCTTCCTCGTGAGTGTAGCTTCAAGGTATTGTTTCTTGCTGGAGTTCTGAGTTGTGATTTATCTGCTCTCGGTCGAAATATTAAATAAATCTGAGAAACCCCTAAAACCCGTTTTTATTGTGCTTTTTCTTAGTGAACTCCAGATGTAACCTTAAGATGATTTAGTAAGACATGAAAGAGGGGTGGCTGTTAAACTCAGATTGAAGCAATTTAAAATTTTTACAGGAAGTTCTATCTGACGCAGAATTTCTCAGTTTATTCCAGATGGGAAAGTTGGGAACTCTAGAAGGAAAGAAATAGATGTCACAGCTGTTTTCCACCTCATTTGTTCCATGGCCTCCTATTCTGCAAGGTTTCTCCTGGGGTCTCTGGGCTGTTTTCACTTCCCTGAGGCCCAGGGCCTTTCTGTGTCCCGAAGACAGTCCTGGTTTTGCAATAGGACTACCCCTCAAAGCTTAGCAGTGTTTTCAGACGAGAAGGATTCAATTTGTTTTACAAGTTACTTAATATTTTTACTTTACTGAGGTATAATTGGTATATAACATTAGTTTCAGGTGTATAGGATAAGGACCTGATGTTTGTATACATTGCAAAATGATCACCATAATGTCTACTTAATATTCATCACCTTACATACTTACAGACGAAATTTTTTTCTTGTGATGAGAACTTTTGAGATCTAATCTCTTAGCAACTTGCAAATATGCAATACAGTATTATTAACTATAGTCACTATGCTATACATTATTTCCCCATAACTTATTTCATAACTGGAAGTCTGTACCTTTCGACCTACTTCACTCATTTCTCCTACGCCTACTCCTGCCTCTGGCCATCACCAATCTGTTCCATCTATGAGCTCTTTTGTTTTCTTGTTTTGTTTTCTTTTGTTTTAATGTTCATTTTTGAGAGAGAGAGAGCACACGCAAGGGAGGGGCAGAGAGAGTGGGGGACAGAGGATCTGAAGCGGGCTCTTCACTGAGAGCAGAGAGCCCAACACGGGGCTTGTGAACCAACAAACCATGAGATCATGACGTGAGCTGAAGTTGGCTGCTTAACCGACTGAGCCACCCAGGCACCCCAGTTTTCTTTTGTGTTTTAAGATTCGAGATATAAGTGAAATCATAATGGTATTTGTCTTTCTCTGACTTATTTCACATCACATAATGCCCTCGAGGTCCATCCACGTTGTCACAAATGGTAAGATTTCCTTCTTTTTTTTTTTTATTTTTATTTATTTAAAAAAAATTTTTTTTTTCAACGTTTATTTATTTTTGGGACAGAGAGAGACAGAGCATGAACGGGCGAGGGGCAGAGAGAGAGGGAGACATAGAATCGGAAACAGGCTCCAGGCTCTGAGCCATCGGCCCAGAGCCCGACACGGGGCTCGAACTCCCGGACCACGAGATCGTGACCTGGCTGAAGTCGGACGCTTAACCGACTGCGCCACCCAGGCGCCCCTTATGGCTGAACAATATTCCATTTGTATATATATATATATATATATATATATATATATACACCACATTTTCTTTATCCATTCATCCATCAGTAGACACTTAGGTTGGTATCTTCATTATAAATAATGCTTCAATGAACATGGGGATGCAGATATCTTTTTGAGTTAATATTTCTGTTTTCTTTGAACGAATACCTGGAAGTGCAATTGCTGGGTCGTAGGGAAGTTCTATTTTTAATTTTTTGAGGAACCTCCATACTGTTTTCCGTACTGGCTGCACCAGTTTGCATTCCCACTAACAGTGCACAAGAGTTCCCTTCTCTTCACATCCACCAACACTTACTATTTCTTGTCTTTTTGATAATAGCCATTTCTCATATAATCTTAAAAAAATTTTTTTTAATGTTTATTTTTTTTGAGAGAGAGAGACAATGCAAGAGGGGGAGGGGCAGAGAGAGTGGGATACACAGAATCTGAAGTAGGCTCCAGGCTCCGAGCTGTCAGCACAGAGCCCAACTCAGGGCTAGAACCCATGAACCATGAGATCATGACCTGAGCTGAAGTCAGATGCTTAACTGACTGATCCACCCAGGTGCCCCTTATATAATCTTTTTTTTTTAATTTAAATTCCTTAAAGTTAGTTAACATACCGTGTAATATTAGTTTCAGGTGTAGAATATAGTGAGTCAACACTTCCACACAGCACCCGGTACTTACCACAACACACTTCTCAATTCCCATCACCTGTTTAACCCATTCCCCCTCCCTCCCCCCATCTCCCTTCTGGTAATCATCATAACAATTAAGAGTCTGTTCCTTGGTTTGCCTCTCTCTCTCTCTTCCCTTTGCTCATTTTCCCTCCTTAAATTCCACATATGAGTGAAATCATGGTATTTGTCTTTCTCTGACTTAATTCGCTTAGCATAATACTCTCTAGCTCTATCCATGTCATTCCAAGTGACAAGATTTCATTCTTCTTATGGCTAAATAATATTCCAGTGTGTGTGTGTGTGTGTGTGTGTGTGTGTGTGTGTGTGTATACACATACATACCACATGTTCTTTATCCATTCATCATTCAATGGATACTTGGGCTGTCTCCATAACTTATTACAAATAATGCTGCTATAAATATTGGATTGCACGTATTCCTTTGAATCAGTATTTTTGTATTTTTTTGGGTAAATACCTAGTAGTGCAATTGCTAGATCATAGGGTAGTTCTATTTTTAATTTTTTGAGGAACCTCGAAAAACAGTTATACTGTCTTCCATAGTGGCTGCACCAGTTCGCATTCCCACAGTGCATGAGGGTTCCCCTTTCTCCACATCCTTGTCAACATCTGTCGTTTCCTGTGTTGATTTTAGCCATTCTGACAAGTGAGGTGATATCTCGTTGTAGTTTTGATTTGCATCTCCCAGATGATAAATGATGATGAGCGTCTTTTCACGTGCCTGTTGGCCCTCTCTGTACGTCTTTTTTAGGAAAAATGTCTATTCATGTCTTCTTTTTTAATTGGATTATAATAGCCATTCTAACAGGTGTGAGGTGGCATCTCATGATTCTGATTCCATTTCCCCAATGAGGAGTGATGTTGAGCACCTTTTTATGTCCCTGTTGGCAATTTATATGTCTTCTTTGGAAAAATGTCTGTTCAGATCCCCTGTTTATTTTTAAATGTGGGTGGTTTTTTGTTTTTTGTTTTTGCTATTTTTATGAGTTCTTCATATATTTTGGATATTAGCCCCTTAGATACGTGATTTGCAAATATTTTCTTCCACTTGGTAGGTTGCCTTTTCATTTCGTTGATGGTTTCTGCTGATGTGCAGAAGGTTTTAGTTTGTCATCTCGCTTGTTCATTTTTGCTTTGGTGCCTCTGCTTTTGGAGTTTGATCCAAAAACTTATCACCACGTTTGAAGTCAAGGAGCTTAGTACTCATGTTTTCTTCTAGGAGTTTTATGGTTTAGTTAATTTTTTGATATTCATCTCTGGCTAACTGAATTTGGCTGAAGTTCTCTTGAAGATTTACATTCCTAAAACTTAACTGTAGAATTAACTTTCTCCTTAATAAAGATAGTCATCACTGACTATTCCATCCGATAAACATTTCCTTATCTTCATTAGTGTTTCACTGGCATTATAACTTATGTTGTCCCTTGACAGGATCAGCTGGAGCTGTTTCTTAAATTTTAGCCTGCATACAAATCACCCGGAAATCTTGTTAATGCAGATTTTCTAATTCAGGAGGTTTGGAGTGGAGCTGAGATTCTCTGTTCCTAGGGAGCTTATAGGTAATTACAGTAAAACCTTAGACTGCGAGTAACTTATTCTGCGAGTGTTCCACAAGATAAGCAAACATTTCTAATAAATTTTAACTTGATAAATGAGCGATGTGTTGCAGTACGAGTAGTACGTGATGCCGAATGTTACATGATCACAACTGAGCCAATGGTCCTTGAAATTTGCTTTGATATAAGAATGCTTTGGATTACTAGAATGTTTCCGGAATGAATTATGCTCACAAACCAAGGTTTTACTGTAATTCTAAAGGTGCTGGCTCGTGGACCACACTTTGACTATCAAGGACTAAGATTATTTTCCAATATTTGGATATGCAGCCTACTGGCACAGGAATATCTGATCTTTTATAATAGATGTATCTCCAGAGAAATATAGGTAGTTATTGTGGTTGTAAAATTGAAATGATTTTTAAAGAAAAATCATTATGAATTGTCTTATAAAGGAATGCATTTCCTACCTAGTTGATTTCTTGGAGTAAATCTGGAATTGTATCCAAAGTATGGCCATTTTGGTGGGTGGGTGGAGAGACGGGCTAAGTGGGTGATGGGCATTAAGGAGGGCACTTGTGATGAGCACTGGGTGTTAAATGTGAGTGATGAATCACTAAATTTTACTCCTGAAACAAATATAACGCTATATATTAATTAACTAGAATTTAAAAATATTAAACAAATAAAAAAAACAAAGTATGATCATAAAATGATGTCAATAGTTTAAATAAATATTAAAGATCAACTAAGTGTTCCTTGAAAAAAATTCCTTGTGAGGCTATATTATTATTCTAACAATGCTGCCATCTTTAGGACATGTTTGCAACACTTGGCTTGGAGTTAACTAGAGAATTTGTGACCCATTTTTAAAAATAGGCTTGATGAAATGATGGATATCTTCACCTTTTGAGGATAACTTTGATTATTTTGGAAGCAGTCAAAATTAGTTAGATACAAGACTGGTGAATATATGGGTATATATATATGGGTGGATGGATAAGCTGGTTATTATTTTCCGTTAAGAGCAAGGAACACTATTTGGGTTAAAAATTTATGTTGTGGGGCGCCTGGGTGGCTCAGTCGGTTGAGCGTCCGACTTCAGCTCAGGTCACGATCTAACGGTCCGTGAGTTCGAGCCCCGCGTCAGGCTCTGGGCTGATGGCTCAGAGCCTGGAGCCTGCTTCCGATTCTGTGTCTCCCTCTCTCTCTGCCCCTCCCCCATTCATGCTCTGTCTCTCTCTGTCTCAAAAATAAACATTAAAAAAAATAAAAAAAAAATTTATGTTGTGTTTGTGGCTTATCAGTTCATTTTGAGTGGGAGGCCCTGTGTTATGAACATTGTTAATATAAGTTTGTGTCCTTTCAAGATAATTAATAATTTGGAGAATAATCCTCACCTGAAGATATAAATTCTGGTTTGTAGGTTCCAGAAGTCAGTCGTGTTATTTTACCATCTTGACTCACTCTACGTATTCTTCTGCAAGCTAACAGGCACTATACTTGAGGTCATCAAGCTGATGCTTTGGAGGTATATTACGGTTCAGATTGTGACTCTGCTACTCACTGTATGTGTGGCCTCAGGCAAGTTGCTTTACTCCCTTTGCTTCGGTTTTCTTACCTATTAAATGGTGCTAACAGCATTATCCAACTGTATAGGGATTAAATAAGATATCAGATGTAAAATGCTATACTGTTTCATGCCTGGCAAGAGTACAATTAAACTTAGCTGATATTATTATTGAAAATATTTCAAATAATTCATTGATTAATATAATCACTCATTGAACGCCTTCTCGCTAGGCATTTTTCTGTATTATTTAATTCTTTTAATACACGTTCATTTCTCTCCCCGAAGCATTAACTGCTATGGAAATTCTCTTCTGCTGAAAACGACTAGAAAACCAGACACAATATGTGGGGCAAGCACTGTTTGAAGACACGGGACAGGAGGCCGAGCAGGATTCCTTAGAAAAGAGAAAGAAAGACATGGTCTTGACTACTGCCCCACCTTACTGCCTCAGGCACTTTCTAGGCTGCAGTGCAGAAATGGATAGGCCAAACAGAGCCTGAAGATCTTGGGGAGTTGAGATAAAACTGGAGTTCAAAGAAGAGAGAGTCTGTCATGCATATTATAATAGAGGATGGAGGTACAGAGAGAAAGCTATGCACATCTGTAATGAGATTCTTTCAAGTCTTTGGTTTAGTAATTACCTCTGCATGCATGTGGTAAAACTCCTCAAAACAAGGGAAACAATAATTGGAAATCAGTAGACCTACAATTCCCAGGGTTCGCGCAAAGCTAGAATAGTTCATTCTTCCGTCAGTCAGGAGGGAGAAACCTTATCATATACAGGATATTTCACAGAGGCCTTGGAAGGGTCACATCTTTATGAGGTTAAATTAACCCTAGAGTAAAGGCTTCTCTGGACCTACCCTAGCAAAGCCCAAACAAGCCTCAGAAGAATCAAACTGATCTGCAAATAACTTAATTGCATGCTAGAACAGAATTCAACACTTGATAAAAGAATACAAGATCCAGCAGTAAACATAAAATTCACAATGGTTGGCATCCAATCAATAATTCCTAGTAGGAGGAGATGACCCATAACTAAGGAAAAAAAATCAATCCATAGAAATAGCCCTGGAAATGACAGAGATGAAGAAATTGACAGACAAGGACCTAAGGACAATTATGTATATACAGACTTGCTGAAGAGTATAAATGAAAACGTGAACATACGAGGGCAGATGCGAATGAAGAAATACATCCAAGAAATAAACTGTGTGTGTATGTGTATATATACAGTTCAAGAAATAAAAAAAATGCTGTATCTGAAAAGAAAAATACACTGGATGGAATTCATAACAGATTTGGCACTGCAAAAGACAAGATGAGTGAATTTGAAGTAATATGCGCTATCCCAGATACAGCCCAGACTGAAGAAAACAGAGTGCATGGTCCCTGTGGGACAATATCAGTCTGCTATATGTTTGTATTAGTTTGCTATGGCTGCTGTAACAAACTACCACAAACTCAGTAGCTTAAAGCAACACAAATTTATTATCTTACAGTCCTGTAGGTTAGAGGTCCAATGAGGGTCTCACTGGTGTTGATAGAGCTGCATTTCTTTTTGGAGGCTCTGGAGAAGAATCCTTTTCTTGGCCTTTCCCAGCTTCTAGTTGTTGGCTCATGGTCTCCTTCCTCCATCCCCAAACCAGCAACAGTGAGTCAGAGCCTCACATCGCACTGCTCTTTCTCTCATGCTCCCTTTTCCACTTTTAAGAACCTTTGAGATTACAGTGGGCCCGCCAAGATAAGACAGGATCATCTCCCTTTTTAAGGTCCCCTTTGCCATGTAACCTAACACATTCGCAGATGCTGGGGGCTGGGATGTAGGCCTCTTTAGGGAGCCATTATTTTGCCTTCTACAACTTGTAATTGGAGTGCCAGAAGGAGAGGAGAAAGAAGGGAGGACAGAAAATATGTTTGAAGAAATTACAGGAAAATTTTCCAAATATGATGAAAAATATAAACCCATAGTTTCAAGAAGTTGAACAAACCCCAAGTAGAATAAATATAAAGAAAACCAGACCAAGGCATATCATCATCAAACTTGAAAAAACATTGGTAAAAATCTTAAAAGCAGAGGACACATATGTCCAAAGATTCTTAGATTAGAAATATAGGAAAATTCACATCAGAGGCCCCTGGGTGCTCACTTGGTTGAGTGTCGGGACTCTTGATTTCAGCTCAGCTCATGATCCCAGTGTCATGGGATTGAGCTGCACATCCGGCTACATGCTGTCACTCTCAATCTCCCTCTGCTCCTCCCCCTTGCTCAGGTGCTCTCTTTCAGAAAGAAAGAAAGAAAGAAAGAAAGAAAGAAAGAAAGAAAGAAAGAGAGGGAAAGAAAGAAAGAGAGAGAGAGAGAGAGAGAGAGAGAGAGAGAAAGAAAAGACAAGAAAAAAAAAAAAGGAACTTCTGTGCAAGCCAGAAGAAAACAGACGGACATCTTTAAAATGCTAACAGAAACAAAACCTCTCAATCTAGAATTCTGTACTCGGGGAAGATCTCTTACAGAAGTGAAGGTGAAATAAAGAACTTTTCAGACACACAAAGCTGTAAGAATTCTTCAAACAGCAGGCCTCCACTACAAGAAAAGTTAAAGCAAGTTCTACAGGCAGAAGGAAAATGAAAACAGATGGAAATCTGGATAGAATGAAAAACACTGAAATAAGTGAGTAAATAGTAAAAATGTTTTCTTATTTTTAAAATGAATGGATAGTTGATGGTTTAAAGCAAAAATAAGTATATATTGTATTATAGGGCATATATATGTCAAATGTAGAACTAAGATATATCGCAGCAATAGCATAAATACTAGCAGAGAAGAAATAGTGTACTGTTAGGAGGTTCTTATACCTGCAGAGGTGTTACAGTACTTGAAGGCAGATTGTGATAAATTGAAGATATACACTCTAATCTGTAAAGCAAACTTTAAAAAAGAACACAAAGAGGTACAGCTAATATGAGCTTACAAAAGACATAAAATGGAATCATGAAAGATACACAAAACAGGGCAGAAAAAAGGAACAAAAAACCAAGGGATGAGACAGAAAAATCAATAGAAAATGGTAGATTTAAACAGAACTGTATCAATAATCACAGTAAGTATAAAATGAACTAAACACTTCAGTTAAAGGCAGAGATTGTGTGATAAGATAAAAAAGTAAGACCCAACGCTATGATGCCTATAAGAAATCCACTGTAATTATCAAGATTCCTATACACCTATATGCGTAATAGGATGGAATGAGTTATACCACATTAACATCAATCAAAAGAAAGTTGGAATAGGCATATTAATATCAGACAAAGTAGATATTAGAATAAAAAGTATTACCAGTTATAATGGAAGTTATTTCATAATGATAAAGTGGTTAATTCTTCAAGAGGTCAAAATAATCCAAGCATTTATGTATCTAAAAACAGAGCTTCAAAATACATGAAGCAAAAATTGATAGAACTGAAAGGAGAAACAGATAAACCCACATAGCACCCTTCTCACAGTAATCAATAGAAGGAGGCCAAAAAGCTAGTAAGTATATAGAAGATGTGAACAACACTAACAACTAACTTGACCTATTCAACATTTATAGAACATTCCACCCTAAAACAGAAATGCACATTCTTCTTTTGAAGGGCACTTGGGATATTTACGAATAAAGATCATATGCTTGGCCATAAAACACATGTCAATAAGAATTTATATCTTACAAAATATGTTCTTTGGCCAAAATGGGATCAAATTAAAAACTCATAAAATGTAGAATTAAAATATATGACAGCGGTAGCAACAAGGACAGGAAGAGAGAAATGGAGGGGTACTGTTGTATGATCCTTACACGATTCACAAAGTGGTATGACTTTATTTTAAGGCAGAGCATGATAGGTCGAAGATGTATATCGTAAATCACAGAGAAACCAGTAAAACACACATGTGCACACACCAAGAGGCGCAGCTACTAAGCCAACAGTGAAGATAAAATAGGATAATAATCCAAACAAGGCTGTAAACAAGGAACAAAGAAGAGACAAAACATAAATAAGATGTCAGCTTTAATTCTTATTTTAACTCAAAGAGGTAGATATCATTTCACAGATAAGGGAACTAAAACTCAGGGACCTTTATATAACTCGCCCAAAGTGACACACGCAGCATGTCCTCGGGATGCCATGGCATTGTAGCATTGTGCGTGTGTATGCATTCTAGCTCCTTGCGCATGTAATTTGGAGAACCGAACCTATGTCCTCATCGTTTGTGCATATGATTGGCATTTATATTTCTGTGTGCCTATGTAACTAAAATGCATTCTCACTTTTCAAATGACAGTGAAGTTACACAGGATTATTGCTTGTTTTCCTATCTGTTCTCACTCTCCATCGCAGGTCGGGATATGCCAGCGTCTCTATAACTGAGGGAGTGGGGCGAGATGGCATAAGCAGCCTACACTGCTGTACAGCATCAGCTCACTGACTGCAAGTAGAACAACTTAAATTATTTCCCATAAATCTCTTCAAATCCTGACAAGCTTTTTGCTGTGTTCATCGTCTGTGTATATACATGGATAGGAGTACAGTACAGTAACATGTTAAAAAATATCTTGGAACTCCATACAATATGTCAGCTACTGCGCTAGGCAGAAAATATGAAAAGGTGAAAAAATTAATTATGTCCCCTGACGTAAAGCTAAAAGTGTCACGAGGTGTACAGACTGAACAAGGAATCACACAAATACCTAATGATGATATTGTCGTAAGTGCTATAGAAGCAACAGAATGCCATGAGAGGTGGAAAGGATCATCTATTTGCTACCCCCCACCTCACCCCGAGTATTATTACCGTGCTAATGCTACTTGTTTACCTTTCAAATTTCCGGGATATTCCTAGGGCTATTCATTGTTATCCACAAATTCAATGGGAATAGCCATTTTTTCTTTTACCAAGTGTTTGGAAGACTTTGAAACTGTCACAAAGCTACCAAGCCAGAAGTTGACAGTAGGTAATATAGTTTACTAATAAAACAGTTCTTTCAACTTGAGCATGCTTGGACCCAAGCGATTTCTTTTTCACAAGATATTTCTAGTACTAGTAGTCTCTTGAGTAGGAAGGGCTGTCGCCTGCAATTATTTTGAGTTATTCATCCTTTCCTTTCCCTTCTGCTAAAAGAAAAATGATTTTTTTATTTTTTAAATTTTTTTTTTCAACGTTTATTTATTTTTGGGATAGAGAGAGACAGAGCATGAACGGGGGAAGGGCAGAGAGAGAGGGAGACACAGAATGGGAAACAGGCTCCAGGCTCTGAGCCATCAGCCCAGAGCCTGACGCGGGGCTCAAACTCACGGACCGCGAGATCGTGACCTGGCTGAAGTCGGACGCTTAACCGACTGCGCCACCCAGGCGCCCCAAAGAACAATAATTTTTAAGAGTAAAGATTCAACTAGGAATTTTTCATTGGAACACAGGCTTTAACCATAGGATTTCAGAAGAAAACGCTTCAGGCCCTCCATTTACAAATGGGTGTGGACGACTTGGCTGTACCAGAGGGATGTCACCCCAGTACCAAAGGGGCACACCCAGATCCTAGCGCACTCATGGTGAGCTGTGTCCTGGGAGAAACAGCCCGGCTCAATGCCTAGGGGGCCCTCTGTCCTGTCTGGCCAAGACCAGATCTTGAAGGGATTGTTTCTGATTCTCTTCCACCACAGCCCATTGGCTGGAGCCGTGACCAGCTGCAAGCCCTAGTGTTGGTCTGAAAAGATCACGGTTCTCTTGCTCCACAGTCTGTCTTTTCCCCCGGGGATAGGACCGGAGACCCAAGGGGCAGGGCCCAGAACTGAGCACTAGCACGGTGCCTAGCACATACTAAACAATAAATGCTTCAAAAAGAAAAAAAGGAAAAAGAAAAGGAAACATAAAATGGGTATTTGGCTTCCGATAGCTCGAAAGGGAGACAGAACTAAAGACAGTTTTTGTTGGTTTAGTTGTTGGGTAAGAACCACAGCAGGAAGAGACAAGAAGCAATGATTTTAAAAAGCACTGGATCATTATCTGGTTACTGGTTTGTAAAAGTAACTTTAGTTTAGGAACAAATTTGAGTGGCCAGGTTTTAAATATTCTCCCCAAGTATTTTCATGGGTAGGCACTTAGTACTTAGGCAAGAGGAACATCTGCTCGCTGAACGGATATGACCGCACAGGGTAAAGGCACTCAAACGACTCTGTTTGCCTTTCTGATTAGAACACAGGGGAGGTTGGGCGGGCGGAACACGGAGGGAACGGCGTGGGCGGCGGCTTCTGCAGTGTGTGCCTGCCGCCACGTAAATGGACACGTTTGTCCGGCTAACAGAATGGGCAGGATTGTTTCTAGCACAGAGCAATTGTCCTTCAAAAATGTTTGTTTATAAATGTTTTTATTAGTATAATATAAAGTTTTTAATATTAAAGAACCCACCATATTAAAGCTTGGCAGAATTTTGAGAAGGTATATGCGTTGGGTTTCAAGGTCTTGTGGGGAGCAAAGCAGCTTTGTTTAAGTAATGATGTATGTAGCACAATGCTTTTTTAATAGTGTAATTTTCATCTTGAAAATGCCTCATCCATTTGTCTAATACCCTCTTTCTAGACTAATATTTTGGGCATTTCATTTTAACACTTTAGAGCAGTGTATTTTACGCCAAAGTCTTTCTTATGTACCCAACAAGTGCTATCAGAAGCAATGGAGAACTGTGAGATAAGCTATCAAGGAAAAGGTGGTTCTGAGCAGAGGAGAAGGTTCTAGGTTAAGAGTTTTTAACATGGAGACCACCGATAAGCTTTAGGGGACTCAAGAACCCTTGGGAATATCCTGGAAAATCCTTAGTGTCTGTTCATCTAGGGAGACAGTCCCTAGTTTGTATAGGATTCGAGTGGTTCTCACCCAAGAGTTAGAATCACTCTTGTAATAGGAGTCAACACAGACTAAGTCTGCTACAGGAAGAATCTAATCCTGAGATCTTGGTAGCTTAAAGCCACAGTTGGTTCTCACTCATGAAGTTATTGCCCCTTCCAGCTCCTGTCAGACAACAGACACTTGTTCAGAGTTTACTCTGCTCAAAGGCTCCCAGGTAGGATCCCAGAGAGGGAGGGAAGCAGGTGCCCTGGACATCCCATGTCCTTCCCTCTGGGGCAAGTTCCTCACTTTTCCTTATCCATCAGATTCTCACCCTCATTGCAGGCAAGGAGGGGACAGAAACTTGGTGGGGAAGTGGCAGCAAGGTTGAGAGGATAGATTCTATGGATAAATTGGAACAGATAGTTTGAAATGTTTTTGTTGGTTTGGGGCAGGGACAAGGGACATAGATGACAGGAAGGGATAAAGGAGGTGTCATTTATTTTTTTTTTTTTTGTTTTTAATTTCTAAAATTTATTTATTTTTGAGAAACAGAGACAGAGCGTGAGTGGGGGAGGGGCAGAGAGAGAGGGAGACACAGAATCCGAAGCAGGGTCCAGGCTCTGAGCTGTCAGCAAAGACCTGACACGGGACTCAAACTCACAAACCACAAGATCATGACCTGAGCCGAAGTCAGATGCTGAACCGACTGAGCCACCCAGGCACCTGGAGGTGTCTTATTTCTGAAGTTAGATATTAAACACCACTACTGATGTTCTGGGAAGCATTCTAATATAATCTGGAATTCACCTATTTTCAGATAGAAATAGCTTTTAATAATGAAGCACTGCTAAATGAACTTTCAGAGATAAATGCAAAGACAAGAAGGGGAAAAGAGGGGGTTGATGGTGGTAGAGAATAAGCATACCAGAAAAGCTGAGCTAAAGGAAGATGTAAGATACAACTTAACCCTAGGCTTCCTGACAGCCAAAGCAGAAAGGGAGACACCAATAAGAAATTTGGAAAACATGGTTTTAGGGGACTGCATTATTTTGATATTCATTTAGGCACTGCTGGGAAATAGCTGCATGAACTTGAGCAAATTACTAGAATTTTCCGGGCCTTACTTTTCCTTAAGTGATGGTAATTGCCTATTGAATCAGAAGATCTTGAAATTCCTTCTGTCCATAACTTCTCAATCATTATTACTAGGCCTTTCAGGGAAAGGGCTTGTTTTATACTTTTCACTAGGATTATACACTTTTTCATTAAACAATGAAAATACACTTTTTTATTAAACAAGTATTTATAGTTCCTTGTAAATTCATGAGAATTTTCCCCATTAAATATCCCTAAAGAGCAATGTGACAGAGTTCCCCAATCTTTACCAATTCTAGAGCTATCATATATTTCATATATCATATGCCTAGTTTTGGCTTTGACATTCTTCTGTAATCACAGAAAAACAGTCTACCCAAAAAGACACCAGAAACTGAAAGGGTAATTATTTAGCACAAAATGCTAATAGAAAATACAATACAACCCACAATCAAACACGTTATTATGTTTGTTTTTTTTTTTTTTTTTTTTTCAGTTGAATTGAAAATGCTTCTCTGTTGCCAGGAAGGAGAATGAATCATTGTCACTGGTACAAAAAAAGAGACAGAGTAGAAGACATTCATACCTCTGTTCCTCGGATCTCCCCAGGGCCTGAATTCCTCCTTAGCATCTGGCAGAGGCTGAAGAGTCTCTGTTTTCAGTCTCTTATTGTTGGGAAGAGGACCCTAGGTTTTAAAAAAGTGCCCGTATTTACAGTTACATGTTCTGGTCCCTGTGCTTCTATTCAAGCACACAGCCTACTATTTGTTATATTTCATTTTCATCAGTGTATTCTTAAATATTTTTGTGCCTTGATGAATTTTGACTTTTATAACTAAAGAAAGTAAACAAAATCAGGATCAATCTAGTCTATAAGATTTTTGTGAAATGAGAATGAATGTTTATGTCTTAAAGCTATATTTCAAAACTATTGCATAAGCCAATTTATTAAAATTTCACATTTAATAAGTACAAAGACTCAGATTCTATTCTAGACATATTTCATTCCATCTTATTGATGATTGATCGATTGAAGCATTGTTTCTTAAACATCAGGACCAATGCGGGGCGCCTGGATGTCTCAGTCAGGTGAGTGTCTGGCTCTTGATTTCAGCTCAGGTCATGATCTCATGGTTTGTGGGATCAAGCCCTGCGTCAGGCTCTGTGTTGACAGTGTGGAGCCTGCTTGGGATTCTCTCTCCTTCTCTCTGCCCCTCCCCTGCTTGCTCTCTCTCTTGAAAATAAATAAACTTACACACACTAAAAGACATAAAGACCAACGAATAGGGAGGGCTGTTAGCAGAGGCATTGAGACTGTGTCTCTAATGAGCTTTAGTACTAAATATGAACCAAGACTTGCCTGGAACCCAGAAATTGCACAAATGTTCATCTGTGCATTCTTTGCAGGATTTTAAGTGGCAGACTTCTCAGGCCATATTGAACGATAAATTATGGTTTGACCAGCCAGAGCCGGACAGAGTTAAGAGGTAGTTGCTGTGTTAGCCTAATTGTTGTAACTTTTTTCTGTCTTGAAAGTCCTACAGATACTACTACCTTCAAAGATGAGTTTTATTGAAGTAGGTAAAACCTATTCTTCTTACCTGTAGTTGCACTGCCTGGATTTGGACTGCCTGGATTAGTACCTTGGCTTCACCACTTCACCACTACTAGCTCTGTAACCTTGGGAAGCATCGGTTTACTCATCTGTATAATGGGAATATTAGTTTACCTCAGACTCATTAAGAAGATATAGTGATAATTTTAGTAAAACACTTAACCTACTGACTAAATAAATATTAACTATTCCAATTTATTGAGAACTATAAGGTCACTTATGTAAAGAAGTCAACTCTCAGGATGTTGATGAGGTGGGACCAAAGAGCTCCATTATCAAATGTGCCTCATGTCCTCCCTGTGTCCTTTCTGCACTTGGCTTGGTGTCCCAGCATGTCAACTTGCATGGACATGAATGAGTTCCCTGCCTTCCGGTTTCCAGTTGCTTTCAGCTAGAGGGGAGCAGCAGAAGGAGTTGGAAAAGAGGAGGGAGACCAACATACTGACCCTCCAGCTCCCTCCCTACAGGCTCTGCCAAGTCTAACCATGTCTCTTACATGGAGATCACATTTCCTGGCGGGGAGCCTTCCCCACACGGTCCTAATTCCAGTGCTAGCACTCACTCCCCCTACCCCTCCAGGCTGACAGCACCCTGCTGGTCCCAGGTCTGGACACTACACTCTCCCTTGTCATTTCAGTGCATCCTGCCTACACCTTTTTACCAAATGTCTTTATTAAACACTTCTCAGATCAATTGGGCCGTTTCCGGACAGGCTGAAATACCAGGTATGTACCACTACGACTGTGTCTATGAGAGGTCTGAATGACAGCTTTAAGATGGGGGAATAAAGGAAAAAAGAAAAAAAAAGTAATTCAACAAGGATTTGGGAGTATAATAAATCATATATGAATAAATCTCTCCCTGACTTGGCATGTACTTTGGCAGAGACAGTCAAATTGAATTGTCTTGGTGATAGAGACACAGGCTCAGTAGTACTTATTTTCTCTCATTTTATGCCTGATTAAGCTTTTTGTATACAGCTCTATTTGGAGGAACAAGTTGCTCAGTGGAACTTGGGGTTTTCTCATTATTCACAATAGGTTTTTGTCATTTTCCTCCAAACAGGTACCCAGCCATTGGCTGTACTCCTTTGGTTCTCGGGATATGGTCCTTATAGTGCCAGACGCATCAGGCTTTCAATAAATAGGCTGTGCGAATGTATAATCAACTTTAAAGGGATTACATCATAATATATTCCATTCCTTAATTATGTAAACTGTGTACTGATCAGCATACTCTAAAATTGGCCTACCTAGCATTTTGACAATTCAGAATATTTCATTTTACAAATGGAGCCATATAAATGTGGCCATTTTGCCTGGTGTCTTGTAGCATATTTTCAAGGTTCATCCATATGGTATGGTAGTAGGTATTGGTATTTTACTCCTTTTATGGCTGAATAATATTCTACCATGTGGCTACACCACATTTTTTTAACACCATATTTTGTTTATCCATTCATCAACTGATGGACATTTGGGTTGTTTCCATTTTTGATCATTATAAAGAATGCTCCTGGGAACATCTGTATACAAGTTTTTGTGTAGACTAGAATTGCTGGGTCACATGTTAACTCTGTATGTAACTTTTCAAGCAACCGCGGGACTGCTCTTCAAAATGACAAGGTTTTGGTATCTCTGTATCCTTGCCAACATTTGTTATTGTGTGTCATCTTCACTGTAGCCATCCTAGAGAAGTGGCATTTCATTGTGGTTTGGTTACATTTCCCTAACGACTAATGATGTTGAACCTCTTTTCATGTGCTTACTGGCCATTTATACATCTTCCTTGGAGAATGTGTATTCATCCTTTGCCTGCCTTTAATTGGGCTATTTATTGAGTTACGAGTTCTATATATTCTGACTACGAGTCTCTTATCACACATATGACTTGCAAGTATTTTCTCCTAGTCTGTGGGTTGTCTTTTCATTCCTCATAGTGTTCTCTGAAGCACAAAAGTAATGAAGTCCAGTTAATCTATTGTTTTTGATGTTGCTTATGCTTTTGGGTTTCACATATGGACAGATCCTATTCCCTAATCCAAGATCATGAAGATTTAATAGTTTTCTTCTAATAGTTCTATAATTTTAGCTCTTATATTTAGGTCTATGATCCAATTTGACTTTTTTTTGCATATGGTGTTGACATAGGGGTCCAACAGCATTCTTCTTTTTTTTAAGGTAGTCTCTATCCCCAATATGGGGCTCAAACTCATGACCCCCAGATCAAGAGTCACGTGCTCTACTGAGCCAGTCAGGTACCCCTCTTTTTGATGAGGCGATGATGTGGTCCCAGCAACATTTGTTGAAAAGACTATGCTTTCCCCATTGAACTGTCTTGGCTCTTTGTTAAAAATCAATTGAACATAAATATATATGTTGTATATGATGTATATATGTTGGCTACCTGGGTTCCTTGCATTTCCCTATGAATTTAGGATCAGCTTGTCAATTTCTGCAAAGAATTCTGTGATTTGGATAGGAATTCCATTGAATCTGTAGATCATTTCCAGTATTGCCATCTTAAGTCTTCCACTCCATTATTATGATCTAGATCTTTTAAACTTCCTTCCAACTGATGTTTTGTAGTTTCCAGTGTATAAGTCTGGCACTTATTTTGTTAAATTTATTCTTCAGTATATTATTCTTTCCAATATTATCGTAAGTAGAATTGTTTTCTTAAATTCATTTTCAAGTCGTTTGTTGCTGGTGTTTAGAAATACAATTAATTCTTGACTCTCATATCTTGCAACCTGAATTTGTTCCTAATACTTTTTAAGTATTTAAATCTGAAGCTTTACCCTATGTGTCTGGGGTAAATATTCAAAATATTTGAGAATATTTGATTACATATTTTATTTTTTTAATTTTTTTTTCCCAACGTTTATTTATTTTGGGGACAGAGAGAGGCAGAGCATGAACGGGGGAGGGGCAGAGAGAGAGGGAGACACAGAATCGGAAACAGGCTCCAGGCTCCGAGCCATCAGCCCAGAGCCCGACGCGGGGCTCGAACTCACAGAGTGCGAGATCGTGACCTGGCTGAAGTCGGACGCTCAACCGACTGCGCCACCCAGGCGCCCCTGATTACATATTTTTAATGTTTATTTTGCAGAAAGAGAGGGAGACCGAACGCGAGTGGGGGAGGGGCAGAGAGGGAGACAAGAGATTCTGAGGCAGGCTCCAAGCCCTGAGCTGTCAACACAGACCCCGACGTGGTGAACTCACGAACCATGAGACCATAACCTGAGCTGAAGTTGGACACTTAATTGAGCCACCCAGGTGCCCCTTGATTACATATTTTTAAGCTCGTTACTTAATAATCCTCTTTTAATGCTTTAGAATAATGAAATAATTTAAATTCCATTTTAATTGGTATTCCAATTCAAACCCAAATTATTTGGATCAAATTACTGCTTCATCCAAAACAACTGGTTGAAATGTTGCATCTTATGGTGAAAAAAATCACATCTTTATGTTTCCCCTAAAATGAAACAAGTGTTTTTAGCTTTTACTTAGTCTGATTTATGAAATAACATTTATTCAAATTTATTATTCTATAATGGTTGATATGCCTGATGTATATTTTATGCAATAACTAAAAGTGGGAAGCCACAACCATGCCACCCTATTTAGCCATAACTATTTTGTTTTTGTATTCAGATCACTGTTCAAAAACCATAGACAATCAACATTGTTCATTTTTAAAGGTCATGAGTAACAGCTGTAGGATTTTCTCCTCCTTGGTAGAATGGCTCTGTTGAGTAGGAAACAAGTGTGCTTGAAGTATGAATGTACAAAATAGCAGGCATAAGTCCTCCTGGATTCCATGCCTCTCTTAGATCGTCATTAGTTGTCTCTTTCATTCACTAGATTGCATGACTTTTCTGAATGATTTTTGGTCCATTCTCTGACATAAGTTGAGTATCTTGTATTTGGGTATTAAGTATGTAATATTTTCTTGGCATTCCAAGACAGGCAGAAAAGCCTTAGCTTCAGGGGGCATAATGTTCTTTTCAAAAACAAACAAACAAATAAACAAACAAAAACCACCACCACCCAGAAAACGTTCTTCAATGAATTGGGAGAAAGATGCAAAAGGCAAGTTGAAACACTTAACAGAGACTTGACATTTATTGTGCAATTTTATCTCCAACAGAACATGTGGCATTCTAGAGGTATATGAGGTCATAAAATCAATACTCCAATTAGAACACCTGAAATAATTGGCTCTAGTAACAAATGTTTCTTATAATTAAAAATATTGAATGTTTAAAAAACTCTTATAACATTTTAAGTTCCTAAAAGAAATGTGCCTAACACTTAAAAAACAACTTACTTTTCTATATAAATTGTTCACAAAAAATTCTTGCTAGTCTATATTACACTATGCATTTATAGTTTTATTAACATATCCCTAGTGGGTATTAATTCTACACAGTACAATCCAATAGAAATTATTCATAGAGAATCAACAAGACTCCAACAATAAAAATATTAGGATCAATGGATTTGTCACAGTTTCTCCACAAGTGTTCATCATAGAAAATAGAGTAAAGGCAAGTTGGCCCCAGTGTTAGGCTGCTACATGAAGTTCCAGAGAGGAGAGACACAGGGGCAGTGCTTACACTGGGCAAGGGCAGGCTGGACCAGTGACCTCAACAGTTTCAGGACCCATCACACGGTCTGGCATGCCCTGTTCCCAAGAAACACAAGCCAGGCCTTGGCAGGCTCTTGAACTTAAACACAGCCAAAGAGATGTTAAAGCCATAACTACAGGAAAGAATCGACAGATTACTGTATTTTCCTACAAAATCTTCACAACAGTTCTCACAGTGAAATCGTAAATTAAATCCCTCTCTTCCAAACCAGACTCATCAATCTAAGGCTACAAATACAACAAATGTGAAAAGTGAATGAAACATTAGCTCACTGATGCCCAGTGTCATTTCTAACATTTAGGAGTTCCCAAAGAGTATCACTTCACTGAGTTCAAATTTTTGCTTTTATATCCCTGCATTTTTGTACAGGAAATCTACAAAGCAGATGTGAACAAAGTAGCAATTTTAATTTATTCACTACTTAAAATTTTTTTCTAGTCTTTAACATGGAATCTTATGTAAGTCATGTCTTATGCAGAAACCTGGGCAGTTACCAGAGGATATATGGTTTATAAGTTCCTATTTAAGCATCAATGTATTTTAAAGGTGGTTTTTAAGAACACAAATATCATCTTTCCCTTGATGCCATAAATTAAACAAAATCCATCCCAAAGTGTTGATGGGATCTGAGAACTTTACTTTGACTACTGGAGAAAACTGAAGTAGTCACCCTGCTTATTACTAAGCCCAAAGTGATCCTCTTATTAGCTGAGTACCTTGAACAGTGTCCTTATCAATACACTGGGATAATAACAGGAACTTACAGCCTCAGAGGATGGTCAGGAGGGTTAAAAGGAGAGAATGCATTAAAGTGCTTAGTGAGTACCTGGCGCACAAGAACTCAATGAGTATCAGTTGTAGTTACTGCTGTTGTTGTTAGTGGTTTGGGATGAGCCTAAATAGTTTTCCAACGTGGCCAAGACCCACGTGGCCATTTATACTGTGGCAATTATTCTGAAAGTGAACAGGTTTTTTAATGAGTCTTCTCAGATAGATTTTCATTACAATTTGGGGAATTGTGATTCATACACACCTAGACCTTGTATCAGCCAACTATGGATGATCACGAGGAAAATCAATGTGGCCATTTTACCACAAAGATTTGGTAATTTAGTGGTTCAACAGCCAAACTAACCAAGCTGGTCATTAGGCGACCTGGACAGAGTCCAGTCCTCTCAATGCTTCTTGCAACTGAATACACTGTAGAGGGTAAAAGTGGTCTCTAATGCATAGATATTATCAGTTATGGTTTTGAATTTTACACACCAAGAGGCACGTACTGACGGGTCGTTACTTTTGCACTTCACACTGGTGTCAATCCTTCACTCTCTAAAAAAACAACCTAAATAGAAGACCCAATGCCATTGGCTGCCAATGCAAGTAACTTTGCAGAGGGCCATCAGCTGGGTAACATTTTCCTATTATTCCAAGAAATTATTCCAAGTTATTCCAAGGGAAGAGATCTTCATTCAGTCGTTATATGACTGAAAGAAGCCATCACTGTGTTTACAATAATATACCATAGCGATACATACCGCTGTTTAGACACATTTACATTAGAGTTCTGACTCAAGCGTTCTAGTTGACATGTTTTGCCAGGCAGCTACGGCAAGTGTCGCCACATTAAACATACACCAGCAAGACTGGCACCATATGTGCAAAATCATTCTCTATTATATTTCTAGAAATTGGTATGTAAGAGCTGTCAAAAATTACAGATCTGCACTGTCAAACGACATAGCACTGAATGAGAAAAGTTACGTTTAAGTATTTCCTAAAAATAAAGTTACCCAAGAATGGGATTTTAACAAATGACTGAAATCTAAGAAAAAATGAAGGAGGTAGTGAATGGGTATTGGGTTTAGATTCTAGAGCACGGGTTTGACAGAATCCAAATGAGAGCAAATGTATGTTTGCTTTTCTGAAAATAGTGCCTGTTTCATCTCGCAGGACGCTCCCTCCATTTTCTGAGAGCAACAGAAGGGAGGACAAGACATTAAAGGTGGCAGGAAAATGGAGAAATCCAAGTTTGGATTATCGTCTAGACTCTGGATATTACAGGAATAGCTACTGGACTTTAAAAACCATTCTATCCACATCTGACACGTGGGGTAGTCAGACCAAATAATACATCGTGACACTTTATACCCCTATAATCCTGATAAATCTTTTAGTCAATGTATTTATAACTGATGAAGAGCCAAGAAAGATCCAGAATATAAATTCACTTACTTGCTCTACAGCTGTGAAACAGTTACCAAAGGAAAGGGCAGCAATTTTTTGCGGACATTGTCATTACCCTCCTACATTCCTGGTGAAACCTTACACAAATGGTGACAGTAACCTAAACCCTGAGGTGGAAACGGGGGGTGTAACAGAGAGATGCCCAGGGTCAAGGGCTGGATGTAATATTTTCAAGTAAAAAGTACAAACTTTAATCTTTACAGATTTCCTTCAAAGCATTTAGCATGGGGGTTAAACCATGAGATTGTGAACAGCGCATCTCGAAGACACTGTGAGAAACGTGCCTCTAGTTAAAGTGCTCACACAAAGTTCCCCTCCATGGGTTCCGGGCCTACATCCTCTGATGGGGATCACTGAGGTTATCCTGAGCCCAGCAGAACTGCATCTGGGGCTCCAGGTCAGTTTGAAAAGTAGGCATATAATCTTTGTCACAGGATTTTAATTTGGGAAAACACAAGACACATTAAGACACTGTCACTGTTGAGGACTCCTCTGATAGCTGGGATTAGGGGCTACAGCTAGTACTGATAAAAATGCCAAGTTTAGTCTTTCCTGTCAGGCCAGCCTTGTGACCTCCTTCTGTCATCAAGGAAGTGGAGCATAGCTGCATCCTGAGCTGTTTTCACTGAATCCATTTTACACCAACAACAGAATGACCCAAGGAGGGTTCCAAAAGCTGACAGGAGACTAAGTTTCTATCCATGAAAGCAATCGGTCCAATTGCCAGACATGTAGAAAATCCAACTCAAGAAAATAAGCAACATCTTAAGGACTTCAAAGAGATCAATAGAAAGACAGAGCAGTGAGTTCTTGGTGGTGAGCTTTTAAAATCTGGCTCCATAGAGGCCACATTGGTCTTACAAAAATAAGTGAACATCGTTTGCAAGCCCTGATTTACAAATCGGGTGACCATGCAGGCAACCACCATGAAGCAGGTTAACATAGCAGCCTTAAAGCTCAAATGGTGGCATGGACCAGACTTGAAGGAGAGGACATGGCAGAATATCCAAGCAGATGCTGTGCCACAGCCCAAGTGACCATCAGCATCTGGCTAAAGGAACACAGCTAGTGGGTGAAGGATGTAGTGGGACACCTGATTCGGGGCACATACTCTTAGGTACCAGGCCCGGGAGAAGCATTACAACTGGCTGTGTGATGTGAGTAAGCCACTCATCTTTCTGGGACTTGGTTTCCCCATGCACGTAAGAGATGGCCAACATGTAGTTCCAATACTTTGGAATCCGTGAAGTACTGGAAAACAGCTGATAGACAAATAATCCACCTGGGATGGTGGGAAGGGAGGGAGACCAGGTGTGCCTGTGGAGCAAAGGCTGTGAGCAACCATGTAGCTTGGGAGCAGAGCTACCCAGTAGCCTTCTCGGGTGATGATAATTACAGCCAAACAGAAAGTTCCCGTCACGCTTTCTCACAGCAGTGGTGCGAGTCCTTCATCTTTAAACACGTCAACATGCAAGGCTACAGAGAGTGAGGGCAGAGAGGCTCTCCTCATCACCCACACTCAAGACCAGCATGACACAGAGCTCCACCATGATGGGCAGATGTGAAGACATGCCGAATTCTGAAGCTTGCAAGAAAATGTACGAGTTGGAGTTTTTTTTAAAGCAGTAGTCAAATATTATTGCTAAAGGAAAAAAAGGACATTGAACTCAGCACTAAGGGTAACTGAAACCTAATACAAAAAAGCAAAGGTAAGTTGGAAATACAGATAATAATTTTCTTCTGGCCAAGATTTCCTCTCACCAAAGAATCTTGTAAGGCGTGGACTTCTCAGACCTCTAAAAACTTTTCAAAAAGTCTCTTTCTTCTGTGGATGGCCAAAGAACAGTCGTTCCCTGGTTCCCAACCAACATCACATTTGCCCTTATCATTTCTTTTACTTACAAATGTTAGCTAACTTGTCCAAATTGGGATTGAAATATTAGTTCTCCCCACACCACTGAACAGATCTGACAAAGAACCAGCTCTATAAACACTAAAGTTTTTAATGGATGAAACTAAGAATCATAACAAAAGCTAAAGAAGGACCGTTTCCAGGGCCGTGCATATAGCTGGTGCTAAGTACTGAGCATAAAGGGTAACTTACTGTCTCACAGAAAATGGTCACAAAAACCTCCTCTTTATAAATGGATGCTCATAAACTTTCAGTGAATTTCCAACCCATTTTCAAAGCCCTTAGTCATGTTTGTAGAGGACATTGATAACCTGCAGTAACTTCTGCCCATGTAGCCCTATACTCTACAAAGAATGTAACCATCGGATCTGTGTGATGGAGGAAGCCTCTCCTGCCATCCAAATATGAAGCCCTCAGAAAGATTCTAGCACCTCCACAGTATTTATAGGTAAGGAATGCTCTCAAAGACAGTACTAATTTCCCAGAAGGAGCTCAACAAATTAAACAGGGGAACACAAGTGGGAGTGCTTTAGTGTTAACTTAGCCAGAGCTTGTCGCTCAAGGGAACACTGAGTGGGAAGGAGGCACAAAACATTGGGACGAAACATTTTCATCAGTGACAAGTAACAAAAGTTTGGTGCAAACTGTAAAGATCAACTCAGCACAGAGAGACCCTCACATTTCAGAGAAATTACAGACAAGCCTATTGCATAGCTGTCAGAATGGCCTCGAAGCTGTGTGTATACAATTCCAGAACATCTGGTCAATTCAGTGAGTCCCATCAGTCACACCACTTGTTTGCTCTTCAGTGCACCAAACAACTAATTGATTGAAATTCTCATCGCTCAGGCCATCACTCTGGCAATGTGTCAACAGAACCTGAGTTAAGGCCGTGGAAACTGTGGGTCTATGAACCTACAAAACTAAGCATCTGAAGGGGTTTTGGATCCTGGAGGTTTCTTGACTGACATAATAATGAAAGCTTGCTGTTTGTAAACCCCAGAGATCATGTAGTGCCTTTCTAATCAACATGGTAGAATTTTAGGGGGTTAAAATAACTGAAAGAACCCAGCTGATTTCCAGTTAATCACTGTCTGGCAGTGCCTTTTCTCTGGCTTGTTTTTAATATAGGCTTTATCAAGGTAGAAACAGCATACAATGTCACCTAACCTAGGTCTTCGCTGAGAAGTATGAATTCAAGTCTTTGTAAACTATAGACAACTAATTTGAATTAAAGTAAGAGAATGTTTGTTCATTGTCCCTTAAAATAACTCCATGTCTCTACCTCCTCTCATGGGCAGGGACTCTAACTCAATCTTCTGTGAGGACCAGCTCTGCTCAGGAAGCAGCACTTACTTGAAGATTTCAGACAGCTGACCAGGAGTTCACCTATTCTTTTTACCTCCACTGTCTAGCTAGTAATCATTCCAAATCTCGTTTGTTTCTTTCTATAATATCCCGAAAGTCTGTTGCAGGTTCCAGAGACTTCCCAAATAACCCTAAAATGGATTTCTATTTGGGAAGTGTGGCAGTAGGTCAAGAGAGTTAAGGTTAGGGATGTGGAAAGTCTGACAGGAGGACATGCTTTGGACTCTCAGGTGATGATAACAGGACATTGACAACTGGAAATCTTCGGAGGACCAGCTACTACAGTGTAAAGATTTTGTCCACTAATCCCCAGACCCATCCTGGGAATTTTTATTGAAGACCTCATCCTGGGAAGCCTGGTGATCGATCCCTTCATAAAACGAGCCACCGTTGTGCAGGAAAGTCCCTACTGCCCGCCCCTGCCGGGCATGACCCACAGCGTCGCTGAACACTTTGTTTATTTGTTCCTCAGAGGGCATCCACCAGTCGGGGTTGGAGGTACAGTGCATCCTAATGAATTCTGTGGGAATAAACACAACAATAAAGAGAGAGAGAGAAAAACAACTGGTTTTTGCAGAAAATGACAGACAGGCTGCTTAAACATTTACAGAAGCTCTACAAGAAATCTTTATGGGAAATCCGATGTAATGCTATGATGATGTCACTCCTTAGACTCAACTCACTACATGTAAGTTTTCTACTCATGTGCAAAAGTACAAATCCTCCTAAGGAACATCTCCTATCGAAATGAAAGGTAAATGTGATCTGTAAGATGTACGAGATACACCACGCTTGGTAAGAGTTATGAAGTACATTTCAAACCTATGGTGGCATCTGTTCACATTTTTAGAATGTTCACTATTTCCGGAAACACAGCAAATATTGTTGGCACGGTATTCTTTAAGCTGCCACTAATCTGCAGATTAAGTGCAACAGGATTAACAAAATCTCAATGACTGAGAAACTGCCCAAATTGTAGCTCAGAACAGATTTTCACATTCTCAACATGTATCATAGGTTATGCTTATTTCTCTCATTAGAATGTCCATACATGTACTGACAAATTATTTCTTACATCAGATTTCTTCTAAATACTTAATTTCACCAGAAGGCAATCAGCATGCCTAGAAGGGTACATATATAGAAAGTAGCCAAGGCTCCCATAAAATAAACTCGGCTTCCAAATGACCTATTCTTCCTGTTTTCTCAGGGGGTCAGGCCACAGGCATAACTCCTACCTGGCTATTTTAATATGAGCCCTTATAAACTGAAGTGAGCATTTTGGAAAAAGTTCTAAGTCAAACTGTGTTATTTTTTGCATAGCTGATTCTAAGTCCAATGTGACTATTATTTACACAGTTTCCTCTCCAACACCGCTCCCTCTACAAGACAATAGGTCTGGTTGTAGGACTGGATTTGTCTAAAATTACTGCGTGCAATTCTGGCCCTATCTGCCTTTGGGAGATGCTGATGCTTTTCAAGTATTTGGACCTCAAAAATCTCAAGAACTGAACTGTGCCCATCTTAGTATATAGAGTCTAGCTCAGCTGAGAAGCAGGGGCATCACCGAGTTCACTGGCATTCCCTTCAATTTTGTTCCTGGGGTGAGAACCTCGCTCATCTCACCGGAGTCCCAGACTTGGTTACCTTCCTCAAGGGAAATAACAATGTTTATTCAGCAACTCATCCTCCAAAACTGCCAGAATCAGATGGCTTATCCTTGGGTGCAGGCCTGGGAAACACTGAAGGCTAACTCCCCGATCCTCTTCTGTCCCCCTCACACCCCTACTGTATTTAGTAAGTATTCAATAACTGTTGTAGTTTCCCGTCATCTCTGTCCAGACTCTTCACTCCTATCAGTAGGATTTAAAAGCTAAGGAATGAGGACACTGTGACCTTGCAACTCTGAGAATGTGCCCGCTCTATGACACCTCTCAACCTCCACCTTCTCCTTAGTGTCTGTTGCTGACACAGGACTTTCTCTAATATTGTGGTAAAGACTATTAAAAACTAAACGCAGAGTTCACTCTGTTACACAGATAGGAAGCATCTTCACAGGCCCTCTTCCCTCTAAGGTCAGACCACCTTCAGGAAGGGTCAACCTGGAGTTTGGTTCCATTTCAGAAAGCACCCTGTTTTCAAAGTGTCCAATGGTCTGAGGTTTCCTTGGCTGTTCTAATCTTGCTCACAACAGGGATGTCCACCTTGGGAATCACCAGGTCTAAACCTTTATGAAAGGGATGCCATCTGGGTCACAGGAAGGCCTTAGGATTTCAGCCTTTGGGACAAACATATAAACACTCTAATTGGCTGCCCCTGACACAAACAGTCACCACGTTCTGCCTGTGTATTCTCCACCCATGGGCTGGGTGGAAGCCTGTGGCTGTGTCCCAAGGTGAGGCACGAGCTGGAGAATGTAGATTCTGGTCAGCCAACCTGGACTTTGTCAGTGTCACGGTGGGTCAGGAAACATGCTCAGGGCAGCAGCACTGTGCTTTGGGATGCATGTTAATCCCCCAGTTTCACTGACTTGCTGGTTAAAATGTAAACCATTTAGTAAGAATTTCTGGAAAGGGATACAATTGTGAGGCCTCTTGTCCTGACTCCCCTTATAAGCCCCAGGGCAACTTCTTGGAGTACAGTGTTCCCAGGAGCGCCCCAATCTCACAAATGCCTCTGTCACTCTTGGTGAGTAACGCTGTCAGCTCTAATGATGTTGAGAAATAAAGGAAACTCTGGCTTAGTCTGCTAAGACCCTGGAAATTTCCATCACCCACTGAGTAGGTGGAATTTTCAGACTGGCCAACAGGCGGTGCTCTGGCTCACCCATGCCTAGGGGACACTGGGGTTTTCATTCCTGGTGGTTTTCTCAAGGATGGGCCACCTGAACCAGAATCACCTGCAATGCATGCCTCTCTCACTCCTACTCCAGATGTGCTAAATCAGAAGCCTGGGGGCTGGGGGGGAGGCACTGAGGAATTGCAGCTGCTAACAAAATCTACACATGTCTTAGGCACCCTGATGTTGCCGAATACTGTGGGCATCCTGGGAGGGAATGCTGGAGTGTCCTTTCTGAAAACAAGTCCTCATCAGTAATGATGTTTCTTCACTGTCATTTCTTCGCCAGGAAATATTTTGATCCCTGTCTTAAGTAAATTATTAATAAGCTTTTCCAACCAATAAAATTACTAGTGAATTATAAAGGTTAATGTTTGAGCCTTTTGATGTGAATCTGTCATGTGTGATCAGTGTTCCTGGTGGTGCTATAATGTTTCTACTTGTCTAAATCTGTGTTTATTTGCACCTGCTGAATCAACTGTGTAGCTCTTGATTCCTCCTTCTCACCCTCTGCCTGGCCTACCACAGTGTAGATCAGCTGCAAAGTAATCAGTTGTTAATACTGAGGAAATGGTAGCATCTAAGTACTATTTTTAATATAGAAACTTCAAAAATGCTGACAAAATAAAGTTTGATGGGGCCAGGAATACTTTAGGCACCCCAATTTTAAGGGAAATTAATTCCAAATAAATTTAATAAGGAGTTAGGTGCAAGTACTCTTGAGGAGGTAGCTGGCGGGTGGTGGGAGGCACAAGCTGCAAATGGAAATGGGATATATCATTTTACTAATTTTTGGCAAATTCCACGTCCTCCCTTCCTCCGTGCATTTCCCAATGCTCCAGTTTTGCTGGAGGTGGCCTTCTGTGGCAGCAAAGAAACTCTAGATTTAAAGCGTGAAACATGAGGTGCTATGCAATGCTTATGTGCCACTAAGTGAGAACGCCAAGGCTAAAGCAAACGAAGGTGTTTTAAAGAACTTCTCGATACCAAGTAGATGGGCCACATGAAGCCTAGAAAGGTCTCAGCGGAAAAAACCAAAATACAGTAAAGGCTGAACACTTGCACGGGGGAGCCACAGCCAATGCAGTGAAATGAGATCACAGATGGTGACACTGAGCGGAAGGATGCAGTACCTCGGAGGCATGTTACTTTAACTGGATCCAGAGGGCGTCTTTCAGGACCTGTCTCTCCTGACTGCACTGACCTTTTCCTTTTCCCAAGGCCGCATGAGTACTTAAGCTCATCGGTTGTGAAAACAAATCTGATGAGGTATCGAAGGAGCCGTCTCCCATCTTTCTTTGAAGAATTTACCGCCTCGTCCCACTGTTTGCTCGTTATGTAGACAGGATAGTTGTTCAACAGCTGCTTGCTTCCCTGGAAAAGCGAAGTATTTTCTCATTACCTTAACTTAGCCAGCCAGCCAGCCAGCCAAGGCGATCTCCATTTCAAAGGCAAACATGCTTTTTAACCAAGTGGCTCTGCTGACAATGAACCAGGTACTGAAGAGCACAGGTAATTGCTCACACTGAGAACGGGCACTTTTCAAATTACATTTGCATTTTCTATAACAAGAGCCAATGAGGTATAATGAACACCTTTGAAAGAGGAGCTATTTATAACTTGCATTTTAACAGGTAGGTTAAAATGTGTCAAGATCCAATGACAGGGAACAGTATTTAAATATAACCCGTAACTTTCCTTTTCAATCTATTAAAATATGCAAAAATGACTTTGAAGAGTGTGATCAAACAGGTCTCTTCATCCTTTGGTTGGCGGTTAAGTATTTTTAGAAATGATGCTG
This sequence comes from Herpailurus yagouaroundi, assembly GCF_014898765.1. Lineage (NCBI taxonomy): Eukaryota > Metazoa > Chordata > Mammalia > Carnivora > Felidae > Herpailurus > Herpailurus yagouaroundi. The sequence continues at coordinate 133,206,589 of NW_024412376.1, read as the reverse complement.
GTGGTCTATTTTCATAAGGTATTTATTATTTGTGCTTAATTCGCCTAACACCTGATAGCCACTGCATAACAGTGGAAATGACATTAAAAAGTGAATTTAAAAAAGGGAGAATTGTGAAAACTAAAGAAAAAAAAATCAGTAACGCAAACCAGGTTTCCTCAAATTATAGCTTCTGCAAATGCCACTATGTCAACTCAAAATTTTTCTTCCTTTTCATCTTCTTAATTTATGTCTGCTATAAAATTCCCAGGCTCAATAGCTGCAGTGGGACTAATTACAGGAATTTCTGTAACATTTATAAGCCATGTTTAGTCAATTCCACCTACACAACCATTACTTTAGTTCTGGTTGTCCATAAAATTCTACAGTCCAGGACAAATTAATTAACCCATGATCTTAGCTTTAATGTACTCCTTCCCTAGTAATTAAGGTGTACAAAATAAAGAAAAACTCATTCAGTTTTACAACTCTGCAAATTTACTACAGGTTATAAATCTGGCACTGTTTGGGTCTGATAGGGTTTTATTTCAAAAACTGCTGTTAGTTGAGCACTGAGAAGGGCAAATGGCACAGGACCCAGGAGGAAAGGTGCAGACAAGACTGTCCCCTAAAGCTGCATGGAATCACACCCGGGGAAAGTCATCACCACACTGGTCACACTTCCTTGAACTAGAAGGAGTGTGGCTCAGGTTCCTTGTTATAAGGGAGGCAGCTGAGGCACACGGTTTGTACTCTGAATTTAGACCAGCTGCAGTCTGAACTGAATCTTGGTTCCAGGTGTTATTTGTGTTTCTTGAGCAAGTGACTTCAACTGGTTGCACCAAAGTTTCCCTGTTTATAAAATGTGAAGAACTAAATTATCGTGGGTTTAAGACTTGAGTATAGGGGAGCATGAACCAAGACTTGGCTCTGGTGCTGTAAATGATCACAGATGGGCAAGAGCCCAGAGGTTCAGAAAGGGTCCCCTCAGCCCAGGCTGCTCTCTCACAGCCCGGGGTGAGAGACGGAGGGATGATAGGAGTCTGAGGTAGCACAGAGAAGCAAGGAGGAAAGATACAGAATCCAGGAGGGCAGGCAACCATTCCAGTGAGCCAGGGTGTGGGGGACTGAAGAGTCAAGGTGATTCCCAGGTGAAATGGCAGTGTCCTTCACAAAGACAAGGAACAGAGAGAGGGTCACGGCATGGAGAAGGAGATAGATTGCAAGGAAGAGAATTCTCCTGCTTCCCATGCACAGGGAGAAAAGGGTTTACCAGGGTTGTGATTAGTGGAGCTCTCAGGACAACAGGGTGGGGCCCGAGGAAGGTGGAATCCAGGGCTGGTTGCCTCAGACCACGGATTGTGTCAAAAAGTATTTCTGTGGAAGAACATTACTGATAACTGCCACCATTTACACAATCAGCGATGCACAGACTGAGGCTAGCCCCGTGCACTCTGTGGCCTTGGCCTCTTCGCTGCTCACACGTGGTGCTGCCAGTACCCTTGCAGAGCCGGGCTCTGGGGCAGGCCTCAGACAGGTGACCGACATGGAAGCTTCAGCTCTGTCTGTCAAACTAAGGATAATGATCCCCGCTTGCAGCTTTGTGGTGGGGAAACCACCCATCTCCCCACCTGAAGATAAGCCCATGAGGGCTGGGGTTTTTAGTCTGTGCTTTACTCAATGCCTTATTCTCAGGGCTGAGAACAGTGTCCGACACACAGTAGGTGCAGTGAATATCTGTACAATGACTGATGCAGTAGATGCTAGTGTGGCTGCTATGAAGCACACACTCAAGAATGGTGGCTACAATGAAGAGTTCTTTCTTGTTTTCTTTCTCTCTCTTTTTACTGCTGCGGCACTGGGACATGTGAAGAGCTTCTGATGAATAGAAATGGGCAGAGTGAAAGATCTTTAAGGAGAGCAACAAAGACAAGGGGCCATTAAAAGCTGGTACTAGGGACAGAGGGCTTCTGCCAATCCTTAATTTAAGATCATCCTTTCAGTGATGGTCCTTGTAAGTACACCTGTCAGCCTCAGAAAAGGAGACTGAGCAGTGGGTTGTTAAACCTTTTACTTATTTAATGTTGTGCAAGTTTTTTTATTATTAAAAAATATTTTTAATGTTTGTTTACTTTTGACAGAAAGAGAGAGTAACAGAGTGAGAGCAGGGAAGGGGCAGAGAGAGAGGGAGACACAGAATCTGAAGCAGGCTCCAGGCTCCGAGCTGTCAGCACAGAGCCTGACGTGGGGCTCCAACCCATGAACCGCGAGATCATGACCTGAACCAAAGTCGGACGCTTAGCCAACTGAGCCACTCAGGAGCCTCTAATACTGTGCAAGTTTTAAAAACAGCTTTCCCGGGGCGCCTGGGTGGCTCAGTTGGTTGGGCGTCTGACTTCGGCTCAGGTCATGATCTCGCAGTTCATGGGTTCGAGCCCCACGTTGGACTCTGTGCTGACGGCTCAGAGCCTGGAGCCTGCTTTGGATTCTGTGTCTCCCTCTCTCTCTGACCCTCCCCCATTCATGCTCTGTCTCTCTCTGTCTCACAAATAAATAAACGTTAAAAAATTTTTTTAAAATAAATAAATAAATAAATAAATAAATAAATAAATAAATAAATAAATAAATAAAAACAGCTTTCCCTTGGGTGTCTGAGCTCATTGGGCAAGACAGGGTTCCTGTAACTGTTTTGCCAAGGATGTTAAATCCTTTTCCAAGGTCTCACAAGACAAAAGGTGGAACTAGGAACCTGGTCCTTGAATTCAGAGCCCACCCCTAAGACCAGGGTTGAGTCTGTTTCAAGATGAGAGGTGCTGGAGATGAGGAAGCTCAGAAACCAAGGAATGAACTTTCTCAAATCCTTAAAAAGAATCCACTCGTACAGAAGAGCTCAACAGCTCTCCAAAAAATGAAGCTCTCCATAAGTGTAGAAATACCATTTGGAGGTAATTTTCTTAAAAAAAAAAAAAAAAAAAAAAGGAAAAGCAGGAAGAAAGTAATTTACAGCCCCAAACAACTCAGATGCTCCCTGTTTTAAGGATGAGATTTACCATACTGTTTTATTTTTTTTAATGTTTATTTATTTTTGAGAGAGAGAATGTGAGCAAGGGAGGGGCAGAGAAAGAGGGAGACACAGAATCTGAAGCAGGCTCCAGGCTCTGGGCTGTTAGCACAGAGCCCGAGGCGGGGCTCGGACCCATGGACCGTGAGATCATGACCTGAGCCGAAGTCAGATGCTTAACCAAACTGAGCCACCCAGGAACCCTGATATTTACCATACTGTTTTACCATAGTTAATAGAAATAAAATGTGATCAATAATATTGAGAAAATGCCCACATGCCTGAAATGACAGTAAAAACAGCATAATAATGGCGATGATGGGTAATAAAAAAGTTTGAATATTCCTATCCAGAGGAAATGTAGATATGTCCCTTTTTTATGTTTTCATAAATTCTGATTGCATAGTCTCTTCAATTAGCCACCAACAGGTTATTAAACTCTCATCTATAAATCACTTTGAAAAAACCAAAATAAAAAGCATTCATTTAATGCATTCACAGACTCAAACAAATGGAAGACATATTACTTAACATTTAAGTAACTTCTGAATTACTCTTAGGAACAATGTGCTCTGTGAGCACAGAGAGGGTATGGCAATCGGGGAGAACTTCTTGGAGGAAGTGGGCTTTTTAGAAGTGTTTTTCTGTATAACAGAAATGTCAAGTTGGGAAATGTGGACCCTATTCTAGGGAGTAAACAAAGGATTTCAAGCATGTGACATTTATTCTGGAATAAATACTGGATTAGAAAACTAACTTCCTAGTGTGGAGAAAGGAGAAGAATATGTTGCATAGTCCGGGTAAAAAGTGTGGGGTGAGAGGTAGAGAAAAGAGACACTACTCAATGTAGCTGTGGAACAAGCAGATGTCAGGAATGAGGAAGGAATCAGTAATGCCTCAGAAATTTCTGCCTGGGGTTGTTGCTGCCTTTACTGCAGAGAAAACAGGGGTAGGGATGGGCATTCAGAGGCCATGCCATGAGTTTGAGGGTGCAAGAGCATTCCATTGTTGGTCAGCAGTTGGACACAGTGGCTGGGAGTTGGGGACTGGTGGCCCAGATCTAGATTTGGGACTTGTTAACCTGCATGTAGCTGGTGTTCAGAGAGAGAACATAACTGACTGGAGAAGGGCAGTGGATGGTGAGAGACGGAGATGAAAGGTGACACTCTGGGGAAATGGTGGATGGAAAAGGACAAGGAAGGAGAAGACAGTCCTGACACTGAGTCCAAGAGAAAGCATGGAGCAGAAAGGTGAGGTCCTGGGGATAATGGGAGCTGGAAAAAGGGCCCCTGCACTGGCGCTGGGAATGTCCCCAGGGCCACAAGAGCAAGTTGGAAACCAAGAATGGAGTAACAAATACAGACCAGTCTTTCAAGTGTTTTAATCTCTAAAGAAATGAGGTGACCATTCTCCAAGTGCCTTCAATGACAGGCACTGGAGACAGGGCCCAACCTTCAAGGAGCCCGATGCATGGTGGTGCACAGTGGAAGGGTGGACAGAGACTGCAGTGCGTGATGGAAAGAGAAAGAAAAGATGATAATGGAGGGAGTGTGGGAGCATCAAGGGAAGGCCGAGTTTCATGGTGTTTGATACTCAGAGGAGTGACCCGGTAAATCGGTGCACAAGACCAGGAATAACTGATGGCACAAAGCCCCAGAAGGGGGAGGGCAGCATGGATGAAAGAACAGGCGTGGATGGGTAGCCCCAACAAGGGGCAGGGGCATGGCTTCCTGGGGGCACCAGGTGTGCCAGAAGGTAGGAATCAGTGCAGCAGAATTCACCGGATTGACTTCAACTTGGTATCGCTTACTTTTTTGCAGAATTCAAGAGAGGGAGGGTGGTGGCCCCAGGGACGGGGCACTGGAGGAAAGGGGCAGACACTCTGAAGTAGCTCCTCCAAACTTCAGGGAAAGGGAGTGACTGCCAAACATGTCTCATGCCACAGGTGAGTTTCCGTGTCTTTTCATTCTCTGGTCTATTTTATGTGCAGAAAAGTGGGGAGTGGTGTTTTCTTGTCTATCTTCGGCAGCGAGGCATGGGGTCAGGGTGGGAATGGCAGGTGTGAGGCTGGATCTATGAAGTGGATAGCACAAGGATAGAATTTTTTAATATTTATTTTTGAGAGAGAGAGAGAGAGAGAGAGAGAGAGAGAATGGGGGAGGGGGAGACAGAGAATTTGAAGCAGAATCCAGGCTCTGAGCTGTCAGCACAGAGCCCGATGTGGGGCTCAAACTCACGAACCATGAGATCATAACCTGAGCCGAAGTCAGACGCTTAACTGACTGAGCCACCCAGGTGCCCCTTGAGAAAGGAATTTCAAGATGATTTCAACTAGACACAGACAGTATGGAAGGATGTGTGAAGATGAGATGAGAAGGTCCACAGCCTGCTGTCACCAGTGAACAATTCACCTTGCCAAAAGAAGCAAACTACGTAAAAAGAGCTGACATACTGCTATCAATCTAGGACATTTCTAACCTCAGCACCATACAGTGCTGTTGTTACTTCCACTGGATTTAGGTTCTAAAGTCTGTAGGATTAAAACAACATATTTCAAAACCGAGCCTTGAAAATCTTGTAAAAATGTACCATGTTTAAACTGACATGCCATTACCAGCAGAACAGACCCTTTCTCCTACACTTTGGAAGGGGCTGTGGTTGCTCCTACCAAGGTCCAGAGGAAGAAATGCTCATGTTTCAGAGCCTAGGGTCTGGTGAACACCCATCTAAAAATCAAGAAGTGTGGGAGGTGCCTTAGAGCAAGAGGTTTTTTGGAATACTGGCTCTGCCAGAGAAGGGCAGGCTGGTGTTTCCCATTTCAGCCCCTGTGCCGCAAGAATGCCAAAAGACTTGCCTATGCCATTTAAACTGGCATTTCTTTACCGCCCCCTCTCAAGAGTACAGCGTTGAATCTTGGTGAGTCAAGTACACGCATGATCTTCCTCCAAAGTACATGGACTCATAGGTAATAAGCACCACAGACCTCAGAGAGTCAAAAATGTGTCTTGCCGGCCATCTGTTCTGGCGCATCCATGGAAGCTATTGAGAAGCTTGGTCTGAAGGAAACTTCAGACAGAATGATGTCTACCTTCTTCCCTAGGAACCTACCTCGGCGGGCTGGTCGGCTGGCTGGGGGATCAGGAGCTGGTTGTGATGCTGCAGCACAGTCTTCAAATAATCCAGAACGGTCTGGCAGGGCACTGGGTGGGAGAGATGGCAACGATTACACATTAGCTACCCCGGGACAAGGAAATCAAAAGCTTTAAAGTTTGAAGAGATTTTTGATGTAAACATCTAAATAAAAAAAGACTTATTTTCTAAAGGAAATAGAATCTTCTTTCATTTGACATCTGTAGTTATTTCAGTTTGTAAATACAGAACAGATGCTATGATTTGGGGAGAATTTTTAGGCTCAGCACAATTCACTGAAAACTTTCAAGTCATACTTAAAGATGGATTTGGGTCAATAATATGATCAATGAACCACTCACAGAAGATATGTATCTTGACTTCTTTGACTCAAGTTGTAACATCAGCACTCAGTGATGTTTTTTAAAATCAAGGTACTGCAAACTCATGTTTTGCCAGTTTTTAATTAATAATATAATGCCCAATTTTACTGACAGATTCATTCCTAGCTCTGCAAGCAAGCAGGAATGCCATGCAGTGTGGACCTGCTTCCCAACGTGGATACAGCTGGCCAGGGTTTTTACTCATCTGGTCCAATACAGAGTTGGTTATTGTGTATTTCATTAACTGTTGCGCTAATCTTTTGAGGTTGAAGCGCATAGATTCATTGAATAATTACCATAAACTAAACAGATAGTAACCCAACATGGTACATTTTTTGTACCACTGCAGAAATAATTCCTACATCTTAAGATTAAGAGCCATTTCAGAAGTAGTACTAATTGCCTTTAAAGGTCTTGGTAGCTTAGTTAATAACCCAGTTTATAGGAATTATTGCCACTATCTGTCTCAGATGTGTGTTTTCTTTAGGTTTTTTTTTTGTCACAGTAAAGAAAATAATGAATATTTAACCGAAATCCCCAGTTTAAAGTATCACTACTGCTTCTTGGTTTTTCTCACCTTTTTTTTTTTTTTTTAAAAGATCGCAAACATAAGTTATCATCTTTATCTACACAGCTAATAGCTTTGGGTTTTTTAGGTGACATCACATAGTAATATAACAAATCAAAAAACTACATCAACATCCTTTTGAAGAATCTGAATGATAGGAAGTAGAAGTAGTTTAAGAATCTTGCCAAAAAAAAGTACCATATATTCTTAAATAATCATCCTTATGGACCTGTGCATTATAGACCTGTCACAGGCCATGCCTAAGCAGTCCTTCGAATATGGTCTTCAAATTGGAGAAGCATTTGCCGAATAACCACAAACTCAACAAAAAGAAGGCATACGTGCATCAGTTTGAAATAGGCCTTTTATTAAACCAAAGTTTAGTAAAACCTATCAAGTACCTCTAATTCACTGGCCTGTTAAAAGTCTAACCCACTTTACTGATGCCACAGCAAGAATGACTCTTTTGTTAATGGCATTGACTGTGGGGGGAAAAGCAGGAGACCTGAGAAGCTAATGCTGAGTTCCGGGTTTCCACTAACTGTGTGGCCCCACTGAACTTGTGTCCAAGTCTCCTGCAACCAGCGTGGAGTGGGAGGCTCCCAATGGCAGCACTGGGTCCTTCCCGGTTTGTGCTCAGAAGCAAACACCGCTGTAGACGTCACTGCTTTGCCAAGTGACGCATGCAAGGTGTTACTCTGGATTTATTTGGGAAGTCTTTTTTTTTTTTAATAATTTTTTTTAATGTTTATTTATTATTGAGAGGCAGAGAGACACAGAGTGTGAGCAGGGCAGGGGGGGGGGGGGGGAGACACAGAATCCCAAGCAGGCTCCAGGCTCTGAGCTGTCAGCACAGAGTCCAACGCGAGGCTCGAACTCACGAACTGCAAAATCATGACCTGAGCCAAAGTCTGTTACCTGACCAACTGAGCCACCCAGGTGCCCCTATTTGGGAAGTCTTAGTAAAATTTGCAAATACTCATGGACTGATTAGGATTTGAATGAGACTTCTTTTGATCCTTTACCCATTATTTTTTAGTCATTAAGATGTCTAAGAAAAAAATGTTTAAATGAAACACTAAAATGCTTACAAAACTGAATATTCAGCATGACCTCAACCATGTTATGAATAATTATGTACATAAAGAGATTGAAAAGAAATAAATCAAAGTGTTAATAATAATTAAAAACGATTATATTTTAGTAGCAAGATTAGGGTAGTTAACACTATCATCCTCGTAAAAACCAGTTTAAAAACATTTCTACAGTGGGCATGTATTATAATTTAAAAGTGGTTTGAAGAATATCTACATAATTATTATCCCCGCCCCCCTTCCTTTGCTATATATTATCTGCAGTGTTTGTACACAGCCCTGGAAAGGCTTGGAGGCCGACTCTCCCATCTCCTAGCAGTGCTAAGCTATGAGCAAGGCCAGCTGATTCAAATGTTGGAAGAAAACAGAATTTCATGCTCATTTACTGGCTGTAGGGGGCAAGTGGGTCCTGTAGGTTGATATCTGGGCACAAGACCGAAGGCCAGGAAGACAAGACAAAGCTATTTAGCCAGTTATGAAAGAGAACTCAGTTGTTAAGTGTCCGATTCTTGGTGTCAGCTCAGGTCATGATCTTGCAATTTGGTGGGTTTGAACCCCATGTCAGGGTCCATGCTGACAGCATGGAGGCTGCTTGGGATTCTCTCTCTCTCTCCCTCTCTCTGCCCCTCCCCCCCTCATGCTGTCTCTCTCAAAATAAATAAATGTAAAAAAAAAAAAAAAAAAAAAAAAGAAAGAAATAGCCACCAGGCATGATGCTGGGCCCTGAGTAACACCCTCCTCCAGCCCCTCCCTAGTGCGCTCCTGGCCCTGACCCTCACAAGGCAGAGGCCTCCAGGCCCCTATCCAGCACAGGGCATGTCCCTGCTGTTACAGATTTGAAACATCGCTCTCTGCTAGGGCTCTTTGGAGGGTTGCCTAGATTTATAATAGGGAAGCTGTAGAATCAAATGAAATATTTTTGGTGGAAAAAAAAAAAAAGAAAGTCTGGAAAATAGAGATAGTTGTGTCTATTCAAGAGGGATGAAAGCGGAAGGAAACATTATCCTGACCCACAGCTACACCATGCTGCCTTCCCAGAGAAGCACTGGGCACTGAGAAGGCAATCGTGGAAAACCCCCTGTCCTCCTGCCCTGCTGTTGTGTCAATCTACAGTTTTGTAGACACACTGTGGAATTTCCCAGTGAGCACATGTGGCCCTCAGAGATGGGGAATAAGAGGCCTTTGCTTCCTTTGAGATTCCTGCAGTCCTGGCCTCCAAGAGATGAGAGATGGAGTCAGGGCTTCCACCAAGAAAGGAGCAGCAGGATCCTCAAGGAGCTGATTATGCCCCAGACACCTCACATCCAACTGCCTCCTCACGCACACTCTGAATTAAGCAAGTCATTCCCGTCGATGGAGAAACTACCACCTCAGACCCATTGGGCAGGTTTCATGTATTTACTTATATATTCTGCAAAAGAAAGACACACACACCTAGCAGGTTTAATGAGACAATAAATGAGGAACCAAAAACTGTAAAAGCTTCTATTAAAGGGAAGGGAGAATATAAAGGTACCCCAAATGTCCCTAGTTGTATCCTGATATTGAGAATTTCCACCCCCAGCCATGTAATAGCATTTTAATTTTTTTTAATGTTTATTTTTGAGAGAGAGAGAGAGAGCACGTGCACGCAAGGGAGGAGCAGAGAGAGAGGGAGACTGATTCTGAAGCAGGCTCCAGGCTCTGAGCTGTCAGCACAGAACCTGACGCAGGGCTCGAACCCACACACAGTGAGATCACATCTGAGCTGAAGCTTGATGCTTAACCAACTGAACCACCCAGGCGCTCACCACATAACAGCATTTTAAAATGCATACCAGAGAATCCTAGAAAGAGCAAAAAACCTGAGAGGAAAAAAGCAAATTAGGAACATCTTTCATGTCAACAGATAAAGACTGAGGGAAACAGGTTACAAATACTCTGTTGGGTATCTAAGACATCCAGATGAATGTGCTACTCTCAAAAACAAACACACCCTCTAGCTTGGATGGCTTGATTTTGTCATGGCCAGTGTTAAGTTAGTTAAATCCACACAGACAGGGTCTTCAACACATTCTCAGTACTAGTATATAATAGCTGACAAGAAGGCGTGAGAAGAATTGGTCCCAAAGTAATCCATGGGTACTTTTTTTCCCCTTAACGTACTGCCTCTGGCACTAGGAACTGTGTGATTCTGGGCAAGTTACTCAACCTCTCTTAGGCTCTGTTATCTCATCTGTAAAACCTGGACAATTGCCTACTGTATACAGTTACTGTAAAGTTTAAAATAATACACGTAAAGCAGAAAGCACCCAGTAGATACTGCCTAATGTAAGCTATTATTATTTTACGAGTAGGAGCCTAGTGAGTTCCTTAAAGGTTACTTCACTGACTGCTGACTTTGTTTTAAGGCTCTTCCAAGGAAAACTGTTCCAATTCTGTTTTTTCCCCCCATATTAAGGGTGCTTGGGCTTGAGTACCCAATTTTCATTGCAGATCATTATGTTAAAATTTTGATCAGAGTAGAGTTTCTCTTCTTGTTTCTCAAGCATTTAATCTACTTTGCTGTATAATTGTTTTTAAAGACTTACAAAATACAACACCTGTGATTTTATAGGGAGATTGAAATTATTTACTGTCCTCTGATGACCATGCCATCTGTGCGATTATATCATCTTTAAGCGTCCTATTCACATTGTGTCTGTAAGGTAGAAGCACCTGAATTGTAAATATGAAGAAATAAACGATGAGCTTTAGAAAATAGCCTTACAGATGCATGGTTATGCTTTTGATTATGACAATGTCCCATTTCTGTCTAATTTATTTATTTACTTATTGTTTAAATTTCTTTAATGTTTATTTATTTTTGAGAGAGAGACACAGAGTGTGAGTGAGGAAAGGGTGGAGAGGGAGACACAGAATCGAAAACAGGCTCCAGGCTCTGAGCTGTCAGCACAGAGTCCGACGCAGGTCTTGAACCCTCAAACCATGAGATCATGACCTGAGCCAAAGTCAGATGCCCAACTGGTTGAGCCACCCAGGCGCCCCCCATCTCTAATTTAACTGATGAGGGTAGATGCCACAACATGCCTGACACTGGGCTAGGATTTAGGATACACAGATAATGTTGACTTCATCTCTGCCTTCAGGGAGCTCAGATGGCCAGCCTCTCTTCATATTGGGACACCAGGGAGAGATAGAAAGAGAAAAAACAAATACACACAGTAAAAACTTCCCGATACTGACTTTCACAGACATATACATGATATATTATGGCAAGTGGTTAATTCTGCCTGGGAACAGGGAGGGGTAGAATTTGTTACAGAGGTGAGCGTCACCTGAACTGGGTACTGAAGGATGAGTTGGAATTTCTCAAGTGGGGAAAAGAAGAATATGTTCTTGAAATGGAAGGAACAGCAGGAGTAAGGGAAAACCAGAAGCAAGTATAAGGTTGCACAGGAATCACAACTGTCCAGTGGGGTTGGAATACTTGGTGTATGGTGGGAGCTAAGAGTCTAGTCTCTAAAAATGGACAGGAAAAGATTCAGGTAGAAAGAGACCCCATGTGTCATACAGAGTGCTGGAATTTACTCTACAGACCAGGTGAAGCCTTTAGAGGCTTTTTAGCAGGGAGAGGCTGGAGTCTGGGAGTAGGTGAGTGGCTACTGAAGTAGTCCATGTTGAGATAGGCCCGGATGAAAACAGTGGGGAGAGGAGGAACCCATACTGATGTGTATCCAAAAGGCGGAATCCAGAGAGGAGACTGACAGGACATAGGGGAGAGACATGCGTAATGGATGGATTGGAGGTTTCTAACCTGGGTAACTGCATACTGACCTCTTTAAAGGATACCACTTACAACTGGGGGCGCCCTGGGTGGCTCAGCTGGTTAAGCGTCTGACTTTAGCTCAGGTCATGATCTCATGGTTTGTGAGTCTGAGCCCTGTGTTGGGCACTGTGCTGTCAGCTCAGAGCTTGAAGCCTGCTTCAGATTCTGTCTTCCTCTCTCTGCCCTTTCCCCACTCACACACTGTCTCAAAAATAAATAAACATTTAAAAAAATTAACAAAAATACCACTTACAATCTAAGAAAAACACTTAAAATTTCTGTATTACTAGGCACAGAACACTTTCCCTCTGTTTCTTTCTTTTTTTAAAAATGTTTACTTATTTTGAGAGAGAGAGATAAAGAGTGTGAGCGAGCAGGGGAGGGGCAGAGAAAAAGGGAGACAGAATCCCAAGCAGGCTTCAACTGTCAGCACAGAGCCTGATGCAGGGCTCGATCTCACGAACTGTGAGATCACAACCTGAGCCGAAACCAAGTCTCTGCCGCCTAAGCAACTGTGCCACCCAGGCTCCCCTCCGCTCTCTGTTTTTAAACTCGCTATTTATTGAGCACTTACTGGAAGAACTAATAGACATCCAACTGCTACTTAATGAACTTAATACTTCCAACATTCTAATAGTATTTTTTTTTTTAATGTTTATTTATTTTTGAGAGAGAGACACAGAGCGTGAGCAGGGGAGAGGTAGAGAGAGGAGAGACACAGAATCTGAAGCAGGCTCCAGGCTCCCAGCTGTCAGCACAGAGCCCGACACGGGGCTCGACCTCACAATCCGCGAGATCATGACCCGAGCCAAAGTCGGACGCTCAACCGACTGAGCCACCCAGGTACCCCCTAATAGTATTATTAATTTCATGGTACAGAAAGAAACTGAGGTTCAGAATGGTTGATTTGCCAAAAATCACAGCTAGCAAATAGCAGAAGCAGAAATCCAAACCCAGGTTTGACTCCAAACCCATTGTCTTTTATCATATTCTGTCTCTCTCAATCTCATGGCCATAGCAAGAGTTATGAGGACTTTTACCAATTTCTAAGTAAAAGAACGAAATCCTTTATACCTCTCTGTTCCTATCATTTGCTCTAAGTTTTTACTCAGGATATATTCACGGGTCTTCATCCTCCTTAGAACCCCCCCCACACTAAACGTGGACAATAGGCTTCTGAGGACTAGAAGCCGCCCTGAACATTCCTGCACAGGCACTTCTGGGCATGTGTAAGTGGGAGGCTGCTGAGAGGGCCCCAGGACATCCACGACACACTCACTCCAGGGGCTTTTTACTGTTGTAAAATTATCCAAAAAACGGACATTACTGATTTATCTTTCTAAAATATTCTTAGAAAATGACAACTGTGGACTAATAGGATCAGTGGTGCATAATTCAGGGTGAGTTTTCTGGTTTGTACTCTTTTGAGTAAGTACAATCCACCCTCATTATTTGCAGAGCACATGTTTTCAAATTTGCCAATTTGCTAAAATGTATTTGTAACTGTCAAATCCATGTTTCCTGGTGCTCTAGCAGTCATCTGCGGACTTTTGCAGATCACTGAAAACCTGGGTTGCACAATGCACACATTCCCAGCTAAGGCCGAACAAGGTTTAACACTTCAGCTGTTTGTTTCAGCTCACAGGGTAACAAGTGTTCTTCTCTTCACGTGCCATGTTTTTCATATTTTGTGCTTTTTCTTGGTGATTCTGCTGTTTAAAAGGTACCCCAAACACAGAGCTGAAGTGCGGTCTAGAGTTCCTAAGTTCAGGAATGCTATGATGAGCCTTAGGGAGAAAATACGTATTAGATAAGCTTCATTCACGCATGAGTTATAGGGCTGTTGGCTGTGAGTTCAATGTTAATCTGACAACGCTATATATTAAATAAAGTCTCTTTAGACAAAAATATACATAAAATAAGGTTATGCATTGATCACTTGGTAAAAATGTGACTAAAGGTTCTCAGGGACATAGCTCTGTACTTTTCCTAGGGGTAACGCTTTGGTATTCGCTAATTCAGTCTTGACGGTGACTTTATAGAACATAACTACAATGAATAGTAAGAATCGACTGTATTTTTGGGGTGGAAGAGGGTATTACACTAGATCTAGAATCAAGAGACTTTGATTATAATTCTAGCTCTGCCACGGGGGTGCCTGGGTGGCTTCGTCAGTTAAGCATCCAACTCTTGATTTCGGCTCAGGTCATGATCTCCAGGTTCGTGAGTTTGAGACCTGCACTGGGCTCTGTGCTGACAGTGTGGAGCTGCATGGGATTCCCTGTCTCACTCCCTCTCTGCCCCTCCCCTGCTCATGCTCCCTCTCTCAAAGTCAAATAAATAAACTTAAAAAAAATAATAATCCTAGCTCTGCCACAGACTTCACCTATCCAGGTTTCAACCTCTTTGCCTATAAAATAGGAATATTAGTATTTGTTTGGAGTTATGAAGATAAATTGATAATCATAAATGTACTTTTTAAAAAAGTAGAAAGTCCTTGGGGTGCCTGGGTGGCTCAGTCGGTTGAACGTCTGACTTAGGATCACATCATGATCTCACAGTTCATGGGTTTGAGCTTGTGTTGGGCTCTGTGCTGACAGAGCCTGGAGCCTGCTTCAGATTCTCTGTCTCCCTCTCTCTCTGCCCCTCCCCTGCTTGTGCACGCACGCTTTATCTCTTTCAAAAATAAATAAACATTCAAATATAAAAGTAGAAAATTCTTTGATAACATTAATAGTGTACTTCTATCTGGCACTTAGAACATCCCAAGGTATTTTTAAAAAACGTTTACTTGGGGCGCCTGTGTGGCGCAGTCGGTTAAGCGTCCGACTTCAGCCAGGTCACGATCTCACGGTCCGTGAGTTCGAGCCCCGCGTCGGGCTCTGGGCTGATGGCTCAGAGCCTGGAGCCTGTTTCCGATTCTGTGTCTCCCTCTCTCTCTCTGCCCCTCCCCTGTTCATGCTCTGTCTCTCTCTGTCCCAAAAAATAAATAAACGTTGAAAAAAAAAATTAAAAAAAAAAAACGTTTACTTATTTTATTTTGAGAGACGAAAAGAGATAGCACAGGTGGGAGAGGAACAGAGAGGGAGAGAAAGAGAAAGAATCCCAATCAGGCTCCTTGCTGTCAGGGTAGAGCCCAATGTGGGGCTTGATTCAACAAACTGTTGAGATCATCTTAGCCAAAATCAAGAGTTGGCCGCCTAACCAACTGAGCCATCCAGGCACCCCCAATCTCAAGGTGTTTTTAATATGTCATAATTATTTTACTTTGGAAGTTATTTTTTTAAATTACCATATCTTATGATCCTAAGACCCGCATTTTTTTCGTGTTTTAAAATCTCTGAGCTTGTTCAAAGATGCAATTATGATTCACAGTGTTTTTTCCTTCTTTCTTAGTGGAACATAGAATATTGGCGCATCTTGCATTCAATGGGTCTTAAATTAGATGACATACAGTATTTTGTATCTATCCTCCCTTAGGTTCTCTCATCTTGTGTTGACTGTATGCTTTCTAAACAAGCATGCAGTGGGCACCTGGGTGGCTCAGTTGGTTAAGCATCTGATTTCAGCTCAGGTCATGACCTCGTGGTTTGTGAGTTTGAATCCCACATTGGGCTCACTGCCGTCAGCCTGTCAGCATAGAGCCCATTTCAGATCCTCTGTCCCCCCCCCCGCCCCTCCCCTGCTCGCGCTCTCCCAACAAACAAACATGCCAGCTCTAAACTGACACCCTCTCCAGTGAGAAGATTTCCCAACATTTTCCTTTTTTTTTCTTTTTTCTTTTTTTTTAAATTTTTTTCAACGTTTTTTATTATTTATTTTTGGGACAGAGAGAGACAGAGCATGAACGGGGGAGGGGCAGAGAGAGAGGGAGACACAGAATCGGAAACAGGCTCCAGGCTCTGAGCCATCAGCCCAGAGCCTGACGCGGGGCTCGAACTCACAGACCGCGAGATCGTGACCTGGCTGAAGTCGGACGCTTAACCGACTGCGCCACCCAGGCGCCCCACATTTTCCTTCTTTTAATAACGTCTCAACTTTTTGTAATCCTGATCTAAATATCAATTCTGTGGCTTTTTACTTTTAACCTATCTTTGCTTTCTTGCCTTTAAAAAATTGAACTTTTCAACTGACTTTCTTAATTTCTAGTGTGATCATCTAACACCAAAGAGTAAGTGCTAATGCTCTTTCCTTGGGATAAAATATTTAATCGCCTACATCTGCAAGTAACTGTGGACAGGAAGTCAGAGTATTATTCTCCAGAAGCCCCTTGCTTGCATGTGGCTGATATTAATCAACAGGACTTTGTGGAGTGTTTCACAAATAAAACAGTTACCCAGCCCTCCCAGGTGGTGCTGGAGGTGCACCTTCCCCAAACTCTTCCTTCTTTAGAAAGGTCTACACTTTCCCATCCTCTTTTATAGTTGCCCTTCCTAGATACGAATGCTTTATTTCAGGAAAAGAAAATAAAGAAACAGGAATCTCAAAATTTCTCAATAGCACAACTCTGGAGTGGCAGAGAAGGAACTAAAACCAGGGTCTCAGCTCTGACCTGGGGCAGGTGTCCCTATCTTCTTGTTAACTTTATTTCCTCTGAATGCTTTGTGTCTTTTTGAAGTTTATTTTATTTTGAGAGAGAGAGAGAGAGCGGGGCAGAGACAGAGAGGGAGAGACAGAACCCCAACTAGGCTCCACATTGTCAGCACAGAGCCCAACTCAGGGCTCGAACCTACAAACCATGAGATCATGACCTAAGCTGAAATTGAGAGTCGGACATTTAATCAACTAAGCCACCCAGGCGCCCTGAATGCTTTCTCCTTTGTACTCATCCATCCTGTTTGGCTGTAAATACAGTTATATCAAACATAAGGGTAATTTCTACCCAGGAAGGTTGCAGGTGCTTCCGTGGAAACGCACTGCCCTCTGGAACAACAGAGGTCTTTTGAAGCCATTGGGAAACAGTGATGATTCTTAAGGAAAATCCATCCCAAATTCCACAGGAGAGTTACTGCTTGCAAAATACTCGTTAGATGCAAAACCAGAGTGTACTACTTGCTGCACTTTTCTTCAAACGACTGTCTAAAAGTTACAGATTTCCCCCACAAAATTAGTAGCTAATGGAATGAAAGGTGGATTCTTAGGTGATCACTATCTGGTTTGCAAGTGACACGTTCAACTGGACACCCAATACTAAGGTGTCCCTAGGTAATGAGTACATGTGTTAAATAAGCTAATCTTTCTTCAATTTTACACTAAGTTTTTTCTGTTCATAATTGACAAACTGATTTTTATTTACATAGTTGAGTTTCAGTATGAATTATAGCAATCATGGTTCTCCATATGAAATGGCTATTGATTCAAGTTTATGGAGGGGACTGTCAACAGAGCTGGAATATTTGCACTAACAGTGGTGACCACACCCTAATTTCAACAAGTGTCCTTCAATACTGGACCATCAAGAAGGCTCAAGAAATTTCAGCATTTTCATCTTTCTGGAAATGGAAAAAGACGGTGATTAGTGGCAGGTCAGCAGTGAGTTAGTTATATCCACGACACAGCTCTTCCACCTGGCACAGTTTGGGAAATGGGAGGACTAAACCCCAAATTTGCTTGATATTTACCAAGGTCAAACATTTAGGACTGGGAATTAGACAATACCACTCTGGACTTCTGTGTCACCTGTCCCTGTGCTCTGAAACTCTTACCCACAGTTCTGAATGGCTGATGTAAGTATCTAAAATTGGCTGATCTCCAGGATAGTATTTTCTCCCCCAGAAAGGCAGAGAGGAGGGTGGGGAGTAAGATGGAAAACACCCCTTTGGGTCGGATCAAACCCATAATTAACTGACCATAATTTATGGAATTGTTAAAGCTGTAAAATCCCAGCATGTTAGCTACACCCCTCTCTTTCTCTGCCATGGAGAACCCAGTGGAACAATGGTTCCACTGTATTCTTTAACCTCTACCCAGTGTCTCCTGTGGTCCCTGCCTTCCTGACTTGGGAAGACACCACGGCCCTTTTATCTAACCCCAACGCTCAACTGCAAAGAGAGAGAATGTTTTCTTACATTTTTTTAGTATTTTTTTTTGAGAGAGAGTGAGAGAGAGACAGACACAGTGCAAGTGGGGGAGGGCAGAGAGAGAGGGAGACACAGAATACAAAGCAGATTCCAGGCTCTGAGATGTCAGCACAGAGCCCAATGGGGGGCTTGAATCCATGAGACGGGAGATCATGACCTGAGCCAAAGTCAGATGCTTAACCGACTGAGCCACCCAGGCGCCCCAGAGAGAGAATGAGTTTACTTCACCTCCTGCACACACGACTCCCCCACAACATGACTGCATTACACCTAATTCCAAAATATTCTGAACCAAACCTCAGGTCTATTTGAGTAATGCTTTTAAATGAAAGGACAGAAAGAAAATAGATTTCTGATCTGGCAATTCTTAACACTTGTTTTTTGCTTCCTAAGGGAACTAA
The DNA here is from genome assembly GCF_014898765.1 of Herpailurus yagouaroundi. Taxonomy (NCBI): domain Eukaryota; kingdom Metazoa; phylum Chordata; class Mammalia; order Carnivora; family Felidae; genus Herpailurus; species Herpailurus yagouaroundi. The sequence continues at coordinate 133,188,086 of NW_024412376.1, read as the reverse complement.
TAAACAAGTGGGTGATGTTCTTCAATATTTCCTTATTTTTAAGTCAGTTGCCAAACTGGGCGGTTCAAAGACACTGAGTTAGGAAACGAACATACTTTCTATTTATATTTATGTATCGGCCTTTAAAATTTTTAACATGCTATATATGCTTTATTTTGAAATATACTTTATTAGTATACTAGGACATGTATGTGTTAACCAAGAAGCGTGTACATTGGTGGATACATTCTCAAAATTTTTTATCAGTGGGCTGCACGATTAAAAGGATTTGAAGATATTGCTCTAGCTAACGATCTCACTATCTTTTGTAAGCCACAGACATGCAGGAATGAATTCAAAGGTATAAGCAAAATTGGTACCTTTTCAAATAGTAAAAAAAAAATGGCTTTGCAACCCAGAGAAGATCTTGCCATAAAGATGACTTTACTATGCAGCAAATCTAAAGTCTCTAAGAGGCAGGAAGTGCCTGCTTTGCCAGGGGCACAAATAGTTTGAGATCTGCTTAATTACTGGTCAGTCTTTGATCTTTTCCTTTCAGTTTACAGTTGCTCATTTAATAGGGAGCTTGCATGCTAAAAAGAGAAGATACCTGTTGAAACTTAACAAGAATGGCAAGAAATGAATGGAACAGAAGAGACCACTTGTTCAGTACTACTCAAGTCCAACCACCGAAGGTATCAGTTCACTTTCATCTTTATTACTAACTAATAAAACACATACAACAAAATCTTTAAAAATACAAAAGCCGCTTTTAAAAAAAGAGGGCCACATTTTGAAGAAAACTCAGGCTCACGGTACTTGGCCTATTTCAATCTTATTGCACCACGTGTGGAATCTTTTTTATATGGACAGAGACATCTTTGAATAGGGCGGTGGTCTTCAGGCCTCTATCTCTTAAGATTGGACTTAAACATAGAACAAGGCTAGTAGTTTATCCTGAAACTTCTGTGTGGTACTGGAAGGGTAAGGACACCCTGTGCATGCCTGTTTTTTCAACTTTTTTACCTCACTGGCCAAAACCATACATATACATGCGTGCATGCACGCGTGCACACAGAGACACCAGGAAGGAATGATCTGCAGTTAGCTTGCAAGGAATATGGCACAGTACCTGGGATGCTCTCTAATTTCCGTCTGAGCTCTTCATTTTCTTGTTGCAGTGAAATAACCTCCTGCTCCAGCTCTTGGCATCTAGGACAGTAGCCTTCCTCTTCCTCCTCCTCTTCCTCCTCGGGCAGTGTAGAAGAGGACGGGTGACCATGGGATTCGGATGTCGCCGGGGAGGTCCAGCCACCTAGTGTATGCACGGGGGAGGTTGACAGAGGATCCACGTCGGCCAGGTGGCCATACTCACTGACTGATGAGGTGTTTGGAGTTGGAAAGCTCCCCGAGAGCAGGTAATTTTGTAGGGAGTCAGTGAAAACCCTCAAAAAGGCAGAAGTTTGTTGTTTCCTTTGCATATATTGCATGTCTATGTCTACATTATCTGATGTCTGACTGTGGACCCCTTTCCCGACGTGACACTGTTCCTGTCTCTCAGTATAACTCGAGCCTTCCTGCTTGACACAAGAAATCATGGATTGAGAATGGTTGGAGTCCAGTAGTTTTCCTCCACAATTTAAGAGACTAAGAACTCGACTGCATTGCTGGGCAAAGGCATCCAAGATCATACGACTCTCTGAAACACATGAAAAAACACATCAGAGACGGACAGCCAAAGACAAGGGTAAGTAAGGTCCTCAATTTTGAGGTTAACATTCAAAAATGTTAAAATTATGTATTTCTACTCTCCATCCCAAACCAAGGTAACACAGTGAATGTACTTTTAGTAGGATGCATAGCTTCCTGTCATTCTGCAACCAGAGGGGTGTCTGAAGAGTCATTCCCAGTCCCTCATTCTGGGAAATGGCTGCACTGTGACTTTGGGCACCACAGAGAGATTTCCCTCTCTGTGGCATTAACTGGCCTGTACAAGTCTGAACTCACACCTTTGGCTTCATTAAGATCCTTACTCTAACGAATTGAGCCAGCTACCGCAGACTCAATTCCTCCTTGATAGGAGGGCTTACAGCAATCATTACTTCTATTTCTGGAGTGCCCTCATGCCCTTGCTATTAATCAGGTGATACAATCCCTGACGAGAGTACGTTGCTTCCAGATGCAAACTGGAGAAGAAAGATAAGTCTTTTTGAAGAGCTCACTAGACATCTAAAGTAAAACAAAGGATGGCCTATAAGGCAAAAGATGATGAGCCCCAAAGCAAAACTGTGTTATCCAACATCTGTGTTCACTATTCTTTCTCTTCATTTATCTATGAACTTGGATTTCTTGTCAAGGCCAATATTTAGGCCAATCCCTACAAGTATCATGTAAAAAGCAGTAGTGCTTCTTCCACGAGCCTCTTCCGTTAGGTTGCCAAATCTTTTAAATGGCATGTGTCCAGACTGCTGGTTAGTTGACATAAATGTATTCTAAAGCATACTAATTGTCAATCAGTGAAAAATAAAAAGCAAACGGAAAACAATCAGTTCAAACAACCAAAAACACCTCAAAAATTGTGCAAATGTGATTTAATTCTGTCAGTCTTGGATCTTGAAAATTCACCCTAATGCAAATATCACGAGGTGCAGCCTCTTCTTTCTGGACTACCACCCAGAATGGGCTATTTATAAATATACAGAGATACTTTATAGGGCTTGTATATAGCTATAGGATGCCTCTCATTTCATCTCTTCCCTATCCAGAATAATGGCAACAAACAAAATACTGTAGATTTTAGATGCCAATAAGTATTTATGATAGAAATTTAACTAGCTACCTACTGTCTCTGAAAATGTTGGCTCTATCTTTTGCTCAGGGGAAAAAACTTTAAAAATGAAAAATGGTGAAATGTTTGAGGGCTTCTATGGGAACAACAAAATATTTACTGAATGCATGTGGGTCCTCTCATAAATATATAGATCTTCATTTGTAACACTGGACATTGCTTTGGCTGCATTCTGGGTAGGCTGAGAGTCCACGGGACTACTTTGTTCTTGCCATGGTGCTTTCCTATGCTTAGGAGCAGTACCACCCTTAGACATAGGGAGGGGGGCCCTGCCCTAATCATCCTCCTCCATCCCTTCCCCTCCCCATGGTAAGGTACCCAAGATCCAGGAATTCCTTACTTAAACTGCTTCGAGGGCCTGTGCTGGACTCTTCCCTGAGCCATCCTCCCAAGGATAGACCATGGTGCCAGAGCCTGGAAGTTTGGACGGGGGCATCCATTCGTGTGTATGTGAGGCTCCTCCTATTAGAAGATGAAACTGGGGGTGGGGAGAGAAGGCCATGGGCTGGCTGAAAACTCCAAAGTCAGATCTGGTCATTAAGGTATATTTGTCAGGGGAGGTGGACGGAACATATTTTATTTAATAGTTTGTTAATTATTTAGATATATGGTATGTACGCCTGCATCTGTACTCTTGTCCTAAATCCCACAAATATTAGGCACAGGCCTGTTTTTTACACAGTGATTTTGAGTGCTGAAGAAGAAAACCAGATGTCAGGCATAGTTTCAGGCTAGAATTGATTGATGGGCTGGGAACTTCACTGAAGCAGCAGCCAGGACAAAGTTCACTTGCTATACTAGAGAAAAGGGAGATGGATATAAGAAGTATCTTTTACACACCAAACAGTGGAATTGATGCCTCTGCCCCCTGCCAGATGGAAGGGAAGGACTGAGCCCCTGATTTAAACCAAAAGGTAATGGGGAAAGACCTTAAATATTTGGGTATTAATTCTTTACACTGACCAAAACCAAATAAACAAAGTAAACAGCTGAACCATAAAAGTGGGAAGCCTTAAGATGTTGCACAGTGGTCTTCATTTCCGGGTTTTTGTTTTATTAGTAAAATCAAAGAATGTTATTGATCACGAATTTTCAATTCTAGCACACTGGCAGTTTTCATTCATTTTAATCCTATAATCCCATTCTAGACCTGAAGTCGTATTTACTGTTTGCATTTTAATCAGCATGGCCCTAACTGATTTACAGCCTATACACCTTTAACGTAACCTTGATGAAAGGAACAAAATATGCAAAGAAAGGCTAAAATAGAAGTGGCTATAAAGAATTGCTCAAATATATTTGTTCAATGTCCTAAAACACACTCAGTAGCTTTAATCATATTGATACATCACATTAGAGTATAGATTTTAAGGGAAAAAATCTGACTTAGGGACAAGCATGATTTGTTTTCTTAATTGAAGGATAAGCTTGTAATATGCTGAGAAAAAAATCATTATGTAATACACTACATTATGAAGATAATGTATTAAAGTGCACCCAGAGTATCAGAGAATAGCTACAACCATAAAACACTTCTTGCCTTCAGTTTTTACAAATGCTTCATTCTGAATTTGTTCTCAGAATTGATAGATGCAAAAATAACGACCATAAAAAGTTGAATTTCTCCTTTTTGGTACCTTAAAATATTTAAATACTGTTTTAACGTCAATATACGGAAAGATATGATGAACAATATTATTATTATTACACTTGGCAGAAAACAGCAAATCTTTCTACCTACTACATATTGCAGCCAGCAATACTTTAGCTTTCCAGACAGAATATAATTAGAAATGCAAGTACTGTGCAATGCTCATTATCGCTAAGAAATGGAGAAAAGTTCTGTTTTCATATGAACACAATTGAATGGTCACTGACCCATGATTCTTAATTGAGCAAAGTATGAACATGTATTTTGAAATTTTTTAACTGTTTTTTTTTTTTCCCTAGTTACAGAATGCTCCACTCAAGAGATGGCAGGGAAGAACACCAACAGTTTACAAAGGGGCTTTAAAACTACCTACTTTATTCTTAACTTCTCTAAAATTAACACCACAAAATATTCATACAGCACAACCACGAAGCACTATAAAGTGACCACTTGTAATTTATTTTGCTCTACTGCACAATCTGTTGGGATAGTATCATGTTGGAAATTTTGCCTAGTCTGATTCCAAAATCTGAACCCGTGATTATTTATAATTAAAAAATTCATTTCTAGAAATTCTTCTGAATGTAAGTGGTTTAAGCCATCCTACATCTGATAAGTGAATAAGAAGAGGGATGGGAACTCGGCAATCAAACACAGGCGCCTTACTTTAATGTCCTTCTTTGTAAGTAAAGCCTTGAATGGAATTTGCCCATCACAGCACATACCCAAGAGTATTCTGTTACTATGAAGGAGATCACAGCCATCGAGATTAGTGGTAACCTTTTGATTTTAGCCCAGCGGAGGGTGAAATATATTAATATTAAAAATGCAGAAGCAGAAAAAATTTTTTGTGACCTATTATCATGTATCCATACATTATATCTACCAAAAGGATTTCCAGCTAGTTCAAAATAGATGATTTCCTTAAAACATTAATATAACTTCTTAAGAGAAGACTTCAAGGCACAGAAAATAGAAGTTAGAAAATAAAAGCATCTTTGGAAACATCACCCTTGTCTTAAATCAATGAACTATGTCTTAAAAAAAAATGCCATCCAATTTTTTTTCATAATGGCAAACATCAAAACAGGATGCAATTTTTCTAAATAAATAAATCAATGATGTGTCAAAAATTAACAGATGAGTTAATATACTTGGTGCTATCAAAACCAGATGGTGCTTCCTAATATTCATCCTGCTCAGTCAATCCCTGAATATTTTCTGGACCATCGGTATATAAAATAGGATGCTGCTATTTGTGATGGCAAACAAAAGCAATCATGCCTGCCAAGCACATACTATAACAGGCAGCATTTCAGCTCTGCTAGACAGAAAGTAATTAGAATGCTTTTAATGTCCAAAAGAATGATGCTGATAGGCTGCCACAGATGTGTAGATTTATGAATATTTATATGGTGGTTTATAGCTGACACTTTTATCAGTTGAAGAAGATAAAATATCTGCCTGACTCAAAAGCTTGACAGTCAGGTTAATAAAATCTCATTAAAGAGAATGACCTATGCAATTATATAGGATTTATTGTAATTCATTTTTGATTGTACTCTGCTTAAAGATGCAATTTCCCATTTCCTGATGCCAAATTTAGGCTGCATATCAAGATCTACGTGGGTTTTAACTCTAAGCCTCCCACAGAGGAAAAATACGCTTTTAAAACCATGGTATATTACCCCTTTTAGGGAAAATTATACTCTTCATGAGATTTTATAAGAATGCTGAAAAATCTATTTTTAATCACATTTCTCCTCTCAATGGTTTATGGCTTTTAATGGGAAATAAGATTCACTTCAACCTTTTCATCTTTTCACTGCCTTTACGCTGGACGCTCAGTTTTATCTCTTCTGTCCTTGACTCATTTCATCACATCAATGTTTTGGCTATTTTCAGTCTATTAGGTGGCCCTTGAGGCTACAGTAACACTTCTGTGAGGGTGCAACAAGCAACTTACCACCTCCTCCAGCCCCCTCCTCAATATGCTTAAATGGTGTCTGTCTGTACACACATGCTCATTGGTTCAAAGTGGAACCACTAGTTCCTCAAAGAGCCAATCAGCTCTTAAGGTGACTGTCCCTCTGATGGCCACTCACATCTCTGTGCTGGGTTAAGAGATGGGTTTGTCCATCAATGATTAATATTATGACCACAATTCAGGATGTCTAGTACTATGGCCTTTTTTTTTTTTTTCTTTTTGCTGCCAGACCATTTTCTTCATTGCATGGAAGAAACCTACTATCCAATTCCCATTTTTCCAACAAGCAAATGGCATCCTGCCCTTGGTGCTATCAAGCTTACTCTTTATGACCTGAAAGAAACAAAGAAAGAAAGAACGAACGAAAGCAAGTAAGCAAGCAGCCTTTAAGAATAAAAGGTAATAAAAAATATAGGGAGTTTCAGGGGTATCAAACAAAGCCCCTTTTCACTCTTTTAGATTCAGTGATGTTGTGATTTCCACCTGGGGATGGAGACAAAATTAGCTAAGAAGAAACACTGAAAGAGTACATTTACAACAAGGTGAAAAAGGAAAACAACACCCACAAACTCCTTGTGAATGAAAGACAGCAAGGACACTGCCAGAGTAGGAAGGAGCATGGAAAGGACAGCAAGTGGCTGGTGCAGAAAAAAGAAACAATGCAGGAAAAATAGCAGGAAAAAGCAAGGTTAAAACTATGGATGAAAATGGCAATGAGGGAGCAGATTTATAGTGTGTAAAAGGAAATAAAAGATTGAAAGACAGCAAAGACTAAAAGGAGAGAGCAAGATGAGATTAAAGACTGAACAGGCAGATAAAAAAGGGGAACCCTCCCCCAGTAAACATGGTGGAACTAAGGTTATGCAAGGGAGTAAACAAATACAGAACATGGGAAAAGAACCCAAACTGCTGAGAAAGAACATAAAAAAAGATAAAGATTAAGCAGAACTAGGGAATAAACACGGGCATGAACTAAAAGTAGTATAAATAAGACTCCAAACACAGAGAGAAAGAACACAAACCTACTACTAAGAAGGGGAGAACACAGAAGAAAAATGAGAAAAATGGAAGTGGATGGGTAGCCTAACAATGAATATAAAAACACAAGAGAATATTGGGTCAAGGGCAACTGAAAATAAAAAACCCACCCCACCAACAATAAGACCCCTACACAAGAACCCCACTCAAAGCCAACAAACAGCTCCAAATCAGTGAGACATGTGACAGAACAGTAAGTCTTCACTATTACCTGTAATTAGATTTTCTTTCTCAAAACCAATCCCTCATGTGTCAAAATATTGACAAACAACATAACATTAGCATAGGCGTCTATAACTCATTTAGAGACAATGCTCACATTTTCATTAGGACAAAAACCTTGGACTCACCCATATGCAGAATTTGGGGGGTTCTAACATACCAAAAGAGGCCTGAGCAGGAACTTTTAGTTCTGATAAGCGAGATAAACGCGGAGGGCCCTTGGGCCAGGCCCCCAGGCTACGGCTTTTCTACCAGCCCACCTCCCATAGCTTAACCCGCAGGAGAGCTGGCTTTTCCCAGGGGACCTCCTGCAGCCTCCCGGTGGAGAGGCATTTCTTCAAGGGGCAGGACAGATGCTCGGGAGGCTCGCGATCCCGGGGTGCAGCCCCCACCCTCCTGGTGGGGAAGGGGTATGAGCGGCGGGCCCCGAGAGCCCGGGGTGGGGGTGGGGGTGGGGGAATCTTCTGGGCTGGGGGGAGGGGCGGGACGTCTCCTTCCCTAAAGTCTGCTATAGAGGCGAGCGTCAGGTCCACCCGCGTGGCTGGTGCAGAGGAACCCGCTGTCTGACACGGTTTGGGACTCTGGGGTGGGTGGGGAAAGAGGGGCAGAGGGAGCGGACAGCGCGCGCATGAGAAACACAAGCGCACAGAAAAAAAAAAAAAAAAAAAAAAAAAAAGAACCCAAGAGCCAGCCGAGTGGACCGCGACAGAGTAATAGTGCACCAAAGAGGTGATTAAAAAGATAATCAGAAGGCCAGGAAAGAGAGAGAGAAGGAAAAACGAGAGGAGAAGAAAGAGAGGTAAATGAAGAAGTGGAAGGAAAAAGTGAAACAGCCGAGGATAAAGGGAAGGCGTCCCCGAGCGCCGCCAGAGCAGCCCCAGCCTCTCCGGGAGCGGCCGTGGCGGTCACCCTGGGGTGTCCCGCGCGCGGCCTCGGCGCCAAGCCTGCTTCTCTGACCCCCGCCCGAAAGACCCCTGCCGCCGACCGCCACAGCCCGGCTTCCTGGGCGCGAAGCCGCAACCGAGCGCGGAGCCACCTGTTAGGAGGCGCGCGCGCCGTCGGAAGCTCCGCACGCGGCGGCGGCGGCGGCGGCGGGGAATCCTCTAGAAGTTGCTGCCCGCGCGTGGAGGCCTCAGGGGTGCGCTCGGACGCCCGACTCTCTCTCGGCCCGGACTGCACTCGCCCCTCTCCACCTCTCCGCTCTCCCCTCACGACCCTCCCGCCAGTCCGGCGCGCGGAAAAGGTGTCCGCCATGCCCAGCTTCTGGCTCCCGGGCCCCCACCCCTCCCCGCGGCCGAGCGGGAAGGAAAGTTGCGCCCAGGAGTTGGTACCTGCGCTGAGCTCCAGGCTGGCGCCGTCGCTGCCCGCGCTGCTGCTGCCCGCGGCGGCCGCCGGGCCCGGGCCATACCTGACGACGGCGGCGAAGGACGAGGATGATGAGGCGGCGGGGGACGCCGGCGGCGGCGCCGGAGTCCTCAGGTGGCCCTGGGACGCGGCGGGCGTGCACGATGGAGACGACGACGACGCGGCGGCGGCGGCTGCCCGGCCGGGCCCGGCGGGGTAGGTGCTCTGCGCCTGGAACTGCTGCGGCGGCGGCGGCTCGCTGCTGCTGATGGAGACGGCGGCGTGCGGCGCGAAAGGCGGCGGGGGCGGCGGCGGCGGCCGGACGTGCGGCAGCTCCACCAGGGTGGGTCTGTCGTAGCGCTTGGCCAGCGCCGGTCTCTTGCTGGGGAACGTCTTGAGGACGCTGTAGGGGCTGCGCTGCTTGTAGATTTTGGGGACGCTGGGCCCCTCCTCCGCCGGCTGCATCTCCTCCTCCATCCTGCGCCTCGGGGCCGGTCCCCGGTCGCACGCCCCCTCCCCGCCGGGCGCCGGGCTCCGAGGGTGCCTCCGCCTCCCGCCCGCCGGCTCTGCCCGAGTACGCGCGTGTGGGAGGGTGTGTGCCTGTGCCTGGGCCGCCGCCGCCGCCGCCACTGCCGCCTGTCGCTGAGGCTGGCATAGCTGAGCCCCCGCGCGGGGGGGCTGCCGCCCGAGAGCTGATTGACAGGCCGCCTCGCCAATGCCTGGAGGGAGAAAGGAGGTAAAGAGCAAGTGTTTAGGGTAATATCTGCTAATGATAATGGGGGCGGGGGCGGGGCTTGGCGTCGCCGCCGCCGCCCGTGGGGTCCGCGCGCCGGGTGTGCGCCTCCGACGGGGGGAGGGAGGGGGAGAGCCGGATCCCGAGGGCGCGCGGGTAAACAGGGCGAGGTTCCGGCCAGCGCGAGACTTTGGAGCCCCACGTGCAGACTTGAGGCTTCTGCCGTTGCGGGCGGGGTTAAGCTTCGGAAATGAGCCCCTGGCGCCCCCTACGTGACCCCAAACTCTCGGGGTTGCACAGAGGGGCTGGTAGTAGTTGGGGCGGGGCGTGTGTCCTTTGGGAAGGTATCCCCACAGCCAGTTGTTCTGCCCACGGGGAATTGCTCCCCCAATCTTCTGTAAAGAACGTCTTGAAGGTCCTGATCCATGGTCGCTGCGCGTTGTTTGCACTTCTCGGGGTCTGCCCACATGGTCTTTGAGCTCATGCATATCACAAGGCCGCACAGGGCGTCGGACTTTTACGTTATTTTATTAATTTCCCATAGGAGCCCCGAAAGTGTGTAACAGAATCATTTACTCCATTCTGCAGATGAGTAAACCGAGGCTCGCGAGGTAATTGCCCAAAGCCAGACACTCAGGGAATGTGTAGTCGAGTGCAGAGATGCATCCAGATCATTTGAATTCATATCCTCACTCCTTCTCATGGCACGTAGACTGTCTGTGCAATTGAGGGAAAAATATGACCAGATACCTCCCTTTGGGATGGTGATTAGATAGTTTCAACAATGTCATTTGATATATACGTAAATGTGCTTGTAGAACCAAAGCGGCCTAAGAGCTTGCCTCCTGCATCGCCCACTGCATCTGGGGCCACCAGGCCAATGTTTCTGGAAGACACACAATTTAGTAATTATTTGAATGAGAGAAGAGCCTCTGTAGTCTGGAGGAGGATCCCCATGGAGTAGCGCTGTCTTCAAATCTAGAGGAGTGTCCTGGCCTCTCCCAGAGGCTCCTTGGAGCAAATCAGCCTTCCCCTAGGTCAGCTCCAATGCCAGCATACTCCTTCCCAGGAACATTGGTTGCCAGCCGTCAGTCTTCATTTTCCAGGTTTAGGATTCTGGGTGCATCTCCTCTCTGATATATGACTCCCCTCTCTCCACTCTGAAGTTAACATTTCTTTTCAGTTTTCCTTTTAATCTTGGGAAAGTGACCCATTTTCTTCTGTGGGTTCAGGTCTTTTCCTCTTATTTCCCATATCTCCCTTCTCTTAGAAGCCTTCTCTCCGTTGGTTCAGCCTCTGTGTTCCTCCACCTAGGATAGTCTCCCTTTCTCCTGCAACCTCCTCAGATCATGCTGTGGGTACCCCCCCCTTCCATTTATTAGAGATGAAATAAATAATGCCATAAATAAAAGTATTTGGGAGTCCAGGAACTGTCAGGGCTGATTAGGGCATAGAGGACATTTTCTTTCTCATTATGCAAAAGCATTTCATGGGGAAATAAAAGAGGTTTCATTGTAACTCATGCATGTCATATTTCAAGGAATTCAAGATATTAATCATATTTAACATTATTTGCAACGTTTCTCCCTGGCTTCTGAAAACTGCTAAATGAGGACACGTGGATCACTAGGAAAAAAGGAGACAAGCGTGAGAGGGACAGTTAAGAAATAATGAAATGCTGGTAAAAGACAGGGAGAGAGAATGAGATGCCAAAGAGATGTCTCTTAGGCACATAAGTGAGAAATGGGGGAGCTGCTTCTGAGACGTGAGACAGCTGAAATTGAATGATATACTGGAGGAAATAAATGATAACAAACCTTCCCACACTTTTCTTCCTATAAAGCAGTTCTGAATTTTGCATCGAAATGTTTCCCTCCCACTTTACTCCCAGATAATTTGCCAATAAGCTGTGGCTTTTGAAAAGCAATTGGGGTAGTGGCAGTGTGTGTGTGTGAGGTGGCTTCAAGGGGAGAGATTCTTGAGTCCTTCTACTGAAGAAGTAATTTCCTATGCCTGAGAGCTTTCTCTTTTGCTTATGTATTTTTTGTTTGTATCATCCTCACCACTTAAACACCTTAAGAGACTGGGAACAGTATTTCTGTTGTCATATTTTCCCAGCTAAAAGGACCTACTTTCCTATATGTCAAAAAGTGGTCGTTTCTGTAAAAGTAAATGCTAAAATTAGTGATCCAGCTTTAAAAGAAAAGGTGGGGGGAAGGCTCCTAGTGGAAAAATATTGGAAATTTGAAAATGATCAACTTTCAGGTCTTATGCTAACAGTTGAGTCCATAGATAAATGAAGCGCTTTATAATCACTCTTGAGAAAATAAAATGGGCATTTTTTCCAACTGTATAGTTGAACTCAATTTTAAAATTGTAACTGGCCACTAATCCCTGCCTGGGCTTGTACTTAGCTGAGTATCGGACATAAGTAATGTATTGAAGTGTTTATAAAATCACTGGTAGCACTTTGTAAGCATCTTTCTGTAAGTTATAGTCTAAATTATCAGATGGTGACTTTGCTGATATCTTCTCTTTAGGGTCTCATAGGGGCTGATAGGATGGTAATTACACCTATGCTTTAAATCTCTTTAGATATTTACTCTTATCTCAAAAAAAAAAAAAAAGGTAGTGAACTTTTAAAAGCCAAGTGGCTATTTATGGACAGGGTGATTTTTGATTGGCAGCATGTCAATTCCTTGAGCCATCCAGAATATAGCTTTTAAGTAATAAGCCAGCCATGGGAAATGCTTTTTATTGCACCAATTTCAATGATATTTAATGAGCTTCTGATTGACTGTTTGATCTCCCAATGTTTTGTGCTACTTTTAATTCATTTCGTATAATAGAAAAAAAAAGTAATTGGAATAAAATTTTGTGACAAGATAATGACCTTCCACTTTGAAATTAAATGTCTGATTAGCTTCAACATTTTAATGCGGAGATGATACTGCGGCAGGAATAGGAGTGTGCACACCATCATTTGGTGGAAAATGTCTGAGGATTACTTTGCTTTTCCCGTTGCATGACAGAAAGGGTGTAGTAGCCATAGAATCCTAGCCTTGTAGTATTAGAAGAGCCCTTCAGGCTCCTTTATTCTTGTGACCGAGCCTATGCCTATGGTTTTGCTATGACATTCCCAAGTGGTTGTACAAACCCTGCCTACATACTTCCAGTGATACCTGAATACCTCACTACTTCCAGAAGCATCATTCACCCAAGGATTGTTTGGTTGTTGTTGTTGTTGTTTTTAAGTAAGCTCTTTGTCCAATGTGGGGCTTGAAGTCATGACCCCATGATTATATGCTCTACTGACTGAGTCAGCCAGGTGCCCTTCACCCAAGGATTTATTCAACAAATATTTTTTGAATGCCTACTATGTGCTAGATACCTTTCTAAGCATTGGGGGATATAATGGAACCAGATTCCAAGATCCTACTATTATGGAATTTGGGTGGGCAGGTAATAAATAAACTAGAAACTAACCAAACAATGTTAGCATATCACATTTACATAATATAATAAATACATAAATGTATATGCTTATATGATTATCTTACTAATATTAATATATAAAAAGCATATGTAATAATAGCACAATTATTGACAGTATTTCAGAAATAATTGTGATAAAAAAATAGGATGGGGATGTTACTTTTGATAGAATAGTGTGTATGAGAAGATCTTTCTGAGGTGGAACAGTTGAGCTGAGAGTTTACTCAAGAAAAAAAGCCATCCGTGAAAAGAGCCGTCCAGGCTGAGGGACAGCAGGTGCAGGGACCATAAAGTAGGAACAAGTTTGATGTTCTCATGGAGCTGAAGCAAGGGCAAGTAGTTGGAGTGTCCTGGCATGGGGCAGAGTGAGGAGATGAGGCCCAGGGGCAAACCGGGCCCAGGCTTGGCCATGTTTTGTGCACCTTGGAAAATGTTTGACATTCATTTTATTTGTGTGTTTGTTTATTATTTAAAGAAAAAGTTTTATTTATTTTTGAGAGAGACAGAGACAGTGTGAGCAGGTGAGGAGCAGACAGAGAGAGGGAGAGAGAGAATTGCAAGCAGGCTCCTCACTCTCAGGACAGAACTTGATGCAGGGCTCAAACTCATGAAACTGTGAGATCATGGCTCGAGCTGAAACCAAGAGTCGGATGCTTAATTGACTGAGCCACCCAGGTGCCCCTGGCATTCATTTTAACTGCAACAGGAAGCTTGGGAGGGGTAAAGCTGGGGAGTGACACCACCTGATTTATGTTCTTAAAAGATAATTTTCAGAAAAAGTAAAATTATGATTCTCATACAGACAAAAAAAATGAACAGATGTTAAAGATTTTCTTTAACTTGTTCAATGCCCTCATAGTATTCAAAGGAAAAGTCAAAACACAGATTGATATGGAATAAGGCAATGTTGAATTGAATGAGTAAATGGTTTTAACATGTGTAAACTCGTGTTTCCATGGAGGGGGCATGCAGGTGAGAGGGGAAGGGAACCTTTATCAGACAGGACAGTTTGCATGTCTATCAGTTATCTAAACTTTCAAAGGTGTAAAAATAGTTCAAAGACAATGAAAGAATAGAATCAGGTAACTGGGAAGGATGTGCTATACGTAGACAATGCAGACTTTTTCGTAGACAATGCAGACTTTTCCGCCAGAACACAATGTCTTTTCTACAGTTTTTTTTCAAGTAAACTTTTTGTTTGAAAATAATTGCACATTCACAAGGAAGTTGCAAAGACAGGTCAGAGAGGTCCTGGGTACCTTTCATCTATTTCCTCCAATGGGCACTTTTCATGTAACTGTAGTTATATGAATAGAGCCATGCAATATGTGATCTTTTGAGACTTTCTTCTTAGTTTAATGCCCTTGAGATCACTCCATGTTGTGTGTATCAATAGTTTGTTCCATTTTATTGCCAAGTAGTATTCCATAGCAGGGATGTCTCTCCATTTGTTTAACCATTTGCCTACATACAAACTGTGCCTACATTTGTAGGACATTCTCATTGTTTTCAGTTTGGGACTGTTACAAACAAGGCAGTTCTGAAAAGCCACATATAGGTGTTTGTGTGGATGTAAACTTTATTTTGGGGGGAGTAAATGTCCAGGAGTGGATTGCTGGACAATGTTTTAGAAGATTCATTCTGCTTTGTGGACAGTGGACTGTAGAGAATCAGATTGGCAGCAGGAAGACAATTTATTTTCCAAACAGCAACTGAGTGACCCTTTTAAAATATAATCATGTCTCTCCACTGCCCTTTATTGTCTTTCTCCTCCATAGAGTAAAACCCAGAGTCTGTGCAATTACTTTCTTTTTTTTTTTTAATTTTTTTTTCAACGTTTATTTATTTTGGGGACAGAGAGAGACAGAGCATGAACGGGGGAGGGGCAGTGAGAGAGGGAGACACAAAATCGGAAACAGGCTCCAGGCTCTGAGCCATCAGCCCAGAGCCCGACACGGGGCTCGAGCTCACGGACCGCAAGATCGTGACCTGGCTGAAGTCGGACGCTTAACCGACTGTGCCACCCAGGCGCCCCTGTGCAATTGCTTTCTTAAGACTTGTCACGATCCACAACCATCCACCGCCTCTTGGACCTCAATCTTTCTTCCCACCCCCTCCATCACTCTACTCCAGTCTGACTGGTCTTGAAGAGGCCCTAATGTCCTGTCCAGATTCTTCTGCTTCAAATATTTCTTCTGCTTCAAGTATTCTTTCCCCAGATATCTGCATCAGTCCCTAGCCTATCTCTTTAGCTCTAGCATCTCTTTTTCAGTGAGGGCCTCGCTGATCACTCTATTTATATTGCAACTGGGCCCTCCACCCATGCTCCCCATCTCCTTTCCCATCTAGTACCTAGCGCCATATGTCATGTGTATGTGGTACTTGTAAGTTGCTTGTTTCCCCTATGCAGAATGCAGACTCCTTTAGGTCAGGGGTTTTTGTTCTGCTCCCTACTGAGTCCTCAGCATTTTTATGTGTTCTACTCCCTGCTGAGTCCTCAGCATCGTGCCTAGCACAGATTAGAGGCTTGACACATATCTGCTGAGTGCATGAATGACTTTAGGAGGCTCTGGTAGTAACTCTGATGGGAGCGGAGATGAGTTGGACTGGTGCAGCAGCAGTGAGGATGAAAGAAAGGTACATGGATACAGAACATATTCAAGAGGGGGTCTGTTCCATTTTATGCAGCTCTGGGTCATGAAAAGGTGTTCCTTACCTTGAACCCAAATTTGCTTCTTCCAACTGCTGGCCCTCGGGCTATTCAGAGGAAGTTCAGTCCCCTCCCTTTCCTTCATATGACAACTTCTAGGACCTTTTTAGAACAGATACATTCTTTTTAAAGAGTAGAAAAGAACAGCCACCTTTGATCTAATTACTATTTTTCTCACTAACAGGATTCCATATATTTATTAGGACTCTTTTAGTTGCCAGTGACAGAAACCTAATGCAAATGGATTAAGCATAAAAATGCTTATGGCTCACAAGACCCTGAAGACTGTATATATTTATATGTATATGTATATACATATACATGTATTGGGTATAGAATAGGCATCAATCCTTCTCTGATGTTATTAGGAAGGATCTCTCTCTCCATTTCTCTCCTCTGATTTTCCTTGTGTTTTTTTTCATTCTCTGGCAGGCTCTTCCCTTGTAGTGTTCATCTAGCTACCAGCAGTTGTCAACTGTGTGGAAAGAGAGCACCAGTTTCCCATTGGCTCCAGCAAAAGAATTGGCCATCATTGTCTAATTGTGTCAGGTTAATGGCTTAGTTTATTTACTCATTGACCCATTCACTGTTACAATATGTTAGGGCTATTTCACATAAAGTGAAGAGAACTAAAGAACAAGGAATTGAAGAAATTTCCCAAAGTCACAAAGCAGGTCACTGGAGGATTTAACTTAAGTCAAGGTTCTTCTATTTAATCAAAGTAGCAAACATACCTGGTCAAACTTAGTAAATTTAATATTTTATTCTCCATTCTTCACTTTCCTCCAATTTTTAGAAGAACATTTCTCCCAAAGAGCCGAAAGAACCCTGGGCAGGAGTTTGAGCTTGGGATATTTATGAGAACAAAGTTGGATATTAAAGCCAGGAGGGAAAATGGTGGAAAGAAAAAAGTCATTAAGAGAAAGTTGAGGAGATGTGGTAACAGGAAGTCAGAGATGCGTTCAGGTTCTTAGTGGAGTTAACAGCCTCCACCAGCAAGATGCATTCTGCCCTCTCTTAATTTCTTTGTATGAGTATTGTATTGCAATAAGACAGAATGAGTTCACAATGTTAATTAGTGTTTAGCCCCACATCTTATTCCAAAGTACCCCAGAAGGACCAGCTTCCATGAAGAAGGTTCTGAAATGAGCCAATGAAATACAGTCTCAAATAAGGGCAACTTGAGGTTTCCTAACATCACACGTTATACAGTTTACTGGGCTTTCTATAAATTAATCCATGCCAAATGTCCCTAACCAAGAAAGCAATTGGATTTGACTGATGCACTGGTTGCTTGGAGTATTTCATGGTTTGCTAACAAAGCTTCTGTTAGTACCCATTTCTGAAGACCAATAGAAATATGTTTTTGCTGTAAAAATTATGATAATTTTCTAACGGATTTGTATAATGCCCAGGCAGCTAGGCTTTTGGAATTTGTTTTCTAGGCTAGGAAAAAGGAAAGTTTTGGTTTTTGTTCCTCTTCTTTTGTTTTCAAAAAGCAGCTGGTAATAAATTTCATGCATTGCATAAAGATCAGCAATGACCCTTTAACTTACTGCTTTTGGGTTATTTAGACTTCTGGGTCTTTCCCCTGATCACTACAGGCAGCATTAAAGGTGAACGATTACAGAATCATAGACTTTTCCTTTCTGCAAGGGACTATATTTGTCTCCTAGGGCTATCGTAACCAAGTTCCACAAACTGGGTGGCTTAAACCACAGAAAGTTTTTGTCTCACAGTTCTGGAGAAGGGAAGTCCAAGAGCAGGGTGTCAGCCACATTGGTTCCTTCTGAGGGCTGTGAGGAAAAGTCTGTCCCACGACCTCCCTTAGATTCTGGTGGGTGCTTTGCTGGCCATCTCTGGTGTCCCTGGCTTGTAGAAGCATCGCCTGCACATCTGCCTTCCTCTTCCCATGGCACTCTCCCTGTGTGTGTCTGTGTGCCCATTTGTTTGTGGTCCCTTCTTATCACAGCCCTAGAAAATTAATACATATACCATTTAGGTGGGCTATGACATCATCTCTGTTAACCAAAGTGAGTTTTGTCAGAAAGGTCAAGTGTCTGATTTTTTTTTTTAAACAAGTCTACCAGAACTTGAATAATATATATAGGCAGAAGACCAATCCACACAACAGATATGCACACTTTGGCACAAACGCTGGGCTCCCATGAGGCCACAGAAGACAGGGACAGTGTGTAAGTGATGTTAAGAACAGGGCCTTTGATCATCCCCATCATACCCCTGGAGATATTCACTGTGCTTTAATGAATTCAAGCACACCCCCAGGAGATACTGAAGGAGAGTTACATAGGGCTGACACCTCCATGCCTTCTCCAACCCCATCCCCAAGGCACGGTCAGAGAACAAGTTATTCTAGTTGATTCAAACCTAAAAATCATTAAAAACACATATAGATTTTTTTTTTTTTTAGGTCTTAATCTTGGCTGACTTAACCTTGGCTGGGAGAATTTTTAAAAAGATTGATGATGCTCAGGACCTTCCCCAGACCAATTAAAACAGAACCTCTGGGGCAAGACCTCATCGCCTTGGTGGGTTAAGAATCTCTTCAGGTGATTTGTATATACGGCTATCTTAAGAACCACTGCTTGAAGCAATGGCAGTGTCACTGGTATAAATGCATCATGGTATCGAGGTAGCCACTTGGAAGACCACTTCACATTGGGGGGGTACTTGAGCATTTTGCTGTTTATGAGCAAACAGCATATGGCCCTGTCTTTGCAAAGACAGACTAAGTTACTGCAGCTAGAGAGTAATCACATTGGCCAGAAGTCCAGGCTAAGCAGGGCATGAAACAGGAAGAAATGGATTAAAATCAGAGGATGATTCAAACTAGAATGTCGATGGGTTTATTGGATATAAAAGAAACTCAGTCTTTTGTAAGAGAGGGAAATACATTCAGCTCAGGCAGGCACCTTCTGGGAGAGGTCAAGGCAGTGATTTAAACTTTTAGTCTTTTATATTATGACTCTTTTGGTTGCAAGAGACAGAAACCCAACTCAAACCAGATTAAGCAAAAGGGAAATTTATTGGCTCGTTCAACTCAGAAGGATGCTAAGGCATCTCACAGGAAGGAAGAAAACTACAGAAGTTAGAGTCTTTGAGATTAGAAAAAGGGACTCACTGGTTCTAGAATTTTCTCTGTCTCCACCCTACTCATCTCTCCATGTTGCAGGAAAGATGGGCCCAGCAGACACAAAATCCACAAGAGAAAGAGATGTTACATGCCATCCTTGGACAAGTGTATTGCTTGGGAGAGAGGGTTGTGTTATGAGCCCTGCGATCCAGGCCTCCCCACTGGAACTGCACATAGGGATGTGCTTCCCTAAGGAAAGAATGCTAGGTAGACCAGAGCAACTGCTGTCTTGGAGAGCAGACTAATAGCTCTCTCTCAACCTTTCACAAAAGCCATTTCTGTGGAATAAAGATGTTCTCTAAATCAAGGAAAAAGCCTTCTTTGGAATTATAAGGGAAAAACCAAAATGACAAAGGAAGACCATCTTGAATGTCAAAAGCCAGTTTTATGCTTTGCTATCTCCACTTTTCTATTTGGTGAAATTTAGGAGGATTGATCTGGACTTGTTTGTTCATGGACAGATACACCTGTGCAAACAGTGACTTGACTTGCGACACAGTCTGCTCTGTAAAGCAAGTAATGTACTTTCTGTAATATGCATGACGGCAGCTGTTACTTAGCTGTTACTTTCCCTTTAATGGGAGAGCCTAGTGGTTTTCTTCCGTATTTTTTTTTTTTTTTTTCTCTTCCAGCTGGGTTTCCAGGCTTCCCAGGAAAGGTCATTCATGAATCCAGAAGATAAGAGCAGAAGTGTGACGCCTGCCTAGCTGCCTAGCAGAACCTCCCCCAACCTCCCACCCCCCCCACACCCATTTTGAACCTGTAGAGATAGTTGTTTTCAGTCTGTTGACACTATTATAGGCATTTGAGATTTCCAAGAACACAGATATGGTTTCAAGTATAGAAATGGAATCAAGTTGAAAGAGATCCTGTTTTTTTTCCTTAGAAACACGTAAGCTGCTCCATGTTCCAAGGGTCTCATTTTTGCCAATAGAAGGGTAGCGTGAGTGTTGCTCTGAATAAAAGTCTGAGCGGCACAGTGTAGATTCAGGAAGTTGTAGGCTGTGCTAACTACCCATTATCTGTGTGTCTTAGAAACAGGAGAGCATAGAAGTTGGGAGTATGAGCTCTGGAGCTAGTTGCTTGGGTTTTCTGTTGCGTCTATCATTTACCAGCTGTGTGTCCTTGTACCAGTTACTTAACCTTCAGTATCTTGGTTTTCCGTCTATAAAATGGGGATAATAACAGTGCCCACTTGACAATATTGTTCTAAGGACAACAGGGATAAATGCATGGCGTGTAAACAGAGTCTGGCACACGGAAAACACTCCAGAAAGCTTAGTTCTTATCATTGTCTTCATCATCACTAGATATAATCAAATGAAATCCTTTGTATGTATCTTAATCCCAAACAAACAACTGCCCATGAGTGGGATCTTTGTAGCTTAGGCTAGTCTGCTGGCCTCACCCTAAATTGGGTGAAGAGCACAGATGTTGGAACCAGCACCTCTGGACCCTGCTTTAGGCTCCGGCACTCATTGACTCTGAGATGGTGGACAAGTTGTGTGACTCTAGGCAGCTTGGGCGTGCCTCTGAGTCCCATTTTTCTCAACTGTGAACCCTGGAAAATCACACTGACCTGCCTCCTCTGCTGACTGGATAGATGGAGGAGACCACATTTTCCAGCTGCCCCTGACCTGAGACCCGGCATCAGTGGGCGGCCCCCTGGCTCAGATGTACTCCTTCTCTCCTTTCCCCCCACTGGTAATATTTCAGTAAATGCAAGACACCCGAGATGCATTGTGACTTGTTTTTAACTCCCCCATTTGGTCCCTGTCTCGTCCTCAAGTTTTCGCTGTTCTGAATTTCAGGAAATAGTTCAGTTGCCAAAATTGGTTGAATGAGCTACTTTCAAAATTAGTCAAGTGATACAAAGTACTGCTTTGCAGAGTGGGTCTAGCAATTCCCTGTCATGGAACCATTCTGTAAGAGAGTGTTTTGACAAAAGGGGAGGATTTATAAAATTCACATTATGAGAACGCTTACCGTCTTATCCAGGAAAATCCCTGTGTAATATAAATCTCTTCCCTTCCTAAAGCAGAGCATCAAGATAAATCAAGACATGGATCATTGTCAAGTAACCTTCCATGGAGGTATCCAAAGATAGAAATTTTAAAGTTATTATTCTTAGTCCCTTCAACAGTGAGGTCCCATCTTGGGCTACTGGTTCAGTCCTGTCTGGATGGCCTCAGGTTCTAACCTTAGCTATTTGGTTTAAACTCAGTTCAGCAGCTCATGTTTATGGATAAATGAGCAAAGCAGTAAAGATCAAAAGCAAAAAATAAAATTACTATGGAATTCAATATTTCAGAAGCCAGAGTCGGGTAAATGTTAGTGAAGTGTGGCGTTCAGAACCAAAGGCCCTCACTTATGATAATGCGCCTAACAAGGAAATGAGATTGACACAGCAATTCTCTGTTTTTGTTGTCCCCTGAGGTTGAGATTATGCAGTGCGTGTTTCTGTTTTTAGCTTCTTTGGTAATTCCTATGGTGAGAGACTACACTCTGCATATCTGTCAAGGTTGCACTCCTCTTAGGTGCTGGCTCTCTGAGGTAGTGCAGGAAACACTGTTCTCACCTGAGCCTCCCCCCCCCTCCCCCAGGTGCCCCGGGATACTGGGCTCCCCCCCCCCCTTCCCATGGCTGCCTTCTTTATTTATGTTCGGTTGCTAGGGAATTCCACAGAGGAAACATAGGTCTGTCTTAACCACAGGTGTTGCTGTGAGAAATGTTCAGATGGGTGGCAGGTGACAAGATGTTTACGTTGTTTATTTGATGTCTCATTGTAATCCTGCAGCCTTTTAACACCAATTGAAAGTAGACTAAGAACAAGAGACTAGGGAAGATCTGCATGGATTTGAATAAAAAATAAACTAGTTAGCTTTCCTTTAGGTATGACAAAACCAAAAAACGAAAACAAAAAAACCCACATGGATCCAGGGCTTCTTTGGTATTAGTTACTGTAGCTGAATCCTCAGGTAGAGGTGTTACCCGTAAACCCAGCTCAGGTCTGCTGAAGGAGCAAAGGGCTGTATTGACTGAGGAAGGTGGGAGGGGGTAACAGGGTCACCAGAGCAGCAAGGCTATAGCAACCAGAACCACGGATTGGAGCTGGCAGAACTCCTTCCCTCCCCACCTGGTACTCATCCCTGCGTGCCTCAGTTCCTCTCGGTGAGTCGTCCTCGTTCTGTCCTACTGAAGGTGGACTGTCTGCACGCCAGAGCCAGCAGACTGCCACCCGCAGCCTCAGTTTGGGTGAGAGAGCTTCTTTCATCCAGCACTTGTACTATACATCCCAGGCTGGGAGGCTGATTCACTCTACTTTGGCATATATGCCCAACCCTTGGACCAATCAATCTCTGTTGCCAAAGAGTACATATTACAATTGGTTGATCTGGGTCTGATGCTTACCACTGTGGCCGGGGGCAGAGTGTGTGTTCTCAGGAGAAGAGGGATGAGATCATTGTCAGTGGAGTCCAGGGCAGTCCCGCCCTTAGCTATCTGCGACATACATAGCATAATACCACCAGAATGTTTTTGTTTATCGTAACTGTCCCGCGTGCAACCAAAATACGCTTATATACTCCCTATCAAGAGAATCAACCCGATGTCACATCCAGTTACTACATCTAGCTCCAAGGGTAGCGTTTCTAGGCAATCCCTTTTCCTCTAGGTCGGGTTCAAGCATGCCTCTTTATGGTCTGGCAACCTTTGACTAATAGTCTCCAAATGCCCAGTGTACAATAATAGGGTAAAAGGATCAATGCAATTAAAGCCTCTCAGTTAGAAAAATAAGAAAATGGAAAGCAAAATGCAGCAATCACAGTCCTTAGCCTTTTTTCACATCCTGGTATCCAGGAATAGCAAGGAATTCTTTCTCTAGTAGTGAGTCCCCTCCCAAATCCAGTCACTTGATATGAGGTGGCTTTACTGGGAAGCTTAAAAGTAAACAATAGGAAGGGCATGTCACATTTCTCTGAGGAGACGTGGAGGCCGTACTCTGATGCCTGACATCCACGCCATCCTCAAACCAGACTTTCTATGGCTTGTGTGATGCTCTGGCCATATATTCCAAAACCCAGCCTGGGCTTCACTGACCAGTGATTCAGGAACCACTTTCAGGCATGTCCAGGAATATGTAGTTTATTTATTTTTATTTTTTATTTGTAATGTTTATTTATTTTTGAGAGAGAGAGAGAGATGGAGTGTGAGTAGGGGAAGGGCAGAGAGAGAGGGAGACACAGAATCGGAAGCAGGCTCTAGGCCCTGAGCTGTCAGCACAGAGCCTGATGCAGGGCTCGAACTCATGAACCATGAGATCATGACCTGAGCCGAAGTCGGATGCTTAACCGAGTGAGGCACCCAGGCGCTCCAGGAGTATGTAGTTTAGATGACAAAACATTTGCATTTTTGGGACTTTATTTTTCTTTTCTTTTTTAAAAAAAACGTTTTTCATTTGAGTATGGCTGACACACAATATTACACTAGTTTCCGGTGTGTCAGGGATTTTCCTTTTCACGTGAACCATCGGTGTTAGAAGCCTTCCTACAGTATATTATGCACTTCTCTGCCTCGAGAAAAATGTGAGTAATCTCTGTTCCTTGCGGAAAAGGAAAAGACACAGATGGGCAACAACAAAAGTATTACCCATAATATCACAGTCCAGACACGGCAGTAACCACTTGACTTCCAGTCTTCTGTATGTTCTTTTCTTATCGTACGTGCCTGTGTGTTTGTGTGCGTGCTGGACGAAAGTGGAATCCCGTTGTGCAACGTGTCTAAAACCTGCCTGCTTTTCCCCGGGGGCCTTCCTCAGAGGTGATAGGAGGACGCAGGGGAGATGGAAGAGGGCTGGCCTGAGTGCCTGTGGAGATGCCCACCATCTTGTTGGATCAGGATTACGAACCCAGGAGCATCGCAGTGAGTGGCGGCCCCAGCCTAGGACTCAGCTACTGGGCACATCCTGAACTTCCCCCTCGTTCTCCTCCTCATGACTCCTGAGCATTATTAGTTCCCCTGGGTAGATGTCCCTTCCTCCAGCCTACCCTTCTCTTCTCTCTGTGACACAGACCTCTGATGTCTTCTATTGGCAGCCTTGTGGGAAGTTCTTCAGGGACAATTTTTAACGGTTTGTGGGGCCAGTGGGATATGCTGTATGAAATCATGACTGTCCTAGAATCTGTAGGACCAATGGTCACCATTGAACTGAGATAGGAAAACTGAAGGGACTCCATGTTTAGAAAGGCTCCACGTCTGCTGTTTTTCTGCTAGGCCCCATTGACTAACGTTCTGTATTTTACCTTGCATCTCAGTAAACTGAAGAAGCTATGTTCCCACGCCAAGGGGGAAGCAAGAAAGTTAATCATTCTCTGAGTTTCATCCCAGGCCCCTAAACACCTGATAACATCTAAGAAGAGCCCGTCATGTTCCAGGACATTAGCTGTGGTCAAACCTTGGCCAGCCCTGGCATCAATACCCCTAACTTCGATGATCTGTGAAAGAGCACTTACTATTTACCTGTCACTTGCCTTTGGTTGGACCCCGTCCTGGAGTCCTGAAGAAACACATACCATGGACCCCTTTCTAATATAAACCCCTCACCCCAAGCGATGATAAGACTTACTGTCTCCTTTCTGACTCTCTCAGACACTTGGTCTGCTATCACTTAACGCCATTCAGTAAGCTCTGCTTTCATTTCCTGTTAGCTCAAATGTGATTTCTATCCTGCAGGAAGCCAAGAACCCTCTTGGTTGGTCCTGCGGGACCCACTCTGGGGGTCTTTGGACCCGGCCTGCCTACATCAAAGCATCAGGGTACAAGCTTAGCTCCCACAGGGAGGGCGCACTTTAGGCTGGGGCGGCAGTGCCTGGCCCTTTCCTCAAGACTGAATTTAGATTTTGGGTCAGATGCAGTCCTTTCGCTTCTTCCTTCTTTCTCGCTTCATGTTCCCTTCAGCCACTGTACCCCCAAATCTGACTGGACCAGAAGGGAACTGTGAGTGTGGTCCAGGAGCTGCAGACCCTGGCACATGTATAACCTGACTCGTGGAGAAGCGGCTCTGTTCTATCCTGTACTACCCTGTGCATCTCTGTGCTATGTTTAAAAAGAATTGCTGTTTTCTGCATTTTTGCAAAACGACCCCTCAGCCAAGTGTTGAAAATCTCAGCAGGAGTATTGAGATGGAGTTGATGGACAGGTAGGAACTCTAGAAGTTTAAGTCTTAATTTTTTGGGGGGGTTGAGGGCTTCAGGTCAAATATGTCTAGCACCTGAGTGCTGCTTCCAGAGTGATACTTATTTTTTTTTTAAGTTTATTTATTTATTTTGAGAGAGAGAGAGCACATACACGTGAGTGGGCGAAGGGCAGAGAGAGAGAGGGAGGGAATCCCAAGCAGGCTTCTCACTGCCTGACATGGGGCTCGAACCCACGAACTGTGAGATCATGACGTGAGCTGAAATCAAGAGTCACATGCTCAACCAACTGAGCCACCCAGGTGCCCCAAGAGTGATGCTTTTTTATTTTATTTTATTAAATTTTTTTTTAATGTTTATTTTTGAAGGAAAGAGACAGAGACAGAGACAGAGCATGAGAAGGGGAGGGGCAGAGGGAGAGAGGGAGACACAGAATTCAAAGCAGGCTCCAGGCTCCGAGCTGTCAGCACAGAGCCGGATGCCGGGCTCGAATCCACGAACCATGAGATCATGACCTAAGCTGAAGTCGTAAGTTTAACCACCTGAGCAACCCAGGCATCCCTGGAGTAATGCTTTTTTTTTTTTTTTTCAACGTTTATTTATTTTTGGGACAGAGAGAGACAGAACATGAACGGGGGAGGGGCAGAGAGAGAGGGAGACACAGAATCGGAAACAGGCTCCAGGCTCCGAGCCATCAGCCCAGAGCCTGATGCGGGGCTCAAACTCACGTACCGCGAGATCGTGACCTGGCCGAAGTCGGACGCTTAACTGACTGCGCCACCCAGGCGCCCCTGGAGTGATGCTTTTTAAAGGACAGTCAGTCATATCACTGCTTTGCTCAGGCCCGCAATGCTTTCCCCTCTCACTCACACAAAGCCTGCAAAGGCCTTCTTGCCGGCCTCTCTGTCCCATACCTCTGATCTCGACTCCCACGACCAGCACACTCCATCCACACCAGCCTTGCTGTTTCTGGAACACTTGAAGGGCAGCCCCATTTCAGGGTCTTTCTGCTTGCTGTTCCCTCTGCCTGGAACTCTCCCTGCTCCCCTGCTGCCATCCATAGTACCTGCTCCTTCACCTTCTTCAGGTCTGTGACCATATTGTCAGCGTGAGAGAGCTTGCCCTGAGTGTCAAAATCTCATCTCGTGAGACGGGCCCTGTCCTGCTGCCATGCTCACTAGCCTTCTCTCTGCTTCTTCTCCAAAGGCCTTGTAACTAGTACTTTCTCTGTTTACTTCCTTCGTTTATGGTCTGCCTCTCCTCACTGGGATGCAAACCCCCTGGAGGCAGAGAGTTTTGTTCACTTCAGCATTCCCAGCCCCTATAACAGTGTCTGGCCCAATAAAAATTTGTTGAATGTGTGAACTGAAGACAGTTTCCTCAGAGGCTAAACGATCATTGTCTGGAACCCCTTCTTTTTAGAAGTACAATGTCCACTCATTAATGGAGTAGATACCTTTTTGTTTGTTGGCTATAAAATCAAATCCATTTGCCTCTTGATTTTCATTATGAAATTAAAGATGCATTTCTATGGAAGAAAAAAACAAAACTCCCATGGAGATTAAACAAGGATTAGGACAACTTCCAAGCTTTTGACATTCCGGGCATCACTGCCATGCTGTGTTTGCTTGCTGCCTTGGCATTCACCCATCAGTTCCTGCTCCTTTGTAATATTTGTAGCCCATGGTGGTGATTCTAATGCTGTCGCTCGCTCTCTAAGGAGGGGATCTCTTTTTCTTTTTAAATGCCAGATCCCCTTGCTTCCTGTTCATAATGTTCTGAACTTTCTTCTCTTTTCCTTTTCCTTATGCCTAATGTATAATGGTGTTGCCCAAAGTTTACCAAGCACAGCACCTTAAGGATACAAACGAAGTTGCTACAGCATGAGTTTAGATTTCCTTTTCTTACTCTCTCACGCTGCACAGTCTCATGCCCTGAAAGCACCTCACCTGTCAAATATTGCTTGGAGTCCTCAAAGATGAGCCCCACAACTTAAAGGTCAGATGCAGACACTGTTTGGTATCTATCATGTTCTTTTTCTCTTGCTTTGGCTCTTCTTAGTTGATACACAGTGCCAAAGTCACCATCCAGAGGACCTTACCTCCATCGGTGGTGGCAGTGTCTATGTACTGGGAGCTGCTGTCTCCTCATGCCCTGAAGGCTGCTGATTCTCTGGGTGCCCAGGGAGTTCTCACCTCCCAGAAGCGAAGGAATGACCTGGTGCCAAGGGCACTCCTGCATTTGGCGTTGAAAAATACTGTTTGGGGTTTTCTTTTTAGTTGCTCTTTGTTTAATGTCTACCAGAGTCTTTGGGATGATGATTGACCCAATGTCTACCATTCTTACTAATGTTTCAAAAATTTTAAGGTCAAGTTTTGATCAGAACTCAAGCCCAAGATTCCATGAGCTTCCTGACGCAGTAGGCGTACCTGAAAGGATTTGAATGGTCTCATTAGGGAGGTTTGGGAATGGGAGCCTTGAGAAAATGATCCACATCTGGCTCCAAGGGATCACTACTTTTTTTGTATTGTTATTTTAATATAGGGGCTGTTTATTAAATAGCAGCGAATTGTTATTTTAATAAAGTGGGGCTGTTGCAAGTATCCATGGTCATTTCAACACATGGTTCAGGTTGCGTTCCATTCACTCATTCTTTTATTCACCAGATCCACTGAACACTTATTCCATGCTAGGTGTTGGAGATACAACGGTGAGCAATCCAAACATGGCTCCTGCCCATATGTAGCTCACCTACAGTCTGGTAAGGGAGGCAGATATTAAACAGGTCAGGTAAATGCACATTGATTACAGATGAGTTCAAAGCATTAAAGGAAAAGTCCAGGTTTTCTGAGACTGTGTGGGAGGTGGCAGTCGGACAGCCTGTAGGGGTGTGGGAAAGGAGTCCGGGACAGCCTCTCTAAGGGACTCATAGTGAGGGGAGTTGAGATGTGGAATGTGGGTAGGAGTTATCTAGGAGTAAAGAAGAGAAGAATGTTCCAGGCAGAGGGGGAAAAAAAAAATACAAAAGTTCTTAAGATCAGGCTTTCAGGGATCTATACATAAAACTTTATTAATTACAGAATGGCTGACTGTGGTATGTTAAGTCCAATTTAAACATGGGTTGTAGTAACATCCAAAATAACCCATCTTATTTCCTGTGATTAGGGCCACATTTCTTTGCACCTGCTTCTACTCTGATAATACCGGTGTTAAGTGGATATTAATGAGAATGCGAGAACTCTCGGGTTGAGTAATTTTGGGGGTCCATTTTTTTTTTTTATTTAAATCATTCCCGGGTGCCTTGGTGGCTCAGTTGGTTGAGCAGCTGACTTTTAATTTCGGCTCAGGTCCTGATCTCATGGTTTGTGAGTTTGAGCCCCGCATCAGGCTCTGTGCTGACAGCACGGAGCTTGCTTGGGATTCTCCCTCTCTGCTCTTTCCCTGCTTGTGCTCACTCTCTCAAAATAAATAAACATTAAAAAATAGTAAATAAATCATTCCCGAAGCTAGTCCTTCACTTAAGCCACAGAGTTTCGTGTTTCTAGGTATGTTTTCAAAGTAGTCATTGGCTTCATGCTTTGGTAGGCTGGGTCAGCCCATGGAAAGCCCCTAAGAGTACAGGTAAGGGAAATCCCTGGATCCTGAGACACAATTAAAGGAAAAAAAAAAACATTGCATAAGGAAGCTGCAATAAGGATTTCAGTATCGAGACCTTGGACATTAGGCCTTGGTGATGTGGCTTGATGATAAGTGGAATGAAGGCACTGTACATGGGTATAAGTTGTTTTTGGAAATTGATAGAGTTTTTTTTGGCAGAGAGTGGGTAAAAGCAAGAAGCCAGGGATCCCCTTCGTGTGGAGACCTTGGGACCTGGCTCATTTTTCACACATTATGGACCACAAGAATAATTTGCACTCATGAGACTCTTTGCGACCATTCACAAACCCATCTCTGTTTCTTCTAAATCTAAGCCTAAGACACAAAACGTGGATGTCCAAACGACTGGTACTTCTGGGTGTTGTGTACGTGGCACTTTCAGTGTCCCTCTCATATGCCAGTTTTGACAGTGTCCCCATATTTGTCTATAGCAGAGTATTGACTTGCACATGGAAGAGGTTTAAAACTGCCCTGTGAAGCACGCACGGGTGTGTCACGTTCATCCAGTCAGCTCATACTTACCAAGCATCTACCACGTGTCTGTCTGGTGCTGTATCATGAATTGGTGGTGAACAAAATAAAATTCCTATCCTCATGGGCTTGCATTTAATCGTGAGATACAGGCAACAAATGAGTACATATGTAAGTAGAGAAATGTGTCAATAATATAAGTGCTAAGGAGGAAAAATGACAGGAGATAGAGAGGGACTTGGGTGGGGGCATACTGCTTTGTACAGGGCAGCCAGCAAGACCTCTCTGAGCAGATAACAATTTAGTAAATATCTGAAAGGAATCAGGCAAGGGACCATATGGTTTTGTGGCATCTTACACAGAGGGCACGGCAGAGGCAAAGAGCTGGGGAATAAGCATGTTTGGCTTGTTCAAGGAGTAGTAAGGCCGGCAGCAGTGGTAGATTGGGGCATCAGGATGGTGGTCGGGGTGGAATGGGGGGCTGAGGGGAGAAGGAAAATGTGTTAGGACGTAAAAGACTGAGAGGTGGTCAGAGACCAGAACAAGTTGGGCAAGGTGTGGACTTTGGGTTTTAATCCCTGTGTGAGTGGCAGCTGTTGGGAGGTCTTGAGCATCATCTATAACATGATCTGACTTATGTTTTATTCAAGAGACTTTGGGGGTAGCAGGGACCTGGGTTGTTGGGCTGGGAGTGGTTGTCTCTAGAAGGGCTCTAGGCCTCCCGCCTGCCTTCAACCAGGGCAACTTCATTTTGGCCTATTTTATGTATTTGGCTTCTGGATAATTTTTTTTTTAAGAAAGGTTCTTACTGTTTTCAAATTTCTGAAAATTATTGTTTTATGTTGCCTGTGATATTTATAAAAACAAGTGGCAAGTGGAAAAATTATTAAAGAGGTAGGAAATGAACATCTCATACGTTTTACTCCATTAAGTCAAAGAAGGAAACTACTATGAAAACATGAAGTGATCAATCTTAACCTTAGCTGGACCATCTGCTTTTAAGCTGGTTGAATTGTTCCTTTGTATCAACCACAAAGGAAAATGGCAAAATTAAAAGTGAAGGTTGTTTTTTAAAATTTACTATTTATTTATTTTTTATTTAAAAAAAAATTTTTTTTTAACGTTTATTTATTTTTGAGACAGAGAGAGACAGAGCATGAACGGGAGAGGGTCAGAGAGAGGGAGACACAGAATCAGAAGCAGGCTCCAGGCTCTGAGCCACCAGCCCAGAGCCTGACGCGGGGCTCGAACTCACGGACCGCGAGATCATGACCTGAGCCGAAGTCGGCCGCTTAACCGACTGAGCCACCCAGGTGCCCCTAAAATTTACTATTTATTTTTTAATTAGACTCCACGTGCAGTGTGGGGCTTGAATTCATGACTCCAGGATTAAGAGTTGCTTGCTCTGCTGACTGAGCCAGCCAGCTGCCCCAAAAGTGAGGGTTATTTAGAGAATTTATAATACCTTTTAGTTGTGTGGGAATAGCTGTCTGTTCAAAATGGGTGGGGGGCGCCTGGGTGGCGCAGTCGGTTAAGCGTCCGACTTCAGCCAGGTCACGATCTCGCGGTCCGTGGGTTCGAGCCCCGTGTCGGGCTCTGGGCTGATGGCTCAGAGCCTGGAGCCTGTTTCCGATTCTGTGTCTCCCTCTCTCTCTGCCCCTCCCCCATTCATGCTCTGTCTCTCTCTGTCCCAAAAATAAATAAACGTTTGAAAAAAAAATTTTTTCAAAATGGGTGGATTGTTCACATCCGTCTTCAGGAACACGTGCAATCACTTCAGGAGCACGTGTAGTCAAGGTGGCAAATGTCTGTATGATGCAAAACTGAGGTTTAAAAACACACTATAGGGGCGCCTGGGTGGCGCAGTCGGTCCGTGAGTTTGAGCCCCGCGTCGGGCTCTGGGCTGATGGCTTGGAGCCTGGAGCCTGTTTCCGATTCTGTGTCTCCCTCTCTCTCTGCCCCTCCCCCGTTCATGCTCTGTCTCTCTCTGTCCCCAAAATAAATAAAAAACGTTGAAAAAAAAATTTAAAAACACACTATAGGGGGCGCCTGGGTGGCTCAGTTGGTTGAGCAGCCAACTTTGGCTGAGGCCATGGTCTCACAGTTCATGTGTTTGAGCCCAGCATCAGGCTCGCTGCTGTCAGCACAGAGCCTGCTTTGGATCCTCTGTCCCCCCCTCTCTCTGCCCTCCCCCACTTGCCCTCTCACTCTCGAAATAAATAAACTTAAAAAATAAAAATAAAAACACACTATAAATTATTATATATAATAGAGTTGATCATTTTTTCTTTTTTCCCTTTGCGTTACATTGGTGGATAGGAAAAAATAGATAGTATATAAAATATATATAATAAATATATATACATTTACTATATAAAAATATATAGTAAATTGATATTGTAAGAAGTTTTCAGGAATTTTTAAATTTATTATCTTGGAGAGGTACTGCCTTATTAACTTGTTCCCTGACATTTATTGAGCGACAACAATGTGCTAAGGCCTGTGATTTAATATGATTTATTTGAAAAAGACGTAAAGCCTTTCAACCTCAAAGCCCTAGTAAAAGTATGTCATTATTTATAGGAAGCCTGCCCCTCCTAGGCTCTCTGTTGAATATTTTGCATGCATTAACTTATTTGATTACCACAATCACCCAAAACTTGGCATTATTTTTATCCATTTCATAGGTAAGGAAACTGAATCACAGAAAGCAAAGCATTTGACTTGGCATCATAAAGCAAAGGAGTAGTCGAGGTGAACTTGGAGGTAAATCTGTTGGCCACAAGGCTGGACTTTTTGCCCTGCACAGAGCCATCTCCCAGGATGGGAGAGGCAGTTTATCTGGAATGTTCAAGATGGAGTCCAGATCTAGGTGGTAGAGAGAGAAATTTGACATCCTCTGCACCTTCTGTGAAAACCTATCTTTACTTGAGCCCATCATGTGGTGATTGCATAGAAACTCTTTGAATGCTCTGGGTTATGGTACTTTTTATGAGCATTTTTGTGTTTTTTGGGAGATGGATATTTACCATCTGAAATAGATTGTTTAAAATATGACATAATAAAACCTCAGAACTTTGATCTCCATAAAATAATATTAAAGGTGCTTGTCAGTGAGTATGCCCTGGGATGTGAATTCCTGCTATGGAGACATGTTTGTCAAAGTCTTTCTTCTCAGGAAATCACGACATCTTGGAATATTGGTCTTCAGGATGTTCAGTGCTCTAATAAATGTATTTCTTAGTCTTGAAGACATGAAAGCCTTGTCTATATTCTTTGGACCTTAAAGTGTTAAAAAAATGAAATTGATTAAAGTTAGATATTGACACTAAAGAGGGGGAACTGACATATTAGGTCACAATGCATTCATTAAATGTTGATGGAAACGGAATTTCTTCAGCTAGAGTAAATCAGGCTGAAGAGGGACTAAAATAGCCTCGAATCATTTTATCTTCAGTACCCTCTCTCTACCTTCTCTTTCTCTCTCTGTCTCCCTTCATCACTCTTTTACTTTTCCTTCATCTGCAAGATGAAAAAAAAGTATGAGGGTAACCAAAAAATTTCAAAAAGTAGGATAAGAAAATAGGGTCCCAGCCCAGTAGATTTTTAAATACATGGCAAGTTTACACATATTAAAACAGTGCTTGGCCAGGAATGAGGCAGCAGGTGATGAATCAGATGAGAAGGTCAAGAGACAGACTTGCTTCCAGTTTAATAAAGGAAAACAGAATCAGGGAGTGGCTGGATGGATTATTCAAATGTAATTTTTGAATACTTTTCTAATTCCTTAGGAAAAAAGAATGACAATGTGTTTTCTCACTGCTTACATCAAAATACATTCAATATGGAGAAGATTTTAATGCAAAAACAAAAATCCATAAAGTGTTAGAATGAAAGTAAATATCTTAGGATGGCAAAGGGCTTTTAAAGTGTAACTTCGAAAGCAGAAATAGGAACAGCTGATCTATTTTATTAAATTTTAATTAAGAACGTCTATATGATTAAAAATATAACACCCAATTGAAAAGCATATAAACTTGGACAAAATGTGCACTCATATAAAAGTTAACATCTTTATTGTATAGAAGAGCGCCCTTAATGTGGAAAAGACCATCATTCTAGTATCATAATTTAAGTTCATGGACAGAATTTCACTGCAGAAACAACTGTTTAGTAAATGTTTAAAAAGTACCTTTAGGGGCACCTGGGTGGCTCAGTCGGTTAAGCGTCCGACTTCAGCTCAGGTCATGATCTCATGGTCCATGAGTTCGAGCCCCGCGTTGGGCTCTGTGCTGACAGCTCAGAGCCTGGAGCCTGCTTCAGATTCTGTGTCTCCCTCTCTCTCTGACCCTCCCCTGTTCATGCTCTGTCTCTCTCTGTCTCAAAAATAAATAAACATTAAAAAAAAAAGTACCTTTAAGGAGCACCTGGGTGGTTCAGTCAGTTAAGCGTCCGACTCTTGATTTCAGCTCAGGCCATGATCCCAGTGCCGTGGGATAGAGCCCTGGGTTGGGATCTGCACTGGGAGTGGAGCCTGCCTGCTTAAGATTCTCTCTCTTCCTCTCTCTCTGCCCCTCCCCTGCTCGTGCTTGCTCTCTATCTCACTCTTTCTCCAAAAAACCCCCCAAATTCTTAAAAAATACTTTTAATATCGCAAGTAATCAAATATATGCATATTGGAACAAAGAAATTCCAGTTTTTGCATATCAGGCTCCCAGAGATCATAAAGCATAATTTCTAGTCTTGCTTGGGGTATAGGGAATTTGGCATCAAGGATGAGAAAGTTATATAACATTTCTGATAAAAAATTTGGCAGTGTGCATCAGAAACTTTAAAAACATTTATAGCTTTTGACCCAGTAATCTTGAAGTATTTATCTTAAAGAAATAATTAGAAATGTAGACAAAGAGGCACCTGGGTGGCTCAGTCAAATTAAGCGTCTGACTCTTGGTTTTGGCTCAGGTCCCGATCTCACACTTCGTGAGATCCAGCCTCACATCCGGCCCTGTGCTGACGACATACTCAATCCTGCTTGGGATTCTCTCTCCCTTTCTCTCTGCCCCTTTCCTGCTTGTGCTTTCTTTCACTCTCTCTTTCTAAATAAATAAATAAAACAAAAAAAATTGACAAAAATGTTTGCACAAATATATTAATTATAGCATTAAAAATGCCATAAGTTAAGAAGAGGAATTACATTTTTTTTTAACCTTTATTTATTATTTTTGGGACAGAGAGAGACAGAGCATGAACGGGGGAGGGGCAGAGAGAGAGGGAGACACAGAATCGGAAACAGGCTCCAGGCTCTGAGCCATCAGCCCAGAGCCCGACGCGGGGCTCGAACTCAGGACCGCGAGATCGTGACCTGGCTGAAGTCGGACGCTCAACCGACTGCGCCACCCAGGCGCCCCGAGGAATTACATTTTATTAAGAATAAATGTGTATATGGGGCGCCTGGGTGGCTCAGTCGGTTAAGCGTCCGACTTTGGCTCAGGTCACGATCTCACAGTTCGTGAGTTCGAGCCCTGCGTCGGGCTCTGTGCTGACAGCTAAGAGCCTGGAGCCTGCTTCACATTCTGTGTCTCCCTCTCTCTCTGCCCCTTCCCTGCTCATGCTGTGTCTCTCTCTGTCTCAAAAATAAATAAAACATTAAAAAAAAGAAAGAATAAATGTATATACACACACATGAATACCAAAAGAAAATGCATCAACTTGTTAATAGTGATGATCTCTAGCATTATAGATTATTTCTATCTTTAAGCTTTTTTCTTTAATGTTTATCTTTTTTTGAGAGAGAGAGAGAGAGAGAGAGATACAGAGCGAGAGCAGGGAACAGTAGAGAGAGAGAAAGACACAGAATTTGAAGCAGGCTCCAGTCTGTGAGCTGTCAGCACAGAGCCCAACATGGGGCTCGAACCCATGAACTGTGAGATCATGAACTGAGCTGAAGTCGGACGCTTAACTGACAGAGCCACCCCAGCCGCCCCTATTTCTATCTTTAAACTTTTGTGAATTCTCTAAAATTCCTACAATGCTTAGGTATTTCCTCTACACTTAAAAAGGAGCAGTGAATGTTAAAAAAAAAAAAAAAAGGTTCCTTCTCTTTGGCTTCAGACAAATTTGAAGCAAATCTTCCTCGGATGGCTACCCAGTAAATTATCAATCTTTAGTGCTTCAGTGTGAATTAATATGTCTATCTTTTCCTTTGTGACCGAAAGAAGGGCCCTCGGCAAGGCAGTCAGAGAGGGAAGGCAGACCCAAGCAGGTTGCTTTATCCCCTAAGTACTTTCGCTCTGTGGGCTCCTTCCTCCATAAAAAATGTCAAAAATCATATTTTATGATTTCATTGGCATATAGATGAATGTAATCCACTCGGGTAGATTGTATTCATTTTTTTCTTCCGACTTAAAAAGAACGTAAATTAAAACATTTTTTTGTGGGTTCCCGAAAGGATCGTGGCCCTAGGCACTGTGCGAAGCTTGCCTAATGGAGGAGCTGGCCCCGGAGGCGAGGTAGGAAGTACTGAGGCACAGGAGCTGGGGATTGTGGGGTTTGGCTCATGGAGGAGTCGGTTCCCAAAAGGCAGGCACCATCTACTCCACTGGGTGGCCTTGAGCAGCTCAAGTTTGTTGTTTGTCCTTTTGAGAACCACCCAAATTTCAGGCTACTAGGGAGTCTTTTCTAAACTCTGTTCTGAATTGTGCATTACATTTCCAAGGCCCTCTCTGGGAAGGTGTGCTAGAATTATGTGACTTTCTGTTTGGGGATAAGAGTGATTAACAAGAGGCAGGGTGACTTCCAGATTTCTAACCAGGGCATCTGGCTCAGTGGAGGTGCCGTTCTTCAATGTAGGTCACAGGAGGAGGAGGCTTTCTGTTTAGATATGTTGAATTTTATGTGACTTGAAACACACAGAAGGAGGTGGGGAGTAAAGTTCTTGGGGATGTCCTAGGACTCAGAAGGGAGCTGCGTGTTAGATTACAGGGCTTGAGCCATCAGCAGACGAGAGGCGGGTGATGATGGATGGGACCAAGGGTGAGTGACTGGGAGAAGACTGGTGGCCCCAAGAACAGAATTCCCGGGATGGGGTGGGAAAGAGGAAAATCTCATGCTAGTCATGTCGACACCAAGATAGGATGCAGTTCCTGATGGAGGACATGACTCACAGCTTCAAAAGCCACAGGGAAGTTTAGCAGGATCACGGTTTAAAAAGGAAGATGATTGAAAAGTTAGACGGTTATTGGTGACATTGATAAGAATGTTTGATGCCAGGCTGGATTAAAGTGGGTTTAGGAGTAAGTTCATGGAGAAATAGATTACTCTTGTGAGAAGCTGGCTCTGAAAGGGAAGAAAGAATTAAGGTCATAATAGACATTACTGTTACTAATTTTCAGTTTCATTTATAATAAGGGGAATTAGTAGAGCATGCTTATATGTTGAGCAAGTGCGAGTGTTTTAGGTTGACTTGTGTTACCCAAAATGCATGTGTTGAAGTCCTAACCTCCAGAGCCTCAGAATGGGACTTATTTGGGAAAAGGGTCTTTGCAGATGTAATTAGTTAAGATGAAGTCATACTGGAATGGAGTGAGCTCCTTATCCAACAAGACTGGGGGTCCTTATAGAAAAGGAGAATTTGGACACAGATATGTGAACGGGGAGAAGGCCCATATGAACATGAAGGCGGAGTTTAGGTGATGTGTTTACAAGGGAGGGGACGGGGGAGGGGAGTGCCAAAGATGGCCAGGAAACCACCAGAAGCTAGGACAGAGGCAGGGGGCAGATTATTCTCTAATACTGGGTACATCCTCTGCATTCTCTAGGGTACATGGTCCTACAACAACTGGATTTCCTGCTTCTAACCTCTTAGAACTGTGAGACAATACATTTCTGTTGTTTAAGCTGCTCTGTGGTACTTTGTCATGGGAGTCATAGGAAAGACACACAGGCAGGCAGTCAGAGAGACACCTGCATAAATCCTAATTCTAAGGATCTGGCCAAATGGTACTGTTAGTGCAACATCTTGCTTAGTGAGCACCGTGGGAAATGTGTTAAAGAATTCATGAAAATGCCTGCAAATCGGACTAGGTTGCATGAAGAGGGCCACATCCAGTTTTTTGGTTGTATCTCTCCTATTCAGATGTCATTTCTACATACTGCCTGCTAGAGGCAAAACTCGTTGTTGTTTTTTAATGTTTTTATTTTATTTTTGAGAGAGAGAGACAGAGCACTAGCAGGGGAGGGGCAGAGAGAGAGAGAGAGAGAGAGAGAGAGAGAGAGAATCGGAAGCAGGCTCCAGGCTCTGAGCTGTCTGCACAGAGCCCGACGTGGGGCTTGAACTCGTGGACTGTGAGATCATGACCTGAGTGGAAGCCGGATGCTTAACTGACTGAGCCACCCAGGAACCCCATGTTTTTGGTTTTTTTTAGTTGATCACTTCTCTATTACATAAGTTCAATAAAATCTAACATTACATGGCATAATTCATACAGCTCTCAGAGATAACCGTTACAGTAACTTGGCAATATAAATCTTGGTAGTATTGACAAAAAGTGTTTATATAGATATTTCCAAGTACCCTGACTTGAACAGAAAAGTGGGAGTGAATAAGTAACAAATTGCACTCAACAATATCTTAACAAATTGATTTCCACTAAAATGAAAATGAAAAAAGATTCCTATCTTGGGTGAATATTAATTCTTATGCTCTTTATAGAGAGCCAAATTAATCTTTAGGGTGAAATTCATAAGTTAGCCAAGGAAAAACTATATGCATCAAGAAGAAAAGCTCAAAATTTATTCAATAAATGCAACTACTATTTAATTCTAACATGATCGTCATTTATTTTGGGGGAGCAAATGCATTGTCAGACAATCGCTATTTTATTTACTTTGTAAATGACTTTTGATAATGTTGATTATACTAAAAGGATATAAATAATGTGTCAAACAGGAGAAAGGTTCTTTTGTGTTTATGAATCGCCTGGGAAAAGCAGCTCATGAGAAGAGGGAACGTTCAGAGGTGGAGTATGAGGTGAAGAGGGAGACAAAGGGGCAGTAAACAGATAGGTTACAGTTTGCTAAGCTGTGTGGCCTTGGGCAAGCCCCTTAACCTCTCTGAGCCTCAGTTTCTTCATTTCTAACATAGCCTTAATAAGACCTACTTCACTATTGTAGATGAAAGCATCTAGCAGAGTGTCTGAGGCAGAGTAAAGGCACAATTGATATTTGCAGCATCTTTTTTTAATACTAGAACTTGTAATTGGAGGCAGTGTGGTAGAGCATGAAACATGAGTTTTGGAATAGGCTGATCTGGATACAAATGTCAGCTCAGTTTCTCATCAGGGTGTGGTTGAATTCGATCAAGTTACTGAAGTTCTCTGGGCTTCGTTTTCTTCATCTTTATACTCTTTATTTTATATGGTTATATATTGATTAAAGTAACAAAAGAAACCGTCTGGCGTTGTGACTCTCAGGGTCACTGCTGGTCTCTATGACAATTTTATGTAAATAAGAAAATAGCAAACCCTTCCTCAAATGATTTTACTTCTACCTATTAGAGAATTTTCCTAATATACTGATGATTATAACAAAAAATACTTTGCTGTTTATATTAGTTTGCTGGAGTTGGCCAACAAAATGCCACAAGCTAGGTGGCTTAAATAGTAGAAATTCATTTCTCATGGGGTGCCTGGGTAACTCAGTCGGTTAAGCGCCAACTTCCGCTCAGGTCATGATCTCACGGTTTGTGGGTTCGAGCCCCATGTCGGGCTCTGTGCTGAGAGCTCAGAGC
Source organism: Herpailurus yagouaroundi (assembly GCF_014898765.1). NCBI lineage: Eukaryota > Metazoa > Chordata > Mammalia > Carnivora > Felidae > Herpailurus > Herpailurus yagouaroundi. Next base: position 133,148,819 of record NW_024412376.1, on the reverse strand, counting down.
CTGGAGCCTGCTTCAGATTCTGCGTCTCCCTCTCTCTCTGCCCCTCCCCAGCCTCACCCTTTGTCTCTCTCTCTCTCTCTCAAAAATAAACAAACATTAGAAAAAAGGAAGAAATTAATTTCTCACATCTAGAGTCTGGAAGATCAAGATCAACTTGCTGGTAGGGTTGGTTTCTCCTGAGGCCTCTCTTCCTGGTTTGTGGATGGCCACCTTCTCACTGTGTCCTCACATGGACTTTTCTCTGGCACACATCAGTGGTATCCCTTCCTTCTTGTATAAGGACAGTCTTATTAGATTAGGGCTCACCGTTTTTTTTTTTTTTTTTTTTAATTAAAGAAACATGTTTATGTATTTATTTTGAGAGAGAGAGTGAAAGCACAAGTGGGAGTGGGGCAGAGGGAGAGAGAGGATCCCAAGCAGGCTCCACGCTGTCAGCACAGAGCCTGACACAGAACTTGAACTCACAAACTGTGAGATCATGACCTGAGGTGAAATCAAAAGTCAGATGCTTAATTAATGAGCCAGCTAGGCGCCCAAGGGCCCACCCTTCTTATTTAATTTAACTCTAATTACTTCCTTAAAGGCCCTGTCTCCAAATATAGTCACACTGTCGGTTAGGGCTTCAACATACGCATTTGAGGGGGACACAGTTCATTCCATAACACTACTATCTGCCAGAAAATTGTCAGAATATACAAATTTATGGTATCTACACTTTGAATGTGGTACCTTTGTGTAGTGCGCAACCTGCAGAGCCTTACACAAGTCTGGCACATAATAGATGCTAATTTAACATGTATTTCCTCTTCTTTCCTCTTCCTCCTATCTCTGTTTTCCCTTCTTCCTCCCAGGCAGGGCACTCCCATGGATAGATCTTGTAGCCTTACATGGGCAGTCTTCATTCTGAATGGAGTTGCCACAACCCCTAATGAGGAGTCACCATAGGGAGAAAAAGTTATTGAGACTGTTCCCCATCGGTAACTTGATTTTTCTGGTCCCCGCACATTCCCAGAGTCAGGGTTGACATTTCTACCCTGTGTTTTTCTTTATCCCACTGCCTTCTTATGTCCTCAAGCTGATTTCCTCAGTGGGAAAGGCAGTGGACTCTAGACTAGCAGTAGTCAAATGAGGAAAGAGTCAAGGGAAGAGGAGCAGATGTGGGACCAGGTGCTGAAGAGTCTCTCCTTTAATCTTTGTCCCTCCACTCCCACTTACTCCCTGGAGGCTTGTCTGCCGTCATTGGTCTTTCTAGTCACACCGGTGCTTGTCATTAGTTTTTTAAAAGTTTATTTATCTATTTTGAGAGAGAGAGTGTGAGTGTGTGCGCGCGCACATGAGTGGGGGAGGGGCAGAGAGCGAGGGAGGGACAATCCCAAGCAGGGTCCTCGCTGCCAGCATGGAGTCTGATGCTTGGACTCCTAAACCATGAGATCGTGACCTGAGCCAAAATCAAGAGTCAGATGCTTAACTGACTGAGCCACCCAGGTGCCCCAAAGTGCTTTTCACGATTGATGGCCTCAACTTCTAAGAGTAGATCCATCCAATACCCGAGCCGGTGACTTTCATCTCCATTCTAGTCCACGTAAACACTAATCGCCACCAAATTTTGCACCGTTCCCCAAACTCCTGCCCCAGTCATCAGTGTCTTCAACTGAAACCTCCTGTGCACGCGGTTGTCCTGCATGGCCCTCCGCCATGACGGTTCTTTGGTGTCACTGAGATCTCAGGTGTGCTGATCAAACCCCTTTCTCTGTATCTTAAAGCTCCCTCCTGCCCTGTTCTTGCTCCTGGTCCCACTCAGATTCCACAATCATTTGCAGTCAATGTGGTGTAGATATCCCGAATTCCCTTGAATCTTTCATTTTTTGTTACATTTATTGGGCAAAGTTCTGACCTTGAACCCAAACGTTGGCCTTCCTTGAACTCGCACCTGAGCAGGTGGCATTGCCCCATTGTACTGTGTGGCAGTCCTACCTCAACCTCAAAATCGACTTGCTTTCTGCTCTCCCAGAGACCATTTTATGACTTGCTTCATATTGCAGACGTCCCTCTCCTTCCTCATTTCTCCCACCTAGTTTTCAGCTGATGGACTTGTCTTCCTTGGGAAATAGAAGCCGTTATGTGGGAGCACCTTTGTCTTTCCATCACCTCATCTGCAGATAGTTCTTCCTGTGTCTGCATCCGTCCCCTTGCCCTTCTCTTCTGTCACTCCCTCCCTGCACGTGTTATCTTTGTGCCTTCTCCTCTTTCCTTACCTTGCTGTCTCCCCTTTCTACTGGATCACACAAGCATCCTCAGGCTCCTCCCTTGAACCCATCTTTTTCTTGTAACTGCTCCATTTCTCTGCTTCTCATCATTGTCTGACTTCTCAAAAAAGCTGCCTGTCTTTTGTCTTTTGTCTCCACCAAAAATACTGATGTCATTTTCATTGACTGCCCAGTATGATGGGTCCTCTTCAGTCCTCACTTTATTTGGCTTAGTTACAGCAGTCCACAAAGTTGAAAACCCCCTCCTCTTTTATGTCTACCTCCCTACATCCTTCTCCTCTAGTCTACCTCTGAGTACCAGATATTCTCGGGAATTGGTCATAGGTCCTCTCTTTTCTCCATACTCCCTTGCTCGGGGGTCCTCTCCGTTCCCGTACTTTTTTTTCTAAATATATTTTTTGTTTGTTTTTTAAGTAGGCTTCATGCCCAGTGCACAGCCCAATGCAGGGCTTGAACTCATGACCCTGAGATCAAGACCTGAGCTGAGATCAAGAGTCAGGAGCTTAACCAGCTGAGCCACCCAGGTGCCTCTGTATTCCCATGTTCTTAAATAGCATCTGTGTGATGATGATTCCAGCCCCAACCTCTCTTTTGAGCTTCAGATCTAATGGTATATCTGACATCTCCACTTAGATGTTTTATAAGTATCTTAGTAATGAAATGTGTGAAATTCTTAAGAGTCACTCCTCAAAATATGTATTGGCAAGCTTTTACTGTTTCAGTATATGATTATCACCCAGTAGCCTAACCCAGAAATGGGAGTCATTCTTGATTTTTCTCTCTCCCCTACCTCTTCCATCTAGTTCATCACCTAAGATTTTATACTTCCAAAACGGCTTTCCGGTTGGTCTTCATCTCTCCATTTCTACTGCCGTCAACCAAGCGCAGCCAACGTCAGTTGTCTCCTGGACCACTGCTCTAACCTGTCTTGCCCATCTGTTCTTGCAGCCCTCCAGACCACTTTCCAACCACAGCATGGTGGATGTTATACAATGTGCACTTCATTCTGCCATTCCCTTGTTGAAGACTATTCAGAGACCTTCCACTGCTCTGGGAATAAAAGCTGGACACCATTCCATGTCCACACAAGCCTGCCCCGCATGGTTTAGCTTCTGCATCTTTATCCCCATCATTCTATGCCCCTTTGTCCTCACTTCACCTTTCACTTTTTTCCAACATGCCAAGTTCTTTCCTTCTGAATCAGTGAATGGGCTCTCACTAGACATTGAATCTGCTTGGCACCTTTATCTTGGACTGGACCTACAGTCTCCAGAACTGTGAGAAATAGGGTTCTGTTATTTATAAGTCATCCAGTCTATGGTATTTTTGTTATAGTATCCCAAATGGACTAAGACACTTGCCTTGGAGTTCCAGTACATGTGGTACCCTGTGTCTTTTATTACCTTCCCTTCAATCTTTGTAAAGCTATTTTTCCCCCAACTTTGAAGTCTCTCTTTTTTTTTAATTTTATTTATTTTGGGGGGGGGCAGAGAGAGGAAGAGAGAGAGAACCCCAAGTAGGCCCCACACTGTCACTGCAGAGCCCAAGGCAGGGCTCAAACTCATGAACCGTGAGATCATGACTTGAGTCAAAATCAAGTCAGACCCTTAACTGACTGAGCTAGCCAGGTACCCCTAAAGTCTCTTTTTAAATGTCTATCCCCTTGCCAAGAGGGTCTTGCCCACCATCTGTCAAGTATGTTCTTTCCTTCACACATTTATCATATTTGTAATTTCATATTTATTTGTTTATCCACTTGTTTAAGCCTGGCTCTCCCTTTAGACTGTCAGCCCTATGAAGGCAGGGACCCTGTTGGGTTGTCCTCCATGAGAACCTCTGCACTTAGCATCATGCTTGGCACCTAGTAGGCACATATGTTGCACTTTTGATCGAATGAACCAGCTGTTAAGATTTTGGTTCAGTCTGTTATTTCCCAATTTCAGCTTTCTCACCTGCATTCCCTAAATTATCACCCTAAGATTTATAAAATGATTACAAGAAACATTATTATGAGTCATTATGTTTTTTAAAAGTACGTGTTTCCATTTTTAATTAGTATCTATTAATTCCCTGCTAGGAAAGGTTGAGGAAATTAGCACTCTCACTTCCTTCCCCTTTTCTCCCACATCTCCTGTTTTTGTTAGTTATATTATTTTATTGTATATTGGCAATGTTTATACCATTTACACCTGTTTTTGTATCTCTAATTCCCTCAGTTACTTCATCTTAGTTTTCTACTGAAATGGATTAATTGCTTACCATCTGTATCATTTTAGGTTCTTGGTTTTAAACAACAAAATTTAACTTCGGTTAATTTAAGCAGGAAAGGAATTGATCAGAAGGATGATGGGCGACCATTGGGTGGGAAGACTACAGGGAATCCTGCTCAGAAGTTGGGCAGGGACCAAGGGAGACAGAGCACTGAGAAGACCCAGCCCGGGGCCTGCCTCGTGGTCGGCCGGTTAGGACCCACTGGGCTCCCGCTGGACCCTCTCTCCCTCCTTTCCTTTCTCCTTTCCCCCGTCCTTCCCTGGCATTTCTTCCTTCTCTTTCGCTGTCATGTGTTTGGATGTCCTCTTATTTGTTTATCCTTACCGAGAAGCTTTTCCAAACGGTTTATCTGTTTTCATGTGGTGTGGATGAATTCCCCTTCCACTGGGGCTGAAGCTTTATCCTTTCCCGCACTCGGTTATTTGAATGCTGGATATTTAGTTTTCGTTCATCCTGTTTTTATTTTTATATTTTGTACCTGAGGGATGAGGAGAAATGTGGTTGAAGCTATGGGAAATCTTAATCAGAAGACCCATCTTCTGTTTTGGAATCTGGTTTTGTTAAATGTCTTCTATGAGAATTCACTTCAGCTAGTGAAGGTGGATTATATTCCCATGTGCTGGGGACTCTGTGCTCCAGACTACTTACCCCTCACCCCACCCAAGGCCCTAGATTCACTGAAGGGGCCCGGAGGCTTCATATCTGGCAGAGAAAATGGGCCCCGGGTATCTACTATTTTATCCATCCCTTCTTAGGAGCCATTTCTATTTTCTGACAGTTGGAAGATGGGACATATAAAGATACACCCTTAATTCACTTTTGTCCTGATTTGGAATAAAGTGCTTTTTTGACTTTTTTTGCATCTGGTGGGCCAGGGGTGGTTGGTGGTGGGTGTGTGGAGGGCATGGGGCTGGAGGCCATATTTAGGAGCTGTGCTAGGCCAGAAACTTGCACTTCATTCCTCAGCTGCCCCTTCCCTTGTTTCATTGGTGAAATGTCTTCTAATTGCTTGACTCTCAGCATTGGAGGAGGGAGAGGATCTGTTTATCATCATTGGTTCCAGCATCCTGATAATAAACCTCTATTTGCTTAATCTGGTTCAAGTTGGATTTCTTTCACTTGTGAACTGAGCAGTACTAACAAATGTAGTGCCGTAGATGCAGGGTGCAGCCTTCTCCAGTGAAAATGAGGGGCCCAGCTTGTATCTTATCAACTCCCATACCCTGTCTGCACAGAGGTGGGTCATAGGGGGCCTGTTCAGAAGCATCTCTTTCTTCAGGGGCAACATTGAATTATCTGCTTAATCGTTCATTTTGCAATCTCATAAAATGATAATGGTAAGCATAAACAGACCCAGTTCAGACTGGATAATTTTGAGAGCAGCATGACGGTTACTATTACGTGTCAACTGGGTTAGGCCCAATTATTTGGTCAAATACCACTCTAGATGTGAAGGTATGTTTTAGATGTGATTAACATTTAAATCAGTAGACTTTGAGTAAAGCAGATCACCCTCTGTAATGGGCCTTGTCCAATCAGTGGAAGGCTGTGGGAGAAAATGACAGAGGTCCCATAAGGAAGAGGGAATTTTGCCTCTAGACCACCTTCAACTCAAGCTGCAAGATCACCTTTTCCCTAGCTTGCCAGCGTGCCCTACAGATTTTGGGATTTTGTATTTGCCAACCCCCATAATTATGTGAGCCACTTTTTTAAAGTCTCTCTCTTTCTCTATATACACGTATACACACACCACACTGCATACCCACACCCTATTGGTTCTGTTTCTCTGGAAGATCCTAATTGATACAAGTAGAAATTACTGAATACCACAGGCACCATAGATGTTGAATATGCTTCCTAAGGCTCAACTGATGTTGCCTGTTGCTGACTCCTGTAGGGTTTGCCAAGATGACTTTGCTGCCAAGGAAGCAGGCAGACTCTGGAGTCAGGTTGCGTGGTATCAATCCTGAGCTCTGTTACTTACTTGGTGTGTGACCTGGGCAATTTACGTAGTCTCTGTGTGCCTCAATATCCTCATTTGTGAAATGGGCCAGATGTTCGGTTGTGCCTATAAGATTATGTGAAGATTAATTGAGGTAATACATGCAAAGCATTTAAAATAGTTTCTGATACATAGAAGCTCCTTAATAGGTCTTGACAAATCTTATAGATCTATTGTAATCCCATATCGGAGCATAGGCTGGGCCTACAGACCATACCCTGTATGCTGTAAAACGCCACCAGGGGGGTCTGGGTAGCACCCGATAATAAAACTTGGTCATATTTCTACCGAGTGAAATGCACTTAGAGGAGTAAACATAGATCATAAACAACCGCCTATCAGTTCAGGTCAGTTTTTACCACCAGGTGGGTTAGGGAAGGAACTTGGTTTTCAGAGCTTTTGGGATTAAAAAAAAAGTTTTTTAATTTTTTTAAATTTATTTTTGAAGCAGAGAGAGAGCAAGACAGAGCATGAGCAGGGGAGGAGCAGAGAGAGAGGGAGACACAGAATTCGAAGCAGGCTCCAAGCTCTATGCTGTCAGCACAGAGCCCAACATGGGGCTCGAACTCATGAACCATGAGATCATGACCTGAGCTGAAGTCGGACGCTCAACCAACTGAGCCACCCACATGCCCCAAGCTTTGGGGATTTTATTTTATTAAAAAAAATTTTTTTTAATGTATACTTATTTTTGACAGAGAGCGAGAGAGACAGAGCATGAGTAGGGGAGGGGCAGAGAGAGAGGGAGACACAGAATTGGAAGCAGGCTCCAGGCTGTGAGCTGTCAGCACAGAGCCCTACGGGAGGCTCGAACCCACAGAACGCGAAATCGTGACCTGAGCCGAAGTCAGACGCTCAACCGACTGAACCACCTAGGTGCCTGGGATTTTAGATCTATGGGGAGGGGCCCACAGACCCGCACCCTCTGAGACTGTTTTGGAGATACCTGAAAACAAGTCGGCTTGCCGGGAGAGCTTGTTGAATCGCTTCTGCTCGAACATTGGAGCATGTTATAAAAATAATGTCTGTTGAGGCATTGTTGATAAAGAGCTATTTTTTTTTTTAGACTCAACCAGACAATGATAGCAGTTGCTTCTGGAGATCTCTCCTGGTATAACCTCAGGGGAGAGAATTCCGGTCTTTTTCTGTGCTGTTTGTCACAGCAAAGCGTGTGCCTCCCTCTGCTTCATGCTAAATCCTCCTGTTTCTTACACAAACTTCGAAACTGAGACCCAGACCGGGCGGTGTGCTGGAAGGAAGCCAGCAGCCATGAACTCTCGCTGGAAGGTGAGGGAATTAGAACCCTATTCCTTTATCCACTCAACATATATCTTTTGAGCACTTACTCTGTGCCAAATAGTAGAAGCTCTATCTGTATAGCATTTTGTGGTTTATAAAGTGGGTTCACATCCATTGCCTCTTTAAGTAACCCTTTGAGGAAGATGTAGTAAATACTGTTATCTTTGTTTTATGGTGAAGAAGCAGAATCTTGGGAAGTTCAAGTGTTACTTTAAGGCACAGACGTAGCTGAACTGAGATGTCAACCCACTTTTTCTATACCAGACATAATAGAGGTTTGTACTTCATGAACATGGGGTGAATATACATTTTTGGGTTTTAATAGTAATTTATTTGTTATTGTAATTTGTGACATAAACAAATCACAATTTATTCTGAATGTTTCTCAGTAGTCTTTGTTTCCAAATAGAAATATTAAATTGTGGCAAAAAGGGGGGAAAATGAACTTTCAGTATTATAAAGGATAAAAGAGAATCATAACAAATCAAAGGCAACCTGATACAGAGCCCAGTGACCTCTTTGGGATACCTGAAATATAATTAAACTGTATCATCCAGGCTTTTCCAAGTCGTCATTCTAAATAAGAGTATTATGTATAAAGAAGTACGAATTGACGTTTATATTCAACGTTGGTTAAATGAAGGTATTCAGTAGTCTTATTATTTTGTAATAAAAGAATCTTCATCTACCCTTCTCTCAGTATGTGATGATTTATTTCTCTTCTAAATGGAGGAAGGCCTGTGAACCATAAGATGCTGCAACTAAACTGGTTGGCATTAGTGCAATGAATTTTTCTTCTGCTGAAGTATTTTTTTTAAGTTTATTTATTTTTTATTTTGAGAGAGAGAGGGAGAGAACGTCCAGGAGAGAGAGAGAGAGAGAGAGAGAGAGAGAGAGAGAGAGAGAGAGAAGGAGAGAGAGAATCCCAAGCAGGCTCTGTGGTGTTATTACAGAGCCGACACAGGGCTTGACGTGGGACTCGATCTGACAAACCATGAGATCATGACCTGAGCCAAAATCAAGAGTCGGACACTTAACCAACTGAACCACCCAGGCGTCCCTCTGCTGAAGTTTTAAAGTGAATATATGTTAAACCAAGTTCTTTTGAGATGACATACACCTTGTGCTGTGGTCAGGAACCACTGATGTTACTCTGGAACTGTTACTCTTCTGCTAAACCTCATTATTGCAGAGGAGAAGTGTTCCACCATTTTGATTCGTGAGTAGGTCTTGTCTTCTGAGCTTCAGAGCTGCCCAGGGTCTACCTCTTAGAGAATCGGCACCTCTAATGTAGTTAACAGGCCAGTCATCCACTTTCACCTCAGCAGTCACTGTGGCTTTGAGCTCCTTTGTGGTGATAAGCATCAGTGTTTTCATACCTAGCTTCTGTAGTGACAGCAGGAGCCAAGGGGTCAGACTCCATTACCTCGTAGTAATTGGGTGGCTGGAGATCATTCTTCGTCATCGCTGAGTGATTGCTGGGCTAGGATGACAGTCTCCAGCTTGATAGTGTTGCTGGAATGGTCTGTAGACTAACCCAACTATAGTAACACTGCATTTGAATGTTTCAGAAAACTCTCATATGTAAGACTTGAGGGGAGATTTTGGCTGGTCCTTTGGGTAAACAGGGATGTTTCTGTATTTGCCAAGGCTAGCAAATCTACTTGTGGATGAAGAGTAGGTTTCAGCTTGTTACAACAGGATTTGGAGAGCTGAAGTGTAAGTCTGAAAGCTGAGCGTACGTGTCCCAGAGTGGCTGAGCTCTCCCAGAGTGGCCCCACGCATTGGAGGTCTGGGACTCAGGACAAGGAGATCGCAGGACGAGGCTTAAGTTTCCCTGGTGGTATTGGCATCTTTCCTCTGGTTCTTATTTTGCTCCAAAACTCTTCGTTGTTTTTGAGTAAATCTCTCATATCCAAAGATAGCATTATTTAAATCCTCATTCACTTGAATTAGCTCAACAGTTACATTTTCATTCTCCACTACCACAAGCACATCCATGATCCCATCCTGTGTCTCCTGACCCATCTTTTATATAAAGTTTCTGCAGTAGCTCTATGTCTTCAAGATTTTCAGACCCAGGAACATGGTGAGTCTGCATCAGTATGGTGGACAGCACCCTCACATTCATTTTCACCATATCTAATTCACTGTGCAGTTGTCCAATCTGTTGTGGGACCAGTGTAATAGTAGAGCTCTTGAGAACAATTATAGAAAGAAGAGCTGGTTCAGTAGAATTCAATGAGATCTGAGAAGTCTCTTGTCTTACTGTTTCATCCTTGCATCTGAGGGAGGAAACTGAACACCTTTCTTAAGAAGGTCAAGCTACACTTCTTTCACTTCGCTTACATCCACACCTCCTGGGAGATGCTGTGACCAAATCTTAATGAAATTTAAGAGTCTACTCTGAATGTCTAATGGCAAGATATACCTGGGATTCAGCAGCTTAACTAGATTATCATTAATGAATTCCTTCTTCACAATCAGAGATTGAAAACTGGGACCACAGTTCTGTGTGCACAGATCAGTAAGTGACAAGGTCAGTTGGATTTCTTAATGATTGTAGTTTTGGGAAATCCTTTACTTCAGAGTTTTTATTGCATCTTTTTTGCCCATGATGGGCAGTGTTAATTATGACACACGTGCACGAACTGGCCCCAGTCTTCTGTCTGAATGCTAGCATATGTAGCCTTTTTGTATTTTGGGGTGTTTTGTCCATCACTTATAGGATACAGATACGACATTGTTTCAGAGGCAGGATTCTGTTCATCTCATAGTAGGCATCAGTCAACATACATGGTCTTCCTAGAAGACCACTTAGGGATCAAGCCACAGAAGCCATTCTTGGTGGAAAGAGTGGTTGGGAAGAAATGGAGAGTCAGAATCTTGTAGCACAGGACGCTATTCCCACATGATGCTCATGTGTGACCAGTTCCAAATGCTTCAGATTATTGGTGTTCCAGTTTAACTTCCAGACTTGAACTTTTCAGAGTGTGCACTGCTATTAGTTCTTTCACAGAAAGACCAGGTTCCTCTTGCTGTACCTTGAGGTGGTCGCTGGTTAGGAAGTCTTTCTCCATTGGTAACAGTCCTACAAGGCCCGCACATGTAAGTTCCACTGCCCCCCGAGCTGTGAGATCTAGGCAGCTGCAAAAATTGGGGTGCCTGAGGCTGGTGTGAGCTCCTCTCTGTTGATGCTGGTGAGCAGGGCAAGGCGGAAAGAAAGTAGGAAGATGGCACTGCCAGCAGCCATACCTGGGGGGTATTTCAGCAGACCCCCTGCTGTATGTTAAATTAGATACCTGTCCCTCAGGCCACTGCTTTCAGACAAGCAGATACACCTCCTTTCACAGAAAGTCTGGGCACTTTTTTTTTATTATTATTTTTAATTTTAGTTTTTTAAAATTTACATCCAAATTACTTAGCATATAGTGCAACAATGGTTTCAGGAGTAGATTCCTTAGGGCCTCTTACCCACTTAGCTCATCCCCCTTCCCACCCCCACCCCCCAGTTTGTTCTCCATATTTATGAGTCTCTGATGTTTTGTCCCCCTCCCTGTTTTTATATTATTTTTGTTTTGCTTCCCTTATGTTCATCTGTTTTGCCTCTTAAAGTCCTCATATGAGTGAAGTCATACGATATTTGTCTTTCTCTCACTGACTAATTTCACTTAGCATAATACCCTCCAGTTCCATCCACATAGTTGCAAATGGCAAGGTTTCATTCTTTTTGATTGCCGAGTAATACTCCATTGTATATATACACCACATATTCTTTATCCATTCATCCATCAATGGGCATTTGGGCTGTTTCCATACTTTGTCTGTTGTCAGTAGTGCTGATACAAACATTGGGGTGCATGTGTCCCTTCGAAACAGCACACCTGTATCAGTTGGATAAATACCTAGTAATGCAATTGCTGGGTTGTAGGGTAGTTCTATTTTTAGCTTTTTGAGGAACCTCCATACTGTTTTCCAGAGTGGCCACACCAGCTTGCATTGCCACCAACAATGCAAAAGAGATCCTCTTTCTCCACATCCTCGCCAACATCTGTTGTTGCCTGAGTTGTTAATGTTAGCCATTCTGATAGGTGTAAGGTGGTATCTCATTGTGGTTTTGATTTGTATTTCCCTGATGATGAATGATGTTGAGCATTTTTTCATGTGTCGGTTGGCCATCTGGATGTCTTCCTTGGAGAAGTGTCTATTCATGTCTTTTGCCCATTTCTTCACTGGATTATTTGTTTTTTGAGTGTTGAGTTTGAGAAGTTCTTTATAGATTTTGGATACTAACCCTTTATCTGATATGTCATTTGCAAATATCTTCTATTACATCATGTGCCTTTTAGTTTTGTTGACTGCTTCCTTTGCTGTGCAGAAGCTTTTTATTTTGATGAGGTGCTAATAGTTCATTTTCACTTTTGTTTCCCTTGCCTCTGGAGACCTGTTGAGTAAGAAGTTGCTGCAGCCAAGATCAAACAGGTTTTTGCCTGCTTTCTCCTCAAGGATTTTGATGGCTTCCTGTCTTACATTGAGGTCTTTCATCCATTTTGAGTTTATTTTTGTGTGTGGTGTAAGAAAGTGGTCCAAGTTCATTCTTCTGCATGTCACTGTCCAGTTTTCCCAGCAGCACTTGCTGAAGAGACTATCTTTATTCCTTTGGGTATTCTTTCCTGCTTTGTCAAAGATTAGTTGGCCATATGTTTGTGGGTCCATCGTTGGGTTCTCTATTCTGTTCCATTGATCTGAGTGTTTGTTTTTGTGTCAGTACCATACTGTCTTGATGATTACAGCTTTGTAGTATAGCTTGAAGTCTGGGATTGTGATGCCTCCTGCTTTGGATTTCTTTTTCAAGATTGCTTTGGCTATTCGGGGTCTTTTCTGGTTCCATACAAATTTTAGGATTATGTGTTCTAGCTCTGTGAAGAATGCTGGTGTTATTTTGACAGGGATTGCATCGAATGTGTAGATTGCTTTGGGTAGTATCGACATTTTAACAATATTTGTTTTTCCTATCCAGGAGCATGGAATCTTTTTCCATTTTTTTGTGTGTCTTCTTCAATTTCTTTCATAAGCTTTCTAGAGTTTTCAGTGTATAGATTTTTCACTTCTTTGGTTAGATTTATTCCTAGGTATTATATGGTTTTTGGTGCAATTGTACCTGGGATCAATTCCTTGATTTCTCTTTCTGTTGCTTCATTGTTGGTGAATAGGAAAGCAACCGATTTCTGTGTGTTGATTTTATATCCTGCGACTTTACTGAATTCATGGATAAGTTCTAGCAGTTTTTTGGTGGAATCTTTAGGGTTTTCCATATAGAGTACCATGTCATCTGCAAAGAGTGAAAGTTTGACCTCCTCCTGGCCAATTTGGATGCCTTTTATTTCTTTGTGTTGTCTGGTTGCAGAGGCTAAAACTTCCAATACTATGTTGAATAACAGTGGTGAGAGTGGACATCCCTGTCTTGTTCCTCAAGCTCTCAGTTTTCCCCCATTGAGGATGATATTAGTGTTGGGTCATTCATATATGGCTTTTATGATCTCAAGGTATGATCCTTCTATCCCTACTTTCTTGAGGGTTTTTATCCAGAAAGGATGCTGTATTTTGTCAAATGCTTTATCTGCATCTATTGAGAGGATCATGTGGTTCTTGCTTGTCCTTTCTTTTATGGATGTGATGAATCACATTGATTGTTGTGTGGATATTGAACCATCCCTGCATCCCAGGTATAAATCCCACTTGGTCGTGGTGAATACTTTTTTTAATGTATTGTTGGATCCAGTTGGCTAATATCTTGTGGAAGCATTTTGCATCCATGTTCATCAGGGAAACTGGTCTATAGTTCTCCTTTTTAGTGGGCTCTCCGTCTGGTTTTGGAATCAAGGTAATGCTGGCTTCATAGAATGAGTTTGGAAGTTTTCCTTCCATTTCTATTTTTTGGAACAGCTTCAAGAGAATAGGTGTTAACTCTTCCTTAAATGTTTGGTAGAATTCCCCTGGAAAGCCATCTGGCCCTAGACTCTTGTTTTTTGGAAGATTTTTGATTACTAATTCGATTTCCTTACTGGTTATGGGTCTGTTCAAATTTTCTATTTCTTCCTGTTTCAGTTTTGGTAGTGTATGTTTCTAGGAATTTGTCCATTTCTTTCAGATTACCCATTTTAGTGGCACATAATTGCTCATAATATTCTCTTATTATTGTTTTTATTTCTGCTGTGTTGGTTGTGATCTCTCCTCTTTCATTCTTGATTTTACTTATTTGGGTCCTTTCCTATTTCTTCTTGATCAAACTGGCTAGTGGTTTATCAATTTTGTTAATTCTTTCAAAGAACCAGCTTCTGGTTTCATTGATCTGTTTTACTGTGGTTTTTTTGGTTTTGATAGCATTGGTTTCTGCTCTAATCTTTATTATTTCTTGTCTTCTGCTGGTTTGGGGTTTTATTTGTTCTTTTTCCAGCTCTTTAAGGCATAAGATTAGATTGTGTATCTGAGATCTTTCCTCCTTCTTTAGGAAGGCCTGGATTGCTATATACTTTCCTCTTATGACCACTTTTGCTGCATCCCAGAGGTTTTGGGTTGTGGTTATCATTTTCATTGGCTTCCATATACTTTTTAATTTCCTCTTTAACTTCTGGTTAGCCCATTCATTCTTTAGTAGGATGTTCTTCAGTCTCCAAGTATTTGTTACCTTTCCAAATTTTTCTTGTGATTGATTTTGAGTTTCATAGTGTTGTGGTCTGAAAATATGCATGGTATGATCTTGATCTTTTTGTACTTGCTGAGGGCTAATTTGTGTCCCAGTATATGGTCTGTTCTGGAGAACGTTTCATGTGCACTGGAGAAGAATGTATATTTTGCTGCTTTAGGATGAAATGTTATGAATATATCTGTTAAGTCCGTCTGGTCCAGTGTGTCGTTCAAAGCCATTGTTTCCTTGTTGATTGTTTGATTTGATGATCTGTCCATTGCTGTGAGTGGGGTGTTGAAGTTTCCTACTATTATGGTACTGCTATCAATAAGTTTCTTTATGTTTGTGATTAATTGACTTATATATTTGGGTGCTCCAACATTTGGCACATAAATGTTTACTTCTTGGTGGATAAACACCTTAAATGATATAATGCCCTTCTGCATCTCTTGATACAGTCTTTATTTTGAAGTCTAGACTGTCTGATATAAGTATGGCTACTCCAGCTTTCTTTTGTTGACCATTAGCATGATAGATGGTTCTCCATCCCCTTACTTTCAGTCTGAAGGTGTCTTTAGGTCTAAAGTGGGTCTCTTGTAAACAGCATATATATGGATCTTGTTTTCTTATCCATTCTGTTACCCTATGTCTTTTGATTGGAGCATTGAGTCCATTGACATTTAGAGTGAGTACTGAAAGTTATGAATATTGCCATTATGTTGCTTGTAGAGTTGGAGTTTCTGGTGATGTTCTCTGGTCCTTTCTAACCTTTCTTGCTTTTGGTTATGTATGTATGTATGTATGTATGTATGTATTTATATTTTCATCTCTTCTCCCCTCAGAGGGTCCCCCTTAAAATTTTTTGCTGGTTTAGTGGTCACAGATTCCTTTAATTTTTGTTTTTCTGGGAAACTTTTTATCTCTCCTCTTTTGAATGACAGCCTTGCTGGCTAAAGAATTCTTGGCTGCATATTTTTCTGATTCAGCACATTGAATATATCCTGCCACTCCTTTCTGGCCTGCCAAGTTTCTGTGGATAGGTCTGCTGCAAACCTGATCTGTCTTCCCTTGGACTTTTTTCCCCTTGCTGCTTTCATGATTCTCTCCTCGCCTGAGTATTTTGTGAATTTGACTGTGATATGCCTTGTTGATGGTCGGTTTTTGTTGAATCTAATGGGAGTCCTCTGTGCTTCCTGGTTTTTGATGTCTGTGTCTTTCCCCAGGTTAGGAAAGTTTTCCTCTATGATTTGCTCACATAACCCTTCTACCCTTATTTCTCTCTCTTCGTCTTCTGGGACCCCTATGATTCTAATGTTGTTCCTTTTAATCAGTCACTGATTTCTCTAATTCTTAAATTGTGCTCTTTTGCCTTAATCTCTCTCTTTTTTTCTGCTTCATTATTCTCCCTAAGTTTGTCCTCTGTGTTGCTGATTCTCTGTTCTGCCTCATCCATCCTTGCTGCTGCGGCATCCATTCGTGATTGCAGCTCAGTTATAGCATTTTTTATTTCATCCTGACTAGTTTTTACTTTTTTTTATCTCTGCAGAAAGGGATTCTAATCTGTTTTCAACTCCAGCTAGTATTCTTATTATCGTGATTCTAAATTCTGGTTCAGACATCTTGCTTGTATCTCTGTTGGTTAAGTCCCTGACTGTCGTTTCTTCCTGCTCTTTCTTTTGGGGTGAATTCCTTCATTTCATCATTTTGAAGGAAGAAAAGGAATTAATGAGGTAGAAAAAATTAAAATTAAAAAATATTAAAATTAAAAAATTAAACACACACACACACAAAATCGAATAAATGATGCTAGATCCTAGGTGTGTTTTGGTCTGGGTGTTGAAAGTGGCTTGAAAGGGGCACCTGGGTGGCTCAGTGGGTTGAGCGTCTGACTTTGGCTCAGGTCATGATCTCACGGTCTGTGGGTTCGAGCCCCGCGTGGGGCTCTGTGCTGACAGCTCAGAGCCTGGAGCCTGTTTCGGATTCTGTGTCTCCCTCTCTCTCTGACCCTCCCCTGTTCATGCTCTGTCTCTCTCTGTCTCAAAAAATAAATAAACATTAAAAAAAAATAAAAAGAAAAGTGGCTTGATAGATTAGAGAAAAAAGGGGAAAAAAAGAAAAAAAAAGGAAATAGTTTGAAAATTTGAAAAAAATGAATGCACTGAAGTAGACTAAATTGAAATGATGGAAGTAAAATAGAATTTGAAAAAATATACACAAAAATAAAGAATATAGTAGAAAAAAATGAAAGAAAAATATTTTTAATAAAAATTAAAAATAAAAAAGAATTTTTTCTCTTTATTCAAGAAAAAGAAAAGAAATGAAAAAGAGGAAAATGAAAAAAAAGGAAATTGTTTGAAAATTTGAAAAGTTAATACACTGAAGTAGACTAAAATAAAATGATGCGAGTAAAATGGAATTTGAAAAATTTACACAAAAATAAAAAATACAGTAAAAAAATTAAAAATATTTTTAATAAAAATTGAAAATAAAAATGAATTTTTTCTCTTTTTTTTGCTGAATTCTGTGGTTCAGGTTGTGCAGATAGTTTTGTTAATCATCAGATCAGTTTTATAGGTGTGCAGGATGGTTTAGTGTTGGTCTGGCTGTATTTCATTGATGCAAGACACACAAAAAACTTCCATGCTGTTCCACCATCTTGGCTCCCTCCAAGTCTGGGCACTTTTTAATCTGGACCCTGGTGAGGGTGAGTCCTTTAGAAATGTTTCTCAGTTTGTACTAAAGCCTTGTGGATCTCTGGACACGAGCCCTGTTGACTTTGAAAACACAATGTTTTGGAGGCTCATCCTTCAGATGCAGGTCTTAAGATTTGGTGTTCCCATGGGGTGCATGCGTGGCTCAGTCAGTTGAGCGTTCAAGTTCAGCTCAGGTCATGATCTCACAGTTCATGAATTCAAGCCCTGCATCGGGCTCTGTGCTGGCTTTAGATTCTGTGTCTCCCTCTCTCTCTGCCCCTTCCCTGCTTGTGCTCTGTCTGGCTCTCTCTCAAAAATAAATTAAAAAAAAAAAGATTTGGGGTTCCCAATATTGGTTTCATACCTTTTGCTCCTCAGAGAGAAGCTCAGTATTTTGAGCTCCCTCACCATTGTGAGTTGCCACCCCAGGGTGTGGTTTATGGTGAGACTGTCTTCTCCTCCCTGCTTGGATGTGGGTTTCTTCTCATTTGCTGGATATGTAGGAGTCTCTCAGCTAGTTTTGGCTTTGTTTGTTTGTTTTTTTTTTTCCAGAGGAAATTGTGCCACATGTAGTTGTAGATTCGGTGTGTCCACGAGAGGAGAAGAATTCAGGATTTTTCTTTGTGGCCATCATGAACCACAGCATCTTTAGTGAATTGTCCTTCGTGGCCATCATGAACCACAACATCTTTAGTGTATAGACATGTTTGAACCCATAAGGATCAGACTGTTGAGCAGTTGTTGATGCCAGCCATCAAATCAGGATTTAAATAGCTTTGGTGATGGGGCGCCTGGGTGTCTCAGTTGGTTGAGCGACCAACTTTGGTTCAGGTCATGATCTCAAGGTTTGTGAGTTTGAGCCCCACGTCAGGCTCACTGTTGTCAGCATAGAGCCTGCTTGGGGTCCTGTTTCCCCCAGCAGCCTCTCTCTGCCCCTCCCCCACTCACACTCTCTCTCTCAAAAATAAATAAACATTCTTTTTAAAAAAATTTTTTTTTTCAACGTTTATTTGTTTTTGGGACAGAGAGAGACAGAGCATGAACGGGGGAGGGGCAGAGAGAGAGGGAGACACAGAATCGGAAACAGGCTCCAGGCTCTGAGCCATCAGCCCAGAGCCTGACGCGGGGCTCGAACTCCCAGACCGCGAGATCGTGACCTGGCTGAAGTCGGACGCTCAACCGACTGCGCCACCCAGGCGCCCCAGAAATAAATAAACATTCTTAAAAAATAGCTTTGGGGGCACCTGGGTGGCTTGGTTGGTTAAACTAAATTCAGCTCAAGTCACGATCTCACAGTTCTGTGAGTTTGAGCCCAGCATCGGGCTCTGCACAGACAGTGTGGAGCCTGCTTGGGATTGTCTCTCTCCCTCTCTGTGTCTCAAAATAAATAAGTAAAGTTAAAAAATATAGCTTTGGCAAAACATCTTCCATGGAACCTATTTCAGCTTAAGGTGGTTAATCAGAAATTTTATATTATAAGGGCTTACCCTTCTTTGGAGGATGTGATGCATTGCCCAGACCCCTGCTTAAGGATTAAAGGGCTCAGTCCCCTAGCTACTGAGAAGGTTGTTGGCTAATATCTGTCTTTGGGAATTGCCACCTGGTGGAGCCCAAGGTTACACCCCCCGACTGGGGGCAGCCTTCATCCCATGGTGCTAAAATATAAAAGCCCCTCCCCCTCTCCTGGCTGGGGAGAACTCGGAAGGGCCATTCTTGGTCCAGACTTCCCTCTGGGGTTGGCTGAGACTTGTTGTACCTGCTCCATAGCCCAGCTTCCCCCCTGCCCTATCCTGCTCTGTTCCCTTTCTCCCATGGGCATTGAACCAAGGGCACTCCCAAATACACCTCTCTACCCAAATCAGCATCTCAGAGTCTGCTTCCTGGGGAACACAGCCTGCGAAACCAGGTCTCAGTAGGAGGTGAAAAAAAAATAGTTCTCAGATCCTTATTTTGTGAGAAAAGACTCACTTTTGAGATTTTCTGCCTTTGATCATTAAAAAGGAAAGAGAAAAAAATGACCCTTTTGGAAATTTGCTCAGTCTTTCTGCAGAACCAGACACTCTGCTCTATATTGTTTCCCTTTATTTACTAACTTTCACCCTGATTTTAATTTATCTCAAAATAAGAAAAGCCAAACCTTCTTGAGCCCATTTTTGCAAGTGTAATTTGTTGCAGAACAGAAAATGACAGGAGGACCTTGAAGGACAAGGCATTTGTTGGAACAAGAAATGCAGAACATTATAGCAGAATGGAGTACTTTTGGTAATGATGCATGGGGTTGAAATGATGTGAAAGGGAGGTCATTTAACCATGTAAATTGAATGAAGGAGCATTCCATGAGAATGACCCCAGGCTCCAGTTTTCAGAACAAGAAGGTGGTAGGTCTCAGAATGAGGTCACCCTAGCACACGTGGCACTGAGTCCATCCGTCCACTTGGGTTTGGCAACCTGGTTTAATTCTCTGCTGGAGCATGGATTAGTTTTCATCTCAACAGTCCTTCTGCTTCTCGGAGGGTAAAAAATAGGCCCATTTTATAATATACTGCAAGGTATCTCAGGGTAAGAGCTATCTTAGGGAAGGAGGATTTTCACAAACAAATTGGCGACTCAATTGGAACTGGAGTTGCTGTTGAAGGTCTCAGGAACAGGTTAAAACAGTTGCATTTGCTGGAGAAAAGGAAGAGGAGGAAGGGCTGTTAACCGTTGTCATTGTTTTTTCTCTAATATTTCCTACCAAGCAACTGCTTTGGGATAATAACAAAATGATTTCACTATGGAAAAAAAAATGCAGAGAAAAGGAACTGGAGCTGTTTGATTGGCTAATAATGAACATAAAGGACTTCATGCTTGTTGAATGGCAGATTGAAATCCAGTGAGTATTCATGCAGATCTTATGGGGGTGGTATTGGATGGGACCACAAATTAGTGCTGGCATTAATGAGATGGAGGCTGTAAAATACAGAGAGTTCCAATAACCAGGATCTCTGATAAGGCCCGATTGAAAGCACCCAGACCTTTCAGACAAGTTCTGTGCGAGAGCAGAGCAATAAACAACAAAGACATTCAGAATGGGGGAAAACTGGGGATTATATAATGGACTGAAGTGGTGTTAGAACGCTTGGTTGAAATGACACAGCGCAGCTGAGTGACAAACATAGCCTTGCCTAGAATAATGATTTTTAGAAACAGACATTGTTTAGATGCTACTCAAATGATCAGAGAGAAAAATTCTGCCTTTTTATTGTAGGGAAGTTGGTCTAAATGAGGAACTGCCCTGTGACAATACCACTACTGCTGCACCTTATATGTGATGGACATTGTGGTTTGTGGTTCATGGCACTGTTAACACTTGTTATCCGGTCCCGTCCTCACAGTGTTTGCACACTGATAGTTGAATGCATGTCTGTGCACCCAGTTAGCTTTGGAATGCCATGACAGGAACCGGATCATATTCATTCTATGAGGCTTCTCCTCTTTCCATTTAATTGTTTGTGAATTCTCCGAAGTAATTTGTTTCAAAGAACACTGCCTCGTAGAAAATCTCCCTTTCCCAGCATTCTGGGATTATCTGGCATATAGAACAAATGCTGATGTGGCAAAGTTATATTACATAATGGCATTAAGTTGATAAATGAATGGAAGACACCATGGAACATTAACATGGGTGGCTTGCGTTTGCATGAGTGGAATTCTCGGATAACTTCAGTCTGAAAAACTCATCCACAGCTGCTGTAGGTATATTCTCTTTCCCAAGCAGGCTAATAAGGTTTTGCCGAGCATGTGTGCTCTTTATAGAACCTTCTGGCTTTCTAGAACTCCATCAGTAACTTTTTAGGAATTTGTCTCCATTTTGTCTCAGGTAAACCAGTTGGTGCCTCTCCTGCTGGTGCCACTCATGCTTATTTGTTGTTCAATCTCCAGTCTTCTATTTCCTGTCCCTCTCGGGAAGCCCTAGGTCCTAAAATAGCTATGGACTGTCTTTTGTTCAAGGCACACACAATGTTGCTGTGCTGCTATAGGGGACACAATTGGTGGGAGAACTTATGTCGTTTCCCCGATGGCCACCATCTTGGTTTTGTTCTTCCACATCCTCATTTTCCATATTACCTGAGTTATTTCAGTGCCTTAAGGTCTTTTAAGGGCCTCATTGTGTATGCTGGCTTTTAACCTGCTTTTTTGTAGTCTCTCCTTTCTATTGAGGTTTGATATGTGTTCAGCATAGAGCCTGACATACAGTGTATGTTTATTTAGTAATGTTTAATTGAACTACCCTGTGTGAGAGAGGACCTTTTGTATTCATTGTATATATAAGAACAGTTAAACCAAAGAAGTTATATCTACAATCTTAGATAAAAATTTACAGCTGCAAACCCCCTTGGAAATCAATTAAGCTTTTCCATCTCATCCCCATTGTTTGTATTGATAAGAAAATTAAATTAGAAGGAAATTGACTTTCCCAGTATCTAGTAGTTAGTGGGTGGTTTAATAAAGGCTAGAATCCTGGGCTGTGGTCAATGTCTGTGTCCCCATATATCTTCTCAAGGTTAAAGACAGTAGACACAGAGATACTCCTGTGTGCATCATATTGATCTTTAAAAAAAATTTTTTTTTAGTTTATTTTGAGAGAGATTGAGAGCAAGCATGAGTTGAGAAGGGGGGGAGGAGAGAGAGAGAGACAGAGAGAGAGAGAGAGAGAGAGAGAGAGAGAGAATCCCAAGCAGGCTCTGTGGTATCAGCACTGACACAGAGCTCGATCTTACGAACCACAATATCATGACCTGAGCTGAAACCAAGAGTTGGACACTCAACTGACTGAGCTACCCAGGCGCCCCATCATATTGATCTTAATTTCAACATGTTTATGCCAGGCCTGGCATGCCAGTGGCTTTTTATTTATTCCTTGATGATTTCATGTCTTTCCATACCAAGAATTTAAGAAATGCCAGGGAGAGAGAGCCTGGAAGTCTTCCTGAACTGGCTGGTATGGAGTCATAGAATATAAAGGTCAAAAGAGGTTGTACAGGTTCCCTAGGTCAGTCATGCTCTAAAATTTTAGTCTCCATCTATACCATTCTGCCAAGTGGTCAGCTAGACTCTGTCAGAACGCTCCTGGTCTCTCTCTGGAAAGAGCTGACTCTTGGGGTTTGACTGAAAGCCATCTCCCTGGAGCCTTCACTTGAGGACCAAGTCTACCCCTTTGAGGATGCTCAGAACAACTGAATTTATGGCCTCCATATCAGTTCTTCCAATTTGGTTCTCCGTGATGTTTCTCTTTCTACATTAACGTTTTTTTTTTTCTACCAGTGTCTCCCAACCTTTTGAAATCTAAGGCAGATACTGAAGATGATATTTGCAGAGTACCCTAGGGTGAACCTGAGAGGAATTAGGAATGTCTGTCTGGGGATTGGTGAAAAATTCATTACATTTTTTTCTTTATAATATATAATTATGAGAGGAAAATAAAATATAAAATACTAGGGAACATATTAAATATTGAAACTGTAGAAAGCTTCCAAATAAAATATTTTCAAAGGTTTGAAAATGAAAGCTTAGTTTGATTCCATGAACATAACCTTTAGTATCAGGTTTTATGTTTGAAATGGCTACTTATAATTCCTGATCAAGACTTGTTAATGATGAATTCTTCAAATTCTCAATAGTTGTGATGGACAAGAAGCTGTGATTAAAAATTTAATACCATTTTTTCAGCCTGTAAAAGACATACAGCAGTTGAAATTATAATTATAGGCTCTAATAGCTCTTTCTTCACTTTCATTGACAAATATAATGTTGAAATTTCTAATGTTGGTGAGAAAGGACTACTAATCCAATTGAATGTTTTCATGTTAAGTATTTCAAAATATGCTGAAGCTCTATTTTGCAGAATGCATGTGCATTGTTAGAGCAGACGCTCAGCAGTATGGATATCTCCTGGAGGGGTATATCAGCTATACGCAGAGGGAAGTGGTTGTTACATGTGAAGAAAGAGGCTCTGGACAGCACAGTGGTCACACCCACTGGAGCACTCCTACTCCCCGCCTCCACCTGGCGTCCTTAGGGTAACTGTGCCCTTTGGGCACCTGGAATAGGGACTGACTACTTCAGCAGCAGCTTCTCCACCCCACTTTCAGGATGGGGAGATGTGCTCTGCCTCTGGCTGCCAAAGTAGAGGTAGAGGTGATAGATCTTGTTTAAGCTCAGTATATCCAGGCCGAGTAGCAGGTGCCAATGTCACTTTTCATGTCTTCCTCCTGGGGGACCGTGAAAGGCATCCACAGACCCCACAATGCTTGGACAGTTCTTGCACAGAACCTACCAGAGTTTCCTGGGCCAGAGCTGGCTGGCATGGGTCTTCAGCTGTCCAGGTCCTGCTCAAGAGCTGAGTGATCCAGCTCCGGGCACAGCTTTAGAGAATTCAGAGCACAGCACAATGCCAAGGCACATGGACTCGGAAGATCTTTCGGTCATTGCTTCCATGATGTGCATTCAAGTTCTTTCATCATGATGATCTTTCTCAGAGGTCATGTCTGATTGATTTCTATCCTTTTCACAGCATGATGATCAGACCTGAACCCCAGATGCAATCTAATCAGCAAAGAAGACCCCCCAAGGATTTTCGCCTCTTGAGACATAGATACAGTGCTTCTGTGTCACATTCCTGGTATCTACGTCATGCCGTCTTGTATTACGTTTCTTGGATATTTTAACCTTTAAATGGCTAAACTTGTCTGCAAAAAAAGCCTGCTCCCTGGCCACAAAGGTAATTTTTGTGTGAGTCAAAGGCAAAACCTTGTTTGAGTATAGGGAGACTAGCTGCCTCTAAGGTGACAAAACTCTGCCACATAAATGGTGGCATGTCTGCTTGCTTTGGTAAAGGACAGTGAGTGCAAATGCTAGTTAAATGAGAAGGCATGTTACTCCTATAGGCAATGGTGGTCATTTTAAGTATTTGAGAAGGCAAGTAGCCTAATCTAGTTGTACCCTTTGCGTTAGGTTAGGATTTTTCTTTTTGTAATTCTCTTCCTCTTTTTATTATTTATTTTTTAAAAAATGTTTATTTTGAGAGAGAGACAGAGTGCAAGCAGGGGAAGACACAGAGAGAGAGGGAGACACAGAATCCGAAGCAGGCTTCAGGCTCTGAGCTGTCAGCACAGAGCCAGATGTGGGGCTCAAACCCACAAACAATGAGATCGTGACCTAAGCTGAAGCCGGACGCTCAACCAAATGAGCCATCCAGGTGCTCCCTCTTCCTCTTTTTAAATAAGCCAATTATATTGAAATACATATAAAGAAAAGTACATCAATTATAAATGTACACCTGAATGAATTATTATAAAATAAACACTCAAGTCAAGAAATAGAACATTACCAAGAACCTAGAAGATTTCTTACTTCCACTTACCAACCACTTCCCCTCCTTCTTGTCCAGAGGTAACCACTGTCTTTACTTCTAATGTATAAGATTAGTTTTGCCTGTTTTTGGACTTTATAAATGGACTTATGCGGTATATATTCTTTTGTGTTTGGCCAATGTTGTTCAGCATTGTGTCTGTGAGGTTTATTCCCATTGTTGAGTGTATCCGTAGTTTGTTCTTTTTCATCATTCTGTAGTATTTCAGTGTATGAATATGCCACATTTTATTTATCAGTCTATTATTATTTGGATATTTGGGTTGCTTCTAGTATTTGGCTCTCATGAATAAGGCTACTAAGAGCATTTGTGTATGTGTCAGTGGCCCATATTTATGATTTTAAGGGATGATCATGCTCTGTAGCCACTTGGAACCGATCTGCCTTGCAGGGGAGCCTAGGCATTCTTCTCTCTGGGCACAAAAGCAAGTAGTAGAGATTCCTTCTCAAACCACTGATAAAAGATATCCTTCCTGATACATATCCCGAAGTTGTCCTCTGTGAAATAATAACTTTGAATTTCTGGGTTTTTTTCTTGATGAAGTATGTATGTATCTATGTATTGTAATTTCAGTATAGTTAACATACAGTATTATAATAGTTTCAGGTGTACAGTATAGCAATTCAGCAGCTCCATATATTACTCAGGGCTCATCAAGATGAGTGTACTCTTAATCCCCTCCTCTTTTTTAAGGTACTTTCCTTTCTTTGAATTCCAAGTGTGCAGTCCACATCCATGCAAGAGAAGAAAACAAAAGATTGAGTTGTGAGTGAGTTTCTTAAGGTACAGCCCATGGGACTTCCACAAAGTAAAGGTTGGACTCCACTGGTGACATTGGAGGTGACTTCCCACTCTGAGAGCCTATAAACTAATGAGATATTTTAAAGGAAGCAGTAAGAACCCAGGCAACTTTATTATTTCTAGAGCTGTCTCCATGGCAATTGAAGCACAGCCCTTTCTTACCCTGTAGCATATCGTATCTCAGTTATTTGTTCATGCCCATCTCTCTGTCTTAGTAGGGTCTCCTCAAGGATCCAGATGAAATCTTTTTAGCTTCTGGCACAGTGCTTGCACACAATAGATTCTCTGGTTGAATTCTTTCCTCAGGGTTAGCACTGGAGAGCTGCAGAGAGGAGGCTGGAGATTGGTCCTAAGAACACACCAGAGCTTTTCAGGTACCTCCAGATTTTTCAAATTTGTTCCTCGTGTGGATGATCCACTATTAGCACCAGAGGCACAAAATGGTTTAAAATAATAAAAGATAACATAGTTAATACTGATTGAATCTTTCTAGTGACCAGGCACCATTCTATCTGTTTTACATTTGTGGACTCACTTGATCCTAGCATATCATGCCTGTTTTCAGGTGAGGAAGTTAAGGCTCCAACAGGTTAAGTAACTTACCTAAAGTTAACCAAATAGAAGGACAAAAACAGGATGGGAACCCAGGCTGCCTGGCTGCAGACCCCATATGACAACCATTCCTCAATGTTGCGTCTACCAAGAGATGCATAAGACAAGTACCTATTGATTAGTTTTTGGTGGAGATTATTCTCACCTTAAGGAACAAGACAAGTTCCTATGCTAATAGTTCTCTGGATAAATTAAAACATATTCTAAATGGAAGCCTTGCATGATAGTTGGGTACAGAGTCCCAAACCATGGTGAAGGGGGTGAGAGCATGGGCTCTCAGATGGATTTGAATCCTTACTCTGCCTCTTATTCCTTGTGACTTTGACAATTGACATAACATCTCTGAGCCCCAGTTTCCTTATCTACAAATTAGACATAGTCACTTTCACTTAAAATCTTTTTTTGAAAATGAAAAAATTACATAGAATACTTAGCATTACTAAAACAATAATAAACACTCGATAAATGGTAGTAATATTGGTAGTATTAGTATTTCTATTAGTGTTATAAGCTATGGCATGACAACGGGTCTTTTCTTTCTAGGGATGTTTCTTTTCTGAAAAACTGTTCATCTCTAGCCCTCTATAACCAGAACCTTTTCTCTCTCAGGCAATCTTAGAAGAAAATAGACTCCATCTTCTTCTCCAATACTCATTGTTGTATTGTGGCAAAGTATACATAACATAAAATTTACCATTTTAACCATTTTTTAATATACAGTTTTCTGGCAGGAAATATATTGTGCAGTCACCACCACCATTCATCTCTAGAAACTTTTGCTTCTTCCCAAACAGAAACTCAGTACCCACTGGATAATAACTCCCCATTCCTCCTTTCCCCAGGCTATTGGCAAACACCATTCTATTTTCTCTGTCTATGAATTTGACTACCCTTGCAGCCTGGTGTGAGTGGAATCATACAATATTTGTCCTTTTGTGACTGGTTTATTTCATTTAGCATAATGTTTTCAGGGTTCATCCATGTTGTAGCACATGCCAGCATGTCCTTCCTTTTTAAGGCTGAATAATATTCCATTGTGTGTGTGTGTGTGTGTGTGTGTGTGTGTGTGTGTGTGTGTATATATATATATACACACACACACACACATATATATACACCACAGTTTCTTTATCCATTCATTTGTCAAGTGGTTGCTTTAGCCTTTTGGCTATTGTCAATAATGCTACTAAGAGTATGAGTATACAAATACCTGTTTGAGTCCCTGCATTCAATTATTTTTGGCATATACTTAAAAGTGGAATTGTTGAATCATATGTCAATTCCATATTTAATTTTTTGAAGACAAAATTTTTTTTGCCACAGTGGTTGTACCATTTTATATACCCATCAGTAATGGCTTGGGTCCCAGTTTCTCCACATCCTCACCAATACTTCTTAGTTTCTGTATTTTGTTTTTGTTTTTGTTTCTTAATAACAGCCATCCTAATGGGTGTGAAGTGGTATCTCATTGTCGTTTTGATTTGAATTTCCCTAATGATTGGTGATGTTGATCATGTTTTCATGTGCTTATTGGCCATTTTTTTTCCCAATACCCATTGTTATTCTTTTTTTTTTTAATTTTTTTTTAATGTTTATTTATTTCTGAGACAGAGAGAGACAGAGCATGAGTAAGGAAGGGGCAGAAAGAGAGGGAGACACAGAATCAGAAGCAGGCTCCAGGCTCTGAGCTGTCAGCACAGAGCCCGATGCAGGGCTCGAACTCACAGACCGCAAGATCATGACCTGGGCTGAAGTCGGACGCTTAACCGACTGAGCCACCCAGGCGCCCCAACCCATTGT
The DNA here is from genome assembly GCF_014898765.1 of Herpailurus yagouaroundi. Taxonomy (NCBI): domain Eukaryota; kingdom Metazoa; phylum Chordata; class Mammalia; order Carnivora; family Felidae; genus Herpailurus; species Herpailurus yagouaroundi. The sequence continues at coordinate 133,120,975 of NW_024412376.1, read as the reverse complement.
TATTCTGAACGAAAAGCACACACACCCACTCAACTCTGACAGTCCATGAATTCATGCCAGGCAAGTCGCCATACAATACAGTAGGTGGTTGTTTCATGTTTTCATACTTCAGTGTCCTCCTACTGAGCACATTGCTGGGCCATTGTAGGCTGACTTACTTGCAATAGATGGCTGACTCAAATGCTAGGCATTGATCTTTTCTGCCATCAGTTTCAGAGGGTGCTTTTTCATCCATCTTTTGCCTTATTCCAATGGGCAAGAAAGTTTTCAGTAGGTATTAGGTCAGTGTGCAGGTAAACCCCATTGAAAGAATAAATGATGCCTCTCATATCCAAATAAATGTAATGAATATATCTGAGCAGCCTTGACAATGTTGACCACTCTGTCCTTTTTGAACCTGTCTTCTCCTGTGGCCATCTTGACAGCATCCTCTCTGGTTCTCAGCCTCTCTAACTACCACTCCTTCTAAGTCTTCCTCCCTTTTCTTTGTTCTCTGCCCGTCATTAAATATTGGTGTTTTCCATTTCTGCTTTTTTTTTTTTTCATCTGTGTGGTCTTCCTTCTTTACCCACCATTTGTACCTCCATTTATATATGGGGAAATTCCCAAACATGTCTCTTGCCTAAAACTCTGAGCTCCAGACTCATTTATTCAACTGTCCATTTCTACACAAAAGTTCCATGAGCACCTCAAACTCTACATATTGAAAATGGAACCCATGGTATTTTCCTGAAATAATATTCTTCCTTGAATCTTCCCTAAATGGATGAAAGACACTGCCATCAACAAAAGTCACAAAACAGGGAAATCATTCTACGTTCCCCTCTCCTTTACCTCCCCACATCCAGTACATCACTGCTGATCCTCCCACCTATAGTCTTTCAACACCTCCCCCCCCCCCCCCCCCCGTGGTTTTTCTTGCCCTAGGTCTCTGAATTCAGTAAGATAATGCTTACAGTGTGTTGGCTCTGTGCCCTGCACACTGTAGCTTTTCCTACTGGTAGTACTTGCTTCAAACCCTTGTTACCATTTACCTAGGCTATTGCAATTCTCACCTCTTCTTCTGCTTCTGGTCTTGTCTCCATCAAATCCATCCCTTAAATTCTCTCAGTCATTATTAATTTTTTTTCACAGCACACATCTTGTCATCTCACTTCCCTGCTTAAAAATGCTTTAGTGACTCCCTATTGCAATTACATTTGTAAGCTCAGCGTACAAGGTCCTCCAGCATCTGGCTCCTGGGTAAAGTTGGATCCATATTTGGCTGCTTCCTCACAGAGCCCTATGTTCTGCCCAGAGCAAATGCCTATGCTTCCCTGAACATACCACACTGCTGCGCAAGTTTATGACTTTGCACACACTCCTCCCCATGTACAAAACATGTTCTTACCTCCTTTTCCTCAACCACAGTTCATCCCTTAAAACCTCACCAGGTGAGTTTTCTTACCTGTTGTCTTCCCTGAGCTCAGGTTTTCCAGGATGGTTGACCACCCTCTCCTTTGTGCTATTGTAACGTATACATTGTCAAGGCAATTCAGGACTCCAATGAATAGGACAGAAACTGCTGACAGCATCTTAGATGGAAGTTTTTCCAGCTTTGAAAATAAAATGAAATGTCGAGGTCTAGTCTCCACTGGAAATCCTGTCATAGTACCATTTTCCCCCAGCTAACTTTGTAATTATTTCTTTAAAAATGTCTGCCTCCTGACTAATGTAAAACAAGGGGAAAGGCCTGGGTTACAGTCTCCTTTACCTTCACACTGCCTGGCATGGTGCATCATACCAGGTATTTATTGAGCGCTCTCTGTGTGCCAAGCACTGCTGTAGGGGCTGTAGAGATCATAAGGAACAGAATTCCTGCCTTCCCCGAGGAAAGTCTGTGCACTGCCCACCATTTTCCTGCCCCCCCCCCAAAGGCTGATGTTATTCACGGAATTTTCAATGATTAGTAATATAAAGGGGGAAAAATCACTCAGAGAGAAAATACGAACTGTCAGATGAGAATGAAATTATAAGTGGTAAGAGGAGAATTAAATTAAGAACAGTAAGCATCATGGATTTATAAAAACAAGTCATGTCAGACAAACTTAATTGCTTTTCCTGATAGAATTACCAAATTAGGGGATGGCGGGGTACAATATCCTGAGGGCAGTTTCCTTCAACGACCAGGTAATGAATATTATTTTTGAAGTTAGCAGAACCCTTTGAAATAGTATCTGTTGAAATTGTTCAAAATGAATTCAAATTGACTTTGATATGAGTCTGGTTCGCCGACTTGACAGCAGATTGAAAAGGGGAAAAGCCAAGGCAACTACAAACAAGATGGCCCTAAGCTTAAAGATATTGCCTAGCAGGAGCTTGGGGGGGTCTTTTTATTCAGATGTGTTTATCATGATCATTATCGGGGTCAAAGTATGATTTTGTGGCATTTAAAAGACATTGAGAGAAAATCACAGTACTTGGGGGAAGTCATTGCATGGAACACACAAATGAGATGGTTCTCTATTACCATTATGATGGTATGGCCCTCGGAGTGATAACACTCAGTGTTTTGCATAGTGCTTTAAACCCTTGCTCCTCAAAGTGTGGTCTGTAGACAGCAGGAGCCCGCAGAGCTGTCAGGATCTGGGAGCTTGTTAGAAATGTAGAATCTCCCACCCCAGTGAATCCAAATCTGCATTTTAACAAAAAATCCCCAGGTGATATTCGCGTGCACATTGGTTTGAGAAGCACTGCTGGGCTTGTTTCGTATTGTCCTTTGTGATTTGATTTTTAGACCCTTCTCAGAGGCGCAAGACATTGTGTTGATCTCATAAATGGGACTAAGCCCCAGTCTCAGTAATTCCACTTTTTGCCCTTTTTGCTTTGCTTAAAAGCAAGCATATGGGGGCACTTGGGTGGCTCAGTCAGTTAAGCATCCGACTTCGGTTCAGATCATGATCTTGTGATCCGTGAGTTCAAGCCCTGCATTGGGCTGTCTGCTGTCAGCACAGAGCCCGCTGCAGATCCTCTGTCCCTCTCTCTCTCTCTCTCTGCCCCTCCCCTGCTTGCACTCTCTCAAAAATAAAATAAACATTAAAAAAAGCACGCGACCATATGAAGCTGACGGAGTTCTATCCTGGGGGCGGTTATTTTAGTGGGTCACGCTGTCTTCTGTAAAGTGGCATTAACTACCTGTGCCTCCTCACAGTGTTTCTATGTGCCACACATGTACACCATCTGTTTCCATCCTTTAACATCATTGAGAAATGTCTTACTATTCTCATTTCACAGGTGTGGACTCTGATGTTTGGAGTGTTAATATAAATGGCGTTGGGGCACCTGGGCGACTCAGTTGGTTAAGTGTCTGACTTCAGCTCAGGCCATGATCTCGCAGTTCCTGAGTTCGAGCCCCACATTGGGTTGGCTGCTGTCTGCACAGAGCCGGACTTGGATCCTCTGCCCACCCCCCCGCCCGTCCCCAGCTTGCGTTCTCCCTCTCTAGTGCATGCTCTCTCTCTCTCAAAAATAAATAACCAATAAATAGAATAAAAATGATATATGTATAATTGGCCTAAATTTATATTTTTAGTAAATGGCAGAGCCAGAGCCAGGATTTAGACCTTGGTCTGTCTGACTCCCAAACCTTGCTATTTCATATCTATGTATGACAGAGACTATGTCATGGCTGTATGTGACAGAGGTTTCAGACGCTGGCACAGAGAGGGGGATTCATCTGAGAACTGTTTATTGAGCATCTATGATATTGTAGGAACCACTGAGAGTATTCATTAAGGAATGAAACAGACCTGGGCCCTGCCTTTGTGAAGTTTATAATCTAGTAGAGATGGAAGTGTGTGTGTGTGTGTGTGTGTGTGTGTGTGTGTGTGTGTGTGTGTTTAAAGTAGGAATAGTATGGGGGATATTGCTTCCAAACTTGTGCTATTTGTTGGGATAATGCAGATATCAAGAATGATGGAAAATTGCTTTAAATATAAGGTTAACTGGATGAATGGTAAACATGGGGGTATGGAAACATTAAAATACGTAACAGACTATCGAGTTATTAATGACAAATTTTAACTAACCATTTTGCTTTTTAAGGATTTCTTCCAACTTTGTAAGGAATCTTGTTGAGCCCTTAGAGAAATCCGTGATTCAGTGAATGCCAGTGAGAACTCTGGAAAGGAAAGGTGATGGAGGAGACTAACATGCCATCTCTTGCATTGCTGACCTTGGCCTAGTGTCTGGGTCCCAATGCCTTTTGGTATTTGAGACTGAACTAAGAGAAGGATGTTTGTCCTCCATGTGAGCCTGGTCTCCAGAAAACTGCCGGATAATAAGCATTATAGAAAATCCAGAACCCAAGAGTCCTTAGTGGGGAGATGGTACATTGACACATGGAGGGCTGAGCATCTTTTTAGAAGCTTTTCTCCTAGTGAACTGTCCTTTATCCCTCAAGTTTCTGATCCTGCCGACGTGGTTAGGAGGGTGATATCTGCCAGATGGTCCTGCACAGCGTTACCTTTTGCTTTAAAGTTCTCATCAAATAGTAATTAAAAAAAAATTTTTTTTTAAGGTTTATTCATTTTTCAGAGACAGAGAGAGGCAGAACATGAGGCGGGGAGGGGCAGAGAGAGAGGGAGACACAGAATCTGAAGCAGGCTCCAGGCTCTGAGCTGTCAGCACAGAGGCTGACATGGGGCTTCAACTCACGAACTGTGAGATCATGACCAGAGCTGAAGTCAGGTGCCCAACCAACTGAGCCACCCAGGCACCCATCAAATTGTAACTTTAAAAATGTTTATTTATTTTTGAGAGAGAGAGACAGAGAGAGAGAGACAGAGAGAGAGAGACAGAGAGCGAGTGAGTGGGGAAGGGGCAGAGAGGGAGGGAGACACAGAATCTGAAGCAGGCTCCAGGCTCCGAGCTGTCAGCACAGAGCCTGATGTGGGGCTCAAACTCACGAACTGTGAGATCACGACCTGAGCTGAAGTCGGACGCTTAACCAACTGAACCACCCAGGCGCCCCGGATTGTAATTTTTTTTTTAATATCCATTTCTTTCCACAAGTTCTCAGCTCCATGAGGGTAGAGTATTTGTCTCTTGCAATAAATACACTATCCCCAGGATCTTGCAGAGTACAAAGCAAATAGTAGGTGATAAATCAATGACTCAATAGTTGTTCTATTAAAATTTGAAAAGCTGGTATTTTTAAAAGTCCTTTTTACTTTAAAAAATGTAGCTCAATAAATATCCTTTATTTTCTTGTGTGTGGCAAAATACACGTAACATAAATTTACCTTCCGACCATTTTAAGCATACAGTTCAGTGGCGTAAAGTACATTCAGATTATTATACAACCATAGTTACTATCCATCCGCAGATGGATGTCAAAATGAAACTCTGTGCCCATTTAACACTAACTCCCTGTTTTCTCCTCCTCCCTTTCCCTGGAATAATTTCTGCCTCTGTGAATGTGACTATTTTAGGTACTTCATACGAGTGGGGCTCATGCAGTATTTGTCCTTTAAAGACTTTTTTACTTTTTTCTTTCTGAGTTATAAAGGGGCGCAAACTCTGTGGTAGTGTTTATTGGAGTGAGTCTTCCCTTCATCTGACTTAAAAAGAAATATGCTTATTCTTGGACTATTCATATTGAAAGAATCAGAGGATAGTAGAAGAGGAAGAGATGTGGACAGACCATCCTCTCTAAGCTTCTTACTGTTATGTTAAGCTTCAAGTATAAGTTGCTAGCCTAAAATTCAGGGATGTGGGAATAGGGGATCAAGTATTTCCTCCCTGTCTGTTGACCTATTGAATGTGAGAATCCAAGGCAGTGTAATTAAGATAGCATTTCCCCATCATTACTTATTTTCACATTTGACCCAGACTCCCAACATAATATTGAAGAGAAGATATGAAATAAATATGAAATAAAACAGATACGAAATAAAACAGAACAGACGTAGCAGAGATCCTTGGGTAGTAATTTAATACCTGAATCTGGGGCATGGAGAAGGGAATGGCTCTGGTCTTTTTGATCTAACAAGGCCAAGCAAGTTACATGATGCCTGCCTGTGCTTTGACTGGAATACACTTACCACACAACACACACACACACACACACACACACACACACACACACACACACATCAATGGTTTAGAGATGACAGAGAGGGCTTGCAAAAAGTCACATCTACATATGCAACATCTCTTGACCAGCCAGTGAATTGACAGCAAATAGAAAGTAAAGATGAGACTTCTGAGGTCCATGTTTAGGCCAGCTATCTGTATATACTATTCTGAGTGGCCTCTCTGGTTCAGAGATGAAGACAGGAAGGGGCAGTGGTGTTTGGTGGGGCTGAGTATTTGGCTGGGGCAAGAAATAGGATTCTCTTGAGGCTTTGGACATCAATCAGATTCTGGGGAGCTCACGGAGCCAAGAACTGAATAAGACACCAGTAAGCCCATTTGGGAACTAGGAAGGGCTGCAGAATATGAAGGGAGTCAGAGATCATTATCAGAACTAAGAACTTGAAAGATAAGAAATTAGTTAGCATTTAAAAAAGCGTAAGTGGGCTGAAGTGTGCGGCAATAGCCTGGTTGGAGTGTTTTCTGTGATCATGAGGATAATACAGGGAAGTTTAAAGGGCTAGGAAAAGTACAGACATATTGCCTGAATTGTTAAACAGGTCACATTTATTTTACTGTGTGGATGTGTCCAGTGTACCATGTTGATGTCTCTTTTCCCTAAAACCCAACTCCTCCACATCTTAGATGTTAGCTTTGTGGCGAGCTTTATATCCCTATTACAGATCAACTAGTTAGATGCCAAACACTGTACTGGTTATACTGGTTTAGGGGGCTTCTAGTAAGATAAGTGATTTGCCTGGTATTAGAAATGTGCATCCCACTTTGAGGGTCCTGCAGGTGTCTGAGAAGCTTTGGGGCTTACACAAAACCATTTTCATGTCTTCAATACACATTTAGCTTTTACTTGTGCCAAGATGATAATGGGCTTCCATTCATTCCTTCAACTTCTTTTGACTATTGAAAGAAGTAGTTAGAGTTTGCTGAGAATCTTTGCACCCCAAGTGCACGTAAGAATACATATATCATGGAAGTGTATCTATATCTATATCTATATCTATATCTATATCTATATCTATATCTATATCTATATATATGTCATGTATATTTTTATTCATGAAAAGATGGCTTCCAAAATCATTGAACATATTTATCTTAGCTTTTGCGGTCTCAGGTCCTACTGCCAGACCAGGTAATGCTTTTCTTCTTGGATCATATAGTATGTGCTTCAGTCTGAATAACATTAAAAATATTTCTCTTAGCAGGATGTGGTGGAGTTGTTTTCTTTTTTAATTTCAAATAACACCACTCCTTGAACTGGGAACAAACAATTCACTTGCAGCTCAGCTCTGCATTTATTTGTAATTTTCACATAAATCAACTTATATGAAAATGTATTCATAATTTGAGCTTTCTCTATAGCGATAAAATGTTTCTGCTTCTGTGGTAGAAAATAGCTTATTATGCAAACAACATTGCCACTCTTACATTATGCATGGGATTTACCTGGAGAACATCACAAAAGCTTTAAAAAAAAGGCCAGGGGAGGGTGTAGGGTACTTCATTTACTGCACCATTTACCTATAATAATTAGCTACAAATGAGCTAATATCTGTATTTAGCAACTTATTTAATATTGCTTTGGTTAATTCAGGGAAACAATGGAGGAAAAAGAAAAAAATACAAGGGAGGTCTCCTGATAAATGGTGCCTTTCAGGATGTCAGCCCAATGAAAAATGAGATCTGGTGGTTTCAAACTTGGGCCAGTGGTGGTGAGTAATTAATGGCCAACTCATTTGAACTTGTGTGCTTGATCTAATTTGGGATATTGAGAGTTCACACTGATTTGCCTTTAAAAAAGAATGTCACTGTCAAATAAGGTGATTGTATAAGATTGATATGGAGAGCCCTGACTTGGATGTATAGCACAATTTATATTTAGAGAGGCAGGAGCAGTGTTATTCCTAAGCGTGTGTGTAGCGGTGCCACCATATCTGGAGGGAAAGCTGGTGTTCTTTCTATATAGGATTTAAACAGGGATCACTTCAGGTATAAATGGTAGATGGTATTTATTTTTTCAAGCACATCACAAATATGTCTTAAATGTCTTTTTTCTGTGTTCAGACCTGCGGATAAAACCGTAATACAGTATGGCCTCTGCTTTTGTATTACCTCTGTTGTGGTTGGGGAGGAATGGGAAGGCAAAGAACAAATAGCACAAATCAGTACAATAATTGCAATAAGAATGATAAATGCTGTGAAGGAAACATACAAGGAGCATGATTTAAGGAGTTACGGGGTGGTAGATATAATCTTTAACAAGGGACCTAACCTTTTTGAATATACTCTTTGTAAATTATAAAGGACTGTATATACATGAATTATCATCACCCAGTTATGTGCGGTCCTACTGGTTGCCTCAGTGAATCTGCCATCTTGAATCACTGTTAGTGGTCCATCTGGGTGATCCCGTTTTGAAGAACCAAATACCAAGAGGATTGCTCTTTTGTTGTGGCTTCTCAGAAGCCTTTGCAAAGCTTATTACTGCTCTATTGAGTCCAAAGGGTGGCTTTCTTTTCTTGGGCCTGCTATGGGATTTCTGCTAACCTTTGTTTAGGTCTAAAATTGAGGGTCTTACCTGGAGACATAAGGTGGTACAAGGTAGATCAAGATCCAGTTCTGGTATCAGAAGCCTAGTGTTCCATTCCTAGCTTTACCCCTTACTGGTTTCTTGACTTTAGTCAACTTACAGATTTTTCCAAACATCTACTCCTTGTCATGTTTATTTATTTATTTATTTTTTATTTTTTTATTTTTCAACGTTTATTTATTTTTGGGACAGAGAGAGACAGAGCATGAATGGGGGAGGGGCAGAGAGAGAGGGAGACACAGAATTGGAAACAGGCTCCAGGCTCTGAGCCATCAGCCCAGAGCCTGACGCGGGGCTCGAACTCACGGACCGCGAGATCGTGACCTGGCTGAAGTTGGACGCTCAACCGACTGCGCCACCCAGGTGCCCTTCATGTTTAAAAACCGTATAACAATAATATCCTCCCTAATAATATCTGACAATGCTTTTTCCAAGTTATTATAAAGTGAAAATTTCTATGTTATTTAATAATTTCAGGCCATGGAAAGAAAGTGGACCGTTCCTTAGTTCATTTTACAAAGCCATTGTAATCTGATATTTATGTATTGGTTTCATTTAGAAATATGGTTGCAAAAAGTCTAACTAAACCTTAGTTTACTGAATCTAGTCCTGTATAAAATGAATAACACACCATTACTGAGTAGGATTTATTTCTGTAATGTAAATGTGTTTTAATATCAGAAAATCTACATGATAGTTCTTTAAATCAACAAACTAAAAGAGGGAAAAAAATCATAGGATTATTCGATCATTAGATACTATAATATAATTTTATAAGATTAGCCATTCTTGATAAAACTACAAGCAAAATAAGAATATAGGAAAACTTACTTACACATGAAAAGATTATCACATTCTTTTAGCAAATGTAATAATCCAGTGATGAAGTTATTTTGCTTAAAATCAGGGACAAAATAGGGCTCCCATCTATGACCATAGTTATTTACATTGATTTGGAGGTAGTAGCAAATGAAATAAGATGGGAGAAGTAAATGATAAGTATAAATATTAGAAGAGATGAGATTGCTGTATTTGGAGATGGTATGACTAGATATTTAGCAAACCCATGGTACTAAAAAAAATACTATGTTATATGGGAGCTTTTGGTGAGGTGTTTTGTTATTTGATGAATATACACAATATATATTTTTTCCTTTTATTTGTATTAGTCAACTAGAAATAGACTTTGAAAAAATCTTCCATTGATAATAGCAACAAAAATTCAAACTACATAGGAATAATTTTATAAGATTTGTACCCCCCTTTAAAAAAAACCTAAAAAATCTTATTGAATAAATGGGGAGGCATACTTCAAACTGTAAAATTTTCAATTCTTTCTTTTTTATTTTATTTTTGGAGAGCACGAGCAGGGGGGAGGGGCAGAGTGGGAGAGAGGGAGAGAGAAAGAGAAAGAGAGAGAGAGAGAGAGAGAGAGAGAGAGAGAGAGAGAATCTTAAGCAGGTTCCACGTTCAGCACAGAGCCCAACACAGAGCTTGATCCCATGACCCTGGGGTCATGACCTGAGCCAAACTCAAGAGTCGGATGCTCAATAGACTGAGCCACCCAGGTGCCCCAAATTTTTAATTCTTTGGAAATCATTGAACACATATTTGCAATTTCATTCAAAAACCTAATGGGATTTTTAAAAAGAGAATAATTAAATTCAAATGGCAGAATAAGTATCTTAAAATAGTCAAGAAAAATTGTGCAAAAGAATAATAAGACATACTTACTAGATATTAGAACTAATTTCAGAGCCATGATGATAAAAAATTGTTTGGTGTCAGCATCAAATCAGATAAATAGATCAGAGAAACATAGTTAAAAACACCAGAAAAAGATCCAGGTGTTGATGAGAATTTACCATGTATCAAAAGTGCATTGCAGCTTATTAAAAGCATGGTTTATTTAATAAAAGATCCTGGCAAAAGTGACTACCCATGTGGAAGACAACAAAATTTATAATCCCTACCTCGTCATATAAGAAATCAAGTCTGGATGTATTAAAGAAAGTAATACGATCTTTATTAAAATGAGTAATGCACTTAAGCTTTGACCTTGCAAAGTGAGTGGGCTTCTAGCCAATAGAAATAAAGCACTGGTATATAAGGACATGTATACTAATATTTATTACAGCATTGCTTTTATTGGCAAACAAACAAGAAAACTGGAAACAACATCACTTTTCATCAATAGGACTATTGAATAAGGAGATCCATATATTGGAATTTTATGCAACCATTTAAAAGAATGAATTCCACCTCTATTTATTGGTTTGGAAGGATGTCCATAATGTAATTCAAGAAGGAAAAGCAAGCTGCAAAATTATGTGAAGAGTATGATCCAATTTCTGTATCTATATTTTATATAAACCAAAAAAGGAATAAAAGGTCTCAGCTGGCTGTTACTATTGGTTTTCTCTGGGAAGAAGGTAAGGATAGAGGGAAATGAAGAGAGAGATGCATAATTTTTAAAAATATATTGTAGATTGTGTCACTTGTTACAGTGAGCACTTACTCCTTTTAAATTAAAACAAATTATTTAAAATGTTAAAAGACCAAATAAGTTAGTGCACTGTCAGATTGGCATTACTTCTTGCTTCTGCCTAATTTTTTTTTTTTTTGCCTGAGAATAGAAAACCACCTTTTTAAAAAAAAAAATTTTTTTTTAACATTTATTTTTGAGAGAGAGAGAGACAGAGTGTGAGCAGGGGAGGGGCAGAGAGAGAGGGAGACACAGAATCCAAAGCAGGCTCCAGGGTCTGAGCTGTCAGCACAGAGCCCAATATGGGGCTTGAACTCAGGAGCCATGAGATCATGACCTGAGCCGAAGTCTGACCCTTAATCAATTGAGCCACTCAGGCGCCCCTAGAAAACCAGCTTATTGAGGATGGGTCAATTCTCATCTAACTAGGTAATATTTTTCCAAATACAAACTCTGGGAAGTAAGCCTTCCCAAAGATCCCAAAAACCCAGATCCCCAAATCCCAAGCACTTTCCTTTCTACTCAAATTACCAATGTTAAAACCAATTACATTGGACAGTGAGAACAATTTATAAAAGTTAGAATAAAAAGTCCTTTGGCTGGGAAATTATATGGGGTCAGCCTCCAAAAAGAAGAGGCCTAGGGCCTGAAAGTTCTCAAAGGACACCAGTCTCACAGCCAGTAATGCTATGCTCCAACTCTCATATCTGACTTGGAATATGGTATTCTTCCTACTGCTCCACAATATTGCCTGTCAATATGGGCAAAGGGCACTAAACCTATCCCAAATGGAAATGTTCTTTTCTCCCACCAATTTAGAAGACCTTTGAGGGCTTAACAGGCTGTTGTACTGAACCATAAGTATCATATAGCTGTAAGTATCAAAATGTTCTGCTGTTTTGAAATCTCTGGTTTTCAAGATACTCAATGATTAGAAATTTTCATAGGCTGGCCCTGACCATTTCCTGCCAGAGTTGGCATGACAACTAAAATCAAATTGGTGCCAACTTCTACCTGTCTCATTTTTCATGTTACTGCTGTCCTAGTAAAAATTAGAGTTGGTTTGGTATCCAGTAAGAACTGGGCATCTCTTAGTACAACGCCACCATTCCCCATATTCACTATGCCCCTGGTGTCTGATGTGGGGCGAGTTATTTAGGAGAGGCAAGCTGGTGGCATGGACAAAGCACACGCTGGGGAATTAGCATAGTAGCCCAGGCCTTTGGGGTGTGTGTGTGTGTGTGTGTGTGTGTGTGTGTGTGTGTGTGTTTGCAAGGCTTAGAATTGCCTCAGTAATGATCACAAGCACTTTTTGATGTTTGCAACCTATGAATGCATGCCAACAAATGACTGACTGGCTGAGCTGGATGAGTGTCCCAGAGGATGGGTTGTTGGCAGCTGTTCTTGGTGTATCTTCAAGCATAGTTACTTGTGAGAGAAGAAATAAAATTGGAGCAAGAGAACAGCTTGGCTTCATTTCTCTCATAGTGAGAAAGGGTTGTGACTTGAAGTCATTTGTCTGTATCCTGATGTTAAGAGTAGCTCAGATGTAAATTTCAAATTAAATAAGAAAGTCTAAGAGAATGCATTATGAGCTCAGTGCTCAATGAACAAAATAAAAATGATTTCCGCCAAGGGAGCTAATTTTACTCTGGGGATGAGTTTATATTTTTCTCCTTTAAGTGTGCTTAGGATTCAGTCTTGAGGGTCAAATATTGACATTTATAAGACAACTTCTTATCCTATACAGGAATGATAATGAAGAATTGTAAGTACATGAAACATTATGAACAAATCTCACAACATAATGTTAAGCACAAGAAGCCAGGCACCAAAGAGTATACTCTATGATTCCATTTACATAAAGTTCAAAAGCTGGCAAAACTCATCAATGGGGCTGAAAGTCAGGAAAGTGGCTGCCCCTGGGGGCAGGAGTAACAGGAAGGAGCATGAGGGGAGGTGCTTGTCATGCTCAATTTCTTGATCTAGGTGCTCAGTACAAGAAATTTGAAAATTTCATTGACCTGTGTGATTATGATAAGCATACTTTTCTTATGTATATGTCAATAAAAATAAAAATAATCAGGGGCGCCTGGGTGGCTCAGTCAGTTAAGTGTCCAACTCTTGATTTTGGCTCCCATCATGATCTCATGGTCGTTGGATCGAGCCCTGTGTCAGGCTCTGTGCTGACAGCATGGAGCCTGCTTGGGATTCTTTCTCCCTTTCTCTCTCCCCTGCTTGTGTGCTCTCCCTCTCTCTCAAAATAAATAAATAAACTTTAAAAAATAAATAAATAAAAATAATTTCTCGTGTCTTTCTTACGTGCTCTTTCTTTAATTGGCTTATTTAGCATCCTTGGTAGATGGCAACCATTCTTCCTCCTTTGTCTCACTTTCATTCTATGGATAAATCTTTAATAATGCTTACAATTGATTAACATTAAACCGTTTTTTTAGTCCTTGACTACTTAGAATGAGTTCATTTATTATAGTCTTTTCCACCTGATACTTTACTGAGGGGGGCAGACTAATAAAACAGGTGCAGACAGCTTGAAATAAATGTTAGACATGAGGAAAAGATGGCCCATTAACCTCACACAGTGAAGGGTACTACAATCGTAGGTAGAAAGGCAGCTTGCACTCCATTCACAAATTTACTTAGGGCATGGTCATCTAACAAAGCTTTTAATCCCTGTCCTGGGTAGTTTGTTAATTTATTCTGTCTAGAGGTGGGGCATCGATTGGGAAACCTCTGGAGATGTTTTCTGGTTGTTTCATTTCAAGTAATTAAGTCTATCAGGGAGCATGGTAAGAGATGAGGACAACCCCGTCATGAAAGTAAAACCTCCAGCATCCTGGGGCTGTGAGACGACTTCTGCTGTGAGTGATCCCAAGTAAGGGTCACTTAAGAATGAATGAAGGAGGTGATGGAGTCTGGTTGGCCTCTAGGTCAGGACCTCCTGCCTTCAGCTCAGCAGTGTCTTTTCAGACCATATCCCAGACCCTTCCTCCTGAGTCCACCCAAGCTGCCAATGGCTGCACTCACCTTCGGTTTGTTTGCAACTCTGCTGTCCTGCCTCTACTTCTGTTGTGATCCCTTGGTACCCACACCCTGCGCTCATCTGTCTCTTGCCACTGAGTTGTGTTCCCAGGCATCATCCCTCTCTGTGAGGGATGGCTGTCCACTCCTTGGCAATTGCCTACCATTATTCTCATCTCCTCTCTGCAAGGGGACTCCACCTGAGCTTACCTTGGAATGAATGTTTTCTCACCAGGGCTTGAACTATCCCTTCCTCATGGATCAGTGGCTCTTAGCTGCCAGTGAACACATAAAAAAAGAGGGGGGAGAAGGAGAAATAAGGAGAAACTCCGATTAAAGTTACCAGTCTTTAGGGTGCTTCGGTTCAAATGTTACTTCCTTACAGAAACCTCTAACTTCCCTTTCTAAAGTGACCCCATCATTTTCTTTCGTATTACTCTCTTTTATTTTCTTCCTTACTACTGAAATTATCTTGTTCGTTTGTTTACTTGTTTGCTATCAAATTCTCTACTCCTGTATGACTGTAAAGAGTCCCTTACCAGTCTTGTTTGCTGTGATATCCTAATGTGAACAGAACTTGGCACTATGGTAGCACTCAACTCATAATTTTTGAGTGAATGAATGAATGAATCTTTAAAAACACTCTGAAACTTGAAGAAAGTTTGAGTGACTCCCATTCAGAGTATAATGTATGAAAGTAAAATAGTCTCAATCGGTCCTCCATGTGATTTTGTCTTGCAAAACCCAACTGGCCAAAGACTATAGAACACCCGCTTGGGACAGTTACACTGTGATGCTAATATAGTCTTTGTTGGGCTAATTTGAGGTCATTGGCCTATGATGGCCACAGTGCTTACGTAGGCTAGCTTCTGGCTATGGAGAGGAATGTGGCTTTTAGTTACAGAGTCGGGAAGGCATGCAAGGTTAATTCTGAGTTAAACTTCAGGATTTGACTCCCCTGGGAGACCTAGAAATGGCCAAGATCTCACATTAATATGTAACCAAAATTTAAACTCATATTTCAGCAACAAGGAATAGTAAATAATGCATTGCTTCTTGAAGATTTGCTTAGTTTATTTACTTACATTATTTATAGGTTATGTTGGGAATAGACTTGGCCTGCTCTGCTTTGTTCACAGTAACATTCCATAAATATAACAGCAAGCAATAAAATAGCATTGATTCAGAAGTGAGCTCATTGCTTTGTATAACATCAAACAGAAAAGCTGTGTTACAATGATAAATACTAAATCTTTAAAATATCTTTAAAATATCATTGGCTTTTTACTGTCATTACTTATGCAGTGTGTATTTCAGATTTTCATATTCAGTCTTGTACTTTTTTACATGTGAGTTATGCCCTGAAGCTTTTGGTATAGTCTGTACAAAACTGGTGAAAGGGCGGGCCTACACCAGCCGACTCCATCTTGTTCTGTGTCCTTCACCTTGACCACACCTCCTCCCCTTGAGTAACCCCCCCTCACCTGCCTAACAGGACTCGGACCCTTCCCCAGGACCCTTCCCCAGCCAATCGGCTGAGGCCATAGCCATTACCTCACCAACTGCCCTCAGGCCCCAATAAAACCTTTGTCCTTTTGAAACTCGCTCTCTTTCCCCGGTATCTCACCGCTGTGTCGGTGCAGGTAGGGGATTGAGCTCGAGCTAGCTCGAATAAAGGCTCTTTGCTTTTGCATCGGACTCGGCTCCTTAGTGGTCTTTGGGGATCACGAATTCTGGGCATAACACTGGCATTTTGAAGTTTTGGTTAGATGGCAGGAGAACTTGATTCTGGCTCAAAAGACCATCGTGAACTGTCCAGGAAGATCTCAATAAGAGAACAAATGGCAGTAAAATGTAGTGGCTTTTTTTCCCTGGGAATGTGAAGTTCAAGCAATTCAAAAAAGTGAGGGTTTAAACAGAAACGACTTTTTATTCTTCCTGTGGTACGGAATGTCTTTGTTTTCCTACTTGGCATCTCCTAGAATTTTCTCAAGATTGTGGAGTCTCATGGCCTTATGTTGGTCAAAGGAAGCCAGGATGGTGCTTTGCAGACAATGGGAAATAGGTATGTAGTTAAGATCTGGACTATGGAGTCAGGTAGCTCTGGCCTTGGGTCTGGCTCTGTTACCCTATCAGCACATTGTGTTGGGCACACGTTGTGTGTCTTTGGGCAAGGGACTTAAGCACTTGAGCCTCAATTTTTTGTCTGTAAAATAGAGATAATACCATATACTTAATAATGTAATGAATATCCGATAAGATAATGTTTCTGGAGCACAGTGCCTGACACATATTGAGGGGACCATAAGTGTTGCATCACTTTGGGGAGGGGCTGCTGAAGAGGAGGGGGAGATTTCCTGACTCTGTAACCAAAAGTGAAAGTTGCAAATCACCTGATATTTATGATGGAAATGGATTGTATGAAATAGTCATAATTATATATTGAACCCCCACCTTAATGCTCTTTGGCATAAGGCATGTCTGTCTTGGACCCTTTTCAAGGCAATTTATAAAAACTGGTATCACAAAAAAACCTCTCATAAAGTGCATTTATACACATCTATTTCCTTGGCAAAGGCCTGAGGGCAGTGTGAATATGTTTTAAAAACACAATCTGCAATGTTGCTGAGTCTGACTGTTGGGTAATTTTTTGATTTTTTTTTTTAATGCCCTTATGAAGGCACAGTTGTATTTTTAAAACATAGTGACAAACTGAAGGAGGGGTGGGGAAGATGGAAGGAAGCAAGCCCAGGGAAGGATGGAAAATAAAGAGGGCTGACAAATGGCCCCCAGGTGGAACAAGTTGGATCAAGTCTTAATTTATGGGCCACCACTTTCTACCCTGGGTCTGTTTTTGACATGCAGATTGGAAAGCAGTGGCTCAGACAGATCCCCATGTGAGGTGACCTAAATTACAGCCTCCGTACACTGAGACACGGGGGATTTGTTACAAAATGATTTTCTATCTCTTACGGTATCCTCAAGACTTATTTAATCCTCTCTCAAAGTGTGAAGAATACGTAAGAGTTATGGTATCTTGTTGGGAGTATCTTTTTTTTTTTTTAATTTCACCTTTTAATTTGAAAAGTTTCCTATCTGCTGAAAAGTCGCAATAGCAATATAATGAATTGCCATATATGTTCACCTAGATCTACCTATTATTACTATTTTGCCACTTTCATTGTATCTATGCCTATCTATGATATGATGTATGGTATATAACGTATTTTATTTACTTATCTTTTGCTGAACCTTTGGGAGTAAATTGCAGAGATCATGATGGTATCAGCGAACATTTTCTTTTTTTTTTTTGAATTTAAATCCAAGTTAGTTAGCATGCAGTGTAATAATGGTTTCGGGAGTAGAATTTAGTGATTCATCAGTTACATATAACACCCAGTACTCATCCCAACATGTGCCCTCCTTAATGCCTATTTAGCCCATCCCCCCACACAACACCCCTCCAGCAACCCTGTTTGTTCTCTGTACTTAAGAGTCTCTTATGGGGCGCCTGGGTGGCTCAGTTGGTTAAGTGTCCGACCTCGGCTCAGGTCATGATCTCGCGGTCCGTGAGTTCGAGCCCCATGCCAGGCTCTGTGCTGAGAGCTCAGAGCCTGGAGCCTGTTTCCGATTCTGTGTCTCCCTCTCTCTCTGACCCTCCCCCGTTCATGCTCTGTCTCTGTCTCAAAAATAAATAAACATTAAAAAATAAATAAATAAATAAATAAATAAAGAGTCTCTTATGGTTTGCCAGCAAACAATTTCTAAGAACATTAAGTGCATCAACATCATGAACTTATTAAATCTAGTAAGTTTCACGTTGATACAAGGCCATTATCTAACATGCAGTCCATATTCAAATTTGTCCCTTATCCCCAAAGTGTCCTTTCTGGCAATTATTTTTTTTCACTCCAGGATCATTCATTGTATTCAGATGTCAATGTTTCCTTAGCCTCCTGCTGGAGGCTGCAGGCATTCCTTGGTCTTTTCTTTGTATTTCCTGACATTGACATTTTTTAATAGGACTGGTCCCTTATTTTTTAAATGACCCCCAATTTGGGTTTGTCTGATTGTTTCCTTATGGCCTATTTCAAGTTTTGCATCTTTGTTAGGAATACCACTGAAGTGATGTTGTGTCCTTCTCAGTGCCTTAGTGCAGGTGACGTGCGGTGCTGATTAGAAAATTTTCATCAGCACTAAAATATATCTTTAATAGTCTTACTTCTTATTTGTTAAAATGAATACTCTGGAGGATTTCTTAGTTGGAAAAATCTCCTTGACAATCTTACTACATGAAACATTTGCCACTGTTTCTTGGAACAATGGTTATGGAATCATCTTGCTTTATCACTTACTTTATCACTAGATAGAACAGTGCTGATGTGTTTGAATTTTGAAACCTTAGGGACTTCCCTAAGATGCCTTATTATCAGGAGATTTAAACTATGTTGGAAGTCTGAGGGTGCTAATTAATCCCTCTTCCCTTTCTGTAGGTTCTTAACCAATTGAGAACACAAGGAGCAAAATGATGATCAGCTTTATTACTAGGAGAGCTGGAAGATGTGGCAAAGCCTTTTCCTTCTTCTACAAGGCAGAACCTTTGATACTTTCCCAGTCCTGACCTAACCATTCTCAACCCACATTTACAAAGGTCGAGACCTGGCCAGACCTGCCACAAACTGGTTGGGAGAGGAAACACAGCTATTCATGTTGTTGAGTACATGCAGATCTGAGAGGCCAAGTGCAAAGGGAAAGGGAAAGCGTGGGACATAGCTGGCCCCCACTGCCTGGAATGGCCCTGACTAATGTGCCCATGACTGCCCTGCTCTTTCCGGTCTCATCCTCTTCTGTGGAGAGGAGCCAGTGATAGAGGAGAGAGACAAAGTGCAGGTGTTTTCCCTAATGCTCCCCTAGACGACAAGAGATGAAGTCTTGACTCTGGTGTAGAGTGACAACGTGAGGATGGATGGAAAAGGGCTCTTCCTATAACAGTTATTTCTTGGGTTGCACCAAGTGGAATGGAAAAATGTGAAGTCTAATTGCAAAGTGAAATCTCATCTTTCTAATTAATGCTGCAGACTGCCAGGGACATCAGCTTTCTTTTTCAACTTTGGAAAACCCATTGAAGAGCAAAACATTTGTCAACATTGCCAACCTAGACTAGTCTCTCCCACACTGTTCCCCATCCCCCTTTTTAAAGAAATAATACATTCACATGGTTAAAATTTTTAAATTTACAAAATCTCCTTTTCACCTTTCCCTCTACTTCTCTTGTCCTGTACCATTCTTAAAATCTATTCTTTTTTTTTTATTTTTTATTTTTTTAATGTTTATTTTTTGAGAGAGACAGAGCGCAAGCAGGGGAGGGGCAGAGAGAGAGGGAGACACAGAATCCAAAGCAGGCTCCAGGCTCTGAGCTCTCAACACAGAGCCCGGTGCGGGGCTCGAACCCATGAACTGTGAGATCATGACCTGAGCGAAGTCAGATGCTTAACCAACTGAGCCACCCAGGTGCCCCTTAAAATCTATTCTTGAATTCTGTGGCTCAGGCATTCATTTTTCAGACAAATCATTATCACGTGAAGCTTCCTTACCCTTCCATCCCTCCTGTCCATCTTGGTTCCCAGTCTTTTGATATTAAAGCCAGATCCTGGAAAGGGGTCAGTGCTAGACAGGGAGAAGATTCTAGACATATGTGTATGCATATTTATGTGCCTGCATTTCAAAGTCAAAAATGATTTAAGAATTGCTCATTTAGTCAATAAATCAAATCATATTTATTATTTAGTTATCATGTGCCGTAGGTGACACAAAGAGTACAAAGAATGGTCCCCTGAATTCAGAAAGCTTTGGAGTTTATTTGTGGAAGCAAAATTAATAAAGATACCTGCAGACAACTTCTAAGCTGTGTGATCTCATTTGTGGGTACTGAGGTCTTCTGGAGAGAAGACTAGTGTGAATGGTGGGCTCTGGGGAGAGCTTCATGGAGGAGATAGGATTTGAATGGAGCTTTGGAGGACAGGACTGAGTGGGTGTTGGGGAGGAGGGCATTCTAGGCCTGACTACTTAAGTCACACCTACCTCTTTGCTATTCCTTCAACATGCCAGGCTCATTGCTGACTTAGACCCTTACTGTTTCCTCTGTCTGAAACACTATCTCCTAATCAACTTAGCTAATTTCTCAACTCCAACTCACTGCTCTAATGTCACCTACCCAACGAGACCCCCCTGGCCACCCTATTTAAAATTGGAACCACCCTCCATGATCTGAATGCCCCTTATTCTGATGTCATTTTTCCATAGCTATTACCAGTTTGTAAGACATTGTACCATTTAATTGTTAAAATTGTATTGGTTGGGGTGCCTGGGTGGCTCAGTCAGTTGAGCGTCTGACTTCAGCTCTGGTCGTGATCTTGCGGTCTGTGAGTTCGAGCCCAACGTTGGGCTCTGTGCTGACAGCTCAGAGCCTGGAGCCCGCTTCAGATTCTGTGTCTCCCACTCTCTCTGCCACTCTCCCTTTCTCTCTCTCTCAAAAATAAATAAACATTAAAAAGAAAGTTTTAAATTGTATTATTTATTTTCTGTCTACTCCCACTAGAAGGTAAGTACTGTAAAACAGAGGTTTTGTTTTCTTCCCTGTTTTCTGCTAACTTAAGCAGCTAGAAACTGGCCCATCATAGGCAATCAGTAAATGTTTGTTGAATACAAGAATGAATAAAGCTATCCCTTCCTTTCCCCCACATAGAAATTGAGGGGAGAGAGAGTTCATGGGAAAAAATTTAATCAGGTCATCCCTGTGAGCGCAAGACCTCTTTGCATTTCTAAGGGACAGTTATTGAAAGTATATGGCTCATGGCTGGGCCTCTTTCTTATTTTCTGCAGGCCTGAAGATACACAATTTGGAAATAGAAAATGAAGGGAGGAAACTAAACATTGTTCTGCATATTAATGTGACACAGTGACGCTCTTGAGAGAACAGCACCTTGAAATTTATGAGCAGTTAGAAAATGATTTTTCTTCATCTCTCCAGGTTTAGATGGTGTTGAAGAACTGCATTCCCTCCCTCACTCAGCTTGTCCAGCCCCTCTGCGTTAAATCCCCCTCTATATGCTGACAACACCGACACTTACATCTCTTAGCCTGACATCTGCGTTTGCATGTCTGATCTAAATTGCCCCCCTCCCAGGGCACCTGGGTGGCTGGGTTGGTTAAGCCTCTGACTTTGGCTCGGGTCATGATCACATGGTCTGTAAGTTCGAGCCCCTCGTTGGGCTCTGTGCTGACAGCTCAGAGCCTGGAGCCTGCCTCGCATTCCGTGTCTCCCTCTCTCTCTGTCCCTCCCCCACTTGCGCTCTGTCGTTGTCTCTGTTTCTCTTTCTCTCTCTCAAAAATAAATAAATGTTAAAAAAAATTAAAAAAAAACACCTGCCCCCCTCTCTCAGCTCCCAGTCTTTACCACCTCCGTTAATGGCTCCATCACATACATAGTGGCTTCAGCCCCAAACCACCTGGTCACCCGTGATTCCTTTTTTCCTCACTCTTGACATCTCATTCACTGGGAAGTCCTGTGAGTTTTTCCTCCAAAAGGTATTATATCCCAACACTGTTGACTGTCCATTTCTACCACATCACGCTAGTCCAGGTTCACCATCACTTCTCTGAACTGTTGGCCAGCAACTCCAATGGAGTCTTCCTGCTTTCTCCCTTGTCCCCAAGTACCTCTTCTCACAGATCAATTGAGGGAATTCTGTCAAAGATGTAACTCCGATTATGCCACCCTCCTGTTTAAACCCCTTTAATCTCATTCAATTTTACTTCAAATGGAATCTAAACTCCTTAACTTGGCCGGGGCTCCACCTGATCTGGCCCTTGCCTGCTTCTGCATCACCGTCCCACTTCTCCTTCCCTACATTGGCCTCATTTTCCTTCTTTGAATATACAGAGCTCATTCCTGCTTTGGATCTTTTGCACTTGCTTTTCCCTTTGTCTGGAAAGCTCTGTCCCAGAGCATTGCTGCACTCTGTTCCTTAGTCAGGTCACCTACTCAAAGAGCCCTTCCTGACTACCCTGTATAATGCCTTTCCACCCCCACCCTATCTCCTCCTATAATCATCTAGGTTTTATAAGCAGTATCAGGAATGATTTTGATTGTGTGTCTTGCATCAACAAAGTCCCACAAAGAACGTCCCGTTCGCGTGGGGCAGTTGAAGAGAGGTTAATAAAAGCACCATTTCCAAAGATTTAGGGAGGTGAAGGGGAACCAACCAGGGAAGGTAGTACTACTTGCAGCAATAATAATAGAGAGCTGTTAATACCCCAAGGCCTGAATGGCGCTGGGCTGGGAGCAGCTACTTGAGCCTGGAGAGAATAGCTGTAATTTACAGGAGAGGCCATTTGGCAGGACTGTGGCCCAGCAGACAAGGTGTCAAGGGAAATAAACACTCAGACCTAACTCTCCTGCTTCCGTCCAGACTTCTGCTGGTGCTCCTCATTGGCCTAACCCAACCAGAAGCTGAAGGGCAAGACTACCAATTGATGCAATCCATAGAGGTCAGTCTCCATGACATAAAGTTGGCTTGAAAAGAGGGGAGAGAGGATATGGTAGGGCAAACAGGAGATATACACCACACCCCTTTACTGGAATGCAAGCTTCATGGGAGAAGCAACTGTCCCCCAAATCTAGGAGAGTTTCTGGCACACGTAGGTGCCCAACAGGTATCTGTAGAATGAATGAATGAGAATTCCTTGTCTTTGGAGGATGTGTCTGCTTAGCCCAACTGTTATTAGCTTATAAAATTAGGGAGAATAAATAGATGTGCTTTCAGTTCATAGTGATAGAGCAGGAAGTCAGGAATGGATTGACTTTGGTAGATGTGTGTCCCCCCGATGCTGAGCAGTGCTATGCAGCTGGGAGCCTGCCCCTACTAACCCTCCCTCTGAAGCCCTGGTCAAGGTGCTGCTGTATGCTTCACTACTCAGACTTGGAGAAACATACCTTGGATTAGGGTGTGGTGGGGGATGGATTTGCAACTGAGGCAAATCTCCAGAAGGAGAGGCTGAGGTTTCCCAAAAGATGGGTTGAGATTCATGGGGAAGCACGAGGGAGGTACTTTAATAAGGGTGTGCAAATCTGAGGGTAGAAGTTCTTCGAGAAGGATTTAACTTGTTACCTTCTGTATGTGGCACCTGAAACCTCTTAGCTGTCTGTTATGCAATCGTTCTCCTTCAACTTGGAAGAGAGAATATTAATATAAAGACCATTTTTCTTAAGGAAGATACGCTAAAGGATCACTGCACATGTTCTTGTATTACGGAATAATGAATAGTATATGTAGATTTGTTATCAGCAGTGCTCCTCTCTTGACACCTCCTAATATATATATAATGAGAGACTTGTTCCTTTGTTTAAGGCCTAATGGAATTTCACCTGGCCAAGATCTAATGGAGCTTTGTCTTGAATAAAGGCCTAATGGGATTAGGCCTTGGGGAGAGGAAGTTCATTGTGGGACTCTCAATTTTTGCCTTGGGAAAGGTTAGGGGTGGGAAGAGAGAAAGGAGGAGGAGAAAAAGAGAGAAGGAGGGAGAAATTGAGAAAAGGAGAGGGAGAGGTAAATGGAGCAAACTTTTCAGAAAGTGGAGATAAATTTTAATACCTTCTTTGTGCCATGTCACAGATACATAATTTCATGTATTCATTATGACAATACTATGATGTCAGCAGTATTATTGTTTCATTTCTACAGATAGGTAAACAGATTAGTCAAGAAATTAAGTTGCCCAAAGTCACATAGACAGGAAGTATGGAAACAGTCCCCTGCGTTTAGTCTTATACTTCTTGAATCCATTCTGTCCACCTTTAGAAAGAATTAGGATGAAAGATTGCTGGGAATTCGGTTGCAACCTGAGGAATTCTCCTTTTCTTCCTCTTTGCCTTGGCGTATTTCTGACACAGTAGACTCTGCTCTGTATGAGCTTCTAAGTGAGAATGAAGAGTTGAGGGGGCTCAAAAGGGGTGGGAGGAAGGGAGTTAGTACATTGGTGTTTCATACTTTTTCTGATAGGGAACATATAAAATCTGTTTTGGTTTAAGAAAAAACCTTCCATAAGAAAAGTCCCTTTTTTTAAAAGAAGAGATAGTGTGTGAATTAATATGAAAAATATCTCCCTAACCGAATAATATCAACAATGATTAACAATGCATATGGATAATGCATTGGTGGGTAATCAAGATTGAATATCACATAAGTCAGAGTAATGATCATCATTTCTTGAATTTCAAGGAGAGGACAGAACTTTCTTAGAAAGCATGGAAATATTGGCTCAATGGATTTGCCCCATTGCATGCTGTTTTTGTAGTCAGAGAACACTCTTTGTGTAAAGGAAATTTGGGATTGGGGAAGGAGAACTATGTTAACCTAGACTTTCCTTTATTACTGGGTAAAAATAAGAGAGAAAGCATGACAGGAATAATTCTTGGAAGAAAGGTTTGCGCAGGAAGAAGCAAAGCCACCCCTACCTGTATCGGCTATATCATGTTGAGGTTTTATTTACCTTCAAACTGATCAAGTCCACAGAGCATGAGGCAAAGCAAACCAACCCAGGTATGGTACACTCTTGTGCTATCCTCAATGACGTTGTTTTTGAGGTTTAGAGAAGATTCTGCTGCCTCAGTACCAAACCAAACCAGTAGTGTGTACCTACTAGCTGTAATACACGTCACTAATGCTCACTGATATTTCCAATTTTCCTCCCCTCCTCAGACTTATGAAAGAGTATGTTTTCCTTCCCTTCCATTCATTGGGTGGAACAAAGTGACTAGTTCTAGCTAATAGGCTGGAAATAAAAATGACATGTGTCCCTTCTGGGGAAAGGAATTAAATGCTGGTGTGTTATTTTCTGTCTTTCTCCTAGCATGGTCAACTAAGAAGTATCACGTTGAGTTGGAGAAACCCAAGACTGGAGCCTGGAATGGTGAGCCACTGCATGGGGAACAGATGTCCTGACGAGCCCCCTGGACCTGTAGTGGATTTAGTGTGAACAAAACTTTCGTTGTGTTAATGCCTGAAGATTTGGGAGGATGTTTATTACCATAGCCTAATCTGGCCTAGTCTAATATCCTGGTAGGTGGATACACACACACACACACACACACACACACACACACACACACGTCAAGAAGAATGTGCAGAGCCAGCTCTTGGTTCTATTTCTAATCATATCTTCTAATTCTCACCAATTACACAGAGGATGGGGGTTAGAGATGACTCCTCTCCTCTCCCTGTTGCCTCCAGCTCCTCACCCGGGGTACTGGGAACCTTGGCTCTCAGGGTCACCTCTTGTGCTTGCTTCTCAGGTGGTCATCGCTCATACCCAAGCTACTTGTCCTGACTCCCCTCACTCCCTCCCGGGGTCTGGCAGCATCCCCTTCCTAGCCTCTGGTATGCATTTCAATCATTCTGTTTTGTTCTGCGGGTAGGGCTCAAGGTATTTAGGATTCTTGTGTATGGATAATCTTCAGGGCAGTGAGAATTTTCCCGTCAGGCAGGGATTCATAGAGTCATGAGGCTAAAAGAATCCAGTGCTCTGGATTGTGTGTACATTGTTCTGCCTGTGTCTCAGGAAGAGGTGTTTTTGTGTATGGGGAGAGGTAGCAAGAGGGGGAAACAGACCACCCTTCCCGCCACACTAAGAGACAAGAAAATGAAGCCTATCTCTGGTAGGATTCTGTGGATTCTCAGTAAATGCCAATAATGATGACGCCTGACTTTTCATTTATATGGTCTTATTTTGTTTCTGCACTAACCTGAATGTGGTGTCAAGGGAACTATTAATGGCTGCTATTCAGGGACATGTGACTTGGTATTTATATATTACCTGCCCACTTCATAAAGTGCTAATGAATGTTTGCAAAGCTCTTTGAAATCCTCTGGTGAAAGGTGCAACGTTAAGTGAAAAATATTATTATTATTATTAGAAGGTAATAGACAGCTTTGAATGATTGGTCATAAGAATAACTGACATAGCATTAAAAGAAGTGCCAGAAATCATCCAGACGGTTCCAGCTCCTCCGGCCCATCAGCCTCCACATTACATATATTACACTGTTTCCCTGACACCCATTCTAATAACTGTATAATTCACACATTAAATCACCACTTCCAGGGAAAGGTTGAGCTCACTCACAGCTCTATTGATGGTGACACTGAGAGGGTATTAAATGTTGGAAGGTCTAAAATGGAGAAGTGCTCTTAGGTGGAGAGGCCAGATAGAGCCACTGAGTGGCCACCATGTTTAAGGGGATATGAGAAGGGAATGAATCAGAAGCACCTTGGAAATGGAGAGGAAACTTTAAAATAGATGTGAGATTGAAGAGCCGTGAGAACAATCAAAATCTCAAGTGAGATAGCCGGCACATAGCCATACTCTTTATTGCGTGCCTTCTCTGGTTTGAAAAAATAGCAATGGCACAGACAGGTTTTGGTTTCCTACTTCCTTTAGCTTGGAGTTGTTTAATATTTCTGTCTTCTGCATAAAATTCAGTCTCAGAGTTGGCAAGTTAGGTCCAATCTTGCTAACTCTGGTTGGATGGCAGTGGCTGTCTAAGTGTGGTATTAAGAGTCACGGGGGCACATTTGGACTTGGCAGGAAAGAGTGCTGTGATGCATTAGCAACGTCTCTGCCTAGGGAGAGGGAGAGGAAGAATGGCATGTATGTGGGTGAGGTCTGACTAGCAGTAAAAATGGCCAAAAAGGACAGCATGGACTTAGTTCAAGGTTGCTTTTATTCTGACTTAAAACCAAAGCTATTACAAAGTAGTCTAAGGAATGCCTCTTGGTCACCCGTCTCTGGAGGCCAGAGGACCTTGTGTTCCTGGTCCCATAGGATTGTAATAATCCATGTCCCCCACGAAGGAGCTCCTACCCCTGTCTATCACCCTGATTTTTCTGACTTCTGCCAGGAGGCACTTCTATATTGCCTGGGTTTTGTTGCCAGTAGAGCTTATGCCCATGAATTCTACAGGACTATAACCAACCAAGAAACAGTTCTTTTTTTTTTTTAATGCTTATTTATATATTTTGAGTTGGGGGAGGAATGCAGAGAGAGGGGAACAGAGAATCCCAAGCAGGCTCCATGCTATCAGTGCAGAGCTGGATCACAGGGCTCAAACTCATGAACCATGAGATGGTGATCTGAGCTGAAACCAAGAGTTAGATGTTTGAGCACCCAGGCACCCCAACAGAGAAACAGTTCTTAAACATTTACCACCCCTAGGGCACCACAAGAGGCAACAAGCCCAGGAACTGGGTTTGTCTGTGCTGGAAGCCTATTAGCTGATCATCATGAGTGCAGCCTGAGGGGTGGGCTTCTGATTAGGAACGCATCTTGGGGCGACAGTAATTCTTTCCAGAGACCTCATAGGGCAGGTGCTGTCTTCATTCTCACCCTCTGTTGCACTCCAGAGTGCCCGTGTCTCCTGGAGGGAGCGTTACATGATTCTGGTGTCCTGCATTTTGTGTCTGGAGCTCCAGTTTTTGCAGCTGTCACCTCAGGGATGCCCCTTGATTGCCTGGCTCTGGTGGCCAGGGGCGCTTGCATTCCTGGGACCCAAGAGACTGTAACAATCAGAGAGATGGTTCTTGGCAGGCTGTCATCCCCAGGGCACTGCACAGACAGCAGACTGGGATACATTCCCCAGTCCTTCTGTAAAGGAGGCTTGTCTTGGAGTTTTGGTCTGAGGGGTAGTACTCAGGTCTGGCAAATATTTAGTGACCTGTGGAAATGCTCTCAAGAAACATTGGCTGAAGGAGCACCTGGGTGGCTCAGTCAGTTAAGTATCCAACTTCAGCTCAGGTCATGATCTCGTGGTTTGTGAGTTCAAGCCCCACGTTGGGCTCTGTGCTAACAGCTCAGAGCCAGGAGCCTGCTTTGGATTCTGTGTCTTCCTCTCTCTCTGCCCCTATCCCACTCATGCTCTATCTCTCTGTCTCAAAAATAAATAAACATTAAATAAATAACAAATAAAGAAGCATGGGCTGTAGTGCCATCTTGGTGCTTTTCCTGTGATTTGTCCCAACTCACCAGTATCACCCAGGAAAGAGTTATATACTCATCTCGATTAGTGTGGCTGACACTCAGGGGACGCCTCCAGATCCCTGGCTCTGGTGGCCAGAAGGGCTTACACTTGCAGTCCTATAGGACTATATATATTTGCACACTTTAAAAAGCTGATGCCTGAGGGTCTGGCTTTAGTCATCATGACTCTAAATGCTGAAATCTTCCCCTTTGGGACATGACAGGTTTTGGCACATCCTCAACTACTGGGAGCTATTGAAAATATAACAGGCTGCTTGTTTGGATGAGCACAGAGGTTTAAGAGAACACCAAGAGCTGAGGCAGGGTTGAACAGGTGTCATCTCCTACACAAGCTACTCTTCCAAGACTGGGAGAAATGGTTGTTTCAGTCTATCATATAGAAACCACCATAGAGAACCAAGCAAAATTAAGGAACAGAGGAATATGTTCCAAATGAAAGAACAAGATAAAACCTCAAGGGGGAAAAAAAGTTAATGAAATAGAGATAAGCAATTCATCTAATAAAGAGTTCAAAATAATGGTCATAGAGATGCTGACCAAACTGGGGAGTAGAAAGGATGAACACAGTGAGAACTTCATCAAAGAGATGTGAAATATAAGGTAATACCAAATAAAAGAAGTCACAGAGCTGAAGAATACAATAACGGGAGTGAAAAATACACTAGAGGGGCTCAACCATAGACCAGATGAAACAGAAGAAAGAATCCATCAACTCAAAGACAAGGCAGTGGTACTCAGCTAATTAGAGCAGCAAAAAGCTAAAAGGCCAAGGAAAGGTGAAAATAGCTCAAGGGACATATGGGACATCAGATGGATTAACCTTCCCATCACAGGGCTCCCAGGAGAAGGGAGAGGAGAGAGGCACAAATCCCATTTGAAGAAATATGGCTGAAAACTTCCCTAACCTGGGGAAGGAAATAGACATCCAGATCTAGGAATCCCAGAGAGTTTGAAATAAGATGAATCCTAAGAGACCCACAGGAAGGCACATAATTAAAATGTCAAAAGTTACATGGGGCGCCTGGGTAGCGCAGTCGGTTAAGCGTCCGACTTCAACCAGGTCACGATCTCACGGTCCATGAGTTCGAGCCCCGCGTCGGGCTCTGGGCTGATGGCTCAGAGCCTGGAGCCTGTTTCCGATTCTGTGTCTCCCTCTCTCTCTGCCCCTCGCCCGTTCATGCTCTGTCTCTCTCTGTCCCAAAAATAAATAAACGTTGAAAAAAAAATGTCAAAAGTTACAGACAAGGAGAGAATCTTAAAAGCAACCAGAGAAAAACAACTTGTTACATATAAGGGAATCCCTGTAAGCCTAACAACAGATTTTTCAGCAGAAACTTTGCAGGTCACAAGAGAGTGGCATGATATATTCAATGTGCTAAAAGGAAAAAAAAACCTTTCCTACAAGAATCTTCTCCCTGGCGAAGTTATCACTCAAAAGTGAGGAAGAGATAAAGTTTCCCAGACAAGCAAAAGCCAAAGGACTTCATCACCACTAAACTGACCTTACAAGAGATGTTGAAAGGACTTCTTTAAGCTGAAAAGTAAGGGTTCTAATTAGTAACAGGAACACATGTAAAAGAATAAATCTCATGGGAATGGTAAATATCGTAAAGGTAGTGGATTAATCTCTTATAAAGTAGTATGAGGGTAAAAAGTAGTAAAAGTAACTATAATTATAATAATTAGTTAAGGGATACAGAAGATAAAAAAGATGCAAAACGCTGGGGGCAGAGTAATAATGTTGAGCTTTACAATGGGATCAAACTTGTTACCAACATAAAATAGACTGTTGTAAGTTGTCATATGTAAGCCTTATGGTAACCACAGAGCAAAAACCTGTAGTAAGGATGTTTTGCTCTTGGATGTGTCCTCTTCCTTCTAAAAACTCAACTTCTCTAAGGTGATGGGGGAGTGGAGGAAAAGACAGACATCTTCCTGCCATCCTGGGCAAGTTCACATCCTCCTCTTGGTTGGTTGTGAGTGTTCTTCTTGCTCAGTGTCCATAGAGGAATGACGTGGATGTTGGTCAGTCATCATTGTCCCCTGACCTGGGACTCACTCCCAAGTAGTTCCCTGAGACTTAGCAGGTCCTTCCAAGATACAGCTGCATCTTTCAGAGGACCCTGGGCTGGTGCATTCCACTGAATTTCTCTGATGCATGCACCTTATTGGCCTCAATGCTGTGACAGTCCCCAGTCTCTGCTCCCAGAGCTAATTCTTCAGCAGTGCAAGATCTACCTTGCATACCTTCTTCTCAAACTCAAGAGAGTGGTCCTGGCTTCCTCTACCCTGGCAGTCTCATGCCTGCTTCTCCCACCCTGCCACATTGCTTCCCCATAATTATCTTTTACATGGTCACAAGCACTTGGGACAAGTCAGCAAGTCTCCTAGCTAAGCAGTCATAACTGGTAAATGAAAGGCTGGTCCCCTCTTCCTTCAGGACATCCTTTCATGACCAGTGAGTCTCTTGAGGCCCCTGTTAGGATGAGTGGAGGGAATAGTCTCAGACACTTCACTCCCCCTAATGCCACCTCCCACTCTTAACCCCTGCTTTATATTGACTGGGGTGATGCAAAGGAAGGTAGGCAGTTGTAGGACTAATCCAAAGATATTTCTGGGAAATTCTTGTAAGCCTTGGAGGGAGGAAACTATCCCTAAATAATGGCACATTTACCATGTGGTATACTGGGCCTTAGCTGCAATCCTAGGACATTAAGAAAAGTTCTAGTATATTTTTGCATAGACTTCAGATGAGCATTCTAACTCTTTATAGCCAGACTGTGCTTACCTTTAAACTAACAGAGTACAAGATAAGAACTAAAATAAAAGGCAAAAGGTAAGTAAAGAATACAATGAGGCAAGTTTAAAGTATAAAGCAAGATATTTAGTACAAACATTATAAACTCATTTTAATAATAATTTTTATATCGTTTACTGTGTGTCAAGCACTATTCTAAATTTACATGTATCATCTCATTTAGTCTTTGCAACAATGATAAGAGATAAATTCTTTTATTATTAGCTCTTTATAGATGAGAAAATGGAGGCATAGAAACATAATCTGTCCTTAGACACAAAAGAGTGCATCAGTAGCAAATATATTAAAAAGATATCGGGCTAATTTTATAATTAACATTCCACGTGCACCAATTATGAAAACAGTGTTTAGGCTACTATAGCAAAATCTAGAAATTTGAGGTGTTAGCTTCATATCCTTTCAAGAGGCAGTACAAGTGTAGTTGTTAAGAGTGTAGATTCCAGAACCCAATTGTATGAGTTCAAATTTTAGCTCTCCTTCTACTTGCTTGGTAGCCATTTAGAACTGGGGTCCCCATGCCTCAGTTTCCAATAAGTGGTATTTAGCCTAAAGGGGTTGTTGGCAGAATTAGGAGAGTTAGTACGTCTAGAGCTGCACTGTCAAGTAGAAGTAGTACAAGAGCCATATATTTGATTTAAAATTTTCCAGTAGCCCCATTAAAACAAAAGGAAAGGGGAACAGGTGAAATTAATTGTAATAATATATTCCACTTAACCCAAATATCCAAAATATTACCATTTCTTAAAAAAAATTTTTTTAATGTTTTATTTATTTTTGAGACAGAGAGAGACAGAGCATGAATGGGGGAGGGGCAGAGACAGAGGGAGACACAGAATCGGAAGCAGGCTCCAGGCTCTGAGCCATCAGCCCAGAGCCCGATGCGGGGCTCGAACTCATGGACCGCGAGATCGTGACCTGAGCTGAAGTCGGACGCTTAACCGACTGAGCCACCCAGGCGCCCCCAAAAATACTACCATTTCAATGTGTAATTAATGTGAAATTATTAATGAGATATTTTACGTGTTTGTTTTTTTTTTTTTTTTTTTTTTTGTTCTGGCTCTTTGGAATCTGTATTTTATACTTACAGCACAATTCAGTTTGGACTAGCCTCATTCAATGTGCTTATAGCCATGAGTGCCTGGTGGCTACTGTGTCCGACAGTGCCACTGTAGAGTGCTTAGAACAGTGTCGGGTGCATGGAAGCTGTCAAAGTTTATAAGTTCTTTTACCTTCCAAACATTTTTCAGATGGATCACTTTTCTCATTCTCCACTGACATGCATAAGGCCAATTTGTCATCATTTTTGCCAGGAAAGATGGATTAGCCTCCCAACTTGGCCTCCCTGTATTCTCTAAGCTACCTGTACTTCATACTGAAGTTCAAGGCATGCTTTCAAAATATGTATCTGACCATACCCCTGCTCCATTGCCCCTGAACCCTCTCTCTACCACATTTCTGCTCCTCTTTGCCTTAGCCACTAACCTTGTTCAGTTCCTTGGACTGTTCAGTTCCTTGCTGAGTCCTCGGACATGCACTCCCATTTGTACCCCTCCTTATACTTCCTCCTTATACTTCCTCCCTCCTTTTTTTTTTTTTTTTAATTTTTTTTCTACGTTTTTATTTATTTTTGGGACAGAGAGAGACAGAGCATGAACGGGGGAGGGGCAGAGAGAGAGGGAGACACAGAATCGGAAACAGGCTCCAGGCTCCGAGCCGTCAGCCCAGAGCCCGACGCGGGGCTCGAACTCACAGATCGCAAGATCGTGACCTGGCTGAAGTCGGACGCTTAACCGACTGCGCCACCCAGGCGCCCCACTTCCTCCCTCCTTTAGATCTTTTGGGTACCCCTTTCTAGTAGCTTCCAGTCTCTGTCAGATGACTTTATTAAGATGCAGGCATAGAATCATGTTCTTTTTCCAAGGCTCTTTTCTTTGTTTGTAATTTTGCTTTCATTAGTGCAATAAATTAATTAACCTGTCTACTGCCCTGAGTAGACCACGAGTTCTTTCACGGCAGGTACTACATCAGTTTTTGTTCACCATTTTGTCCCTTACATCTGTCCCAATGCCTGGCACCTCGTGGGCCCTTGTGAAATATGTTTAAATAAACTACTTGAAATAACTAGATATTCAAATATTACCTACAAAAACAGAATGAAGGGAATTTCAAACAAGGAGGAAAATGATACAAGGTCAGCTTTTAGTTTAATTTAAATTCTTAAGGATAAGAACAGAGGGATTCTAGAGTAGAATAATGCACCATGTAATAAGATTCAGAAAACTTCACAAACATGGAAATACCAACATTTAGACTGACATAAGACAAAGACATGAGCAGACTATGTCCTTAACCACCCTGAGCATATAAAATCAGCCTATAAATAAGAGGAGAAAAGGAGATGAGGAACAGGAAGGAATATTGTAAGCCAGGTTTTACTTCTCATATGCCTGAAAAATTAAGTATGAGTTGGGCATGAGGGAATATTGGTGGTAAAGGAAGTATGGGGCCTTTGTACCCAGATTTTCTATGATAGTCCTGTACTATTTTCTCTGTAAACAATTGAAATATCATGGAAATTCAAGTATCTCAGCAAATAGTAATTAAATGAAGTTGGTCAATGAGTCAACAAGTGTTTTTATTTTCCATAAGCTGTGTGGTGGGAATATTGTGGAAAGCCAGGCAGCTTGGTCTCTTTTTCTTTAGGTTTAGGGATGACATCCATTTCTTCCTTCCTTCCTTTTCAGTTCTATATCAACTGAGCTCAGACCTGAAAACCAGGTTAGGATTAAAGTACAGTGTCCAGGTATGTAAAATAAGTGACAGTAAAGGTGGTTCAGTGAATCTCATCCATAAGTAACTCATCCTTGCCATCTACCTATTAGGGGATGGTGGAGAAGCTGAGTTGAAGAGTTTTCCAATATTGCTCCCCTCTGGACAGTGGATGACTGTTCCTCTTCTAAGAAAACATGAAAAAATAGATAAGAATATCTACTCACTACCGACACGAAGTTTCTGGTCCCATCAATTGAGTGGAGTGAGAACACTAGAGAGAGGAGTAGGTTGGAGATGGGAGGATGTAGAGAGAACAGGTGTCTCCATTTTGGATGAGCTAAATAATGCCCCTATAATAAGCTCATCACAAAATCTCAGTGACTTAACCCAACATGGTTTTACCTCTTGCTCACACAATGTTGTGCATTTGGTGGCTCTCTAGAGTCACTCTCTATAGAGTAGCTCACCTCCAAGCAGTGAAAGAAATGCAGTCACTTTGATCTTGTGGCTCTGTTGTCTCATCCCAACTTCCAGATTTCCAGGTGACTTCTAGATTGCCAGGGCAGTGGAAGAGAAATCCAGCGTTCACTGCCTCAGTTTGGAAGTGACATACGTCACTTTTGTTCACAGTCCATTGTGCAGAACAGAGCTAGTCCCATGATGTTCCCTAACTGCAAAGAAGTCTACGATATGTTATCTTCTGTGTACCCAAGAAGGAGGACAACTGGATGTTAGTGAACATTAGGAATGTCCATACCCACTTGATGCACTTAAAGTACCCCTGAAATTTCCAAGTGGAAATGTGCTATAGGCAGTTAGGTACATGGGTCTGGAACTGCAAGTCTTGAACTTGACTGTGTGCAAAAGAATCATCTGGAGGAGATTGTTAAAAATTCAGATTCTTGGGTCCTGCTTTCAGAGACGATTTTGGTAGGTCTGGAGTTAGGCTACAGAATCTGAACTTTTAGCCTCTGCAGAGATCATAATTTGATAAACACTTGTATGGAACTTTAAAAGTTCAGCAGTATAGAGATGGTACTTGGCTGCTGTGGGGGGAGATGAGATCACCTATGGAAAGAATTGAGGAGGGTAGGGGGTAAAAAAGAGAAAAAGATCCAGCCCCAAACCCCAAGAAATACCAAGGGGAGAGACTGTTTTGAGAAGGCAAGGTGGGGGCACCCATTTATGTCAGGTGCTACTGGGAGATGTTATGGGATGAGGGCTGAAAGTGTTCCTTAAGTTTAGTGACAAGGAGCTAGAGCTGGAGGTTGACACCAGATCTGTGTTTGTTGAACAGCAAGTGCTAATAGAGAAATCATGTGGACTGCTTTTTGAAGAAGTTGGGCTGCAAAAAGCAGGAGAGAGGGTGGCAGGTGAAGTGAGTGGGTGGGATGGTTGGAATTAAAAAAAATATAGGTCAGACTTGAACATGACCAAATGCTAAGAGGAGGGAGCCAATAGTGACACTGGATTAACCTGGCCCCCTAGGCGACGGGAGATCTTCCCCAGCGTTTCTGCGAGGGTGGGGGGGCTGGGGCACTGAAGAATGGGTAGGAGAGACTTGCCTTAGCTTGGCAGAGGGAACACTCCTTTGGAACAGGAGGGAGAGAGGGAAAGATGGATGTCAGCCTTGGGCCTTCACTGGAATCACCTAGACGGTGTACTGCTGCCCTTGTCCCAGCCCTAAGATTCTGCTCTGATTAGTGTCCTGTACAGCTTGGGCTCCAGGATTTTAAACAGACTCTCCCAGCTGACTCTAATGCACCACTAAAACTTCCAGGTTTTCACTGGAGTAGAAACAGGCATGTTTATTAAGGTTCTTACAGATTCCTAGGTCCACGGCTTAGACGGCACTTCCCTAGAGAAGGCTTCCAGGACAGCTATTAATCTAGGACCCTGGATGTATGTTCCCATAGAGTGTACTTTGCTCCCTTCCTTCACTTTTAATTTCTTATTTAGTGCAGGTCTTCCTCACTAGACCTTAAGCATGCAGCAGTGGCTCCCATCTGCCCGCGTTACTCCTGACTCTCCAGCTGGCAGAGCAGACATTTTGCGTCTTCAGAACAAATGCATCAGTCATACCGTGGTGTGGCAGGAGAGGGTACAGGTTGAAGGAACACTGGTGAACCAGACAACTGTGTGCACAGGGGCTACAATTGTGTCCAGCCATGGCAGTGTGGGAACAGCATGCATGCTGGTGCCTCTAGATGGAGAA
Organism: Herpailurus yagouaroundi; assembly: GCF_014898765.1. Lineage (NCBI taxonomy): Eukaryota > Metazoa > Chordata > Mammalia > Carnivora > Felidae > Herpailurus > Herpailurus yagouaroundi. The sequence goes on along the minus strand of NW_024412376.1, from coordinate 133,084,830 downwards.
CTCACCCAAACAGCATTCATGTAAAAGCCCATGTAATTGTAGCTGCCAGACAAAGTTGACTGCAGTATAAGGTGGTAACAATATTGAGCATTTCTTGTATAATCAAGCATAGTTTTACTTTGTCTGTAGTTTAAAGCTGTTTGAAGTTTAAAATTACTTAATTATAAAATTCTGGTTTGTTTCCAAATGAATACAGGGACTAGAAAAGAAAGGAGCCTTTTTCATGAGACTATTCAAAAGAATAGAACTCCTTAAGGAAGCATTGCAATCCACATGTAAGTTTTTGTGCCTTCATCCGGAAGATCAACTCTGCTTATAGCAAGACATCTGTTATTTCTTTTCTTTCATCATATAATGGTTTAATCATATATGAACTCATAGTATATATGAATGAGGAGCTCATAGTATGGAAAATGAGGAATCAGAAAATCATGGACCCAACAACCCTTTTGAGACCGGTTTTTCCTAATCATCCCACCCATAAGACTTTATTTTATTAATTATTTATTATGTCTTTTTATTATTATTGGAGTTGATAGATGTACAATGTTCCATTAGCTTCAGGTATACAACCTGCAGATCTGATGGGGTATCTGTTCTTTTTTCAGCCTTCATCTCTTAGGTGTAACCACAGACTCATCCCTGTATCATGGTTGTGATGTGGTTGGTATGTGTGATGCTGGGTCATAATTATATATAACCCAGGAGTTTGCAAACTTTTTCTGTAAATATATGTTTTGTGGGCTGTACAGTCTCTGTCGCAGCCACTCAACTCCACTGTTGTAGCCCCCAAAGCAGCTACAGGCAACACTTACACAAATGGGCATGGCTGTCATGTTGCTTTTATTGCTGTGTAATAAGCTATCACAAACTTAGTGGCTTAAAACAATACACGTTTAGGAGCATCTGGGTGGCTCAGTTGGTTGTGTCCAACTCTTGATTTTGGCTCAGGTCACAATCCCAGAGTTGTGGGATCAAGCCCCACATTGTGCTCCACACTCAGTGTGGAGCCTGCTTAAGATTCTCTCTCTCTCTCTCTCTCTCTCTCTCTCTCTCTCTCTCTCTCTCTCAAAAATAAATAAATAAACAAATAAATATAATAAAATAAAAATAAATTTAAAAAAATTAAAAAAAAAAACCCAAAAGCCCAAAACACATCTATTGACTTACAGTTTCTATAGGTCAGGAGTCAGCTTAGCTGGGTCCTCTGCTCAGGCTACAGTCAAGGTGTTCTAAGCCTCATCTGAGGCTTAGGATCTTCTCAGTTCAAGTGCATGTTGGTAGAATGCCTTTCCTTGCAGCTAACTCAGAGCAGTGTGTTAAGGCTAGATGAGCTATCTCATCTTACTCATCTCAGCAGGAGACTGGGGAGAGTCCTAGCCACCTTTTAAGGGCTCACCTCTTTAGGGCAGGCCCACCCAAGGTAGTGTTCCTTTGGTTACCTCACACTGAACTGATTTAAGGACTTAATTATATCTGCAAAATCACTTCAGCTTTGCTATCCAGGGTAACACGATCATGGGAGTGACACCTCATCATATTCACAGGTCCCACATACACTTGAGGGGAGGAGAGATTACACAGGGCATGTATACCAGGGAGTGGGAATATTGGGGGCTATCTTAGAATTCTGTCTACCACATCTGTGTTCAAATAAAACAGCAGAGATACACTGAAATGTGACTATCAGATCTTTTTTTCCCCTGTCACAAAAATAGTACTCTTCTCTTGATTATTTTTTCAACCCTTTAAAAGTGTTAAAAATCATTCTGGTGGGCTGGAGAAAACAAACATCAGGCACTGGCTAGACTTGGCTGGTGGCCTGTACTTGGCTGTGGAATGGAGTAAGGTAGCTCCTGTGGCTTAGGGAGAGATGGTTCCCAGAACCAGATGCTAGATCCAGATGTTATGGTTTTGCAATATGGAGAGCAGTGCTGGAGTTCAAGGGTGACCTGTTGGGGTAGGGGACACTAAATCCCTTCTGCAGAGGTTGCTTCCTGTGGCCTGGCAGGATCTAACAGAAGAGCAGAGCCACGGCCCTAATCATTAACTCCCACATGAGGACACAGGGGAATCTGAGAAGCTGTGCTCAAAACAGGCTCTCCCTAGCCCGTTCTCTCCCCATTACTTCGTGAAGACATGTTCTTTGTGCTTATTGATGCAAATTGTAGCTTCCTTGCATTTATCTGTTCATGTGCTTATTTTCTTTAAGACTTCAATGGAATCTTCTGTGGGGCTATTGCAACTTCACATAGTCAATCAAAGATCAGCTTGCTCTTTAGTTTTACTGAAAATATAATTCTGCTGAAATGGAATTTATGGCAAAAAAAAAAAACCAACAAAAAAAGCATTGCTTTTCATATCACAAGGCACAATCATAGTTTCAGAGATGTGGATTGTACATCTAGGCTAATTTTCATATTGTTTAAAACCAAAATTTCATCTGCACAAACAAAAAGATTAGCAACTGCAAAAAACATCCTTGTTCTGGGAGCTCAAGGAAACTATAATAGTATTGTGTGATCTTATTATTTTTTATTTATTTATTTAAATTCAAGTTAGTTAACACACAGTGTAGTGTTGGTTCCATTAGAACCCAGTGATTCATCACTTCCATATAACACCCAGGGCTCATCCCAACAAGTGCCCTCCTTAATGTCCATCACCCATTTAGCCCATCCGCCCCACCCACCTCCCCTCCAGCAACCCTCAGTTTGTTCTCTGTATTCAAGAGTCTCTTATGGTTTGCCTCCCTCTCTGTTTTTGTCTTATTTTTGCTTCCCTTCCCTTATGTTCATCTGTTTTGTTTCTTAAATTCCACATATGAGTGAAATAATATGATACTTGTCTTTCTCTGTCAGTCTCTGACTGACTTATTTCAGTTAGCATAAAACACTCTAGTTCTATCCACATTGTTGCAAATGGCAAGATTTCATTCTTTTTGATTGCTGAGTAATATTCCATTGCATATATGCATACCACATCTTCTTATCCATTCGTCAGTCAATGGACACTTGGGCTCTTCCCATACCTGGCTATTGTTGATAGCACTACTATCAACATTGGGGTACCTGTGCCCCTTCGAATCAGCATTTTTGTATCCTTTGGATAAATACCTACTAGTGCAATTGCTGGGTTGTAGGGTAGTTTTATTTCTAATTTTTTGAGGAAACTCCATACTGTTCTCCAGAGTAGCTGCACCAGTTTGCATTCCCAACAACAGTGCAAAAGGGTTCCTCTTTCTCTGCATTCTCCCCAACATCTGTGGTTACCTGAGTTGGTAATTTTAGCCATTCTGACAGGTATGGGGTGGTATCTCATTGTGGTTTTGATTTGTAGTTTTCTGATAATGAGTGATGTTGAGCATCTTTTCATGTATCTGTTAGCCATGTGGATGTCCTCTTTTGAAAAGTGTCTATTCATGTCTTCTGCCCATTTCTTCACTGGATTATTTGTTTTTTGGGTGTTGATTTTGGTAAGTTCTTTATGGATTTTGGATACAAACCCTTTATCTGTCATTTGCAAATATCTTCTTCCATTCCGTCAGTTGCCTTTTAAGTTTTGCTGATTGTTTCCTTCCCTGTGCAGAAGCTCTTTATCTTGATTAGGTCCCAGTAGTTCATTTTTGTTCTTATTTCTCGTGCCTCCGGAGACGTGTCTAGTAAGAAGGGGCTGCAGCCAGGGTCAAAGAGGTTGCTGTCTGTTTTCTCCTATATGATTTTGATGGTTTCCTGCCTATCTCACATTTATCTTTCATCCGTTTTGAGTTTATTTTTGTGTATGGTGTAAGAAAGTGGTCCAGGTTCATTCTTCTGCATGTTGCTGTCCAGTTTTCCCAACACCATTTGCTGAAGATACTTTTTTCCATTGGATACTCTTTCCTGCTTTGGCACAGATTAGTTGGCCATATATTTGTGGGTCCATTTCTGGGTTCTGTATTCTGTTCCAGTGATCTATGTTCTTGTGCCAGCATACTGTCTTGATGATTACAGCTTTGTAATACAGCTTGAAGTCCAGAATTGTGATGCCTCCAGCTTTGCTTTTCTTTTTCAGGATTGCTTTGGCTATTTGGGGTATTTTGTGGTTCTGTACAAATTTTAGGATTGTTTGTTCTAGCTGTGTGAAGAATGCTGGTGTTATTTTGATAGGGATTGCAATTAATGTGTAGATTGCTTTGGGTGGTATAGAAATTTTAACAATATTTGTTCTTCCAATCCATGAGCATGGAATGTTTTTCCATTTATTTTGTGTCTTCTTCAATTTCTTTCAGAAGCTTCTGGTAGTTTTTAGCATATGTATCTTTAACCTCTCTGGTTATGTTTATTCCTATGTATCTTATGGTGTTCGTTGCAATTGTAAATGGGTTTGATTCCTCGATTTCTCTTTCTCCTGCCTCATTATTGGTATCTAGAAATGCAATCGATTTCTGTATGTTGATTTTATATCCTGTGACTTTGCTGAATTCACATATCAGTTCTAGCAGTTTTTTTGATGGAGTCTTTGGGTTTTTCATGTAGTGTATCATGTCATCTGCAAAGAGTGAAAGTTGGACTTCTTTGCCAGTTTGTATCCCTTTTATATCTTTTTGTTGTCTGATTGCTGAGGCTAGGACTTTCAAAACTCTGTTGAGCAACAGTGGTGAGAGTGGACATCCCTTTTGTGTTCCTGACCTTAGGGAGAAAGCTCTCAGTTTTTCCCAACTGAGGATCATATTAGCTGTGGGCCTTTCATATATGGCCTTTATGATGTTGACATAGGTTCCTTCTGTCCCTACTTTGTTGAAGTTTTGTTTTTTTTTTTTTTATCAAAAAAGGATGCTGTATTGTGTCAAATGCATTTTCTGCATGTATTGAAAGGATTGTATGGTTCTTATCCTTTCTTTTATTAATGTGGTGTATCACGTGAAACATTGGGTCTTAGAATCATGATACACTCGTCTAGCCACAAATGTACTTAAGTGTTTATATGGTGCTTACTATGTGTCAAGCACTGTTCTGAGCACCATACAAATATTAATTTGTTTAATCCTCATAGTAGTTTTTCAAAGACAGTATTATTAGTATCATTATAAGCATACTGAGGTGCAAAGCACAGTTAAGTAACTTGACCAGTATCTCCTGACTAACAAGTGACTGATATAGGATTTGAACCCCAGCAGTTTTCCCTAGAGTCTGTTCTTTCAACCACTACCTGTACTACTTCTCCAGCATATAATAATAATTTTAAAATGTTTTTCTGAATATGTGGTTGTAATTTATGATGCACAGCTAATTAATAAGATATTTTAATGAGAACACTGAAATTAGCGCAAAAATTCATGAAAGTGACATCCTGCCAGGTGACTGAAGTGGCCAATTAAATGACCATCTTTCCTCTGGGTTCAGCATCAGCAGCCTTGTTGATTAGTTCGTCAATGTGTCATCCAGGATTTCTCATGCCGGCTTTGAGATTCTTTTCCAATAATGGCAATATCAGAATCTTGGGAAGGATTGGCTACATGGCACACATTTGCAACGGTTGTATTAATAATTCATCAGATTTTTTCAATTGATGTAGAAGTTGTTATTGTAAAATTATTCAAAATTTGTTACATTTCTATAATACGAGTGAAGACATTGAAATAATTGTGTGATTTTATCAAAGACAAATTTGGTCCTATTCAAACATAAGATTTCTGATACAGATGCCTGTTCTCAGAAGAATGCTAATAATGTTACAATCATCACGTGCTTAGTTTTTATCAGCTGAAAAAGTTCCATTGTCAAGACATTTTCCAAAGACCCTAAAGCAAAACAAGCCCATTGCAATTTTCCATGACACTTTTTTTTTTTTTTAATGGAGAGACAAGTGTTTCTCCATGTGAATCTTTGCATTTTAATCAAAATTGAAGAACAGGATAAAAATGTGAATGGTTTCATTCTAAAAATAAAAGAATTTCAGAAGAAAATTGCTAATATTGTTAACTATTCATTGTGATGTGGATTTGGTGAAAGGGACCACAGGCTGGGAGGAGAATTACCCACCTTGAGAAGGGATATATTACAGAGCCTTGAACGGTTTTGTTCTATTTGGTAAAAACCAACAAAAAGTTGTTAAAAGGCCCTAAAAAGGATTATCTGAAGAAGGCATGGAATAATTTCTAGGATATTTTGCTTTCTGTTGCTGGGAAGACTGTTCAAAATGGAATCCTTAAATTATTACCTCAATACTTGTTTGCTGAGTAGAAGCAGAAGAAAACAAAATTCTCCAGAAAGCTTTTCATGGAAAAACATTACTATTCCAAGATTTTATACCACGTGATATGTGATTCCAGTTCATCAGTTCATTTTTGCTGACAGCTTTTGGAGGATTATTAAAGTAATTGATACAAGATCTCTCTTGATAATCAAATGAATTACTCAGGTTTTCTAAGAGATGTTTGAAAAAAAATAAGAACAGTTTTTAACTTCACAAGTTGAATTCTTCAAATGAGCACAAACCCTGTCATCAGCTTCCACAGAGATGATGAAAATGACAAAAATTGTATTAATTCATTTGTAATTTTTTGCAGAATTTTGTATTAATTCTTACCTGCGTTTACTGTTGTTGGTTAAATGTAGAATTCATAAAATTTATTTTTTCTAATTTTTGAGGCTTTCTAACAATAAATTCACAAAAAGAAAAACACCGTTTGTCAGAGCATGAATTTAAATTTGGGGATCTGTCAATATGGTCACCATACGAGTGTTCTGGACCAGAAAGAGTCTTGTGAGCCAGAAAGAATGAAGCAAAGGAGTCACAGAGTGGATGTACATGAGCAAAAGATGAAGTGTGAGTGATTTGAGGATTAATGGGGCCTTTTTTCTGTCCAGAAGGAAAACATAGCAGACATAAGATGATTCTTGATAAGGTAATAATCACTGACTATGATCAACCTGTAAGTACTTTAACCAGAACCTCTGAGCCCCAGGAAAGGGCTATTAGGCATTGTTAAAGCAATTGACCGCTGTCACTCCCTCATCATTGTTTGTATGCCTGGAATTTCACACTCAGAACTGATCATGCTGTGTTAGGAGGCCTGCTGAAATTCTCAAATTTGGAGGGGCAAATTGGCTGGATGATTACAAAACTGTAAGGCTGTCTTTTCTGAACTGAACATCGACAGATAATAAAACATCATAATGCCACATACATTATCCAGGCACTCTGCGTTGGGATAATGCTTGTAAATCTGACATTAGGCATGAAGAAAGGAAACAAATAGTCTAAAAGATCTGGTAGTTAGTATTTTGGAACAACCAAAGGTTTCTGGATGGGAAGGTGAAACACACTCCTATTTCCTGAATAGAAAGTTATGAAACGGCTCATTCGTTTGTCTAACAAATATTTATTGAGCGTGTACCGTGTGCCAGGCACGATTCCAGGCACGACAGATACACTAGTGAACAAGCTTAGTCACTGGGCTAAGAGTCCAGCAAAGGCACAGAGAATGAGATAATAGTTTTATGTGAAAGCTGGGTTGACCGTATATAAAAAAAAACAGCATACATTTTTATGAAAAAGGGGTATCTAACTACGTTGTTACTATTAAATGTTACTGGATGTCATATAAATACAGTCAAACTTCTCATTAACATTTCTTTTGCATGGAAGTTATATTTGACTAATACATGTTTTGCCAGAGGATTGCACGGGCTTCTTTTTTAAAACTGTAATCTTTAACTATTGCACAATCCCAGAATTCCATTCATCTAGTTTTTACAGAAAATTTAGGCCATTATTGATGATCGGCCAAATGAAAACTCATAAAAAAGTGGTTTTAGCATATGTAACCTGGGAGAATTTCAGCTTTGAGGAAAACTCAAACTCCATGTAGTTCCACTTTATATCTTCTTATAGTTAAAAGTATATCCAAGGAATACAAAGTAAAAAATTAATATTTCTAATATACTGCATTCTAGATGTTTGCATTGTTTCTCAGATGGACCAGGAAGATATTCTGATAGTTTTCTGTAAAGGAATAGTCCTGAAAATCAAATAAAAATTCTGAGCACTTTACACAGTACTTGGCACATAGTAAGTACTCATTAAATATCTGCAGACATGAGCAGGCAAATTGGGTATGACAAGTTAGCATCATGATAATTAGGTAGTAGGGGCAGTTCCAGTTTTGTGGAATCGGAAGCATATGCAATTTTGGGAGCCCTCTTTAAAAAACAGAATTCAAAATCATACATATAAAATTAGGCATGAAAGTGAATATCTATTTAGAATGAGAAAATAAATCACCACAAATTATAATACTTTAAAGGACAGACAGTTGTAAAAAGGGGTTCTTTTCACATTTTTGGCTTCTACCAGAATGTTTCATTTTGTCATATTTAATCAATAATCTGCAAAAATATACAAAATGAATCTGAAATTAAGGCATACAAAAGAAGAATACAAATGCATTTTTTAGAAGGCTTCCATGGAGCTACATAATTATGTAATCAAATTACTCAGATTACATGTAGCGACTGAGGAATTTTGTCATCGGAATATTTGTTTTTCAGGCCATTTTGCTGTGTTGGTGGCAAATTTGCATACCTTTATCTGGAGCTGCCAGACCATCGGGACAAGACGTTTCAGATATGGTAAGGCGTGATTCAGTATACACTGGGATGCATAAAACATGTGACTTCCCACACAGATGCACTCACTGTTGATTGTACCACTATAGGTTTGTATCCTACGGACACAGGGACTCTATAAATTCCATTTCATGAGATTCCCATCAGAAGACAGAAATAATACATGGCATGTTTATAATTATACATGCTGCATTACTGAGCATATGCCTAACAGAATAGAACTCCTGTTTTGACTAGGCATTGTTGACAATTGAAACCTCCACTTAAATTCTACATGTCTGATAATTGGAAGAATTCTCCACAGTCTCGTTATATTTTCAATCTTATTTTTCTGCCACTAGCCACAGTCTGCTAGCTAGCGCTGGGTGCTCCAGAACATGTTCATATCTCTGTTCTATCCCTGGTCCTAGATTGTCACGTCCTGACACTAGGCGAGTTGGCACAGGGGGCTTGGGGGTGGACTGGAAAGAAGTCAAAGGGTCTCATTTTAGGTGCAGCAGTCAACTCATCTGCTCCCAGACTTGGGGCCAAGTACCAGGGTTTGGGTTTCATAGTATTAAGATAGCTGAATGGCCCCAGTGTATTTATGAGTATAGCTCCCTTCCCCAGACCTGCTTTCTGGCCAAGAGAACTTTACCAATGGGTTGGCACCTAGTATGAACTCTGATTTGCACAAATGGTGTGATAAAAGGCATCCTTCCAGTCCTTTCTGTGTGTAGCTTATCAATAAAGGGAAGTCAGAGCTTATATGGCAACTTGGTGATGGAGGCAGCCTGTCAGCAGGGATTGTATTTACGACCTTGATGCAGACTTGTGCAAGAGGAGGAAGTTTTGGGCGAATCTGGGTGGCTTAGTTGCTTAAGTGTCTGACTCTTGGTTTCTGCTCAGGTCACGGTCTGATGGTTTGTGGGATCGGGCCCCAAGTCGGGCTCTGTGTTGACAGTATGGAGCCTGCTTGGGATTCCCTCTCTGCCCCTCCCCTGCTCATGCCCTCTCTCTCTCTCGAAATAAATAAACTTTAAAAAAAAAGGGGAGAGAAGGAAGTCCTCAGGAGGACTCTCTTCTGAAAATATTACTCCCTGGCACTACGGTCATGCTCTAGATCCTTTGGCCCAGACCTGCCAATTCTTTTCCTATTCCTACTGCCCATTCCTACAGCCCCTGACTGGGGTCCTGTTCCATCCCGAATGCACGGCCTGGAGAGCTGCTACCCTCCTGCCCAGAGGCTTTGCTCCCCCTCCCAGTCTCCGGATCCATCCAGCACTTGGATGGAGTGCCTGAGTTCAGTGCAATCTTGGACACGGAGATCAAACAGTGCCTTTTGCTCTCCCCGTAGAAAGCAAACCTGAGATGAAGCTTGCCTCCCAAGCTTGGACACTTCCCTTTTTCTCAATGGGTACTATCAAGGTTGTAGGATCTCTCCCACAACCGGGTGGGTTGTCACGGGTTTCCTGATGGAGCCCGTCACCGCTCTCCTCACGTCAATCCCTGAAACTGGGCACTGAGAAAGATGATGCAGGACCCACCTGGACCCAAGCTGTATGTTCCAAAGGCCTGTTGCAACGGTAAACCAAAACTGTTCCTTTCTAAGGCTTATGTGGACAGGTGCAGGCACGCGCACAGGCACAGGAGGACCAAGGTTGGGGAGGAGCTGTCTGCCCAGGATGCTGAGGGCCGAGGCTGGGCCCCGGGCTGTGGGCCTGCCCCCTGGTGGCTGATGACCCCATGAGGGTGGTGGTGGTGGCACTTCTCTGAGTATTGCGAGGGGCAGAAGCAGACTGCTCTGTGGATACCCAGCACTCCTGTGTTCAGGGTTCCTGTGATTACACATGGTCTATGCACCTGTCTTGCTCACAGTTTAACACTTGAATTTTTTATATGTTATAGGTACACACTGTTTAAAAAAATGCCAAGAATGCAGTTTGACTCCTTGAGATCCAGACTTCTGCTCCTGATAATAAGCAACAGACGCCACTTGCTCAGCACTTTCCCGGGTGCTCTGCCTGGACTCCAAGGAAAAAGCTCGTCATCGCACAGCACACTGGCCTGCTCTCGTGTGTCTTTCTCTTCCGTCTGGGGTGCACTTTCCCTCTTCTTCATCTGGCTAACCCTTCATCCTTCAGAACACTCCTCACTCCTCATGGTGTCAAGGAAGCTTCTCCTGACACCCCCAGAGTCTGGATTAAGTCCCGCCCCGTGTGCTTCTGTGGCAGCCCTGCCTGCCTCTACCATGACACTTACTTCACTGTCTTAAAACCAGGTGTCCATTCATCTCAGTTCCCAGGAAGTCTGTGGTGTCTGGAAGAGAGGAACTACGTCTTTCATCTTGATATTTTGATGTCTAGTGCCCCGTAAATATGCAGTAGATGTGTGTTGAGTGAATGAATGAGAATTATTGACTTTTTGGCGTCAGACTATTCCAGACCCTGGTGATCTCAAATCCATCATCATATTCTGCACAAACTGATTGAATATTGATCCCTTGCCATTGCTTCAGGTTGAAAAGAAAAAAAAAAGACCTTTTGAAAATAGGATGTGCAATTGTAGAAAAACAAAACTGTTCCTACAAGCCACACATAAATATCAGTCTCATTATTTTATGATGATCCTTCACAAGTGACTAAGAAAATTTGAGATGACTAAGTTGCAGTCAGACTTGAACACATGCTTCAAGAATCTTAACTTTGTTTGCTAGTACAAAACAGTTTCAACTGAAAATGTCAGAAAGACATCACCTGGCCAGGAGAAGATTTGCAAATAGTGTTTTATTTCATTTCTGTCAAAACTTTACCTGGTTCGTTCCTGTATCCCAATCTTCAAATTCTATTCCTCAGTGAAACCTATACCATTGTCCTTGGACTCTCTCCTTGTGGACATTAACCTGCCACACACATAAAACTCTATGTAATTTGTTCAATTCCACATAAGTTAATGAATACTTACTACTCACATTGTGCCATTATTGAGATAAGGTCACGGAGTCAGGGTATTTGTATTCCGTATTTTTTGTTTCTTATTCTTTCATTTCTTCACTCAACAAATATTATAAAGCTTTCACGTAAAGGCACTGCTCTAAATGCTATTGGGGGGGGGGAGATCAATGCATTCCTGATTTCAGAGAAATTATAATTAGTGAGATAAGATACGCAGGCATACCATATTTAACATCAACGTGAGCCGATACTCTGAGATACGTCCCATGATGAATTCCCTCATGGTCGGTTCTCCCTGCCTGCAGGGTTTACCCTCACAGCAAGCAGGGTTGTGCTAGAATGAAAGAGGTTTCAGACATAGGCTAATGTTTGAAAACAGGGCAAGTTACTAGACTCAGTTGCTTAACCTGTGTCTACTGTGCATAGAATTATTGAGAAGCGTAAACGTGGAAGTGTGTCAAAGTGCTGGCACAGAACACTCAGTTCTTGTGCCCGTTCTTCCCCAAGCCTCGGAGAGGAGGAAAAACACGCCGCGTCTTCCCCTCTACTCCGCCTCTTTGGGAAGGCCATGTCCTCAGTGGAGTTAGGGGATACCGGTGCCACAGGCAGGCAGAGCAACTCTGATGGTCCCTTCCAAAGTAGGCAGAGAAAGCAGCCCTGGCCGCTGCCGCACTCTCGAGGGAGGTCCCTGGGGACTTTTCCTTTTGTCCTGTAATTGGGACTAAGAGTTAAAAACAAGAGGAGCTAAGTGTATCCCGGTGCTAAAGAAAGTTCACAACGATCCAGCTGCCAGCCAGCCTTCCCTGGGCTTGCAAGTGGCCACAGCATCAGCCCTGGTGCACCACGGTGCTCTCCCCTCGGCCTCTGCTGGAAGAAAGAGCAAGAAACGAGACTCAGAGCACGTTTGAGGTAAGTTTGAAACGGGACTGGACTTGTAATAATCAAGAGCGATTGGAAATTATAAAATCTGTCCAAGATGTTGTGGAAGAACAAGGAAGGGGCTTAGATGCTGCGCAGCTAGAAGTAGTGATGGGAAGATACGGAATGTTTTCATATTTGTACTGCTACCGAGTGTCCTTCGCAAACTCCAGGCGAACCCAGGGACACACATGAGAGAGCTGCTCATCTTGGGGGAATGAGTAGACAAGGACAGGGAGCTCATGGGCAGGAACGCTGCTGCCCTCCCCACTCCCACCCCCAGTTGTGGTCTGCTCTGAATACGACACCCCACAACCCAAGCAGAAGCAAGAGCCTCCCATTTAGGAGCATGAGGGCTTGATTAAGTTGAATTTGAAAGGGCTACCTATGTAAGTGGCTGGAGCAAGGATCCTGTTAATTTTTTTCAACCTCAGTTTGCTTACCTATAAAATGGGGATAATAAAAGAACCTCCCTTTGATGTTTCCTTGGGGTTGCTTTGAAAAGAAAATAAAGCACTTAAAACAGTGCCTTGCATAATAGTTAGCGATGTGTGTGTGTGTGTGTGTGTGACATATATATATATATATAAATATATATATAAGTATATAAATATATATATAAGTATATATATGTGTGTGTATATATATATATATATATATATATATATATATATATATATGTAAAGTAATGAGATGTTTCCTATATGTCCAAATTTATAAGGTAGAAATTATGCCTACAACTTCTGGTTTCCGCTTTGGCACATAAGGAGTTGAGAAGGTACCACTCACTCCATTCTAACAACAAGCAAATAAACAGCCAAATAACAACAGCCAAATAAACTGGAAAACAATAACTCCTTTTAGATCTGTCAGAGAAGTGAGGTCACAGGGCAAGTGGTTATCCTCAAAATTGGAGGATAGTATGTTTTATTCATGCAGTGAACATTTATTAGGTACCTAAGTGCGAAGATCTTTGATACAAAATAGGTTAAGATGTTTAAGATGTTATGCTTGTACTTTACCTGCAGAGTTGGTGACCTTGATGTCTATCCAGGGAAATCCTGGAGAGGCTGTGTTTAGGAAGCAAATTCCCTGGATAAACAAGAGAAGCAGGTGGAGATACTGGACACACACTCTCATCCCTGTGCTAGTGAGGTCTGCCTGCTTCTTATGGCTGCAAATACACAAGCTGATGTCCTTGTACGAGAGGTTTCTCCCTTTGACTAGTTTTACCTAACCTAAAGGGCATGGCTATAATGGAGAAAATGAGTGTCTGCCCTGAAGGAGCCAAGATAACCTTGAAGGGAATAAATGAACGTGCATATTGATGGAGCAGTTTGAGTAGGTATTGATTCCTGGGAGCTGGTGCCTGGATTCTTAGCTCATATAATAGGTGGGAAGGGTCACTTACAAATAAGGCTATAGAAAACTTTTTTTTTTTAACTCAATAAAACCTGGGGGATCTTTTTTTTTTTCTTTATAAATACTCAGTTGATGGAGAATGCAGTGTGGCCTGTGGCTTGGTGGTTATTGATCTTTAGGCATGATTAAAAGAGCCTACAGGTAGCTACAGAGACAGTCCTGAGCACAGAGCAAACATGATTCCCTGTTAGGAAATTGATAAGGCAAAGAGAAATTCTCCTGCAGAAGGTACCTATCAGAAAGGAACTAGGTTGGTTTTTCTTCTGGAAGGAGGGAGATGCCATTCTAGGAATTTATACCTCACTCTAAACTAAATAAAGTGCAAGAACCAAGGGCAAGAGTGAATGTGATGGGCTCTGGGGTTGTGCTTCTACTTCTATTCAGTCATCCACGATTAAGTCACTTGCATTTATTTAAAGTCTCATGCTCTCAAAACGGGCTTCCAAGATCTTTTTTTTTTTTCTTCACATCACTCTCATAGCATGAGGGAGACAGAGAAGTCATATTTCTGGCCACTGCATGAGAGCAGAACAAGGCTGAGAGTCCGTTGGTGGATTCCAGGGAAACAGACACCTAGTAATATTACAGTTAGAACATCCATTCACCCGTCCATCTGTCCATCCATCCATCCATCCATCTATCCATCCATTATGTATTTGCTGAGTATCAGGCATTGTGTTTCTGCCTGGAGATACATAGGTAAACCAAACATAAGTCCCTAGCTCAGGACCACTTAGTCTTGTGGGGAAGATAGCTGTGCAAGCAAATATAGCTATCTTCATCCAAATTTAATTTTAGAAAAGTTGTTGGATTGCCTATTTTCAATAGGAGAACCTACGCCTTTTTGTTTTAAATTGGAAAAATAATGTGTCCCTATCCCATCCAAAAATCCCAATCAGTTTCTCCAAGAATCTATCAAAACACTTGTGAACATCTATACAATTATCCAATAAGCATTTCTGGTTTAATATAAAACATCTTAAACACCAATCATCTAATGTTTAGCACTTAATGAACTCCTTATTGTTTTGTGCAGTATACGATGATACTGAAGAGCACTAGATAGGAATCATGTTTTACTTTTATATCTAGAAAATACCCTTCAGTAAGAACGTACCCTCAGTGCATCCCATCCTGATTGTGGCCACTGGTCCACTGAATATAGTATTTCTCTAGATTTAAAAGATATCATGCCATGACCAGCAGACACATGAAAAGATGCTCAATATCACTGATCACCAGGGAAATGCAAATCAAAATGACAGTAAGATACCACCTCACGCCAGCCATAGTGGCTGAAATCAGTAACACAAGAAACAAGTGTTGGTGAGGATGTGGAGAAAGGGGAACCCACTGTTGTTGTTAGTGGCAATTCAAACTGGTGCAGCTACTCTGGAAAACAGTATGGAGGTTCCTCAAAAAGTTAAAAATTAGCACTACTGTATGGTCCAGCAATTGCACTACTAGGTGCAATTCTTTACCCAAAGAATACAAAAATATGCATTCAAAGGAACACGTGCACCCCGACATTTATAGCAGCATTATCTACAATAGCCAAATTATAGAAACAGTCCAAATGTCCATCAACTGATGAATGGATAAAGAAGATATGGTATATGTATACAATGGAATATTACTCAACCATAAAAAAGAATGAAATCTTGCCATTTGCAATGATGGTTGGAGCTAGAGAGTATTATGATAAGCAAAATAAGTTAGAGAAAGACAGATACCATATGGTATCACTCATATGTGGAATTTAAGAAACAAAACAAATGAGCAAAGGGGAAAAAGAAAGAAGCAAACCAAGAAACAGACTCTTAGCTATACAGAACAAACTTATCGTTAGCAGAGGGGAGGTGGGTGGTGGGATGGGTTAAATAGATGATGGAAATTAAGGCATGCACTTGTTAAGATGAGCACTGGATGTTGATGGAAGTGTTGAATCACTGTATTGTACACCTTAAACTAATATTATACCCTCCATTAACTGGAATTTAAATAAAAACTTAAAAAAAATAAAAGATACCATGCCACGTCTATTGAAGCTTTTCAGAACCAACGACACTATTAACATTTCCTTTTGCATTTTCTCATGCATAGAAAAAATAGTATGCACAGTAGATGGGGATGCATACATGGCCAAATGTGGGTCCTTTGTGTGTGTACTTCTCTGAGCACACGTTGTCCCTTCTAATGTGTGGACTTTCCCAGACACGTTACACTTAACTGCTTTCTCGGATGCATCTTCGGTGACATTTTTTCTGAAGGTTGCGGGGTATGTGAGAACAGTAATGCACAATACAGAACGACAGGCGCTTGCACTGAGATCCTTTGGGGAGAACAACTGACGGGGCATGCTGCTCCCCCTTGCCTGTGTTTGCACGCCACCTAAGCATACAAATTTGTTATGATGGGTTTCTGACTTGGGGAGAGGCTGCTGGGGGAAAATTTTTGCAATTCATTACAGCAAATATTCATGCTATGAATTCCCAGAAAACTAGGGACACCCATAATTTCAAGAGGGGTGTGTAGAAGATAATGTGGTCACACAGAAGAGTGATAAATCCTGCCTGGGAAGGTCAGGGAATGCCCAGAAGGGGAGCAGGACCAAGGAATAGCTGCAGGATGAAGTCTCAGCAGACAGGCCAGGTCGAGTGGTCAAGTGGAGGGCGTTTTAGGCAGAAAGGAAACATGAACAAAGTCAGAGAGGCAAAAACAAAACAAAACATCCCATGATACTGTGCTCAGGGAACCAAGAGTATTTTTGTATTGCTGAAGTATACGGCATAAGGGCAATGAGACTGGAGAAAGACACATTAGCCTGAATGGGGAGGCCCTTGTTCGGAATTTATTCTGGAAGACATGGACCATAACTGAACACCTTTAAGCAAGAGAGTGTTAGCATCACATAAAAAAAGTGCTCTAGAAGCAAAACAGAAGCAGGATCTGAGGATAGAGACCTGTAGCCAGAGATGATGAGAACTGGAGCAAGGGCCACTGTAGTTATGACAATAAAGAGGATGGGATCAACTGCAGGGATGCCTGAGAAATGGAATTGATAGGAGTTACTGATCTCTGCGATGGAGAGGTCAGCACTTTTTATCTCCATGTCGTACATTAGGAAATTAAGATCAGGGGCTGTGCCTTTTCCATTTAGTGTCTCCCAAACCTTACACGGTTGCTGGCAGCCACCCAATACATGGTAAATGGATAAATTCCATTGTTCAGCTAGCACATCTTCAGCGAGGTGCTGAGTGAATGGATCAAGTAATGGATCAGTGAATGAATTAATAAATTAAGTGACGCTTTCCTTGGTAGGGTCTGATGGTCTCCCATAGCATTCTGGCTTCTCTTTTTAATGCCTACTCCTGTCTCCATCACCCGGAAAGCAGAAGTCTCACCTGAAATATTGTAATATCCTCCTCACCAATCCTGCAGCCTCTCTTCTCTTGCCTCAAGTCCCAAGCGGGACCCATCTTGGAGTGTGGTCTCCGGATTGTCAGTCTAGGATTTTCTTGACCTCAGCTGAGCCCCAGCCACTCAGCTTTTTCATCGTTTCTCTCTCCCCAGCGGAAATAATAATCCTTATTCCTCCACCTCACACAGATGTTGGACAGATTGATTATTTAATGTGTGAAAATTGCTTTGAGGATGAAAAGTGCCGATTATTATTATTATTATGTTGTCCAAGAGAAACTCTGCCTTTTAAAGGGAGTCACAGAATGGTCACTGATGTTTCATTTGAATGCTTTGCATCTCACAGGTGGAATATTTATTTACCAATAAAGAAAAAGATCTCCACGTTGGAGAGCTCCCCGAAGCTCGTTCATCTGTTTCCAAAAGACATGACCAAATTACTCCCATGGAATGTAACCAGGGCAGGCTGGTTAAGGTCAATGTCTAGGCCTAAGTCAGTTGGGGGTTTGTCAGGCACTGATGACATGGCTTTGCCTTTGTCAGCCACGTGTCACCTCCAATGCCACTGACATCAGCCTAAGTCATATATAGGCATCAGGTCTGTCTATCTATCTATCTATCTATCTATCTATCTATCTATCTAATTTTCTTCCATAACAGTTTGAACTTAGAACCTTTCACCTTGGCCAGAAGTGAAAAAGGGTTTCTCAGGGGGCTCCTTTTTCATTTGTTTGTTTCTATCCTGGGGTGATGTTTATGCATATACCTCAGGAAGTTCAGTATTGAATGACAACAACGAAAAGAATATTTTGAATTTTCCTTTTGTTGTTGTTGTTTGGGGCTTGATATAAAGTCAGGGAAAGTTGTAAGAAAAAGTTTAAACTGCATTTAAATAATGGGAGGGCAGGGGGACCCTTAATTTGAAGTGTGTGAATGTAGAATTGATGCTGGTGGCTTGATATACCAAGCTTGATTTGCTGCTAGTTTTCTTTAGCAACTTGGGCTTTTAGTGTGATTTATGCTTAAACTTTTAGAGTGAAATTTATGAACTGCATTAAGCGCTAAGGAAGAAGCATAAAAATCAGTAATTTGAGAGTCTGGAACAGTAGAGTGCTGTGTACAAATAGGCTAAATGGAAATAATAGACTAATAGACGTGTCAGAGAAAAGCAAATGGCTTTCTGACATCAAGGAACCAGAGCTTTGGGAAATTCTTTAATTATCAGCTAATTGGCTGGATGAGATAGTGTTGCTAAAGATGTATGAAATCCAAGAAGTGTCATTTGAAAACGAAACACGTTTGGGTAGGGACATGGTGAAATGGATGGCAGAGTTTCATGAAGGTGGTCAGTTGGACAAGAGTAGAGAATCAGAGGTGGTGCTCCATTTTAGGACTTTGCCCAGTAGGTGGCAGATGTGAGACTTCAAGACCAGGGGTTGGGTAGCTGGGCCACCATCTGCCTGCTAAACTCTGCCCCTCTGGCTGCTGATGCATCATTTGGATGGGTGGGTGTGGCTAAGCAGGCATCTGGATCCATCTTCCTGAAATGAAGCGTGTTACACGTGTGGCTGAAACAGCCCTCAGTGGCCTGGTCATTCTGCCCATTTGTTCTTGCCTTTTCCCAGTCGTGTGCCTGGCTCTTCTTTCTCCCAAGTTTCCTCTGCCAGCCATACTGGGGGTGTCTATGTTCTTTTCCACCTGCCTTTTCTCTTCAATAGAAAGCAGTTGCTCTGGACACTGATCTCTACTCTCTACTCAACAGATTGAGCAGGTATGAGGGAGTGAGGTTAATGTATAAGGCGCTGAGCTAGGAGTTTAATGTCTACCCTTCTCATGACCCTATGTGAGAGATGCCATTTTCTCTTTCGATTGATGAAGAAACAGAGCTTCAGAGAGAATGAGGAGCTTGCCTACAGTTCACAGTAAATTTTAGAGCAGCAACATTTTCTTTTCCCCTTGGTATTTCTCATCTTGACCCTTATACCAATCCCTGCAGTGTTTAGAGTCCTTGGCATCATGGACATCCGGGATTGTTACAGAAACTGTGCGGGCATCTCAGAGTATAGGAAAACTTGACTCAGAGTAAGGTGAAGCCCTTGCCTCGGTCCTCCAGGCTAGATAGAGATTCTCTGGGTTGGCATATTAGTCAGGGGCCTCCAGAGAAACAGAACCCATAGCATATAGAAAGATAAACAGAAGGAGATCTATTATAGGAGTTGGTTCACATGATTATGGAGGCTGAGAAGTCCCCTAATTTGCAGTCTGCAAGCTGGAGGCCCATGAATGCCAGTGATATATCACCTGTCCAAGTCCTGAGGCCTGAAAACCAGGGTAGCCAATGGTCTAAGTCTGAGTCTGAAGGCCCAAGAACCAGTAGCTCTAATGTCCAGGGGCAGAAAAAGATGTACGTCTCAGCTCAAACAGCAAATTCGTCCTTCCTTCACCATTTTGTCCTATGCAGGCCCTCCATGGATTGGATAATGCCCACCTTCATTGGTGAGGGTGACCTTCTTTTCTCAGTCCACTAATTTGAATGCTGATCTCTTTGGGAGACATTCTCAAAAACACATCCAGGAATAATGTTGTTGTACCAGCTCACTGGGCATCTCTTAGCTGGGTCAGGTTGACACGTAAAGTTCACCATCACAGTTGGGGTGGGGAGAGTTGGAGAAGAGGAAGTGAGGAGACGCTGTGGGTGCCTGAGAAAGGGAGGCTCTCATGCCTCATCCTCCAGCCAGGCTGGGGGTGAGGAACCTGGGAAAATAAGAACCCAGCTAGTTTTAGCGGGCGGGGTCCAAGTTCAGAGACATCTGTGATCCCCTCTCAAGTGGGGATGAGACCCTGAGGAGCATGGCTGTGGGGTGCCTGATGGCCGGCTGAGCCCGGGGCAGCCTCACTGAACTCCCCGGCAGCAGAGTGGTCCCCCACCCTCGGGAGAGGCACAGGGTTGGACCAGAGCAGAGGAGGCGGCCTTAGGGAGGATGGAGGGTGCCTGGTGGCGACTGTGAAGAGAGATGCAGCTGAAATCTGATGGGAAGAGGAGGCTCCTGGCTGTGCCACAGGGTAGAGGTGCCGGTCGGGACCACAGGCTGCCCGGCTTGCAGGTGCCACCTGGGAGAAACAAGAAAGAACCATAGTTGACTCGGATCCGGTTTCTGCCCCCTGGTGGAACGGGGGCTCATTACAGAAGTGAAGCTAAATTAGGGAAACTGAAGTTTACGGTTTCGTGTTTGTGGAGTGGGATCTGCACCCTCAAACAGTGTCGAATCAGGGTTTTCTGGCTCCAAAAACCCCTTGCTTCACCGCACTAAGAGGAAGCAGCAGTGCCAGATCTTGGATGTGACACGGTCTGAAGCAACCGCTGGCTGAATTATCTAGATGTGTAATGTTATTATTTTCAACCAAGTCAGTTCAAAGTTTGTCTTTCCCCACATCATTTCCCTTCAATTTAATGAGATTTTACTCAGTATTTTATTAAGGTGAATCACCGGGGATCCCTCTTCAAATATTTTCAACGCGCTGGACAGAAAAGGGCTTTTTTTTTTTTTTTTTTTTTTTTTTGGTGATGACACAAATGGCTTGAGGATAGCACGTGGTTCCCAGTCACGCCACACGTTAGGGCTGCTCACATGTGAGTTATTCATCTTTTTGAAGCAGGTTTTCATCCTTTGCTATTACCCAACCATCTTCAACCCTCAGCATTATATTCAAGAAGAAGAGTTCCAAGGACATTTGTATCAAGAAGCTATTGGTTTACGGCGCCTCACTCCATAGCTGTTGATGCAACATTTCCAGGATTTCCTCGGTGTTCATTTTAAGAAGTTAGTGCGGGTTACTGGTGGCCAGGATGGTACTGATTGGTTCTCTGCCAAGGTTAGTTGGACCTCAGAGTAAGGACAGTGAGGTGATTGTGTAGGGGTCACAGGGACTCACATTCTGGGCAATGATGGCTCTCGCCAGCACGCAAGTGAGGAAAGCACACACCAAGGATTTGTAACGTCTTTTCCTGTTTGTGACGTCTTTTCCACGGGGTGCCAAGCTGTCCTCAGCTCTGGAGGTCACCCTGGCAGAGAGAGAAGCATCTCTCCAGGGGTTGATAAGGCTCTCCAAACTTCGGCCTGTCCAGCTCTTACTCTGATCACATCACTGGCTTTGGCCCGGAGTTATAAACCACTTGCATAAAAAGAGAAGCTGAAAATGCACTTGAAACTTTGCATGTATATCCTAGGAAATCTATGCTCTCTCCATAACTCAGCGGGCACAAGAGCGGCTTCGATGTGCATGCAATAGAGACGAAACTCCTCTAGAGGGCACTCACGGCTTCTCCATGAACCGAACTCACACCGTCGCAGTTTTACAGAAATGGCACACAGTCTGCATGGGAGCAAAATCTATTTATATAAATAGATGAATATGGATATGTAGATTTTTTTCATCAGCAAATAGTACCTCTTTGTCTTTTTGTTTTTTCAGGATTCGTGAAAATGATGTGCATGTGGGAAAATAAAATATGGAGGATTGTTTTGTTTCCTTTGTGAATAACACTGAAGCCTCACCTCTAGGGGAGTTTGCTGTAGTTCACTGCAATGTCATATTTATAATTAGCGGGAATGGGAGGGAAATTAAAGGATTCAACTGCTTGACTCTTCAGCAGCTGAGCTGTCGGCCCTGGGGACGTGCCGGGAACTTCGTGTTTTGGCGGA
This sequence comes from Herpailurus yagouaroundi, assembly GCF_014898765.1. NCBI lineage: Eukaryota > Metazoa > Chordata > Mammalia > Carnivora > Felidae > Herpailurus > Herpailurus yagouaroundi. Next base: position 133,062,822 of record NW_024412376.1, on the reverse strand, counting down.
GCTCTGTGGAAATCCTCAGGACTGGCCATCTGACCTCTCATTCGGCCACCTGAGGAAATCAGCTTTGGTTAGATTAGATGGACCATAATTGGCTTTTGAGTTGTTGAAGCACATTCTGGGTACACATTTCTCCATGTTTTGAAAAGCGTGTGTTTAACTTGGATCAGACCGGTGTGGAGAGAAGTCAGTCACTGCCTGGGTGGGTGGATGGGCCAGAACGCTCTTTCCCATGATCCTCTCCGTCTCTCAGCGTCCGGTGACATTGTCCTGCTCAGCCCCTCTGCCCTGCGCCATCCTCCCCTTCCAGCCTGGGGTCAAGGAGAGGATTGAACCCTTGTTGGTCTGCAGTATAGTTTGCAAAGGAAGTTTGGCCTGGATGGTTTTCAGGATTCTTTTCTCCCCTTAGGGTCTGTGAGTCCATGAGTTTGGGGATTCTGAAGGGAGGAGAACATAAAAATGAGTCAGCGTGACTCCAACATTGTGAAGGGTAGAACTGTTTCCCTGCACGCATGTTCCTCCCAGAACCATTTTCTCTTCTCTTTAAATATGTGTATCAGAGCACGGTTTTCCTTTCTGCCTCAAATTCTTCAGTGGCTCCACGTTACCTTCCTGCAAAACTCCTTAGCACACACCATTTACAAGGCTCTTCAAGATCCGGCCACAGCCTTGGCCCTTCCTCCCTCCTGAATGCCCTGCAGCTCTCCGGGACATCCTTCTTTCTCTTGCTCCCGGGCCCATACTATCCCTACCACCTGGAACGTACCCTCCGCACCAACATACATACGCCTTTGCCTGGCTGATGTTTTTCATGCTTTAGGTCTCAGCTTAGCTGCTTCTTTCTCTAAGAAGCCTTACCTAACTCTCAAAGCCTGGGTTGGATGCCCTTTCTCATGTAATCTTGCAACTGTTCCATCCTTAACCTTGTAGACTTGGGGTTTGCCCTTAGAAGCTGAAAGGGCTTCCCTGAGGGTGCCAGGTGAGTGCTATCTAAATCTTCAGATCCATCTAGACCAAAGTTCAGAAAGTCTTCTTGTCTACCTGAGAACCCAAACCGTCTGTCCTCACAATAGCCTGGGCGCTGAGAACTAGAATCATACTTTCCTGCCCTCATTAACGTGACTTTGTACTTTGCCTCTGTCTTCATGAGCTTGACTTTATTTTTCCAGGAGTCTGCTGTCCAGGCAAAAGTTTAACACAGTGTCTGCCCAAAAGCTTCTTCCCAACTCCTCAGTGGAAAATGTCAACAGTTTGTGCCTGAAGAGTCTTTGAATCCCTTGCCTCAAAATTCTCACCGTGCCGTTTCCCCCAATTCTGGGCTATTGTATCATGATTTTTATCCAGTCCGAACAACTTCTCTCCTTTGGAAAACCCATCTCAAATCAAAAGTCTAATTCTCAATAAATTCTTACCTCATTTATTGCCTTGGAATAAGTTTAAGTCTCTTTTTTTTTTTTTTTTTACAATCAACAGGAATGGGGATAAAGATCGTGATGTGAACGGTTATAGTTGACAAAACAGCTTTTAAAAAAAAAAATAGCTGAGTCATTGTGTAAACTTAGCTCTTAACACAGCGTTGGGTGTACCAAGCCCAGATCCATCCACCCATCCTTATTTAAATTCTATAATGAGATAAGCAAGGAATGTGTGTTCAATTTCTTTGTTCCATCATTATTTGTTGCATGAATATTATTTACTAGTTCTGGGGGGTAGCATGGCATGGGGCAGGTGTGATCCCTTCCTCAAACAACTGGTTAATTTGGACTAGAAGGAGGGGCAGGTGGTTTTTCTGTCTGGCTGCTCTGTCATTGTTGTTCATTGCACTCCATGGCCACTTGGCACGTATTTTCTGTGCCCACGATGTAACAAGTTAGCACAATTTATGTAGTGGGCCATGTGAGAAGGCATGGAGTGAAAACTCCAATTTCAAATCCATTCTCTTTTCTCAAAGATTCTGAACACTTACTGCTTTCTGGATCGTTCCAACATGTACGTGTTGGTTGATCATTATACACACAGCAAATATGTATTCTGTTCCACTTTATAGGTGCTCTCTTAGTTGCCATAGATACAGAGATAGATGAGGCTCTTTCTACCTTCAGTTGTTGCCTGTCTATTGGGGACATGAATAAATCAAGAAACACTGAGATGGGAATGCAGTGAACTCTGCCTGAGTTGTGCGGTGGGGAGAAGACAGGTCTGCCACTTATGTTGTGCAGGGTGTGCACCCCACAAGGGTTCCAGGTCAGGGGGACAGAAATGCAGCCTGTGGGCTCTGGTACAGGGCTACAGACACCAGGGGAAGGGTTGCATTTTCATCCGTACAAGGTGTCATTCCCTCACCAAGTACGGTGGCCCTCCATCAGATGGACTGTGTTTACCAAGAGGAAGTAAAACTCCTTGTAATTTGCATGAAAATGCTGTAAAATGTATCCAGTGGTCATGAGGGAAGTAAGGGGATATTTGAACTGCGTTTAAAAGACTGGATAGAGGGGCACCTGGGTGGTTCGGTCAGTTAAGCATCAGACTCTTGATTTCCACTCGGGTCATGATCTCACAGTTTGTGGGTTTGAGCCCCACATCAGGCCCTGTGCCGACAGCACGGAGCCTGCTTGGGATTCTCTCTCTTGCTCTCTCTGCCCCTCCCTGGCTTGTGCTCTCTCTCTCTCTTTCTCTCATACACACACACACACACACACACACACACACACACACAAATAAATAAACATTAAAAAAAAAAAAAAAAGACTGGATAGAAATTGCCTAAAAGACAGAAGTACAGAAGTGAAGATGAGTTTTCCAGGCAGAGGGATAGACAAGTGCAGATGTACAGGGGAGGGAGAGAGGACAGTGCATTTAAAGAACAACAAGCAGTTTGTAAAAGAGACTGTTCAGGGGCGCCTGGGTGGCGCAGTCGGTAAGCATCCGACTTCAGCCAGGTCACGATCTCGCGGTCCGGGAGTTCGAGCCCCGCGTCAGGCTCTGGGCTGATGGCTCAGAGCCTGGAGCCTGTTTCCGATTCTGTGTCTCCCTCTCTCTCTGCCCCTCCCCCGTTCATGCTCTGTCTCTCTCTGTCCCAAAAATAAATAAACGTTCAAAAAAAAAAAATTAAAAAAAAAAAAAAAAAGAGACTGTTCAGGAGAATTCTGGGCTATTAGACCACAAGGACAGACAGGACTGTCACCAGGGGGCAGGTGTGCTGAGAAGTCTGCCATTTGTCCTGCCACTCTGGGGAGCCGCTGGTGGATCTTAAGTATCACCTCCAGATCAATAGGTTCAGCGTGCCTTAATCCTTCCTCGCCAGGCAGCCCTTCTGTCTCCCACCAGCTTCTGTGTTTCTCTGACCTCTCCTTTTCTTTCCTGCCATGGCCACACGCTTTGGGATTTGATTATAGTGTGCCTTGTTTCCATCTATCCACTTCTGTGAAATCTTCCTCGCCCTTGATCTCTCACCAGATGTAATGCTTTGTGACGACACAGAAAGCACCTTATACTCCTGAAGAAAATCTCTCTATTAGCAGCGTTTCTCAAGGTATGGTGTACGTATGATCTGTGGCAAGTGGAGTGGTTTTAAGTAGCAGGCCAACAAATATTTGTCTTTGAGTATATTTATTTTGTAGTAGCATACATTTTACACATATTTATTTTAATGTGTAATAAGAAAAAAGTACGACAGGCACACCAGATCCATGGTTTCACTGATGTGTCTGTTTAGGATGCAGCTCAAACGAAGTTAATGAATGAGTTGATTTAGGGGCACCCAGGTGGCTCAGTCGGTTGAACATCTGACTCCAGCTCAGGTCATGATCTCACAGTTCATGGGTTCAAGCTCTGCATTGAGCTCTGTGCTGACAGTGCAGACCCTGCTTGGGATTCTCTCTCTCCCTCTCTCTTCCCCTCCCCCACTTGCGCTTTTTCTCTCTCTCTCTCTCTCTCTCTCTCTCTCTCCCTCTCTCTCTCCCTCTCTCTCTCTCAAAATAAATAAATGAACTTTAAAAAAAGAGAATGAGGGGTGCCTGGGTGGCTCAGTCAGTTAAGCATCCGACTTTGGCTCAGGTTGTGATCTCGCAGTTCGTGAGTTCGAGCCCCATGTCGGGCTCTGTGCTGACAGCTTAGAGCCTGGAGCCTGCTTCGGATTCTGTGTGTGTGTCTCTCTCTGCCCCTCCCCTGCTTGTGCTCAGTCTTTCTCTCTCTCAAAAATAAATAAAATATTAAAAAATAAAGAAAAAGAGAATGCGTTGATTTAAAGAAGAAATATTCTGGTGGCTCACAGATGCGGTGGGCAAATGACATATTTGAGATCTAGCTCAGGGCCATTTACATGCTAGTAATGGCTTAATAAATAGCTATTGGAAAGTGGACTTATTTTTATTAGTTTAGTACTGCATATCCAGGAGAGTTTATCTAAAAGGTAACAGTCAGGATAAGAACTTGGAAGGAAGGACGAAGGAAGGGTGGGAGACAGCAAGGCCAGCTGTGGACCTCACAGCCTTAAGGGGGTGCAGGGGTCCCTACTGCTGGGCTGAGAGATAACAAGAGGGGCTCAGAACCGTGTGTTTTCAGGGGATCGACAGGTGCCAGGAAGAGGTAGAGTTTCATGCCTCACAAATGAGGTTAGCCAGGGCAGGGAGGCAGAGTTGTATCTTCGTCTGGTGGTTTCGCCCACATCTATCTCCACTTCGATGGTGCGTCCATGCTTGGTGGTGACTGAACCCTCTGCCCTGCAGTAGACACAGCATTTATTTACCCATCCACAGCCCCAGTCTTCCCTACGATAACTTTATCTGCCCTTCCATTCATTTGTTCATTCATTCCCATTTGTGAAACACCTTTTATGTCCCAGATTCTGAACTCATTGTCACCATCCTGTGTGCATCTATTTTTTTAAGTATTTATATTTTTGAGGAGGGGGCAGAGGATCCGAAGCGGGATCTGTGCTGACAGCAGCGAGGGCTTGAACTCACCAACCCGTGAGGTCGTGACGTGAGCCGAAGTCTGACTGAGCCACCCGGGCGCCTCTGGTGTGTGTCATTTCGGATGCAAGTTCTGTCTTGGTTCTCCTCACACTCTGGGCTTCAGCACCTTGGGTCCCTGAGTGATCCTTGCCATCTTCCGTCTTAGGGGCCTTTACAAACCTCCACTCATCCTCCTCTGCTCTTGCTTTGAGCTAATTCCTACTCCCCCTTCAGCTCAAGAATCATTCCCTTATCCTCAAAGATTGTCTTTGGTTCTTGAAGTGTTTTTAAAACAAGGCTGCAAAGTTTTGACTCTTGTTCCATAGAGAGGTGGGGACTGTGTCACCTCCTGGGGGGGGGGGTTGGGTGATCTTCTGACTGCTTCAACCACTATGATACATTAGAAGTGAAGTTGTGTGACTTCTAAAACTAGGCCATAAAACGTCATGCGACCTGCACCTTTATTTGCCAGAAAACTTGCTTTTGGAGCCCCAAGCTGCCATGTAAGAAATCCAAGTACCCAAGGCCGCCGTGCTGGAGAAGCCACACATGGGTACTCCAGTGGACAGTCTCAGCCGGGCACAGCCTTCTAGCCATCTCTGCCCAAGTGCCACACATGTGACTGGGCTGTCTTGTACCCTCCAGACCTGTCCACACCCCAGATGTATCCCAGTGAGTGACCTCCACTGATGCCGTGATTAACAGAACAATCGTGCAGCTGAGCCCTGCCTGCATTTGTGACCCACAAAACCATAAGCTATAATAAAACGATTGTCATTTCAAGCCACTGTGTTTAGGGTGGTGTATTATGTAGGTGATAGATCATTGCAACTGTGCTCACTATCTGTGTTTCCATAGTGTTCCATTTTGTCCCCACTGTAGAACTGACTGCACTATGGCTTAATTTCCTATTTAATTTCCCCTGTCTTTCATAACAGGAAATATAAGGGTAGGAATGATGCTTTGCTGGCCATTATATTTATTTTTTTAAGTTTGTTTATTTTGAGAGAGAGAGCACAGCAGGGGAGGAACAGAGAGAGAGAGAGAGGGATAGAGAGAGAATCCCAAACAGGCTCTGCCTTGTCAGTGCAGGGCCCAACATGGGGCTCGAACTCATGAACCATGAGATCATAACCTGAGTCGAAGTCAAGAGTTGGATGCTTAACTGACTGAGCCACCCAGGCGTCCCATGGCCATTGTATTTTAAATATCTAGCATCAGCTCTGCAAAATATATGGGCTTAATTATTTTTTAAAATTTGGGTTGAATTGAATTAAATGGAATGGAGTAGAGCTGATTACAGGTAGGGCGTCCATGCAGCTGTGTTTGCCTGGGACCTATTGACCTAATGTAATTACTGAATTACAGTTTCACTCTAAAATTTAAAAGATAAATTATACAAACACCCAAATTAGAGGGGTCTTTGTGGGATCAGAGAAAGCTCCTGAGCAGTATCCATAAGGTTCATTAGAGTTTGGATTTGGCTCTTGTTGGATAAGAATGTTAGATTTTTAGATGGAACTTTGAAGAAGGACTGTTATTACCGCCATCGCCACTATATTTTGATTATGTGCTCTATAATTAGATGTTGAAAATGCTAATGTATATTAATACTTGATTGATTTGATTACCCATCCTAATTATACTTTGATCACTTTTGATAAATATATTGATTCATATTTTATTTACTTCACAGAATTCTTTGTATAACTATGCTTCGATAATATCTGATTACATCTTAATATTTGATTGCTTTCAGTAGTGCTTGTTTTAACCGTTGGGAAGTTGGATCATATTAGCTGTGAGGTACCTGACTAGTAGTTATAAGCAAATGTTGCAATAAAACCTGCCTAGGTGTGATATTCCCTGCTACTTAACCACTGTGTGACATTTGGTTGGTCACTTAACCTCTCTGGCTTTTTGGTTTCTTCATCTATAAAACGGAAGGGTGCTGGGTGGATTCAATGAGATAATACACATTAATAGGGTCTCCTGACCACGTGGCACTGACATACTAGATAACTCTCATGTGTAGGTAATACTCCCTACGCCCACCAATATCTGTTTGCATGAGCTGGTAGGGATTAAGGCTTTTTTGTTGCTTGTGTTGTTTCAGGAGGGAGTTGAGGGGGAAGGAGGGAGTAGTTTGGGGTAGGGTGCTGGCAAGGAGAGAAGGGGGAAAGGGGAGGATGGTGTGGCACGATCTCCATCCTCCTAGTCAGGACACGGGGCACAGGTGTTCATGTAAAGAGGGCTGGCAAAAGGGCAAGCGGGGTGGAAATCCATGTCTGGCCACAGGGCTGCGTTGGTTTTGGGGGAGGGGTGTCTGGTCTAATTCACACAGGTCCCGAGAGCTACTCAGAGGAGCCAAATGAGCCAGTGGTTTGAGATGCAGTAGAAAGAGAGCAAACAGGTGAAAGACCTGTGTGCGTGAAAGACTTTATGTTACTCAGGGCACAAGAAGGGCTGTTTTAGGGCCCAGGAGGATACCCTCCCTGCCCCCTCCCAACACTGAGGCATTCTGCACTGTGTCCCGGGGTTCCTGATGGAAGAGGGCTCTGTCTGGCCAGTGTGCTCGTGAATTTCAGAGTCATTGGTGAGTATGTGTGTTGCGGGGAGGGGAACGTGTAATGTGTGTGTGTGTGTGTGTGTGTGTGTGCAGGAAGAGTGCCCTTTACTGTAATAGCTAGAAATTACAGGCTCTGGGGACTCTGCCAACACTTTATATACATTATTACTTTTAATGGTCACGACAACCATGGGACAACAACCACTGGTGCTTTTTAAAAAAAAATCCCAGTATAATTAACATACAGTGTTGTATTTGTTTCAGGTGTACAATACAGTGATCCAGCTGTTCTCTACACATCTCGGTGCTCCTTAAGATAAGCGTGGTCTTCATCCTCTTTGCCTATTTCACCCACCTCACCCTTCCCTCTGCTAACCATCGGTTTGTTCTCTATAGTTAAGAGTCTATTTCTTATCTCTCTTTTTCTTGGTTCATGTGTTTTGTTTCTTAAATTGCACATATGAGTGAAATCATATGGTATTTGTCTTTCTTTGGCTGACTTACTTCCCTTAGCATAATACACTCTAGTTCCATCCTGTGTTGCAAATGGCAAGATTTCATTCTTTTTTATGACTAATATTCCATAGTGTGTGTGTGTGTGTGTGTGTGTATGTATATGTATATACATATACATATATATATATACACACAAATACCACATCTTCTTTATCCATTTACCTATTCATGCACACTAGATTGCTTTACTATTTTGGCTACTGTAAATAATGCTTCAATAAACACGAGGTGCGTATATCTTTTCAAAATAACAACCACTAGTACTTTTATCATCCTTATTTTACAGAAGGGAAACTGAGGCAAAGAAGGATTAAGTAACTTCCCCCAGGCTGACAGAGAGTAACGGGCAGAGGCAGTATTTGAATCCAGTCTATAGATGTGAGAGCCACTGTTCTTAGCCATCATCCCAATTACCTTCTCATCAGAGAAACCAGAACGTTTCCTAAGCACAGCTGAGCCTCCCACCCCTATACTTGGGATCCCTGGAAAGGGGAGAAGCTGAATTCTGGCATGATCCTCTTGTCCTAAAATTCAGCGAGCTCTGGACATCTGTGTTAATCTCTTCCCCCAGTCTGGGGACACTCTGCATTTGCCTAGGGTGTGGTCCGTGCTTAGAACTCAGTCCGGGGTCTGTGTTCGGTGTTATGAATGTTTGGCTTGGTAGCTCCTTTCTTCAGTAATACTTTTAGGGATGAGAACATGGAAACCTCCTCAAGCAAGCCAGTGCCCCCTTTGGCCTCGTGGTGAGCCCATCCTCTCCTCTGACCAGCCTGAGGTCTATAGGACACTAGAAGGAGACCCGGAGTGGGTAATGGTCCTCTGACATTGGGCATCAGAAAAGGCCATTGGCTGCCTATTGGCTGGAGTCCCTGGCTGCTTTCCAGAAGATCCAGAGGCCCTGGGAACTTGTCAAGCAATGACTAGACACAGCCCATGTGCATGGAGCACCAGAATGACCGCCCTGATGCTTAAAGGACACTCTTATAGAATCCCATATAAATAACCACAAATAAGCAAGTACCTTCCTTTCTTCCTCCACAGAAAACCCATTTACCCTTGTCCCTTACACTGAGATATTATCTTTCTTCTTATTCTATTTTATAACTTCTTGAGTATAGCATAGTTTTATTTTTAATGTTTGGGATTTTCGAAATTAAAATGTTACTTTTTTTCTTATATAGGATGTTAAAAACCTTTTGTCATGCACAGATTTAGAGGGGGAAAATAAAACCTTGAAGGAAACACTGTAAAATGCCAACATGTCTGTGGGTGATGTGATTGTGGGTTATTTTAATTTTCTTCGCTCTTCTCAGTGAACATGTTCTGCTCTTATAATATGAGAGGGAGTGGATTTTGTTTGTCTGTGTGGGTTGGGTGGGGTTTTTTTTTTTTGTTTTTTGTTTTTTGTTTTTTTGAGATTAGTTGTCTTTCCCAGTGCAGTTTTAGTCTATCAAGTGCAGACTTTTATTTGGAATAACAATGATAGTTTTTGTTTCTATTTCGTTTTGCTCCCTGAAATTCCTCCATGACAGACCTGAACAGCTGAGAGGGGAGATAGATTAACGACCAACAGGACAGACACAGCCAGCTTCTCACTGGAGAGGGGAACGGAAAGAATTTTGGACCGGGAGTCCGAAGGGTGCGTTCTAGTTCTGACGCCATCAAACATGGGGTGCCTCAGTCTCCTCCTGGAGTGGGTCCGATGCCCCTTCCAGGGCTGACCTTCAGGGACTCCTTGATGCCTTCTGGAAGTCACTGGGGAAGCAGGTCAACAATTAGCCGGCAGCTGAGTTTGTTGGAGTATGACAATTTAATTACCCGAGGAGCCTGGTAATCTCCAGAGGAAGCATGAGAATGGTGCTCCTTTACTTCCTCTGAGTGAAGGCACAAAGCTCAAGCAGTGGCAATCTGCCAGGACTTCCTGGATTTGGTAGTAGGAGCTGTGTCGTTGAGGTAGCGACAGGCGTGGATGGGATATGGAGGAGGAGTACGGTCTAGGAAGGATGACTTCTGGGCAGATGTGTAGAGGGGGGAACAAGCCCATCGCGGGTGGATGATGGATGGGAGACTAACAGGCAATACCACAAAAAGGAAGCTTGAAATGTCCCCAGCTGGGGAAAGTACAAAGTCTTGGGTGTCCTTCTTCTCATTCACGGTGCCCTGCGGTAGCCACCCCAGAGCGCCCTCCATATATTCTGTGACAGTTAACCAATCACTTCTGTTTTTCTTTAATTTGGCTATAAGTTTAAAGTAAATATTGACATTTCAAAGATATAAAACCAGTCACTCATCACAGTACATTTTAACAAAACCAAACAGTTTGGTGCCCTACACTTACAGAGGTTTCTTCTAATTGGATACAATGATGTGGACTGTGCTTTTTTCATTTGCCTGATTAATTACTGCTCGAAAACCCTTGAAAACAGACATGGTCTGTAAGTGGTATCTGTTGTTTAATCGAGGACAGATGTTTTTAGGCTTGGAGAGTTACTCTTAAGTGAATCATTGAACTGTATGTTTTAAAGTGACTATACCATGCCAGCAAAAAACAAACAAACAAACAAACAAACAAACAAAAAACGCAATTTTTACTAACATTCAAGTATGGTCATCGTAATTGTGGTTTGTCCTAAATTCACCAGCACCAAGAAGCCACACCGAATAGTAAATGGCATCACCATCCATCCTGGGGTCTAGGCTAAAACCCAGTAGTTTCCCACAAGTTTTCTCACCTGTGCTTCCCTCCCTGGCCCCTGCTGTGTCCAAGGTCTCTTGTCAAGTTCATCGCCTAAGTATCTCTCCAGCTGTTTCCTTTTGTCCCTTCCTACCATCACAGGCTAAGTTAAAGCAAGTGTATCGGTTCAGCCTGGGAGGAAACTAAATTCACCCCAGATGGCTTGAATAAAGACTTTAATGGGAAGACTATTGAGGGCGTGTGGTCAAGGTTAGGGGAACACACAAGGGAGATGAGACACCCAGAGAGCAGGGATACCAGTATGCCAAGGACATATAGAGAGTGGAGGATGTTGTGTTCCCAAAGCCCAGAGAGAGTGAAGGAGGAGGATGCTGTGTCAAGGAGGGGCACAGAGCTGTGGCCATGTAGCACCGAGTAAGGGAGTCGGGGTAAATACTCCAACCTTTCCCTCCTCCTGTCCTCCAGTCCGCTGTTACACCTCCTCTTGGCCAAACCAACCGAAGCTCCAGGGATTCAGTCCTCAGGGGACAGCCTTCTCAAGCACAAAGTGGGGCAGAGACAGGTGCAGAGTGCAAATCTTAAGGCTCAAATGAAGGATAACTAGCACAGCAACTAGGACCCCACCCTTGAACTACTGCCAACAGCCTCTTTAAAAAAAATTTTTTTTAATGTTTATTTATTTATTTATTTATTTTTATTTATTTTTGCGACAGAGAGAGACAGAACATGAGCAGGGGAGGGCCAGAGAGAGAGGGAGACACAGAATCGGAAGCAGGCTCCAGGCTCTGAGCTGTCAGCAAAGAGCCCGATGCAGGGCTCGAACCCACAGACTGTGAGATCATGACCTGAGCCGAAGTCGGACGCTCAACCGACGAGCCACCCAGGCGCCCCAATGTTTATTTATTTTTGAGAGAGAGACAGAGAGAGAGAGAGAGAGAGAGAGACCAAGCAGGAACAGGGGAGGGGCAGAGAGAGAGAGGGAGACACAAAATCTGAAGAAGGCTCCAGGCTCTGAGCTGTCAGCCCAGAGCCTGGCCAGCAGTCTCTTAAAGGCCTCCCTGCCTCCAGGCTTCTTTCCTTTCCTAATGACTCTCCAGGATGTGACCAGAATGTCTTTCTACAGCAGAAATCACCAGGTCACTACCATACCTACAATCCTGTAGTGACTCCCCATTGCTCTCAGGATAAAATGAAACTCCTCAACATGTCCCACACCCCCGTTCAAATGTCGAAACCTACCATCCCCGTGTGATGGTGTTTAGAAGTGGGAGGTGATTAGGCCATTAAGGTGGAGCTGGTGCCTGGGATAAGTGCCTCTCTTGGAAAACTCCCTCTTCCTCCTGTGTGTGCCCCCTTTCCTCTCACACTGCTACCACACTCACAACACCTGACACCACACATCTAACCATTCTGCAACACCAGCGGGGTGTCCTACGATTCAGCCCAATTCTGATGCTGTCTACCCTGAGATAGCATCAGCTCCCACAGGTTAAGGGTTCAGTCTTTTTTTTTTTAAGTTCATTTATTGATCCTGAGAGAGAGAGAGAGAGAGAGAGCACACGCATGTGCAGGCACGCGTGGGGGAAGGGCAGAGAGAGAGAGAGAGAGAGAGAGAATTCCAAGTAGGCTCCACACTCATCACAGAGCCCGATGCGGGCCTCCATCTCACCATGAGATCATGAGCGGAAATCAGTAACCGACTGGACCACTCAGGCAGCCCAAGGTTAAGGGTTCAGTCTTAAAGGACTTAAGGACTTAAAGGACTTTACACTTAAAGGACTGCCCCCTTTTCAGACACCAGTTGTAAGTCTAGGTTGTTAACCTGTACTTCTGACCAACTCCTTGTAAATCAAGGTTCCCTCGACCTCCTCCTTCCTTGGGTCTGATTAATTTGCTAGAGTAGCTCAGAGAACTCAGGGAAACATTTTACTTGCTAGATCACTGGTTTATTATGAAAGGATGTAACACCGGGACAGACAGTTGTAAGAGATGTAGGGTAGACTTTGTGGGAAAGGGCACAGGGCCTCCATACCCTCTCCGAGCTCATCACTCTGAAACTCCATGTGTTCAGCCACACAGAAGCTCTCTGAACCCTGTCCTTTTTGGGTTTTTTTTTTCAACGTTTTTTTTTTTTTTTTTTTGGGACAGAGAGAGACAGAGCATGAACGGGGGAGGGGCAGAGAGAGAGGGAGACACAGAATCGGAAACAGGCTCCAGGCTCCGAGCCATCAGCCCAGAGCCTGACACGGGGCTCGAACTCACGGACCGTGAGATCGTGACCTGGCTGAAGTCGGACGCTTAACCGACTGCGCCACCCAGGCGCCCCATCCTTTTTGGGTTTTTATCGAGCTTCGTTACTTAGGCACAATTGATTAAATCATTGGCCACTTGTGATTGAATTCAGTCTCCAGTGCCTCTCACCTCCCCAGAGGTTGGGGTGTTGAAAAGTTCCAACTCTCTAACCACATGGCTGGTTCCCTTTGTGACCAGCCCTCGTCCTTAGGTTACCTATCAGGTTTCCAAAAGTCACTTCCTTAACATAGCAGCCACACCTTTATGACTTTGTCACTTAGGAAATTCCAAGGGTTTTAGAGGCTCTGTGCCAGGGATGTGCCAGGCTCTGTGCTGGGATGAAGACAAATACATATTTCTTCTTATTAATCCCAACATCAAAATGCTCTCATATAGGAGGCCCCTATCCCCTTGTCTCCTGCCATGTGAGGAGACAGTGAGAAGACAGTCTTCTATGGACTAGGAAGCAGGCTTTCACCAGATCCCTAATCCACTGGCACTTTGATCTTGGACTTAGCCTCCATAATTGTAAGAAAGAAATTTCTGTTGTTTATAAGCCACCCAGTCTGTGATATTCTGTTAGAGCAGCATGAATGGATTAACACACACAGTGTAGTGTCCTGTGAGCCACATTTTTATTTACTTCCCTACCCTCTTTCACTGTATGCATTCCTGAGACTGTGAAATGCTCTCTCCCATCACCCAGCCTTAGTCCATGCTGCCCTCCCTACAATACTCTGATTCCATCGTGCCCTACTCTCTTTTTCATCTGGCTAAATTCTGTTGCAGTTTTTTTTTTCTTTCTTTCTTCAGACTGTCCAGGGTTCTTCCTACCTTTTTATTTTCTTACAGTTTTTTAATTAGACCTTATTTTTTTAAGAACAGTTTTTGGTTTACAGAAAAATCAAACAGGAAGTCAGAGAGTTCTCCATCTACTTCCTTTGTACTCCCCAATTTCACCCTGTAGTAACATCTTATGTTAGCATGGGACATTTGTTACCACTGATCAACCAATATTGATATGTTATTATTATAGTTTACATTAGGGTTCACTTTTATGTTGTATGTTCTATCGTTTTGACAAATGCGTGATGTCACGTAGGCATCATTACAGTATTGCACAGAATAGTTTCACTGCCCTACAACTCCCCTGTGCTTCACCTTTTCTTTCTTTAAAAAAAAACTTTTTTAAATGTTTTTATTTACTTTTGAGACAGAGAGAGACAGAGCATGATCAGGGGAGGGGCAGAGAGAGAGGGAGATACAGAATCTAAAGCAGGCTCCAGGCTCTGAGCTGTCAGCACAGAGCCCGACACGGGGCTCAAACTCCCAAATCACGAGATCATGACCTGAGCTGAAGTTGGACGCTTAACCAACTGAGCCACCCAGGCGCTCCTGTGCTTCACCTTTTCATCCCTCCTGTCTCCCCCTACACCTCTGGCAACTCCTGATCTTTATACTGCTTCCATGACTTTGGCCTTTTCCAGAACTTCATATAGCTGGAAGTTCCAGAACTTCATATAGCTGCACATACAGTGTGCAGTCTTTTCACGTTGGCTTCTTTCATTTAGGGATTTGCACTTAAGTTTCCTGCACTGTGTGTGTGTGTGTGTGTGTGTGTGTGTGTGTGTCTTACAGCTCATTCCATTGTAGGGATGGACCACAGTTTGTTTAGCTCTTCACATATTAAAGGACATCTTGGTTGCTTCCGAGTTTGGGCAATTATGGTAAAAGCTGTGGTGAACATCGGTATGCAAATTTTTGTGTGGATGTAACTTATTTGGATAAACACCAAGGCGTGCAAAAGCTGGGTTGTACAGTAAGACTGTATTTAGCTTCGGAAGAAATTGCTGGACTGTTTTCCGAAATGGGTGTATCAGTTTGCGTTCCCACCAGCAGTGCATGAGAGTTCCCATTGTTGCACGTCCTCACCAGCAGTTGGCGCTGTGAGTGTTTTGGTTTTTATTCATTAGGATAGGCGTGCGGTGACATCTCATAACGGTTTTGATTTGCATTTCCTTAATGACGTATGACGTTGCGCATCTTTCCGTATGCTTATTTGCCATTTCTGCTCCAGTTCGAACGATCAGCCTAGTTGAAGCTTCTGCAGAAAGGCTTCTTCCCCCCATTGTTTCATTTAGCTTTTGTTGTGTAACAAGCGAACAATGTGAAACATTGTTTCATTTAGCTTTTGTGTAACGTGGCTTTGCACGTCTGCTGGCGTGGCTTTGCTCCACGTGTTTCACACCTTTCTTGGACTAGTGGTATAGCCAGCATATATTTTCACGGCAAAGGCAGAAGTATAAGAAGCTAAGTGGAAAATGTTAAAGGCTCACTGGTACGTAGCCAAAGGAAATCACATGGCAAAGCCCAAAGTCAAAGGGCAGGATAAGGCCCTAGCAAGGGTAAGGATGCATGGAAGAGGAGTAAAGGATTGTGCCCAACAACTCCACCTACCGCTGTCTACCCTTTTGGTCACAGTTACTCACTTCGCTACAACACGTTAAATATCCTCAGCCCTATCCTAGAGCTCCAGAGAATGTCATTGAGTCATGACATTGGCTCACGATCAAGAGGTCATGATCTATATCTCGTCCAGCCAGACATGCCTTCTCTTGACCCAGATACTTATGGACAAAAATGACAAGTTATCTTATATACCTGTTACGTACCCAACACACAGAGGTGGAAAAATGGGAAGACAATAATGAAAATAAACACTTCTGTTTGACATACTCCTATTTCTGCCCACATGCTACTGGCCATATGAAATCACACGATCAAGCCCACAGTCATAGGGCGAGCATGATGAAGCCGTGGCCAGGGAGAGATAAAGAATCGGGGACAATGGTTTACCCCGAGGCAAATGGCAGTGGAAGGACCCTTGTCCTTCATTTCCATCATCTGCCTTGTCACTCTGAAAGGGGCTTGAGAAAATATGTCCTTTTCAGCATCTGAGCAAATTCTTCAGAATGCTTCCAACCTGGAGAAAGTTGGGGGCTCCCAGGTTTTTATTTCACACAGTTGTAGCCCTTCTTAGTCAAGGCTAGAAGTGCTTTTGCCAATAATACTTTCAAAAAACGTTTCTGAGTTTACAAATAAAAGCCAGAAATGAAAAAGTGTAAAGGAAGTACACTTTGTCTTAGAAAAATGAGATATGTCTTTAGTAATACATTTTTGCAAATGACTAGTGTTGAAGAGACAGTCAAAAACACCAACCAAAATTTTATTCCATACGTGTTTCCTTACCCATAGGATTTCAATAATTCAAGGTTTGGACCAAAATATATATTTTATAAAATAATTTATAAAAAATATTATCTTAGTAGTAATGTATTGAAATTGATACTTTAATTTTCCCCAAATCTTTCTGAGTATGTAAGGTTAAACAAGGTGTCCTTCAGTGAAAACATCTGTGTAATTAGTATAATTTGTATAATTAGTGGTTAATGTGTAAGTCCAAGAAGGTCTTTTTGGAAGATGTCACAAGCACTGAGAAAATGAAGGACTAATGTCTGGGTACAGGCTTTATGCAGGTGTGATAGTTCCTAATTCTTTCCATTAAAAACAATTGCAATAGAAGGGGCGTCTGGGAGGCTCAGTCGGTGAAGCATCGGACTTTGGCTCAGGTCATGATCTCACAGCTTGGCTCGTGAATTCAAGCCCCGCATCAGGCTCTCCACTGTCAGCATGGAGCCGGCTACTGATCTTCTGTCTTCCTCTCTTTCTGTCCCTCCCCTGGCTCGCTTGCTCTCTCTCAAAAATGTTTATAGCAGCACTTTCAACAATAGCCAAATTATGGAGAGCCTAAATGTCCATCAACTGACGAATGGATTAAGAAGATGTGGTTGATATACACAATGGAATACTACTTGGCAATGAGAAAGAATGATATCTGGCCATTTGTAGCAATGTCGATGGAACTGGAAGGTATTATGCTAAGTGAAATAAGTCAGGCAGAGAAAGACAGATACCCTATGTTTTCACTCATAGGTGGATCTTGAGAAACTTAACAGAAGACCATGGGGGAGGGGAAGGCAAAAAAGTTACAGAGAGGGAGCGAGGCAAACCATAAGAGACTCTTAAATACTGCGAACAAACTGAGGGTTGATGGTGGGTGAGGGGAGAGGGGAAGGTGGGTGATGGGCATTGAGAACGGCACCTGTTGGGATGAGCACTGGGTGTTGCATGGAAACCAACTTGACAATAAATTATTAAAAAATAAAATAAATTAAAAAATACTGCAATAGGATTGAATTGGGTTTTCAGCTGATAGAACTTTTACATTTAGCTTTGATAAGTACTCACTCTGTGATTTTAGGATTTACCTCAGAAGTCCAAAGACTTGAATGACGTGGCTCCAACCAAATTCCTTCCAGTCCCATTAACTTTAATTTAAGGGCTCGATGTCTCAGCACATAGATCTGTTATAAACAAGAAAATAAAAGGAATAAAATGGGGGAAAACATCTTTATGAGTTTTTTTTTCTCTCTTTTTTTTTTCTTTATGAGTTTTCAAATGTCTTTTATTCTAGTGTACTCATATGTCAAAATTGATTTGGGACATGCTTCTCTGTCCCCGTCGCTGTCTGTCTGTCTGTCTCTGTCTCTCTGTCTCCATAGTTGCTGTCACTCTGGGCATATCCGGCTGCTGTGGTACAATGCCCTTACTTTTTCTGCCAACCTGGTTGTCCAGCTAAGAGGATGTCCTCGTAGACCAGGGTGACCCAAACATGCAGCATCAGCATCACCTCGGAGCCTTTCCAAAATACAATTTCTTGGGCCCCTCACGGATCTGTTGACTCAAAATCTCAAGGGGGGTGGTGCCAAAGTATCTGTATTAACAAGCTCTCCGGCCGACTCTGAAAGCATGCTAAAGTTTGAGAACACTGTACTGGGTGCCACCTTGTTTCTTTTACAGTTTGGTCATTACCCGGAGGGCTTGGCCTAACTGGCAGTTAACTGGATCGGTCTTCGTTTCTAAGCCGTATCCTGATGGCCACACCTTGACTTGATCTTTGTCTCCAGACTGTATCTTACTTGAGAATCTTTCATTGGCTGGAAAGTCTGGGAATAAGAAGCAACTTTATTTCCCAGCCCAGGTGGTTCCGGGCTCTCTGTGTGCCTTCTGAATTCTGCGCACAACTTGACCAGTTCTTCTCTGAGTGGAACCATATCGTATGCAGCTGAGAGCCACCAGCTTCCAGTTGTGATCTTCTGGCCGTCGTGCCCAAGTCTCAGGCTCACTAGATACGTTTTCTGTCTTCCAACTTAGTTCCGGTGTAACAAACCATTCCAAAACTTAGTGAGCGGCTTAGCACAATAATTATTTGTTATCGCTCACATGTCGGTGGGTTGAGGGAGTTTCGGCTGGGTCGCCTGGGTGGCTCTGCCTCTCACTGCAGGCAGGTGGAAATAGGTGACGCTTCTTACGTCCTGGGTTCTGAACTGCCATACTATCGTTTCCACCCACATGCCCCTGGCCAAAGCAAGTCACATGGGCAAGCCCAAAGCCAAGGGGCAACTGTGACGAAACCATGACAAGAGTACAGATACAGGGAGGGATAAGGAACTGAGGACAGAACTCCAAACAGGCACCCCCTCCAGGATAAAAGTAGGAATCTCTCTTATGTGTTGCCATAGCTTAAAAACTGTATCCTTCCCGAGCCTTTGTGTCATTGTTTTTTTGTTTTCTTCTACCACCAATTAGATTAAGTTCCAGAAGAGCAGAGGTCAGGTCACCATCGTGCTTTTAGAGCCCGGACCATGCCTGGCACATAATAGGTGCTCAGTGAATACTTGTGGAACAAGCGAACGCCTAGATAAATGAAGGAGTACTTTCCTGCTGGGGAGCCGGCCAAGTTAGATCTGTAGAGACCAGGAACTAAGTGCCGATTTAGAAGCTTGTCTGGACATTTAATTTGAACCTTCAAGATTTTCATCAGTATGTCTTCTTAGGAAAATAAAAGCTTACCTTTGCATTTGAACTTCACAGGAGGCAAGTGATGGTTAGCACTTGGGAGATACTACAGAACAAAAAAGAGTAATAAAAGAAAAAAAATGGAAGCAAAGGGAAACTGTTGAGAGGGAAGAGGTGATGAAATACCTGTGTGGGTTTTCATGCTGCTCTCTCTCTTTTTCTCGAACTTTTTCTTTCACAAAGGATGAGTGAGGAGTTCTAAGTAGTTGTCCCAGGGGCACCCTGCCTGTCACTGCCTGGGTTTTGTAGTTGAAGCCAAGAATCAGCTGGGGCCAGTGGTGTGGTTAAACCTCCCTGTGAAGTCTTGTTGGGGGGCTCTGTGACAGCCTCAGTGAGCCACGTGGGACGGTGTCCTGTCTACTGAACCTGTTCACACCCTTCTACCTGTGCTCACAGCCTGGCTGTGGCTTCAGATAACCTCGGCAACATCTCTCCCCTGCCTAACCCGCTCTTCTCCCCTCCACTCTTTCAGGATGTAATCGTTACAAAGTAACAAGCAATGCTTGGTTAAATTCCACCTGACTTAAAGATTGTTGAAAGTAGGTTGATTCGCTCTATCTCGACAGCCTCAACCTTCTCTACTTCCCCGCACAGCCCTTTACTTGGGTTGAATCTCATGATTTTGCTCACGCCGTGCTGGCCTCACCTGCCTGCCCTTACTTCCCACATTCAACGGGCCTCACCCCATCCAGCCTTCATGCCGGGAAGCATTCTAGAGAGCACAGGCAAGGAGGTGATCCGCATGTGGATCCAGACGCCTGCTACTTACTAACGGTGTCACGTGGGGGTGAGTATTGGACCTCTCTGAGCTTGTTTTCTCATTTGTAAACTGGGAAGAAGCGGAGTGTTGTTGGAGGTGGGGGTTAGACCCAGTATATAAAGCATAGAAGGTGTGCAGTGACATGTAAGCTCATGAGGTGATAGGGCGTGTTAATTAACTCCACGATGGGAAGCCTTCCACAATGTGTACATATATCAAATCATCATCTAGTACATTTTAAAGATCTTACGATTTCATTTGTCAATTATACCTCACTAAGGCAGGGGGCAAGGGAACTGCTCAGGGCACAACTTATGAAAAAAGAGAGGGCTTCACCTTCTTCAAACTTCTCAGGCAGAATTTGCCATCTTGTATGACCTTTCATTATTCCATGGATTCATTCTTGCTTGCCCCACCACATTAAATTTCATTGTGAATAGAAATCATTGGTTTTATTTCTTTTGTATCCCGTATAGTATTTGGTGAATGGTAGCTGTTGATTAATTATATAATGCAATAAGATTAAATAATTAAAAAAAAAACCTACCTATTTTATTTGTGTTTTTTAAAAAAAAAAACCTACCTATTTTCAATGTTGTGCAAAATGTTCTGCTTCGTGTGCAGTTTCCAGGTATTTGAGGATACAGGATAGAATTTTGAAGATCTCTTTTAAGATGCTTTACAGTGATATGTGACATCAGGATTAAGAAAAATATTTAAGGAGGCTGGGATTCTGACAGAGTTTGTTTATTCGACACATTTTTATTTAGTCTCTACCGTATGCCAGGCTGGCTCTTCTAGGTACTGAAACCTGATGAGCGAGACAGAAAAATAAAAATCAAACAAACAGGCAAAAACTACTCTGCACTGAGCACCATGTTCTAGTGGTTACTGTTATTGGAAGCTACGATAACAGTTCTTGGACTTCTATTGAGGAGGAAGCGCTGAGACATCGAGTTTCTGAAAGTAATAGATTTTCAAATCTCAATTTATTTGACTAAAAATCCTTTGGTCTCGGCACGGTATCCTACTGCCTCTCCAAGGGCAGTAGTGGAGAAGCTGGTTTGAGAGGGGGATGATAATGGAGGGAGAGGTGAGTACAGGAGGCAAAGGAAGGGTGGGGCATGAGAAAGGCTTGAGTGCACTGTCGATGGGGATAGAACATAGTGTAGCTGCTGTGCAAAAACACTATGGTAGTCCCTCAAAAAATTAAACATAGGATTGCCATATGATTCAACCATTCTAATTCAGAGATATGCCCAAAAGAATTGAGGGCAAGGGGGCACCTGGGTGGCTCAGTCAGTTAAGCATTGACTCCTGATTTCGGCTCAGGTCATGATCTCAAGGTTTATGAGATGAAGCCCCATGTCGGGCTTCTCGCTGACAGTATGGAGTCTGCTTGGGATTCTCTCTCTCTCTCTCTCTCTCTCTCTCTCCCCCCCTCTCTCTTTCTCTCCCTCTCTCTCAAAAAAAAAAAATAGAGTTGAAGGCAGGACTTGAACAGATATTTGCACACTGATGTTCACAGCAGCCATTAGGTGGGAGCAGCCCTCGATGTCTAAAGATGATGAATGAATGGATAACAAAATGTGGCATATACATACAATGGAATATTATTTGGCCTTAGAAAGGAAGCTACCACATGGATGGTACCACATGCATGAGCCTTGAGGGTATTGTTCTGAGATGAACCAGTCACAAAAAGACAAATCCACGTGATTCCTGTCACGTGAGGTCCTTAGAGGAGTCAGATTCATAGAATGGTGGTTGCCGGCAGAAAGGGAAGGATGGAGAGTTATCATTTACAGGGTTTTAGCTGGGGAAGATGAAAAGAATTCTGGAGATGGATGGCGGTGATGGTTGCACGATACCGTGACTGTATTTGATGCCAGACAATTGCGCATTTGGAAAGAGTTGAAATGGTGAACTTTGCGCTATGTGTGTTTTACCACAATTGAAACATCTTGACGAAGAGCTCTGGGAGATAGGTCCTTTAAACCAGGAATTATGGGAGTAGTCGTTTGCCCTTTTTTTCCCCCTGTGCATGGGCTGCTCAGAGGTCGTGTACACATCTGGGGTCACGCCTGAGAAGATTCATTTTGGGCCCTGGCGGTTGCTGTCAGACTCAATTTGAAGAAATTCTTTGCCTCACGACCGATGCCCATTCACAAGAGGAAATGGTTTTCTTTTTCCTCCTGGATTTCAGCACAGTTGGAACCAGTTCAGGGCTTGTAGACTCCAAGCTTCACAGTGGAGCAGTTTCCAAGGTGAGAGGGGTGATGAGAAGCCGTTAATCTAAAGCTGACCTTTTTCTGCAGAAGCGTAGAAATGCTCATTTGCTGCCCCGTGTGGAAGCCGAGCACTCCATAAGTTGTTGTGAGCCCACTTGGGACAAGGCTTGTCGGCCAGAAAACAAGCAGAGGTGCGGAGGGAGGAGACAAGGCTTCTGTGAAAGGTCATGCCCTTAGCCTTCCTAGGGGCCCCACACAGGGAGCCCAGAACATACTCCCCCACACACACACCCCGCCCAGGGAGCCACTCAGCTTCAAAGGCCACTGGGGTTTGAGTCTCTTGAGTTTTCCCTTGGGATAAGATGCACTTTGTGGGGCTTAGAATGAGGGGGTGCTTGGGATAAGCCAACCCCTTGGAATATACCAGCAGGGCTGCGATTGGAAGCGATTGCTTGGCCCACAGAAAAGGCAGGCTTCACCTGGGCTGCATTTCACGAAGCTTGAGAAGGTTGGCGTACAGCCTCTGCTTCTGTGGGCACCTGTTCTAGACTGTGCCCTCCAGGACTCTCTAGGATGGAAGAGAGTTCCTGACAACAGATTGACATACTCCGACAGTGAAGGATGTTCACGTTATCACTGCAGCTCGCCCCAGGTTGATGCATATTTTATTTAACCAACACTTCCCTAAGTGGTTTATGAATGTTTCCTTGTATAACCCTCCTAACAACTTCACGAGGTATCTGTACCATTGTATAGATGAGGACGCTGAGGCACAGAGAGGTTAAGTAACTTGCTGAAGGTGACCCAGCCTGTAAGAAATGGAGCCAGGCAACCTGGTGTCAAGTCTGTTCTCCTAACCATCATGCTCCACTGCCCTTGCACACGGACGAGCAGCATGTTGAGTAAGTCACGTCATCTCTCCAAGCCTCGCTTCCTTTGTTGCAAAATGGGGCCAACAATACGTTCTCATAGGGTGTTTATACAGAATGAATGAGATAGTACAGGGATGGTCTGATCATCAGACAGTCAACTGTGACAGGTGACATTTCTAGAGGTTGGGAATCTGGCTCCGGAACGGGCACCTCCCCATAAGAGCAGATGAGTTTCTTCGCTGGATGGTGCATCTGAAAGACCATGGACTTGGGAGCCAGCCGCTTCTGGGTTCAGCTCCTAGCTCTGTTGCCTGCCAACTCTGTGACCTTGGAAAATCACTCAAACTTTCTAAATTCAGCTTTCTCGTTAATAAATTTGGCGTATTGATTCACATATTCAGGATTGCCAATATTTATAAAATAAATGTAGAGGGTGTTTAAAAATGCTAGTTTCCCTCACCCTTACAGTTTATAGCTTCATCTGTAAAATAACAGTGATAATACCCGTTTCCGAAGGTTTATAGCAGAAAAACACCTATCCCAGTGTTCATTATACCTGTAATGGTTATTTTTGGCCATAAACCTTGTTGAATCACTGTAGCTGCAGGAGGGATGAGAGTCGCAGTGACTGGACATCATGAGAGAGGTGCTCTAGTAGCCAAATAAGCAAACCAGGACAGTTTGTCTTAGTCTATTTCATTCCCATGTGTCACTGGCAGATGCCTAATCTCTGTTTTGGGACTTGGGCACCTGGGTTTTGGGGAGGACAGAGCTGAAGAAGTCTTTCTTCTCCCATCTTTCTCTCTGTAAAATCATGTCTTGACAACATCTTCCAGTTTTTTTTTTGAACACTTTTATTTTTGACAGACAGAGACAGAACATGAGTGGTGGGGGGGGGGCGGGGGCAGAGAGAGAGGGAGACACAGAATCTGAAGCAGGCTCCAGGCTCCCACCTGTCAGCACAGATCCCAACGCGGGGCTGGAACCCATGAACTGTGAGATCACGACCAGAGCTGAAGTCAGACGCTTAGCTTGACTGAGCCACCCAGGCACCCCAACATCTTCCAGTTTTGAACCAATGGTGGGCCACTTTTGTTCCAATAATATAGGGATCTCTAGTGGGTCCATGAATGGGCTTTAAATGGGGTGCGGAGACCCCCAAAACTGTTTTACATTTCTTCCATTAGAGGGGCCACAGCGTTTGTGAAGCTCCATGATTCCCCCTCCCCCACAAAGGTTAGGAAACGCTTTCTGAGAGAAGGTGGATGTGGAAATGCTACCACATTTGGGAACTAAACACAACGTATATCTGTGAAGGGATGTGAGGGAGATTTCATTGGAACTTTTCCCACTTTCTTTAGGACAGAAGTTGTGCAATTTCCCCCCCAAGTATTTATTTTTGCTCCCAGGGGAGGAAGTCCTGTGTCTTTGCCCAGTGGACTCCCATCTCTGTACCTGCTCGGAGAGCAGATCAACTTGCCTTTTCTAGAAGGTCTTTGTCCTTGAAACCCTTAACTCAGTGATGAATGTTGGCATTAAAAGTCCACAGCCAAGTAGAAGCACACCTGAGTTGTTGAGTCTCCCTCTGTGAGATGGTTACTGGTTAGCGGCTCTGGGTGACCCTGTAAACTTCCCTGGGAACTACCGCAAACAGCCTTGCCCGACATGCATCAGCTCCAGATGCCAGAAATCTAGTTGCATCACTTACAGATTTCTTCTAATTCAGCTCCTAAAGGGTCCTCATTTGTGGCTTTTAAAGTAATTTGGCCCCAAACAAGCATCATAGACTGATTGGCTCTGTTGGGCATTTGTTTCCCATAAATCCAGTTCAGCTTAGGTGAACCTCGACTGGGACTGGAAAGAAAATTTGTTTAGTTATGCTGGACTGTAGGCACTAAATTGGGCCATATTGTCACTTCTCTTTGGTAATGTAAACAAGCCCACAGACTGCTCAGCTCTTGTCAGGGACTGTAATCGGTCAAGTCTGCTCGCTGAGCTATAACTCAGAAGGAAAAAGTCCGATAAGTTAGTCTGAGCCCCACCTTCCATGAGCCATCAGTTCATACATCACCCATGACAGAAAAAGGGCTTCATTCCCACAGAGTTAGCCCCAGAAGGGTTTTCCCGGTGTTAAGTTCTTAAAAATAGCATCTGGGCTTAGGACATTATTCTCCAAAATTTTACACAAGTGCCAATGATTCCACTAAATCAGCCTTGCAGGATAATTCCTCAGGGCTCCTTCTGTTTATTTAGGCCAGAGTGAGTATTGAGGAAAGTCATATTTTGCAGGTCACTATTTTATTGCTCGATCCAGCCTACAAGATGTTCTACATCTTGAACACTGGTCAACAGGGGCTCGGAGGCTACAGGTTCACCTGCTGGTCATCTAGAACAGTAACCATTCAACGCATATTTACTGAACATCTACTCTGTGCCAGGCACAGGCTCAGACACAGGAACTAAAGCAGAGAAGAGCATGAACAAGCCTCTTGGTCTTCTGAAACTTACATTCTTATGGAGACAATAGACCAAGTAAACGAAATAATTAGCAATAGATTGTGGGACTGTGAAGGAACTAACTAGGATGATGTAGTAAAGACTAGTGAAGATGGGGATAATCGTGGAAGGTGTCTCTGAGACCAGACATTTCAGCTGACCCTGCAGGATGCAAAGTGGTCAGCTGGGCTAGAGGGAGAAGTAAGTCCGCAAAGGACCCTTTCCTCAGCTTAGTATTCCTGAGGCTTCTTTATCCACCAGATTGTTAGAAACCTGAACTTCTGTCTCACTTAAAATATCGCTTGAAACTAGCTAGCTGTGGTGTTTGGAGATTCAAAACATTATCCTGAGTAATTGAGCAGTTTTAGAGAAGAATCCCCTTCTGCCGACCCCCTGCGGGAGCCTGGGGGTTGTTCCTCCCGCAGGAAGAGTGAACCTAGATCACCCCCCTGCCTGGTTCACTGCAGTCCTGGGAGAAGACCAAGAAGAAACTTTGTTGATCCACAGGCTCCCGGTGGAGAAATTACTTCCTGGTTGTAAATTAGTCACCGGGGGGAGTTGGTTTTCCTTCCAGAGGTCAGGCGTGCTGTTTAGTACCATGATTCCCAACTTAGGGAGAACCGGGACGCCCTAATGTCATTTGTTAGAGTTCATGATTACCTCATC
The DNA here is from genome assembly GCF_014898765.1 of Herpailurus yagouaroundi. Lineage (NCBI taxonomy): Eukaryota > Metazoa > Chordata > Mammalia > Carnivora > Felidae > Herpailurus > Herpailurus yagouaroundi. The sequence goes on along the minus strand of NW_024412376.1, from coordinate 133,036,794 downwards.
CTCTGAAAGCACTAGGAGGCTTGTGCTTGTTTTAAACCTTTAACTGGATACAAAATTCATTTCACTTTGAGGAGTTGTGAGAAATTGATGAAACCCCAGGTGTTGCAAAACCGTTGCTAAGAATTGAATAATATAATGATACGTTCGAGACTCTAATAGCCAGAGAGAATAGCTAGTTTCTTAAGATGCTTATGTAGCTTAGGGAGGGAGTCAATCTAATGATCTGAAACAAGGTAAACTTGGAAGAAAAAGTAAGTGTGAGGCTTGTGTTTGGAGAGCTATTTGGGTAAAACGGTGGGTGATATGCCTTAGCTTTGAGAAGTACCAGCAGTTTCTGGGATCATCACCATCTCACATGGATAAATCCCAGACTGCCGCTCTCCTCTGAGAGCCACGGTTCCACTGGACCCCATTCCTCCCTTCATGGGTGTGGAGGCGCTGAGACTCCCTCTCCTACTCCATCGTGAAGCCCATCAAAACACTCCCTGAGAGATGCCCAGTGAAATCTTTCACCTACTCACTGTTATGGGTTTAATTGAATTCTCTAAAAAAGAGGCCCAAATCCTCACTCTTAGTGCCTGTGAATAGGACCTTATTTGGAAATAGGGTTTTTGCAAATGATGGGTCAAGGTAAGATAAGGTCATTAGGAGGCCTTAATCCAACGTGACTGTGTTCTTATGAAAAGGGGAAACTTGAGAGACATGAGTAGAGTGACTGCAATGTGAGGATGCAGGGAGAATGCCATCCACAAACCAAGGAACACCTAAGGCCACCAGAAGCGGGGAGAGAGGCCCGGAGCAGATTCTCCATCACAGCCCTCAGAAGGAGCCAACATGGCTAATGCCTTAATTTTGGACCTCCAGCCTCCAGAACTCTGCAACAATACATTGCCCTTCTTTAAGCCACCCGGGATTGTGTTACTTCAGCCCTTATAGGTTTTCTCAATCAATACAATGTAAACGTGTACTTGATACAAGAAACTTCTCAGACCCTTTGGCTCCTGAGGGGTCCAGGACTCAAAAGTTTTTGTCATCACCACCATTATAGTCATTGTCACTATGTATTCTGAGTCAAACTCTATATTCAATGCTTTATTTCCATTATTTCGTTTATTCCTTAAAAGGGTAGATATCAATATATCCACATCACAGGAGGGTAAACTGAGATAAGCCATCTGATCAGTGATGTGACCTGGTTTTAACTACAGTGGAGGGGAGCCCCGGACCTGGCTTAGGGGCCTCTGAAGGACTAGGAGCTACATACTAAAATACACTTCCTTATGGGTAAAGGAGTCTTTGGGAGGTGGCCTAGGAATCTATCCACCAAAGACCAAAGACAAGATCATGTTTTTGGGAAAAATATGTTCTGGGTTTCATATACCTGACTGGCTAATGAATCTTTGAAACATGTTCCTTAGTTAGTTGTTTGTGGGTTACCTGAGTCACTAAATTAAAATATTGCTTTACTTGTAACAGTTATTCAGAATTGTAAAAAATACGCAGAGGTGTGCTATGCTTTTGCTAAATAATGTTGGAAGATTTAAAAATCTATCTTTTCTTCCTGCTGGATGAAGCAAAGTGTTAATGGGTTATTTGATCACAGATTAGCAGAACGGGAACTAAGTGGGGGGCGGGGGATGGGAAAAGCCTTATGTTTTAGCACAGGTGCTGTTGTTTTTTGGGGAATGACAAGAAAGACAATTCCCAAGAAATCAAATAACCACCCTTTTTGTATTGATGGAGATGTCCCTCTCCATTCATTTTTCTCCCCATAAACATTTGCTTCAAAGAGTATAATCATGATACGTAAATGTGCAGAATTATTTTTTTTTAACTTCAAAACCCCAATTTTTACTGCAGAAAATTGTAATCATAAAATTGACATATACTTTGATCAGTTGTAAAAGTTACTTAATAGACAATCAAAAGAGACTTATTTTTTAATTTTCTTGGTCAACATATTTTCTGAGGCACTGTATTAATCAGATCTCAGTCACATGCAAGTGTGAGATGCTTAAGTCAAACTGGCTTACGCTCTGGAAAACAGTGTGGAGGTTCCTCAAAACATTAAAAATAGAACTACCCTATGACCCAGCAATAGCACTGCTAGGAATTTACCCAGGGGATATAGGAATACTGATGCATAGGGGCACTTGTACCCCAATGTTTATAGCAGCACTCTCAACAATAGCCAAATTATGGAAAGAGCCTAAATGTCCATCAACTGACGAATGGATAAAGAAGATATGGTTTATATATACAATGGAATACTACTTGGCAATGAGAAAGAATGAAATCTGGCCATTTGCAGCAACGTGGTTGGAACTGGAGGGTATTATGATAAGTGAAATAAGTCAATCAGAGAAAGACAGATACCATATGTTTTCACTCATAGGTGGATCTTGACAAACTTAACAGAAGACCATGGGGGAAGGGAAGGGGAAAAAAAAAGTTACAGAGAGGGAGGGAGGCAAACCATAAGAGACTCTTGGATACTGAGAACAAACTGAGGGTTGATGGGGGTGGAGGAGAGGGGAAAGTGGGTGATGGGCATGGAGGAGGGCATTGGGATGAGCACTGGGTGTTGTATGGAAACCAATTTGTCAATAAATTATATTTAAAAAAATAAAGAAAAAAAGACAAACTGGCTTAAAAGGGAGACAGCATGGGGTTAATGAAGTCATCTAATTGAAAAGTCTAGTGCAATTTCTAGTACTTAGTAAAGATAGATTTATGGACTTAGAACATAACCTGTCTCACCCATTGCTAATAAGTATGTGGTGTGAATGTAAATCTAAGTTTTTTAAATGCTTATTTATTTATTTATTTATTTTGAGAGAGAGAGAGAGAGAGAGCCAGCATGTGGAGAGGCAGAAAGAGAGAGAGAGAGAGAGAGAGGATCCCAAGCAGGTTCCGCACTGTCAGTGCAGAGCCGGATGCAGGGTTTGATCTCATGACCATGAGATCGTGACCTGAGCTGAAATCAAGAGTCAGATGCTTAACAGACCGAGCCACCCAGGCACCCCTAAATTTCATAGTTCTCTTCACATTATCTTTGGATTGTAGCAGTATGAAACCACCTGATGTCAGCAGAAGAAGGGCAGTGTGCAGATACACAGCCGATGTTGTGTAATTTTTTAATTACCATTAATGTGTTGGCTGTTTTTGAATGCCAGAGAGACATTTTCAAATTTAAAATTTGCTCATAATGTTTATGTTATCCTCAGATATTAGGATAAATGGAAAACAGACACAAAGTTGACTGAGTAACTCTGGCTCTTCCAAATAAATTATCCATGATATCCCAAGAAAGTTCTTAATTCTCGCCACGTGCCCAAAGACGACCAGCTTTGATGAAGTTGCTTTTCAATTGCACAGTTCTTCGACGGCATTTAGCTGGCCTGTTGGACTCTTGGGAGCAAGGGGGTGTTTTTTCTGCCTTACTGCCTAGGCTATTGACTGTCCCATCAAGGTGGTATGGCTACATGCCTGCACACAGGGATGAGGCCTAGCTTCCAAGCTCCAGATTAAAAGACAAGTAGTATGACTTAACAGGTGGATCTTCCTATTGGATGGCAGAGAAATGCCTTTACTGACATATTTTTCTTCTTTTAGAATCCTGGAACTTGACAGGGCAAATTCCACAGACTCCATGTTGCAGGTATTTTGGTCAGGGCCGATAAAATCTCCATTGGTTAGTGGGAGACAGGGGGATGACATGGAAAGAGCACAGGGATAACAGTCTGGGTTTTATTCCCATTCTGACATCATCTCGGAGGCTTTTCTGGAAGGATGGTGGTGATGCCGTTCACCACGGCGGAAGGTATAGGAGGAGGAACAGGAGGGAATTACACAGTCCCACACCCACAACAGAGCTGCCCAGACTTCCACCTTATTTCTATTTGAGGTTGGAGTTGTGTTTCTTGGATTATCACACAGCACTAAGTTAGCTTATCGGTTCCTTTAAAAGTGGTAGGAACAAGGGAAGTCTGGATAGCTCAGTCATTTAAGTGGCCAGCTCTCGATTTCGGCCCAGGTCATGATCTCACAGCTCATGAGATTGAGCCCCCTGTCCGGTTCTGTGCTGACAGCTCAGAACCTGCTTAAGATTCTCTCTCCCGCTCTCTCTCTGCCCCTCCCCCCACTTGGGCACACACTGTCTTTCTCTCTCTCAAAATAAATAAACATCAAAAACAAAGTGATAGGAACAACACTCTCTCACTTTTATATGGTGCTCAGTCAGGAGAGCTGCCTGGGCTCCAGAGTGTTACTAATACCTGAATAACTACATTCACACAGACAATAACCCTGGGGGAAAATGCCCATTGCTGGGTGGCTTTGGTGGGTTTCAGTGTCAGCTGATTCAGAGGCCTCCAATCAGGCTGTGGTGGGGATTCCGATATCCTGAGTGAGGTTTTCTCAATAGGAACCACATGGTATGTTCTAATAATAAGGTCTCTGTAGGGCTGAGACCAGTCCATTGTTTTGTGTCTTCCTGGTAATGAGGACGGGGATTTAGAGTCTAACTTCATTTTCTCCCAGAAAGCTCCACAATGTTTAGGCACCTATATATGTTAAAAGAAAAAAACATTGCTCATTTTACTTCACCATCAAGCAACCAAATCCCCAGTGAAAATGATCACATTGTAAGAAATAATTCCCAAATCTACCACTGGGGCCACCATTGGCCCAAAGTCCAGGAAAAATATCCTTTCATGTTTGTTTTCAGCCTCAGAAATCCCTCAAATTTGGCAAATGTGATTCTGATGCGAAGGGTCAGTAGACTCCTACAGGAGAAGACGCATATTCGCTGCGATGTGGTTTTCCAGGCTTTCTCATCCAGCTGTCTACTTGCTCGCTCTGGCTAAGCACACCCTATAGCATTTTGTAGAGTCAACAATGACTGAGGCGCCTGGATGTCTCAGTCGGCTAAACATCTGACTGGCTCAGGTCATGGTCTCACTGTTCATGGGTTCAAGCCCTGCATGGGGCTCTCTGCCATCAGTGTGGCGCCCACTTCGGATCCTCTGTCCCCCCCTCTCTCTGCCCCTCCCCCACTTGCGCACGCATGTGCGCTCTCAAAAAAAAAATGACTATAATGCCTTGAAAGGTCAAGCTGGATTAACGAGAGAAGAAAGAGATGTCACAGCCTTCAACAGTGCACAGCGAATACGATTACTCATAGAGTAATCATATAATGAAAAGCGTATGCAAAGACCCAGGAATGTCCCTTCTCATTGAAAAGATCGCATAAATCTCTCTTATTTCTTCTCCCCAGACCATTGAGTATGATGGCAATCGGGGTTGTAACTTGTGTGCCGGCTTTTGTTGTCGTTGTTGTTGTTCTTTATTCTGGTTCCATGATCCTGCTGCATTGTTAAAGGGTGCTCAGTAAACAAGGTAGCCATGCACCAGAAGAACATAGTTGGAATCACATTTACAGACAGAAGCCAGGAGTCTGAGCACTGACCACCACTAACTAGCTGTGTGACTTTGAGCAAGTCATTTAACTGTCCCTGCAAAAGGAGGGTGATGGTTTCCAACATCCCGTGTGGTTGTTCTGATATCAAATGGGCTGATGTAGGAGAAAGTGCTCTGTTAAATGGAAAGCATCGGACGAATAACACTTGCTGCTACTGGCCAAGTCACCCAGGAAATGGTTCCATGTACTTAACTCCCATTGACTTCCCCCATCCCTCCTTTGGGCTCACTGACTTCTAGCGGCCCCAACAAGGGGTGCCCAGGCATTGAAACAATCTCCTCATCACCTACCATAGAAACAGTAGGGAAGCACGCAGGCACTCAAGAACACATTTGCAGGAACATTTCTGGGCTTTATATCAAGTTGAGAACTCACGTCAAAAGGCCGATGCTTGACCAAACTATTTTTTTTTTCTCACTCTGCCCAGTACCTAAAAAGGATCATATAGTCCTAATTAGGCCTAGAGAGGCCCACAAAAGAAATGTGTTTCCAAGAGCTTTGGATTTATGAACTAAAAACTGTAGGCTACTGTGTGTTTTAATATATTCAGAGAGACAATTAAGATAACTTTAGTTATGGTTTTGGAAAATAGTCTGGGCAGCATTCAACTGAGCATATAGCCGTTCTCTGTCAAAAACCAAACTGAAATGACATTTTTGGAATCAACTCACTCTGTTAAAAGCAACCAACCATCTGAAAACACTCAATGAGTTGGAATAAAGTTGTATAAAGTTTTGTGATTCTCAGGAGAGGAACAAAGATTTGGAAGAAAGCTTAGCTGCCGAACTGCAGGAACAGACAATTCACAAAGAAGGGAGTTAAATGGCCTACGGATGTGTGAAAAAATGTTCGCTCTCACCGAACAAAGAAATGTGCGTTAAAACAACAACAAAACACCTTTAACAGAGATAAAAGTAAATTCCAGGACTCAGTGTCAGCCAGGTTCTATAAAAATGGGCACTCTTGTATCCTGTGGGTGGAAAGGTAAACTAGTGCCATCTTTTTGGTTTGCAGTTTGGCAAGATCGGAAGTGAAACTTTAACTTCCTAGCTCTGCTTCAAGAAATTTGTTCTCAGAAATTTATAGATTAAAAAAAATTATGAATGGTGTTCACTGTAGTCTTATTCATAATAAGGAAACTGGATAAACCTAAATTGGAAAAAGTGACGTGTTCAATAATAGGGGAATGGTTAAATACATGGGGATCGAACCATCTGTTGGGGACTATGTGCTTGTATACCACTCAATTCCTGTGTTCAAACCCTAGCCCCAGTAGGATGGGATTAGGCAGTGGGGCTTTGGGGAGGTGATTAGGCCACGAAGGTAGAGCCCCTCTGGCGGGGTTAGTACCCTCATAAGAAAAGGAAGAGAGTTAGCTCTCTCTCTCCACCATAGGAGGATACAAGGTAAAGGCATCAGTCTGTAAACCAGGAAGAGGGCCTTCACTGGAACCCAGCCATATTGGTATCTTGATCTTAGAATCCCAATCCCCGGAACTGTGAGAAATAAATGTTTGTTGCTTAAGCCACCCAGTCTATACTATTCTATTATAGCAGCCCAAATAGACTAAGACATCACCCATACATAAAATGTTATGCGGTCTTTATAGTTTATTATTTTGAAGTTTACCTGATAACTTGGGGAATATTGTTCTATTATATTCATTATAATAAAGAAGGACTGAAAATCTGCCTGCAGTGTGTAATGCCTATCTGGGAAAAAAATGGATAGAAAAAAGAGTGAAAGGGAATATAATAAAACATTAACAAGAGTTTCCACTGTTAGATAAGGATATGCATGGCTTCCATTTTTTTCTTTATATTTGTATTTTTTGTATCTTTCGTATTTTTCAAATTATATCTAATTAACATGGACAAATTGTCATTTTAATAATCAATCAATTAAAAAGAGGAAAAATTTGGTATCCTCTCAAAACTGTCGGCTGAGCTAGCTTGCACTGAAAATGGAGGCCCCACCTGTCCGCTTAAAGAGGGTCATCCTGATCTCTGCGTGTTTCTCTGAGAAGGATTCCAGCTGGAGCAGGAGACGTGTCATCAGAGTGAACACACAGAATTTTTAGTCCTGTCAGCCATCAGAATCCTACTAAGTACAACAAGAATTAAAAAGGAAGAGGGTGAAAAAAAAAACCTTGTAATTTTTCTGTTTTCTCAGTTTTTTCCCCTTCCCCCTCACTGTAAATTCTGTTAAGTTTTATCTTCACATTCTGCCCAATTGATATTCTGAAAAGGAAAGATAAAGGGAGTTAGACATTTAGAACTTTCTTGATAAAGTTAATTAAAATGGCCCGGGAAAGGCATAGCTGAGATTTCTTTTTATCTAAGATGGAGATGAAAAGCCACGTATTTCCAGGATTTAATTGCACACTTGTGAGTCTATTGTTTCTAGTTTTGCTGGCAAAAAAAGTCCTTTCTCTTTCAGACCAAGTAGAAAATGACTCAAATCTTATCCATTTCTCTCCCCCTCCCCCCACTGCCCACCAAACGGGCTAGAAATCACAGTGCAGAATCAAGAAGAAAAGAGCTCGTCAGCAGTAGTGCTGGATGTTTCCTGTTTGTCCTTCTGGATACACTTTGCATCCCTTACCCTGTTCTCTGTCCAAGAAGACTGGCCTTTACAGACTGCATCCACGGTCCATGCCCTGTGCATTCCAGTTAGGTTTGGCCAGTGAAAGGCACAGGCAGGAGAAGGTAAAGACCTTCCAGTATTTATTCCCCCAGCTCACTTGCCTGCTGGGCCAGGGCTTGTCAGGGGCTGCATCTTGTAGGCAGCCTCTACCAACAGCAACAGCTCTCTTTGGGTTCATGGCTGATTTCCTGCTGTCTCTTTCAAGAAGTAGGTCATAGTAACTTCCTGTTGATTCTAGCACCTGGGTGTTTTACCATCACTTGTTGATTTCCCTTAAACCTGCGTGATAAATAAATAGAGCCTGCATCAAACTCTGTTTTATCTCCTTTTTTGTATTTGCCCTCTCTTTCCTGCCAGGATGCTGAGCTTTAAAATATCTTCGGAGATAGTGCAGTTTCATTCTGTGTCATGACTATCCATGAGAATGTTCTGATAGCACAGATGAGCCCACTTTTTTTTTAAGTTTATTTATTTATTTTGAAAGAGAGAGAGAGAGAGAGAGTGCGTGCACCAGTCGGGGAGGGACAGAGAGAAGGGGAGAAAGAGAATCCCAAGCAAGCTCCACACTGTCAGCGCAGAGCCCGATGAGGGGCTCGAACCCACAAACCATGAGATCATGACCTGAGCCGAAGTCAAGAGCTGGACGCTTAACTGACTGAGCCACCAAGGAGCCACAATGAGCCCACTTTTCATAATTATATGGTTAGCAGAAGAGTTTGTGAACATCTCACAGTGTGACAATGGTCAGTCTTGTGCCCTTGGGATTTATAATAATGGATCTTAGCAACTGGGTTTCACAAAATACTGGGGAGTCAAAACAGAGGTATGCTGGAATAATTTACTAGTAATAATGAAGAACTGAGTTTTGTGCATTAAACAAGTAATAAGAATAGACATCTTATTGTTAAAAAAAAAAAAAAAAACCACGCCATTTTTAATCGCAGACATTCCAGTAAGCTTTCTTGAGATATAGGGAAAGGAGATAGAAAGTTCCAGCAAATACACCTGAAGTTGCCTATCATTTGCATGTATCCTTATCTACATGCCATTCCATAGGAATGGCCCTGGCAATATGCCCCTTATCTTTTATGTAGGGCTGGAAAAAAGATGGGAAACTGTTGTTGGATCACAAAGCAATTCACTAAGGAATTTCTCTGACTCAGTAGTAGCTCCATAGTTTGTCATCCAAGTTTCCATCAGTCTGTGTAGTATAAAGTCACTAATATTTTAATTAACATTCACTGATAAGTGCCTTAGATGAATCATCTCATTTGGTCCTCATAACCATTCACATATTACCAATAAAGAGTTCATCAGTGCGCTGAAAGGGAGACGGGCTTTGAAGAACATGGCGTACCTTCACCAAGGAACTCTGTTTGGGGTCTCCTGGTGTGAATGTGAGCTGGGTGAAATGCAGCACTCCTTACTGCTGAGGCTGAGACTAATAGACCTCAAACAGTGAATAGAACAAAAAAGTTCAAATCTCTTGCTCTGGTCAGTTTAATCCAATTAAATTATGAGATCTAGAGGATACTGGGATGAATGAGATATAGTTCTGCCCTCCAAGAATCTGAAGCCTAGTTGGTAGACAGAGATATAAACAAATAATGAGAGAACTGTAATAAAATGTGATTAAAATGATAATAGAACATGCTTAAAATTTAATAGGAAAACAGATGAGGGAGCAATGACATCTTTGGGAGGTAGAGGAGTTTCATGAAAAATTATGTACCAAAGGTAACAGTTAAGCTTGACCTTGAGGGGTGTTAGCAGTTTCAATAGTGAAACTGGTGGAGAAAGAGGTGAGAGAGCCCAGCAGGGGTTTTCCTTCTTATTCTTACCAAAAGCTCAGAGTCTCCAATTGCCTCAGGTTTCAAATGGCTTTTTCAATATTGCATTTCCTATGATTTGTCTAGATTTCTTAGTCCTCTTTGGGTCTAAAGAATTAAAGTACCATTGAACGGGGGGCTCATTCAGTTGAACATCTGACTTCAGCTCAGGTTTTGTGGGTTCAAGCCCTTCGTTGAGCTCTATGCTGACAGCTCAGAGCCTGGAGCCTGCTTCAGATTCTGTGTGTGTGTGTGTGTGTGTGTGTGTGTGTGTGTGTGTGTCTGCCCCTCCCCCACTTGTGTGCGTGCATGCTCTCTCTTTCTCAAAAATAAATAAATAAACATCTATTAAAAAAAAATACCATTGGTAAAGAAGCTTTGGTTGAAAGGAGAGCAGGCTGGTGTGGAGTAAAATCCAACCATTGATTGCTTTCAGCAGGACCATGTACCAACCTGAGAAAACCATCTAGAGACCCCAAGTCTGAAATCTGACAGAAATGTATAGTCTGAGATGTGTACCACAATTCACAGGGCCTGCCTTTCACCTGGTTTTACAGATAGTCTTGGAGACAACTATCTACCAGAGATTTCTGTGGCCACATGGAGTTTGGATCATGAAAGTATTAGGGAAATATTAAGAAAGGAAAATTTATAGAAGGGATTTATCAACTCAATACTATTAGTCATAAGTATACTGTATTATATCAGACCCAGAAGAGGAAAGAGGATTTAGAAGATTGTCTAAGACGTCATGAAGATTGATAGAGTTTACTTGACTGAGAAAAGCAGACGAGTTAAATCCAGTTTTAGATTTTTAAATATGTGAGAGACCCGTGACTCTTATCTTTGCCCCCAGACAGATGTGAATTCTTTCTTGCTAAGACCCAAAGACCTTATTCACCACTGTCTTATGTCATCTTGTCTTAAACTCTAGACCTACTATTGTTTCTTGTTCTCCCAGCGTGGTCAATGGACATACACTCAAGTCATGCCAGTGAGACTTGCGGACTGGGCAAGGCAAAGGGAAATGAAAAGAAAATTGGGAATTATTTAGAACTCAAAATCAAGTGCCTGGATCAGCTTGGCTTCAGAAAGTAATGGGTTGTAACAACACCAAAAAAGATATAACACTTAGACATAAATGTGCAGATTTTATAAGGGAAAAAAAAACACTTTAAAACACTTTTAAGGGGCACCTGGGTGGCTCAGCCAGTTAAGTGTCTGACTTTGGCTCAGGTCATGATATTGAGATTCATGGGTCTGAGCCCCACGTTGAGCTCTGTGCTGACAGCTCAGAGCCTGGAGCCTGCTTTGGATTCTGTGTCTCCCTCTCTCTCTGTCCCTCCCCCACTCACGTTCTCTCTCTCTTTCTCTCTCTATCTCTTTCCTTCTATCTCCCTCTCTCTCAAAATAAATAAACATTAAAAAAATTAAAAACACTCTTAAAAGATATAAAAGTAAACTTAAATGGAAGGAAATCCTTGTTCTTAGATAGGATGATTCAGTATCATAAATGTCATACAGACACCAGGTCTTTCTAAGTTAATGTGATCCCCACAAAAATACCATTAAAACCCTTTTCTGGAACTATGCAAGTTGATAGTAAAGTTCATACAGAAAAACAAAACAAAACTTGCAAGAATAGTTGGAAAAACACTGGGGGAAAAGAGCTACTTACCAGATATTACAATGTACTTTATTATAAAGCCTCTGAAATTAAAACAACGTGATACTGACGCATGAGTAGATAGACCATTGGAATAGAATAGAATAGAAAGTTAAAGAATAGACCCAAATATATGTGGAAACATAATACACAATAAAGGTAGCATCTCCATTGACTAAGGCAAAAATAGATTTTTTTTAATGTTTATTTATTTTGAGAGAGAGTGAGAAAGAAGGAGAGAGACAGACTGCATGTGAGCAGAGGAGGAGCAGAGAGAGGGAGACACAGAATCTGAAGTAGGCTCCAGGCTCTGCGCTGTCAGCAAAGAGTCCAACGTGGGGCTTGAACTCATGAACCGCGATATCGTGACCTGAGCCGAAGTCAGACACTTAACTGACTGAGGCACCCAGGCACCCCAGGCAAAAATAGATTTTTCATAAACATTGTGAGGACCACAGGATAGCTGTATGTAAGAATAAACTCCAGCTGGATCAAGAATGAAACCCCTCAGTGTTAGAAAATCTGGCTTTCTCTTATAGGTATGAGGACATCCTTTCTAAATGCAACTCAAAATTCAGATGCAACAAGACTGATAATTCAAGCTACCTAGAAATAAAATATACTTGCATGGTAAAATAAAAAAAAAATCATGACAAAGTCATAAGATAACTGGGAGAAAACATTTGAAACAAATATCACAATTAAAGGACCAATCCTCCTAATGTATGAAAAGTTAACCGGATGTGGGAGGTGAGAATGCTTCTCCAGCTTTTTCCTGACTTAATGTCAGTCTTCACCCTGGCTTTTCTACAGAGGCCCCAATAATTAGCTTGCTGTTGGGTTGATCTGATTTAACATTTCATGGTCACTTTGTTGTTATTTTTTACTAACTTGTACTTTCACTCCCTGGGACCTGCTTGATTTATAAGTGTTTTCTCAGATCACATTCTGTGCTGGGCTCTGCACCTGGTGTTTTTCCTGGGCCAGTAATGATGACTGGTTTGCTGGGCTCTCATTTTGCTGTGGGTTCCTAGTGAGATCCGCCCCTGTGTGGGTGGTAGGAGGCTCAGGGAAGGGTGTTGGATTGAGAGAGTCCTTTAGCAGAGATTAATACACTCAAAAATACACTTAGCTTACAGTCTTGGGGATTCCCGGGTGTTATTAGACACAGAGGGCCCTTTCTTGGGTCCCAACAGAAATGGGTAAGTTTTCAAAGGAGGGGAATAAAATAAATAAGTTTTAGGTTATAGATACCTAAATCAAATCTTCATTTCCATTGTTGTTACTTGAGTAATCATAGTTGAATGCACACAGACTAAATTTCATTGTCATTGAAATAATTAAAGTGTCATGGATAGACAGCAGGAAGATAATGGTGTTCTGGAATGAGAATGTTCTGGAAAATTAAAGGAATGGTGCCCAAACTGCCCCACCCCCACCCCCTCATGATGCTGGGGAGCAGCTTTAACCAGAGATTCATGCTCACATCAGGTCAGACGAATGCATTTCCTGGATGTGTATAGTCTTGTAGATCTTTGGTCTGGATTCTGAGCTAGACTGACCCGTGACTTACCTGCTAATATGACTACAACAGCACTTTACATTAGTAGAGGCTTTCTATTTTTGAAAGCATTTCCACACTATTGATCTCATTGGATCTTCATATGACTCTGTGAAACAGGTAGATATTACTGTCTCCATTTTGCAGGTGGGATAACTGAGGCTGAGAAAGGCTAAGAGATATGAAGAGACAGCCCAATGGATGACTGGAGTAAGAACTGGGGCACCTGACATAGACTCCATTGACCTGTGGTTCCTGAGCAACTGAGTTTGTATGAAGTTTTCCAAGCCCCAACTCCACCTTCAATTAAATGAGAGGTTTGCACAAGGTGGCCCTTGAGGCCCCTTCCAGGGTTACTGTTACAGGATTTTATCACTTGCCAGACTTCACCAGGAACTGGTTAGTGGAGGGGAAACAGCATACACCCCCCCCCCCCGGAGCTGCAAAGTTCTCCCCCTTCCTCTACCCCACACCGTACAGAACCAAGAACTCACTTGGGATGGGGGTTAGCTTTTTCCTACTGCAGACTATGGATGGAAGGCATACACTCTCCTGCCCAATGACAGGAAATTTTTGAAGTTTATTTTATTTTTGTGTGTGTGTGACTTTTTCAATTCCTCCTATGTAGTTTTTATTAATGTTTTTTATTAATGTTTGTTAATATTTATTAATGAAGCTTTATTGTGTTTGCTTCGGCAGCATGTATACTAAAATTGGAATAATAAAGAGAAGGTCAACATGGCCCCCCACACAAGGATGGTGTGCAAATATTTTCCAGCTTTATTGAAGTAGAATTTGCATACCATGAAATATATCCATTGTAAGTGTATAATTCAATGTGTTGTTAAAATAAGTTTATGGAGTTGTGCAACCGTCACCCCAATCCAGGCTTAGAACTTCTCCTTTATCTTAAAACATTCCTTTGGGCTCACTTACATCAGTCCCCACTCCCTTCTCCAGCCCCAGGCCACCCCAGATATGCCTTCTGGATCTACAAATGTATCTTTTCTGGACATTTCACATAAAAAGAATCATGCAGTGTGTAGCCGTTTCCACCTGGCTTAACTCAGCATGTTTTTAAGATTCATCTACATGGTAGTACACATCCATATTTCATTCCTTTTTATGGCTGAATAATATTCCATGGTATGGATATACCACATTTTGTTTATAGGCTATCAGTTGGATATTTGGGGTGTTTCCACATTTTAACTATTATGAGTAATGCTATCATGGACATTTGTGGACAAGTCTCTGTGCAGACATATGTTCTGTATTTCTCTTGGGTAAATTCCTAGAAGTAGAAACGCAGGTTTGTTTTCTTAAGTTTTTATGCAGTATTTGGACCTCTGCCTTTAATCTTTATACTTAAATAAAAGATTCATGGGAAATGTGTGGGAGGGAAATGTGTAGCCTGTTTTAATAGGCTATATTAATGCCTGGTAGCTCTTTGTTTGTTTGTTTGTTTTGTTTTGTTTTGTTTTTTAAGCAGGTTTCATGCCCAGTGTGGAGCCCAATGTGCTGAGATCAAGCTTCAGACGCTTAACCAACTGAGCCACCCAATGCCTGGTGGCTTTTACAAGAGTGTAATCTATCTTGAAGTAGTATAATCATACAGAGTTTCTAGGGCTGATTTGTGTCCTTCCAGAACTCCTATGTTGAAGCCCTAACTGCTGGTACCCCAGAATGTGACTGTATTTGGAGATAGGGCTGTTAGAGAGGTGATTAAGGCTAACTGAAGTCATCAGGGTGGGGCCCTAATCCAATATGATTGGTGTCCTTATAAGAAGAGGAAGAGGGACGACTGGGTGGTTCAGTCAGAGAAGCTTCTGACCCTTCATTTTGGCTCAGGTCATGATCTCGCTGGTTGTGAGTCTGAGCCCCATGTTAGGCTCTGCACTGACAGTGTGGAGCCTGCTTGGGATTCTCTCTCTCTCTCTCTCTCTCTCTCTCTCTCTCTCTCTCAAAATAAATAAATAAAGTTAAAAAAAAAAAAAAAAGAGGAAGAGGAAGAGACCCCAGAGGTGCCTGCACACAGAGCAAAGCCCATGTGAGGACACAGCAAGTATGGGGCCATCTGTAAGACCCAGAGACAGGCCTCAGGAGAAACCAAACCTGCCCTCACCTTGATCTTGGACTTCCAGCCTCTAGAACTGTGAGAAAGTAAATTTCTGTTGTTTAAGCCATCCAGTCTATGGAATTGTGTTACGGTAGCAACAAACAAACATCGAGGACTAATACACTGTCCTACATGTTGCTTTTCAGGGCCTTCAGGAGGGTTTTTCTATCACACGAATGCCCTTCACACAGAGTGTTCTCTAAGTGAAAATGAGCACTCTGTTGCCTTCGTGCACTCCTTTCACAGCTGGCTTTTATTCTGTTCCTTCATGGGGGGGGGGCTCCTCCTTCCCTTACTCTAGGTCACGGTCACATCTCCAGTGACTCCCCAGGGGGAGTGAGCCCAACGCCCCCCTTCCATGAACACTTTCTCCCATTTGGAAGCAGTTCTCCTCAGAACCCCCATCTATCTGACTCTGCCTTTCTATGGCAAGGGCTCCCTCCCCTGTCTTCCAGCTACTGGGGACATCTTATCCCTCGTGCTAGAGGAAGAGCTCCTTGGGACAGGGAAAGTGCCATTTGCATTTACTGGCCTTCAAACCTAACCTCGGGCTCCATGTCCGGCACAGAGTTTTTTTACTTAATTAAAACCGACAACTCCAACTATGAAAATGTTGAAGTTTCAGAGCTCTGTGAAGGCATAAAATGCTGGTTAGTGAAGTGTGAGGAGAACAAGAATGACTACAACACGGAAACAGCAAAGTGCATACGTGGGAAAGTCAGCGCTAGTGACCTTCGACTGAGTCACTTGTCCACACCAAACCTCAGCTGCCGTATCCCCAAGGGAAAAGGTTGATCTAGCAAAGGTCTGTTTTATGGTGAACATTTTAGTCCCCTCCAGCTCTTGGTGAGGGCCGCAGGATTCCTGTCTTTGACGTGTCTCTCTGGTTATGTGGCTGGCTGGAGAAGTTCAAGGTCTAAATCACACTGCAACTCAATTAAAAATGAACTTAAAATGAATTTTGTGTTTCTGTTTTCCACGTAGAACTTTTCCAAGTATATTGAATTTAGTTAGAAGTGCTAGTGATTACCTTCTGGTGGCCCAAACCCTTAGGAGGGAAAGAAGATATAGGAACCTATATCACCCTCCTTTTGACAATGAACAATTTTATTTTTTTAAAAGTTTTTAAAAATTGTTTATTTACCTTGAGAGATAGATGGAGTGCGAGCAGGGGAGGGGCAGAGAGGGGGGAGACACAGAATCTGAAGCAGGCTCAGGCTCTGTGCTGTCAGCACAGAGCAGAGCAGGACGCGGGGCTCGAACCCACCAATGACGAGATCATGACCTGAGCCGAAGTCGGATGCTTAACGGACTGAGTCATTCAGGTGCCCCGACAATGAACAATCTTAAAGAAATGTGCGCACATGTGCGCATGCGCACACACACACACACACACACACACACACAACTAGCTTGGAACTTTAGAGCATCATGTTCAAATCAGACTCCATCAGAATGCTTTGTGTGGGAATTAACACCATGAAAGAGAATAAATCACAAAAATTCCCCAAATGATAAGAAAAGAAAAGCTTGTGTGGTAAACAGCCCCAGAAGAGGCAAGTACTTCTGTGCAAGTGGCCCCTGACTTTCTTGGCCTGAGTTTTCACTTCTCCCTTGGGTTTCTTTCACATTTCCTCCACTCTTCCTACCCCACAGTCTCCAAGGATTTGTAGATCTTTATTTCTTTAGGCGGAGGCACAGACAAAAATGCTTTCCTTCCTTTTCACTCAGCAAACCTTTGAGAAAAATGAAAAACTAAGAGCGAGACAGGAAGGGAGGTGGAGTATAGGGTCAGTATAGGGTCTCTGGTCCCCAGGCAATTAAATCCCTACCCCAGGCTGGCCAGCCCTCTGGAAAGCGCATAGACCCATGATCCTTTTCTTGTCTTCTGCTGGTCTATAACCACGAGTCTACACTATCTCCCTGCTTAAGGATGAATCCACCCAATTACCCTGAACCATCAGTGGCAAAGGAAGACCAGTTATGTGCCCTTATGTGGCCTTTAGGAAGTTCCCTAATCCTCAGTAAACTCCCACCAACATTTTTTTTTTCTTTTGCTTCTATTTATAGCTCTTGTTTCATCTGCTGAGCATCAATAATTGGCCCGGTTAAAACCCAATTCCTTTCAGTTTCTTTCTCAGCTCCGCATCTAGTATAGGTGTTCTAGCCTGCAAATGGTGGGGAAAAGTAGATTTCCAGCCCTGATCATTATGGCAAGAAGTGATTTCCTTTCTCCCCTGCTCTATCTGATGGGAAGGGTCTCTTTGGTAGAGTGTGGGACTTTGTAAGTAAAATAATGTATTGGGGTTAATGTGTTGGGCTCCTCTAATCATATGCTTCTACATCAGAGATTCTGATAGGAATATAAAGACGAATGTCATACAGTCTTTGCCTTTGAGAAACTCAAGATTAAAAAAAAATACATAAGCTCAACAAGAGGAAAGTCATTGTCTTTTGTAGTTGTACAGAGACTTTACCTCAAGAATATTTAAATTAATTTTATTGTTGGGGCGCCTGGGTGGCGCAGTCGGTTAAGCGTCCGACTTCAGCCAGGTCATGATCTCGCGGTGCGTTAGTTCGAGCCCCGAGTCGGGCTCTGGGCTGATGGCTCAGAGCCTGGAGCCTGTTTCCGATTCTGTGTCTCCCTCTCTCTCTGCCCTTCCCCCGTTCATGCTCTGTCTCTGTCCCAAAAATAAAATAAAAACGTTGAAAAAATAAAATTAAAAAAAAAATTAATTTTATTGTTTACCTAGGGCTAAAAGCAGTCCCCACCCCCCCCTTGCTAAAGTTGGCACAACGTTGCCAGGGCTTTGCCTGCATGGGTCAGGGGTCATTTTATAAGGGTAGTTAGCAAAAAGGGGCTAGCTCTGAGCTGTCTATATTAGGCACTTGATTCAATTTGAGTTCCGAGTTAATTCCCTTCATTAAGAAAATAATTCCGGGATTGCTTCACTCTGTCCTTCTAAGTGTTCCTTGGGGTGACTTCCTCTGGATTTGGCCTTACAAGTAGCCCACCCAACCCACTTGGCTGGTGCACCCTCCTTAGAGGTCTCCCTGAGCAGAATTTAGAATCAATGCAGCAAGAAGCTTCTCAGAGCAGTTTGGCGCACCCAGCCTCTCTGGAGAGGATAGTCATTCATTCATTCATTCATTAAAAGGATGTTTATTGAGTGCCTATTATGTGCCAGGTGTTATCCCTAGAGTGCTGAATTCAATTGGCAAGTTCCAACCCTTCCCTTCGAGCTCGCTGTCAGAGCCAGCAGACCAAAGGAAGACCAAAGACAAACAGTAAACTTAAGGAACTGAAAATAAATGGGACAATTATAAATCATGATGTGAGCCAAGGAGGAAACAAACAGGACATGGATAGAGAAAACCAGGGTCGGGGGCATGGACCATTTGTGACTGTCAGGAAGGCTTCTCAAAGGAGGCAAAATTCGAACTAAAGCCTAAAGATGAAGAAAGCCTCCGAGCTGGGAACCGGTGTTGAGGTTTCCTAATGGGAGTAACAGCATGCTCAAAGACTGGGAAAATGTTGTCAGATCCCAGGAAATAGAAGAAAGCCAGTGAGGTGGGGCTTCGGGCAATGCTTCCTTACCTTGTGCCTTGGAGGCTTGAGGATTAAGCACCAGGCAGTGCAATTGCCTGACGGTCAGGAGTTGGGACAAACGTCTCTTTCTCTACCTACCTGTACTTTTCTCTGCATTTTGTTTCAGACACACTTACTAAAAATCAGAGGATCCGCATGTGCATACACAGGGACATAAAGGATGAAAAGAAAATTAGAGGTGAGGAGAGGAGGGAAGGAATAATTGGAAGTGGAGGGGCATATGGTTCTCTTAAGAGAAATCATAAAACATAACCCTTTAAAGGTAGACTCAAAGTCACAAAATCTTATTTTATTGTTTTATTTTCTTAAAACTCAGTTTGGAAAGTAGGCAATTAAAATATTCAAATTAAAAAGCCAAAGTAAATCACAATTACGAGCTCTAAATCTACTTGGATTCTCCCGTCCCCTTTTAAAATGTAGAATCACATTTCCTGTCCACATCCATTGAAACCAGAGCAACAAAATTGTTTCCCATGGAAGGAAGATAGGGAGGGGTCTTCTCACAAAATGTCCCCTCAACCAGAGTTCTGAGAAGATCATGCATTGGACAGTCGGATTACTCATATGGACATAAGTTCAGAGCGGAATTTTGAAATGAATTACAACAGTCGGAGAAAAGAGAAACCATCCGGAAAAGGGTATCTTTTACTCTGAGCAGGGCAAGCTATCCGTCGTATGATTTGTCAAATCTGAAAACACACACCACAGGTCTTCGTTAGAGATTGCAATGGGGAGCTCAGAGGGCCAGGGGCAGAGAGAAGGCCCCTGGAGGGCAGGGGAAGAGTTCACCCAGGTCAGGAGCAAAGGGGCTTCCTAATCCTCTCCAGCTACTCCCCAACCAGATGCGCATCTAGGAGGGAAATCTAAAGCTGTCCCTTTCTCTGACCAGTCTCCACTGTGGAGGCATTAGATAGTTGGGCTCAGGAAGAACCAGTGTAGCAGATAAGAATTAGGCCTTCCCCGGGTTCTGTCTCTATGTGTCTTTTCACCAGCAATAAATTAGAATTTGACTCCCCGGTGGACACCACTGGAGTCCAGTCACCTAATACATTTCAAGACCACCTTGACGGAATTTCCAGATGCCCTTAAATCAAGCCAAATCCTCAAAAAGCTGCCAACTTAGACTGTGCCATCTTCTACGGTTTTGATTAAACGATTCTAATTAAATTTCTTACCACTGTAGAGCATGTGGTCTGGGAATCGGATTTAATTTGATTTATTAAAATAATGAATCTTTTGAGTGAAATTTATATCTGTTTCATTATAAATTAATATTACAAATTTATATCTGCTTCATCTCTTTGTCTGTAGATGGTTCACTCTGAAGTCTGACCGGGAGAGGGCTTTTCCCTTCACTCTTTCCTCATAAACAAAGACTATGTAGCTTCCTGCCCCAGTTTCCTAAGGGGAAGCCCAAATGGCAGCCAAAGTAAGAAGTAAAGCAGCAGCAGCAGCAGCAGCAAGGCCAGGAACGGGGGAAGAGAGCCAAACACACCCAAGGGACTATGGGAGGACGTGGGGGGAGAGTGAGGGGAGAGTGAGGAAACCAGAGAGGAAGGATAAAGTTAGACTCAAGGGGAGCAGGTGATAACTCTTCCACCACTGTCTGAATTTTGCATTTAGCTTGAGTGTAAGACTTTCTGTCAACTAATGAACTAGACCTTCCTTGTCTTGCAGCCATGAGGATGACACCGAGTCACATGCCAACTCCTAGAGCCAGGAGGGTGGGTGGGGTCTCCTGTCAGGTCAATCCATCACTTCCCTCCCTGTGTTGGCCTCCTTTTCTTCTTCATTTGGCTCTTTTGCTAAGCAGCTTTGGCAGGAAGGAACTTCACTCTCTCAATATCCATTTTACGATGTCAGAGAAACACTCTGATTAACCTTCCTTGGGTAGTCCAGAAACGATAGCTCCCAATGTCCGCTGACCACAGTGAGGACACTGGCGTGGTTAGTATGGGAGGTTGTGGGGGTAAAGTGGGCCACTTTAGCACCAGCTTGTGGAAGCTGAGAAGAGTTAGCTGTTAGTGGTGCACGACAGGAAGCTATGGTAAGTTTTAACCGGAGAGAGGCCCTGATGAAATGGTACCAAGGGAGCTCACTTTGGTAGAAGTATTTTGATTTTATTAGGGAGAGGAATAATTGGAGGTCCATATGCAACAAATGAACCTTGACCTATATTTCTCACTTAATATAAACATTAACTCCAAATAGATCATAGACCCAGGGGCGCCTGGGTGGTTCAGTGGGTTGAGGGTCTGACCCTTGATTTTAGCTCGGGTCATGATTTCATGGTTCATGAGATCAAGCCCCTGGTTGGGATCTGTGCTGACAGTTAGGAGCTTGCTTGGGATTCTCTCTCTCTGCCCCTCACCCACGAGTTCTCTCTCTGTCTTTCTCAAAATAAGTAAACATTTTTAAAAAATGGATCACAGACCTAAATATAAAACCTAAAACTATAAAACTTCTAGAAGAAAACATAGAAAACCTTTGTGACTTTGCATTACAGAAAGATTTCTTAGCTATGACACCAAAAACAAGATCCATAAAAGAAAACGTCGGAAGACAAGAAGAGCAGCGTGTTTTTCTTTTGTTGGGTTTTGTTTTACTTAGTTATGAACCATTTGCTACAGTTCTCACCTTCAAGTTTGATGGAGCTATGCATTCTTGGAGACCAGAAAGGATGTTTTGATGATCATTGTATTTTCAGGGTCTGGCACCATATTTGGCACATCATGGACACACAATAAATATTGGTGAAATATATGAATAAGCAAAATGTGGGATGATCACAAGATAGCCAAGAGGAAATTCGCTGAACAGAAACATGAATCAGAATTCCGGTGAGAGAACTGAGTGTCGTGATAATAGAAGCAATGCATTGTAGAGGCCGTGGGAAAGGCTGTAGGAGGCCATGTCTTCCCAAGGGCAAAGTGTAGACACAGAGGAGAAGGTGCTTGGGGTCGCCCAGTATTAGAGGCTGGGAGGATTAAGGGGTTGGGAGGTGCTGTGGAGGAGACGAGAAAGCAGGATTGAAGAGGGAGGAAGAGGGCTAGGGCCATGCAGGATCACGCAAACCAAGGGAGGAAGTGTCTCAAAGAGTGAAGGGTCCAGAGTGTCAGTTACAGAATGAGACTGGGTAGAATTTCTTTCAAGAGGAAGTCCCTGGTGACCTTATAGAGAGATGGTTTCTATCACATGTAAAATTTGTATTAATAGTCAATAGAAAACATATCAAAATAACGGAAACAGTACAGAAATTAATAAGCTGTAGAACAGGTCTCTGTCGATTTAAGGCACCCAACATAAGCGAGAGCAAACTTTGGCTTCCCGTGTCCTCGTCAAGAAAATGTCATGTGAAACTTGACGTGCGAACATCATTTTAAAAATGGGAAAAACTTGACACTGTCACCTTCCTCAAATGCTGTGGGTTTTGTGTTTTTCTTTTTTCATTCTTTTGCTTTTGGGAATAAAGAAAATAGCTACAGAGAATTCTAACAGAGGAGCCATATATTCCCATCTAAGCCAACTATTTTGGAAACAGAGGCCATCCAGACTGGGTTAATGAGATATTAATTTGAAGCAGCAACAGCCTTCATTAATAATAACTTGATATCAAGAAGAGTCTCTGACGTGAACTAGAACTCAGATGACCAGTTGAGAATCCAGTACAGAACTTGTTAATAGAAGTGAACTTGGGGTTCCACTTGAAATGGGGATTATTTACTCGGCTAAATGTGCTAATGCACCAAAGAATGATTATGGAGCATAAGGGATTCATTTATTTGATGGAGAGTAAAAGGCCAATTCATTTCACTGAAATTTGTGATAGGTGCTAGAGGAAGGATAAGAATGCCCTACGTTTGGGGGCGCCTGGGTGGCTCAGTCGGTTAAGTGGCCGACTTCGGCTCAGGTCATGATCTCGCGGTCCGTGAGTTCGAGCCCCGTGTCGGGCTCTGTGCAGAGTTTCAGATTCTGTGTCTCCCTCTCTCTGACCCTCCCCCGTTCATGCTGTTTCTCTCTGTCTCAAAAATAAATGAATGTTAAAAAAAATAAAATAAAATTGACTACATTGAACATGTAAAAAACATTAAAAAAAAAAAAAAGAATGCCCTACGTTTGCATGCAAACAGATACCAAAACTGTCTTAGTGAGTGGCTTGCTTCAGATATACAACCAGAGGACTCTGAGAAAGGACTCTGTTGAAATAACAGTAAGAAATTCTACAGCCTAATAAATACCGCAGGGAGAGAGGAGTTAGAAATAGTGATAGTTTAAAGTTCAATTATAACAAAATTATTAGTAACTTAATAGTAATAGAGAGGGAAACAAAACAGTAACTCCTTAAAAAGGACTGACCAAAATATCCCAGAAGAGCAATATAAAACATGCCCATTTGTTTTTAGGCTTCTTATCATTATAAATTATGGACTATCAAAGCAATAGCAAACCCATTAATCAAGACTGTAAACAATTAAAATCTTTTTCCAGATCCGGGAAAGCATCAAAATGATCAAGACAGTGCCAAAAAAAAAAGGGAACATAAATTTCAGCCAGCTCTTTGGATCTGGGAAGTGTTTAGGCTAACCAGCCAAAAAGTCAGAGAGCAAAAAGTCTAAACTAAGCTGATAACAACTGATCATTAATTAGAACTGAAGCCAACTATCTCAGTCTAGAGAAATATCTTGGCTACTCAGCTAAGAGCCAGAAAGCCAAAGGTCCAAGTTGGGTTCATGATAATCACAGGCAAAGCCACTGCCCAGAAAAGCCCCTATTAATGAAGGGGCGCCTTTGAGAAGAAGCAGCTCCAAGAGAAGCTGGCAGGGACACCCCTTTGTATAGTAGGGATAGGGGACCCTTTCCACTCTGCTTAGAAGTTTCACCTAAGGCTGAAGCCCTGGAATTAATAATCACGTATAACAGATTCTAGCATTAAAGGGACAAACTGAGCAGCTGATAACTCATCTTTATTGGAAGGTTTTTTATTTATTTATTTATTTTTAAAATTTTTTTTTTCAACATTTATTTATTTTTGGGACAGAGAGAGACAGAGCATGAACGGGGGAGGAGCAGAGAGAGAGGGAGACACAGAATCGGAAACAGGCTCCAGGCTCCGAGCCATCAGCCCAGAGCCCGACGCGGGGCTCGAACTCACGGACCGCGAGATCGTGACCTGGCTGAAGTCGGACGCTTAACCGACTGCGCCACCCAGGCGCCCCTGGAAGGTTTTTTAAAAATGAGATTCAGATCTTTGAATTTCATTGAAATAGGAGCAAGGTACACATAGGAGAGCAAGGGAGCAATAATGGAGATTATTTATATAAAAGGTGTCCAAAGGGAAATGAAATGTTGATAGCACCAAAAGTCAGCCACCAAAAGGCAATATGTAAAAACGACAGTATGTGAGTGTGGGAAGTAACTGTGGAAGGGTAGTTTAGAGGGGATTTAAGAATTGGATGTCATTTATAAGTTCATGCATATTGATGTTGAAATTCATTTCTGCATCTGTAAGAAAGCATTTTTCCTATTTAATTAGAGAAGGCACAAGTACCTTCTCATGCACACATCCCCTTTCCTTCTAATATCGTATTTCATGGTTTCTGAGCTGCACGTTATTTTCACATTTTAGTATCTCTGGAGTCAAGAATGTTTCCGACAGTCAATGACATGTGACAATTAATTGGAAGTGTTTTTGCTTTCTTATTGCTACCCAAACAACGACATTTCTTACAATGGATGCCGTTTAGATATGATGTCGTTCACGTATAGCCCCTTGCAATGCGTGGTCCCCACGCAGCAGATGAACGATGTGGCTGCACATCCCCCGCTTCCTGCTGCAGAAGAGGACCCCAGCCCTTTCTCTTGGGGTCTGAAATGCAGAGAGCTGGGGCATGCCTGAGGGCCACTGATGCATGCATAGCTAAGCAGTTCCAAGAAAGGCTTGCATGGTCTAATGCGGAAGGAACAGGGGTGTTCTGGATGTGCTCTGGGTCTTTGCACACAATGCAATTTGTGATCTTGCCAGCTCATGCTGTATGGAGCACAGTTTCTCTTTGGGAACATAGGGGAGGTGTTGGGCGGCGCTTGGATTCTTTCCTCACACTATACACCTATTTTCTGCTAATGACTCATTAAAGCATCATAATAACACAGTAAAGTTGGCACTGCAGTATCCTCCCCATTTCACAGATGAGGAAATGGAGGGTCCCCTAGGGTGGGTAATCTGCCATAGACTGCACTGTTGATAAGTGCGGAGGTCAGCGCTTGGATGCAGGTCCGTGTGGCTTCAGAGCTCATGCACTTGACCATTATATCACCCTGACTCAACCAAGACAGTCTTTGGACAAGAAACAGTGTTGGTGATTCTATAAAGATTGTGTAGGAGAGGAGGAGAGAAAAGAGAATGGGGAAAATTGATTTTAAACAAGAAGAGTAGGTACAAATAAGGAAGACACTCCCCCTCAAGCTTTGATTCCATCTCTGATTGCGTGTTTTCATCCCACGAAGGTGGCTCTGTGGATGGCGGGGCTGGTGGCTATGAGCACACTGCTTCTATATGCATGTATGGAGACCCCAGGAACCTAAACGAGCAAACTATTAGTCCCTGGGATTCAGATGGTGCAGAAAAGTACCACTTTCCCACCACCAAAAGGTACAAGTTTTATTCTTAGAAAAGTTGATTAAAATTCTGTCTTAATTGTCCAAAGAAGGACTCGAACACTATATTCAAGTCTGAACTCCATGTGTGAATGTCTGTGGAGTGTATGTGCATGTGTGTGTTCAGAGATACATGCCATGTTAAGAGCTATAAAATATAATTACTTGGATAAGCTTGAACATGTGTGATATTTCACAAGTACCACTCTGATACATCTAGGTCATGTTTACATATTTTAAGACACATTAGGGTAATTTCCGTTGGGGAAAAATGTGCATTTTTTCCCAAATTCTATGCAAATGGTAATTTTGAATGCGTAAGTACATTTTTGGTTAAAGAGAACATCACTGTCACTTAATATATTACTGGAGATATACACAGATGTTGTTTATGTTTGTGCTTTATGTAAATTGCCTTTCAGCGGAGGAGAAATGTATACATAAGATTTAAACTTGCTATGTTTTACATATTTAGTTTGTGTAGTTTGTTTATACTTCACGAAAGCAAATACAGGAAAGCAATAGAAACCAGCATATTGCATCAAACTTTCTGATGGTTTTAAATTAAATGCCCTGAATTTGTGAACCTTAACAAATGCTGAGAAATTATGAGGTAATTTAGGAAAAGTTTGTCTTCCACTGCACTCCCTGTATATTGGCTTCAGTGGTTAACTGGTCCTCTCACTGTTCCCTGAATGTGGTTATTTCTACCATCGTTTCTTTGTTCATGGTATCTCTTCAGATCCCATCTCTGTCTCAGAATGCGCTTTCTGTGACCTCATCGTATCTTACTTGTATTAGTTTTCCTGCAGCTGCTGTAACAAGTAACTACAAACTTGGTGGCCGAAACAACAAAATTTGTTCTCTCGAAGTTCAGGAGGCCAAAGATCTGAAATCAGTCTCCCTAGGCTGAATCAAGGTATCAACATGGCCTTTCTCCTGCAGGAGGCTAGGGGAGAATCCATGCTTTGCTTTTTTTTAGTTTCTGGTGGCCGCGATCCATTCTGAATTTATGGCCATATCCCGCCAGTCTCTGTTTCCGTGGTCACATTGCCTCTCTAATGTGTGTTTAACACCCCCCACCCCCCACACACCTGTTTTATATAGACACTTGGGAATGGATTTGGGTCACCTAGGTAATCCAGGGCAATCTCTCCACGTTAAGATACGTAACTGAATCATATCTCTGAAGATCTCCCCTTTGTTGTAATGTTTACAGGTTCCAGGGATTAGGACCTGAGACCTTTGGGTGGCCTTTATTCAACCTACGATACTACCCATTCTTCTAACCCGTCTCAAATGCCACCTTTTCCGTGAAGTGGGAAAATGGAAAAACATCTGAGCTGGGAGCTGGAAGAGCTAGATCCTTGTTTTGACTTAGAACTAACATACTTTGTTACTTTAGGCACCTCACTTCTCTGGACTCAGTGTCCTTTATTGTAACATAGATGCATTAGATGCAATTCTGTCATTTGGGTGCCTTGGCATTTTGGGGTGTGGAGGACTTTAATACACTTAGCATCCCTGGCCCTAATATCAATAGGGATCCCAGTCAACATGACATCCCCACCCACATTTGCCAGTATCTTGGGGTGGGTGGGGAACAATATTGCCCCAGTTGGCAGCCATTAAAATAAGACAGCTCTAAGATTGCTTTTCAAAAGAATAGTACATTTATTGCTGATATTCCCTTCCGATTTAGAAGAAATGTCATGCCAATTAAAAAATATTGAAAAATAGCTTAAGTACCAACAAGAAAGAAAGTCATCCAAGATAATTGCAAGCAGCATTTTGACATTATCCAGTCTTTTAAAATCTACTTTTATACATTTAAAAACTCTGATTGGATCTCACCATACATTCTGTTCTGTAACTTATCTGTTGCTCTAGACCATAAACTACAAACATTCTTCCATGTCATGAAATACTCTTCTGAGATGATTTTTAATGAACCTTACTATTTCATATATGTCATTGAGGTAACACACTGAATCACATCACTCTGATCCTATGAATACAGTGTATCTTTTCTTCTTCCCCTGTTTTTGGCACCAGATTATAGTGTGCCTTTTATTCACCATTTTTTTATTTTTTTAATTTTTTTTAATTTAATTTTTTTTTAATGTTTATTTATTTTTGAGACAGAGAGAGACAGAGCATGAACGGGGGAGGGGGGGTCAGAGAGAGAGGGAGACACAGAATCGGAAGCAGGATCCAGGCTCCGAGCTGTCAGCACAGAGACCGACACAGGGCTCAAACTCACAGACCATGAGATCATGACCTGAGCCGAAGTCGGACGCTTAACCGACTGAGCTACCCAGGTGCCCCTCACCATTTTTTTTTTAAGTGAGTGTATAAGATCATAAAATCCTTGAGAGCAAGTACTGGAAAAAAAACTAACTTGAAAGGCTCTTGGGTGGCTCGGTTGGTTAAGTGACTCTTGATTTCAGCTCAGGCCATAATCTCACTGGGCATGGAGACTGCTTAGAATTCTCTCTCTCCCTCTGCCCCTCTCCCCAGCTTGCATGCTCCTTCTCTCTCTCTCTCTCTCTCTCTCTCTCTCTCCTCTCTCTCAAAAAAATCTAATTGGAATAAAAATCAACTAAATGTTGGAAGCAAATGAAAGATCTTTAAACCCTTCCTATCTAAATGTATGCTTCTCCCCCTGGGTTCTGTCCTGGGGGTGGAGATATCAACGATAATTATAAATAATACTTACGTAGCATCTTTATGTGTGAGGCACAGTCTAAGTGTTTGACAGCTATTTATTCAGTTAATCTTGGTAGGCAGTCTTAGAAAAAGAGGGTGCCTGGGTGGCTCAGTTGGTTAAGTGTCCAACTATTGATTTCGGCTCAGCCATGATCTCACAGTTCATGAGTTTGAGCCCCACGTTGGGCTCCGTGCTGACATTGTGGAGCCTGCTTGGGATTCTCTCTCTCTCCTTTTCTCTCTGCCCCTCTCCTGTTCACATGTGCTCTCTCTCTCTCTCTCTCTCTCTCAAAATAAATAAATAAACCTTGAAAAAAAAAAGCTTTAAAAAAGAAAAAAAATGGAGGGACAGAGAGACCAAGTAACATGGCCACCGGCCACACAGCTAATAAGCGGCAGAGTGGGGATTTCAGCTCAGGCGGTGTGGCTCTTGATGCCTGCACTCTTATCCACTGAATAACCATACAGACTCTTAACAAGGCAGAGAGAGAGAGAGAGAGAGAGAGAAATGGGGAAACCGTGGTGGATGGGGACCTTGCCTCTATCTCTCAGGAGGAGACGAGTCATTCTGTGTCACGTGGGTGACGGTGTAAGCATTTGGCACACTTTGGGTGCTTCTTTTATATTGATTTAGCTGGGTTAGACACCATCAGCAAAAAGTGTTCTGTTATTTCTGTTCTAGAGCATTGTTTACTTCTAAGCTAAGAGAATCACTTGATTTTTCTAGTTAGGTATAAAGTTGTGTTTGAGACCTGGGTTATTTGGCAACTTATTTCTGATTTTCTTCCTTCCCATGTTTTAGTGCCCTCTCAAGATTAGCACCTCAGGCTGTTGTGCAGCTGGCCTGCCCTTGGGCTAGCTCCTTCTGGAAGCTGGGGGTGATGTTTCTCTGGCCGCCTCTGGCATCTGTTGAAGAGTGAGCACTCCTGCTTCTCTCTCTCATCAGCTTGTTGACTGATGTTAAGAGTGACCCTCTCTGGGGGTGCCTGGCTGGCTCAGGCAATAAAGCATGCGAGTCTTGATATTGAGGTTGTAAGTTCAAGTCCCACACTGGGTGTAGAGATTACTTAAAAATAAAATCTTAAAAAAAAAAAAAAAAAAAAAGAGTGACACTCTCCAAACTAGAGAAATGGATGGTGGATGGTCAGGCCAAATATTATTTAAATGCCAATAAAATGCTTCACAATAGGAATCATTTAAAAATGTTATTTGTGTTGTTTAAATGTCATTCATGAATAATTATACCATCAGTGATGGCGTGGTTCTTTTTTTATTTTTATTTTTTGGAGGGATCACATTAAATAAACAGATGAACGAAAGATCTCTAGCATCTCGTTTTGGTTCTTTCTTAGAATTTCCATCTCTCTGCTTACATTGTCCATCTGTTCTTGCCTGCAGTCTACTTCATCCATTAGAGCCCTTAGCATATTAATCAAAGTTTTAAATTCCCAGTCATAATTCCAGTATTTCTGCCATGTTTGGTTCTGACGCGTGCTCTGTCTTTTCAAGTTGCCTTTGTTGCCTTCTAATTTTTTTTTCTTGATAGCTGCACATGATGTATGGGCCAAAAAGAACTGTTGTAAATAGGCCGTTAGTAATGTAGTGGTGAGGTGTGGGGAGGGGAAGCGTTTGACACCCGGATGAGCAGGGTTCAGTGTTTTAGTGGGGCCTGTGCTCCTGAGCTGTGACCCTCAGGACTGCTCTGCATTGTTTGCTCTTCCTTTAGAGGGGGACAAGATGACTAGATCAGCTGCAGTTCAGTGTTTCCCTTCCTCAGGCCGTTAGGCTCTGGTTAACCAGTTTCCCTCGATGGAGGCCTTATTAAGAAGGACAGAATGCTGTGGCCTCCTTCAGAATGATTCCTTTTCTCTTCCCCCAGCCGGAGGTTCAAGGGGATTTTTCTCTGATATTTGTTGTGGGAGTCTGGTTGAGCTCCAGGAGGTCACAATATGGCGGAGGTCTCCCTATCACCGGGTATCTTTGGAGATTTTTAACTCTCAGACCTGGCTCCCCTGAGCCTCCAGCAATTTGCCAATCATACTTCCAGGTTCCCATCCAGCCCTGGTTCTTACCCTGGTTTCCCCTCAGGAGTCTCTGCTCTGTCAGCCACAATTCCCTATATATGCCTTTTGTTTCTCTGGTCCCAAGGGAAAGCATTTTGCTTTGTGTCTCCTCCTCTCTCTGGATCCACAAAGGGTTGTTGATTTTCAGGTCTGTCCAATTCTTACTTGTTATAGGGAGAGTGGCTGCTTCCCTACTCCTTACAAATGGAACCAGAATAAGATGAAGTGTCTAGAGGAACAAGAAGAATGTTTCAAGTTCTGCCCTCATGGAGCTTATTCCCTAGAAGGAAAGTGGACAAAAACCAAACAAACATAGGCTAGTCTCCAGTGTAGCGATGGCCATTAGGAAGAAAACTAAAGTGGCAGCAAGAAGACAGAGAGGCTGGGGCTGGGGAGGAGGAGGGTGGCTGTTTGGATAGGATAGCTAGTGACTTGTGAGCAGAGCCTGGAAAGCAGGAGCAAGCCACGCGGATAGCTGAGAAGGACCTGAAGGCTGTGGGAACCTCATGAGCTTGAGGTGACCGGGAAAGGCAGTGCGACTAGAGAGGCATGGACTCAGGGCTGAGCCATCAGATGAGACTGGAGGTAAAGACAGGGACTGGATCCTACAGGAGTAGAGCACACAGTAAAGAGCAGAACAGGAAGACGGTGAAGGGTTTTGAGTAAAGGAAGAGATAATAATTTGATTTGCATTGTATACATTTGTTGCAGTGCTGTGTGGAGGATAGACTGCGGGGGGCAGGGGAGATAGAGGCTGAGATACTGGGGAGCAGCCCCTGCAGCACAGCGATGATGGAGGCTTGATTAGGCGGCAATGGAAGGGGCCAAAAATGGTCAGATTCTGAACATCATTTTCAAAGTAGATTTGACAGGTTGGTTGTGGAACGTGACAGAATGAGGGAAATCAAAGAAGATTTCTAGTTTTTCACCCCTCAGGAGCAGGTACTAGTGGGGAAGGATGCTAAAACAGAATCAAATATTAAATTTGGTTTGCCTGTAAGATATCGAAGTAAAATGTTGAATTAGCATCTGGATATATCAGTCAGGGGACAGGTCCATGCTACAAATCTAATTTGGAGCATATAGATGTGATTTACATCCATGAAATAAACGACACTCATCTGGAGCTGTGCTTTCCAATATGGTAGCTACCAGTAAACATATGTGCCTATCGAGCACTTGAAACATGGCTAGCAGGACCATGGAACTGAGTTTTATTTAATGTTAACTTAATTTTAAATATAAAAATGGACACATGATTCAGTTACGGGAAAACTTCAAGTGCTTGGAAAAACATAGGTATAGTTTTCAATTGTAAATGTTGTCAAATCAGGCATTTCCTATGAAAATGTACCATCTGAAGGAAGATGTACGTAAGTGTAAAATATGTACCATATTTTCAAAGTCTTGGTGCCCCAAAGGTAAAATAACTCATTAATAGTTTTTTTTAAATATCTTTTTAAATTTTTTTAACGTTTATTTATTTTTGAGACAGAGAGAGATAGAGCATGAACGGGGGAGGGTCAGAGAGAGAGGGAGACACAGAATCTGAAACAGGCTCCAGGCTCTGAGCTGTCAGCACAGAGCCCAACGCAGGGCTCGAACCCACAAACTGCAAGATCGTGACCTGAGCTGAAGTTGGACACTTAGCCGACTGAGCCACCCAGGCGCCCCTTATTAATAGTTTTAATATTAGTTACATGTTGAAATGATAACACTTTAGATATACTGATGTGAGTGTGCCATGAAAATTAATTTCACCTGTTTCTCTTTGCTTTTTTTTTCAAAACATGGCTACTAGAAAGCCGAACAATATATACATGGCTTGCATTATAATTCTATTGGATAGTGCTTAGCTAGTAAAAAAGAAATGTCTGAAGACTGAACCCTGGGGGTACTCTACTATATAGAGATTTGGGGAAGAGGGGTCATCCTATGAAGAAGCCTCAAAAAAAAAGCAGCCTCATCGGGAGACCAACCAGAAGAGTGAGGTGTTCTAGAAATGTGTTAAGAACAAGAAAGCAAGCAATTGTGTTGGAGGCTGCTGAGAGATTAGGTATAATGTAGACTGAGAAATGGTCACTGGATTTAGCAACATGGAGATTGTTAGTGAACTTGATGGTTTCTGTGTGTGTGTGTGTGTGTGTGTGTGTGTGTGTGTGTACAGGTGTCACAAAAAGCTGATTGAGGTGTACTGTGAAAAAATCAATCATGGGGGCGCGTGGGTGCCTCAGTCAGTTAAGCCTCCAACTTCGACTCAGGTCTATAATCTCACAGTTAATGGGTTGGAGCCCCCCATTGGGCTCTGCACTGTCACCTGCTTCAGATCCTCTGTCTTCCTCTCTGCCACTCCCTTGCTCGTGTACTCCCTCAAAAATAAACATTAAAAAAATCAATTATATTGAGGAAGAATGAAATTGTGCCATTTGCAGCAACGTGGATGGAACTGGAAGGTATTATGCCGAGTGAAATAAGTCAGTCAGAGAAGGACAGATATCATATGTTTTCACTCATGTGGATCTTGAGAAACTTAACAGAAGACCATGGGAAGGAGAAAAAAATAGTTACAAATAGAGAGGGAAGGAGGCAAACCATAAGAGATTCTCAAATACAGAGAACAGGGGGGTGGGGGGGAGGGGAAAATGGGTGATGACCATTGAGGAGGGCACTTGTTGGGATGAGCACTGGGTGTTGTATGTAAGCGATGAACCACAGGAATCTATCCCCAAAACCAAGAGCTCACTTTACACACTGTATGTTAGCCAATTTGACAATAAATTATATTTAACAAAATCAGTTATAGACTACTTCTTAAAGAAATTTTGCCTCAGGGTGCCTGGGTGGCTCAATCAGTTGTGCGTCTGACTCCTGATTGTGGCTCAGGTCATGATCTCAGGGTTCGTGAGATCAAGCCCTGCATCAAGCCCATCAAGCCCTATACTGACAGCGTGAAGTCTGCTTGGGATTTTCTCTCTCCCTTTCTCTCGGCTCCTCCCCCATGCTCTCTCTCTCTCAAAATAAATAAATAAGTAATTTAATATAAAAAAAGAAATTTTGCCTCTCAGGGGAGCAGAATAATGGAGGTGTTGAGGAATAGGGGTTTAAAGGAAGGCTTTTTTTTTAATCTAATGAGAAATAGATAATTATAGTAGCTACTAGTTTTTTTTATTCTTTATTAAGTTTTGACCTAAATAAATCATCTTACAAATATCTATTAGCTAGTAGGATGGTTCTAATTTATTTAAT
Organism: Herpailurus yagouaroundi; assembly: GCF_014898765.1. NCBI lineage: Eukaryota > Metazoa > Chordata > Mammalia > Carnivora > Felidae > Herpailurus > Herpailurus yagouaroundi. The sequence continues at coordinate 133,003,209 of NW_024412376.1, read as the reverse complement.
CTAAGTTGAGGAATGTTAACAATTTCCAATAAATACATGTGTCTTGTTTGGCCCACGAAATCATTGTGAACAAAGAGGTCTAGAATGACCAAATCTCTTTCTAGGATTCTAAAATGACTATCAGAACGCATTGCATACAGTTCCCTAAAATATGAAACTGTAACATCATCTTTGCTGCAGTAGAAGTATGTGGAATTCTAGACCTTCAGAATAGAACACAGGTCCCAGACTTGTATTAAATTTTGGTCATCATGTCTTATTTTAATTTCCATCCTAGTACTTGGTGCAGATTTTGGTACATAATTAGCGTTTAGTGTAATGGAATGAACGAATGAGGATGATCTCAGCATCCTGAAATACTAAAGGGTCTAGCAATACCCAAGAATTCACCAACAGATGGCACCATTCAATTCTTAATTCGAGGGCTGGATAGGGGGGAATGGAATCCCCGGGAATAGATCTTGCTGCTTCAAATTACATAATTGAATTATTGAAGCACATTCATGTATATTTACTTACTACAAATGTCTGTGTTCCTACTCTAAATTGACTCTTTCTTTAGCTCAGATCTTGAAAGATAAGGAAGTGAGATTGATTTGTAGATAAGAAAAAATCTCCATAGGTTATCATTATTAAAATATTTGTGAACACTAAGAAGTCAAGTTGCTAATTTGCTCCCCTGAAAAGATTAATATCCTTGGAAGGCAGTAAAACCAAGGATGTTTTGCATACATCTGGAGCACTGGCGAAACACTCCAGAGAGCAGATGTTGCCTTTTGCGGTTCTACTGTGTTCAGCCCGAAAGTGACAAGGACTAAACACACCCCGTGTCTTAAAAATGTAAAACAAAACAAACAAAACCCTGTCCCATATGGTCTGCACATCCAAAGTGTAAAATTTTCAAGTGCCATATGTGAACAGTGCTCCCACCATGACCCCCAATTACTTTTATTTTCTGCAGAATTGGTTGTAATTTTCATAACTTCCTACATTCATGGTTTCACTTGCAGGCCTGAGAGGGACCAGTTGTGCTCTAAGACAAGTGTTGTGAGGAGGCAGGCCTGGCAGCTCCGGGGAGTGCGGAGCCCTGGTCACACGCAAGACAGACGGGACGACACAGCAGCAGCAGCACAACCTCTCAGCTCCATTTACCTAAAATCTGAGAACAGTGGCTACTGCCACGATTATATTTTTAGACTCATCAAGAAGTCTCTATCTCAGAGGTGGATACATCCCTGCAGAGAAATGTGACTGACCAAAGGTAAGGAAATGGGAACCTTCAAACTGATGGGATCCTGCTATCGTAGAGCAAGACCCCGATTCCCACAGTGCCCAACAGCCTCTGGCTCTCTAAGGAGGGAACTCTGGAGTCTGGTGGCTAAGGTTCAGGAGGAGTCGCTCGGGGCTAACCTGGGCTTCCCCAGAAGATCAGTAAGATCCACCCAGGTTCTGATATTTTTGGTATGGCCAATACCTTGCCAGGAGGGTTATCACGGCGTTTCTTGAGAATAACACCACTCTGAATTTAAAAATGTATGTGAATTGGGGCCTGGGTGGCTCACTCGGTTGAGCATCTGACTCTTGATTTCAGCCCAGGTCATGATCCCAGGATTGTGGGATCGAGCCATGTGTCAGGCTCTGTGCTGAGCGTGGAGCCTGCTTGAGAGTGTCTTTCTGTCCCTCTACCTCCCTCATTTGCACGTGTGCACACTATCTCTCAAAACAACAACAACAAAAGTATGTGCATAAATTACTAAGTATTTAAATGACACACACAATTATTTTCTCTGTGTTTTTTTTCCCACCTGAGCACTCCTCAATTGCTTTTGTGGGTTTCTTTCATCCTTTTTTTTCTTGTTTATTTATTTTTTGTAATTTTTTAATGTTTTATTTATTTTTGAGAGACAGAAAGAGTGTGAGTGGGGGAGGGGCAGAGAGAGAGAGGAAGACACAGAATCCAAAGCGGGTTCCAGGCTCTGAGCTGTCAGCACAGAGCCAGACCCCACGAACTGTGAGATCACGAGGGGAGCCGAAGTCAGACGCTTAATCGACTGAGCTATCCAGATGCTCCTAAGTTTATTTAGTTTGAGAGACAAAGAGAGTACGCATACCAGCAGGGGAGCGGCAGAGAGAGAGAGGGACTCCCAAGCGGGCTCCATGCTGTCAGTGCAGAGCCTGATGCAGGACTCCATCCCACAAACCGAGAGATCGTGACTTGAGCCGAGATGAAGAGTCTGAGGCTCAACAGACCTCTTCCAGCTCCTGGCTCCTCCCTCTGCCTTCTGAACCTCTCTACTTGAATGTCCCTTTAGTATCTCAAACACAATATGTGGGGGAAGAGAACACCTCATTATTCTCTTCCCAAACCTGCTGCCCTCTGTATTCACCGTGTGTGCATGTGAAAGTCTTTTGGCATAATATTTGATACTTAAAAAAAACCCACATGACTTATGTAAGTTATGAAGCATAATTATAAAATAGATATTCATGAAACCTTATTTTAACTTAGGAATTAGCACTAAACCAATATTATTGCATCTGTGTAGAACTTTATTGTCTCAACCTTCTGATGCCTTCTCACAGTGTGTTAATTTCCCATTGCTGCTTTAACAAATTGGCACAAGTTCAGTAGCTTAAAACAACATAAATTTATTACCTTACAGCTGGGGAGATCAGAAGTATAAAATGGGTTAGCAGGGCTGCATTCCTTCTCGGGGCTCCAGGGAAAAAGCTGTTTCCTTGCCTTTTCCAGCTTTTAGAGGCTGCCTGCCTTCCTTGGCTCATTGCTTCTTCCTCCATCTTCAAAGCCAGCTGGGTAACATCTTCAAATCTCTGTCTCTATCTGACCTCCGCATCCATCATAATATCTCTTCTTTGACAATCTGGCCTCTCTCTTTTTTTTTTTTTTATTTTTTTTAAACGTTTATTTATTTTTGAGACAGAGAGAGACAGAACATGAACAGGGGAGGAGCAGAGTGAGAGGGAGACACAGAATCTGAAACAAGCTCCAGGCTCCGAGCTGTCAGCACAGAGCCCGACTCGGGGCTCGAACTCACGGACCGTGAGATCATGACCTGAGCCGAAGTCGGACGCTTAACCGACCAAGCCACCCAGGCACCCCTTGCCTCTCTCTTTAAGGACCCCTGTGATTATAGTGGATCCACCATATAATCCAGGATAATCTTCTCATCTCAAGATCTTTAATTTAATTGCATCTTTTGTCATGCAAGATTTCATATTCACAGCTTCTGGGGATTAGGACATGACATCTTTGGCGGGAGGCATTATTCTGCCTATTACATGTGGGTAACCACTCTCCTTATTGTGTTATTTCTTTAAGATTGTATTACCAAATACATATGTATCCCTAAAATTTTTTAATTAAATTTTGTTTGTTTTTGAAGTTCACAAAAAGTATACATAGTCTTCAATCTTTTAACTTAGTGTTATGACTCTAAGACCCACCCATGTTACATGTAGTTCATTTATTTATATTTACTTCATAATGAATTTTGTTAACATACCTAAACTTATTAATCTATTCTACAGTTGATGCATCTAGTGCTGCTATGAACCATCTTGTCTGCTGGGGCAAGAATGTGCATGGGTTTCTCGAATGTCTTATCTAGGAGTGGAATTTCTGGTTTATAGAGTACATCTTAGGGTATGTTAAAAATAGCTGCTTTTTGAAAATTTACACTTCCACTGTGTATCATTGCTATCATCTCTCCATATCTTTGTTATGCAGGCAATGCAGTGGGTATGAAAGGAAATTCCATTGTGGTTTTAATTAGAATTTTTCTAATTACTTGTAAGAGTGAATAGCATTTCATTTGCTTTTGGCCGATTATGAACTCTCTTCAGAGAAGTAATCCTTCATGGAATGTGCCAATTTTTCCAGTTGTAGGACTTCTTTATATATTCTGTAGATTAATCCCTCATTTGAGAATTGTATTTCCAATAAATTCTGCCAGGCTGTAGCATGTCTTTTCTCCCTTTCCTTCTTTATGGTGTCTGTGGTAACACAAAGTATGAGTCGCTCAAATCAGACTCACAGGAATGAGAGGTCTCACCCAGTATTAAGCGTTTGTTTTTTTTTTTAAGCTTTATTAATAATTTAAAGAATACAGTTAGTTTTGCAATAAGTGAAGCAAGGGGAGGTCTGGGACCATTCATATCATTTCTTTAGATCCTTTCTAAGCAATGTACGAGATTCACATCACTTTAACAGAAAGAAGCCATTTTGAAAAGAAAATGTGCTTATCTATGCACCATTAATCCATAGATCTCAAGTTTGTTTGCCATGATCAATTCTGGACAATCAGATATATCCTGCTAAAAGCATTCCATGGATAAAGACATTTCCATCCACAAATTCCATTAATTCTCATTTGCCAAGGCGGCTATCATTAGTATGTTTACAAAGAGATTGGGCTGTGTTCTTTCTTTCCTGGCATCATTGTTCCTCATTCACCACCTGGAGAGAGTGAATTACAGACCTGCTGCTTACCCACTCATTTCCCAGTGTCTTTGATTCATGTGTCTGGTGTGAAGTAAAAATTCAAAGCATTTTTTATGAGGATAACCAGTAACAGTCCCAATAACATTTATTGAATTTCATGATTTTTTTTTTCCATAGACTGTAATCTATACAATACTCAAGTCTGGAATATGTGATAATTGGAGACTTAATTTGTGAATTAGTATGTGGTCAAGATTTGAAATATTCTATATGTGTTGGGGAACATTGTGTATTATGTCACTGATAGAGATAGGATTCTAGAACTGCCCAATAAATCAAATTGGTTAACTGCAGTCTTCAAATTTTTACTTTGCAAATTTTCACAAAGATTTCTTGTGTTCTTGAGTTATGAACACTTGAGGTAGATGTGTTGAAATCTCCCAATATCTTATCTGACAATATTCTTCTGTGGTTCTGTTGATTTTTCTCTATGTATGTGAAGGTTTCATTTGAGTGTGCACAAATTTAAAATCATTCTGTATCCCTGGTGAACTTATAATGTTGTGACCATCCCATTTCCTAATAAGGATTTTGTCTCTAAGTTTTTCTCGTCTCATGGTAAAGTAACTATACCAGCTTTTCAAAGTTTTATTTGCCTTGTTTTTTTTTTTAATCTTTTTACTTTCAACATTTCTAAGTCCTTATGTTTTAAGTGTGTCTTTTGTGGGGTGCCTGGGTGGCGCAGTCGGTTAAGCATCCGACTTCAGCCAGGTCACGATCTCCCGGTCTGTGAGTTCGAGCCCCGCGTCGGGCTCTGGGCTGATGGCTCAGAGCCTGGAGCCTGTTTCCGATTCTGTGTCTCCCTCGTTCTCTGCCTCTCCCCCGTTCATGCTCTGTCTCTCTCTGTCCCAAAAATAAATAAACGTTTGAAAAAAAAATTTTTTTAAAAAAAAGTGTGTCTTTTGTAAAGAGCCTATTATTATTTTTTTGTCTTCCAGTAAAAAAAAATCTTTTGTTATTTTAGTCAGTGTATATTTATTGTGATTACTGACATATGTGAACTTGTTTATATCATTAGTTTTTTTCTCCTTTTCTTTTAAAAGTTGATGACATCTTGTTTTTATGTTATTTCTTATTTTGTTTTTTCCCACCTACTGGCTTCAAAGTATGGATGTTTCTATTCTTTAGTTAGTATATTTGAAATATTATTATTCGTATTTAACAAGTATGACTAAGTAGAGGTTAAGTTAATGTCTTAGCCTTTCTTCTGAAGAATAAAATTACTTTAGGACATTTTAATTTCAGTCACTCAATTTTTCTTTTTCTGGTGATGTCTGTTTTTTCCTTATTCTTGAAATATAGTTTTGTTGGCTATACAACTTTAGATTAATAGTAATTTTTCTCAGTATCTTTGAGATTTTATTTTACTGTCTTTTGGCTTCCAACATTGACATTGAGAAGTTGGCTGTGAGTCTAATTGTCTTTTTTTCTTTTTATAGGTAATTTGCCTTTCGTCACTGCCTGCTTTTAAGCTCCTTTCTTTTTCATTGGTGTTCTGCAGTACCATTATTATGGTGTGGGTGTGGATTTCTCTTTTTTTTAAGTTTATTTATTTATTTTTGAGAGAGACAATGAGAGAGAGCAGGGGAGGGGCAGAGAGAGGGAGACAGAATCCCAAGCAGGCTTCGCACTGTTGGTGCAGAGCCTGATGTGGGACTAGAACTCATGAACCATGAGATCATGACTTGAGCCAAGATCAAGAGTGGGATGCTTAAACGACTGAGGCACCCAGGCACCCTGGGTGCCTGGTATGGATTTCTTTTTATTTATTTTACTTGGTACATGTTTTGCTTCTTGTATATGTGGACTTATATCTTTCATTGTGTTCCTGGAAAACTTTCAGCCTTTATATCTTTTTTTTTTTTTTTTTAACGATTTATTTATTTTTGAGACAGAGAGAGGCAGAGCATGAACGGGGGATGGGCAGAGAGAGAGGGAGACACAGAATCGGAAACAGGCTCCAGGCTCTGAGCCATCAGCCCAGAGTCTGACGCGGGGCTCGAACTCACGGACCGCGAGATCGTGAGATAGTGACCTGGCTGAAGTCGGACGCTTAACCGACTGAGCCACCCAGGCGCCCCTCAGCCTTTATATCTTTAAATATTGTTTCTCCTTCATTATTGCTACCATTTCATTCTGGAACTCAAAATAGGGTATGTAAGACCTCTTGGTATATCATTAATATCTCTTAATCCTTTGTCCATATTCATAGCTCTCTGTGCTTCATTCTAAAAAAATTTTTTTTTCTTTTTTTGAGAGAGAAGGTGCAAGTGAGTGAGTGGTAGAGAGAGAGAGAGGGGGAGAGAGAGAGAGAGGGAAGCAGGGCTCACCCAAAGCAGGGTTTGCATTCATCCTAAGTGAGCCTAGAGCTCACCTGAATCAGAGCACAAATTCACCTGATGCAGGACTCAAACTCAAGAACTGTGAGATCATGAGACCTAAGCAAAAGTCAGATGCTTAACTGACCGAGACACCCAGGCACCCTTAAAAATGTTTTAAGATACATCTTCCAGTCTACTAGCTGTGTCTCCCTTCATCTGCGTCTGATCTACTGTTTAACACATCCATTGTATTTTATTTTGTGTTTTTTTATTGTGTTTTATATTATGATAATGTTTACTGTAAAAAAGTTGTATTTAATTATTTCTTAAGTTTACCTGGTAATTTTTAATAGACTCTACTTAAAAAAAAATTTTTTTTAATGTTTATTTTTGAGAGAGAGCACAAGTAGGGGAGGGGAAGAGAGAGAGGGAAACAGAATCCAAAGCAGACTCCAGGCTCAGATCTGTCACCATAGAGCCTGACGCAGGGCTCGAACCCATGAACCACGTGATCATGACCTGAGCCAAAGTTGGACACTTAACCGACTGAGCCACCCAGGTGCCCTGACTCTACTCTTCTTAATTGCTTATTTTTTTATTCCATCTTCTTACTTTTGAACCCAACATACAGATTTTAAAAACATTTTTTCTAATAATTCCAAATTCTTAAGTCTTCAGGGGGTTAAATGTGTATTCTGGTTGTGTCTACTGACTCTTATTTTCCCCTAGTGTTTAACTTTGATTGTAGTTCGTATTTGTTTGAAGGCAGTCTTCTGACAGGATAAGCATTTGCTTTTTCTAGTTACCGGGGGATCTCAAGTCCTGTGTACCTGTGACAACTTTAGTCTCCTTAAAGTTTTTCCAGCCTCACATGAGAGTGTCCAGTTCGTCTCACTTGCCTTGAACTAGTCTAGACAGGACCGGAGGCATATTTTGACTCTGCTCCAAAGGCCATTCATTTCCAACCCATAACATTTAGGGTGAGTTGAATATCACACAAGTGTGAGTGAAAGAAATCTCCAAAGTTGATTTTAATTTATTATATAACCAAACTACTACTGAAAAAAAAACAACTGTTTTTAATTGCGGAAAGAAATGTCCAAGGATGAAAACTTTAATTCAGTTGTGATCCATGGAATCTGAGCTTTTTAATAAAAAAAAAAAAAAAAAAAAAAAAAGAAACTGTGGGATGACATTCACTCCAATACTAACATGTTTAGACTGTCAGCTAGGCTAAAGTGTGCATAACGTTCAGGGTGAAGGGGCTGCTTGAGAAGCCCAATTCTCTAGCTTACTGCAAATCTGTCAACTGACTATGGGGGCCTGGGTTCCCCAAGTAGAAGTTAATCAATATATTAAATCTCAAACGATGTTGGGTGAATTGAGGGAAAACCATTATCTATTTATTGGGAAAAATGAATCAACTTGGATTTTGGTATCACATATATAAAACAACCAATTGTTTAATGAAATATTTCCCTATTGTTCTCATTTGGAGCAATCTCCTACTACACAGACCACCTAACAGGTGGATTCAGACTCTGGAGTGGGTGAGAACATTGGGCAAGTTTCTTAAATTTGGAATCTTCTCAGAGGATTGATGTGACCATTAAACAAGTTAACCCATAGCAAACACTCACCATAGTACCTAACACAAAGTAGGAACTTAAAAATTATTCAGAAAGACCCTCCACACTGAATTCATAACATTAATTGTCATTTTGTGACCTTTGTTCAAGGGATTTCTTTTCTTTTCTTTTTTTCTTTTCTTTTCTTTTCTTTTCTTTTTTTTCTTTTCTTCTTTTCTTTTTAACCTATAGGAACAACTTAACTCAATGGAAATAAGTTAATGTTTTATCTGCAAAAAAGTGATCACAAAGTTAACTTTAATAAACCAAAAACCCCAATGTTCACTAATAATCACCATTTTATATGAAGTTCCCCGAAACAGAGTGTTTCTTGTGTGAATAACTTATTTTTCTTTCTTATAATGAAACCTCTGAGGTCTAGCTATACCATCAAGATGTTAGAATATTTTCATTCAATTAACTTAAATTATGTAATGTGAAAATGAATGATGGCCAGAAGTCTGATGCCAGTGTAATTCTGGTGAGAAATTATATTTCACACATTGGTTTATTTAGCTAGAATTTTCTTTGGGTAATAAAAATAGTGTTACATAGAAATTAGATGTATCTAACCTCACACATACTGCCATAAATGGCCCTTGCAAATCCTATACTCTGAGTGACAGTGACAAATCTCCCAGAAGGCAATTCCACAGTAAAATAGGGCTCTCTCTGACCCACTCAGATGAGCCGTTCTTGATAGCTGAATGTTCTAAATAGCTGATCTAAAATAGCAAAACAGTGAACATTTCAACTATTTGGATTGGAACATTTTCTAATTGTATCATACCCTTATTTTTTTTTCCTAAACAGATTGTATATGGATTATGATGCAAACTTTTCTTAATGACTCATGATACATCCTTAGTGGCCTGGGTGTTAAGGAATCAAAACTAGATCTTGGTATTTGAATTATTCCCTCCAGGTCACTCCCGGGTTCACTTTTTGCCTTATGAATTTGCCAAAGGCCCAAGACATAATAATTCTAATGACCTGTCACAAGACATCGTTCTGGCAGGAATATCATCTAGATCAGAAGAGATGGTAGTCTCAGCAGAATGGTCTTGCATTACCTTCTCCTCTTGCCATTAATGCGGTATCTTCCAGGATTTGGCCTCTGTCATTCAATGTGGAACCAGGAAAGGAACTCAGAGGATTGGTGAGGAGGCAGCAAGAGTTGTGACCCTTCTGTGGCTCAGTTGACTGTATTTTGCAAATCTGGAGAGATGTCACTCAAAATGTCCAGGTCACATACTCATTGTTTAGCACAGGTGTGTGACAGCATTTCTCCTACGTGCCAACAAGTAGGGAGGTGGGTGGTAAAGTCAGTACGTTAAAGCTGGTCCTTGGTTGCTGCCATTGCTACATCAACTAGCGTCATAAATGGAAAGGAAGAGGAAATTAAAATACTTAAATTTACCAAGGGATCTAGGATAAGGGTTGTCAAGCTATGGCTGGTGGGCTCAATCCAGCCCACTGCCTATTGGATATGGCCCACAATTAAGAATGGCCTTTACGTTTTTTAATGGCTGAAAAAAATCAGAAAAAGAGTATTTTGTGACAAGTGAAAATTGCATGAAATTCAAATTCTAGTGCCCATAAATAAAATTTTATTGGGACACAGCCATGTCCATGCACTTATGTTCATCTATGGCTGTTTTCGTGCTACAACATCAGAGTTGAGGAGTTACAACTCCTGCAGTGCGCAGACTGCAAAGCCTGAAATATTTACTATCTGGCTTTTTTACAAAAGGGTTGCTGACCACTGGTCTCGAAGAATACATTTTCTTTGTCTTCTGCCTAGAAAAATCTTTTTTTGGACTGAGAAGTAGAGCTCTTTCCATGCTTACAAAGCTTATGAGCCCACCCACTCTTATAAATAATGGTGAGGAATTATCCTAAAATCTCATGGTGGAGATACCAAGAATGTGTATGTGTGTGTTTATGTGTACAGACACTAAGTACTTAAAATACCTAAATGTACTCCAAGTTAACCATCACATGTGATGATAATTATGAACATAAATTATTCTTATAAAAGGATAATATTTATTAAATTCTGTCACTAATTTAAACAATTTAAACAATAGCTCAGTTTTTGTAACTTTCCCCCTAACCAGCCAGGGGCAACCATTTGCCTCGGGGTGTTCAGAATTTATTAAAACAAGAAACAGAGGGAAAGAAAAGGTAAGGCCCAGGGTGAGACCATCAAAATGGGATTTTTTGTTTTTAAGTCCGTAGAAAGACAACGGTTTTGAGAATCTTGAACATTTTCTAAATTCCTCAAGCTCTTCTTTACTTATTAAGACCGATGTCGGGGGCGCCTGGGTGGTGTAATTTGTTAAGTGTCCTACTCTTGGTCTCGGCTTGGGTCATGATCTCACAGTTCATGAGTTCAAGCCCCACATCGGGCTCTGTACCAATGTTGTGGAGCCTGCTTGAGATTCTGTCTCTCTTTCTCTGACCATTCCCCACTTGTGCTCGCTCCCTGTCTCTCTCTCTCTCTCTCAAAATAAATAAATAAACTTAGTATCTATCTATCTATATATATAGATATATATACATGACCTATGCCTGTGCATAGGTCTTATGACTTATAAGTCATAGGTCTAATCATAGGTCTTCAGACTTATGATAATTCATTGGTAAAAAGAATTCAGTAAATGATGTGAGGGAAGACTCTGACCCATGGGAAAAAGGGAAAGCGTGCCCCCTTGGGCCCCAGGAGAGTGTGGGTAAAAGAGGGAGATATATATATAGATATATATATATAGATATATATATGCCCACACTCTTATTTATTTTTGACAGACAGACAGACATAGACACAGCACCAGCAGGGGAGGGGGAGAGAAAGAGAGAGAGAAACACAGAATCTGAAGCAGGCTCCAGGCTCTGAGCTGTCAGCACAGAGCCCGATGCAGGGCTCGACCTCATGAGCAGGGAGATCATGCCCTGAGCCAAAATTGGACGCTCAACCGGTTGAGATATCCAGATGCCCCACAGAGGGACATATATTTAAGAAGCAATTGGTGAGACAAGTATGCTCTGGTTACTTCTTTCCAAGCCCATTTGGGACTCTTGGGGGAGATAATCATGATGTGTGGTCTTTCTCCAGTGTGAGGAAACCAGTTAAAATGGCAGCGAGGGGTGGACAGGTAGAGGGAGAGAGAGATTGAGTTAGCGTTCTGGAGCCTCTCTTGGTTCCTGTGTACTGTGCAAGGATCTAAAAGGTTCCTCGTGCTGTGGGGAAACACAGAAAATAGGTGATAGTGCTGTCTGGATGGGATGCCATGTTGAGGGGGTTTTGCCCCATAGCCAAAACCAGACGCCAACTTCTCAGGACAAGCTAGACCTGAGGCTGGGGTGGCAGGGAGGGTACTCACAGTGAGACATTCACTGGTCAAAGCACAGATGGGGCCTGGGAAGGGAGGGTTATGGGCCTTTTCCTTGCATAGAGAAAAAGCCTCGTGCTTGCTAACCACAGACTTTCTCAGTGGACTCATTCCAGAAACCAGGTCAGGACGGCACCCCTGCAACCCGTAACAGTGAGGATCTGGAGAGCAGCCTGTGCTCTCTCCTGCCCTCACAAGCTGAAGTGAACTGCTTCTCTTCCTCGCCCCTTCTACCCAGGGGAAGGACCAGGGCACGAGACAGTCCTGATAAAGAGATTAACTTCAACTAACTGAATAAATAATTCAAAGGAAGCAGCTTCAACTAGCCTGATACACCTTTAACTGCCTATAATTCTGTGCATGAATCTCACGTGTCTTCCCCCGTCTGCACACCTAGCAAGGTCAGGGCTAACTTATCAGTTATGGAGAATAGGCAGCTAGCTACCTTTTCTAGAACACATTCTTTTTTAGAACACAGGAATAGTGGCATGCTAAATATTTTGACTCTTTCGCTCTATTCAACGTTGTGATTTGAGTTTTGTTCTAAAAAGGGCTTTCAAATGTTTTGATCAGGCCCCTCAGTAAAAAAAAAACCTATTTTATATCACTATCCAGAACATGTATGCTTACACATATATCTGAAAGGTCATGAAATCAAACTTACCTTTACTAGGGGTGATGTATTTTCTGTTTTGTATCCTATTCTATCTTTAAATGAATCCCATTAATGGACCAGTAAATTGATTTCACGACCCACTCTATGTGTTCTGACTCACAACTTAAAATATACTGTCCTAAAGCCCTAACGGGGTGAATAAAGCATCTGTTTCTTCACAATATAGCTCCAGATGCTGTGCTTTCATATCATCCCATCTTGATAACTTTACCACCCTTCACCCCACCCCCTTCCAGGCAGCAGTCATTTATTAAAGCTGGCTCCATAATATTTACTGTAGTGGTCAGATTAGCTTTCAGTGATACGTGATCAGAACCTAAAGCAAACCGGCTTAAGCCAAAAGTGAACATGTCATCTCATGTAACAAGGAAGACGAGGATCGTGCGGATCAAGGAAGATGAGGATCGTGCGGATTTCAGAGTCCAGAGACTGCAACATTTTAGGTCTCTCCCTTAGGATTCTTCTCTTGCTTCTGTGAGTTGGCTCTATTCTCAGTCAGGTTTACTTTACAAGGCCAGGAGCACATCTCTGACTGTCCCAAGCAAACATCTCTACAGTTCACAATCTAAAGGTTTTTTAAAAAATGTTTATTTATTTTTTGAGAGAGAGAGAGGCAGAGTGTGAGCGGGGGAGGGGCAGAGAGAGAGAGAGAGAGAGAGAGAGAGACAGAATCCGAAGCAGGCTCCAGGCTCTGGGCTGTCAGCACAGAGTCCAATGCGGGGCCCGAACTCACAAGCTGTGAGACCATGACCTGAGCCGAAGTCGGACGCTCAACTGACCGAGCCACCCAGGCGCCCCTCTACAGTTCACAGTCTAAAGAGAAGGGAGGCCCTGCTCAAATCTCGTGGAAGGACTCTGAGTGGCCATGCTTGAGTCACGTGCACACCCCGAACCAATCACAAAGTCCAGGGAGATAAGCAATTCTGGTTGCATCACTGAGATCTCACTCCCAACCCTTGGCCGGGAGTGGAATTCCATGACTGACAGTCCCTCCGGGCCCACACGGAATGGGCGAAAGTGGGGTACTGTTGTTAGAATGAGGAGAAGAATTCTGCTCAAGCCAAGAGAAAAATCCAGGGAGATAGAAAGATATAGATACAGAAAGACAGGCCTTGCGTGGGTAAGTATAGCATTCTCTAATCAATAAAGCGAACTACATTTAGTACCAGACTTTGTGATTTTTCTATGCCTTCTTTGGAAGATGATGAGGTGTGTGTGTGGGGGGGGGAAGGGTGGCACATGTAGGTAAGGAAGATTGTTGCCTGCGTTTCCTATCTTCAAGAGAGCTAAGGTTGCCAAATAGGTAAGTTCTTAATGGAAGAGGCAGAAAGGCACAGAAACTAAAGAATTATTGGGGCGCCTGGGTGGCGCAGTCGGTTAAGCGTCCGACTTCAGCCAGGTCACGATCTCGCGGTCCGTGAGTTCGAGCCCCGCGTCAGGCTCTGGGCTGATGGCTCGGAGCCTGGAGCCTGTTTCCCATTCTGTGTCTCCCTCTCTCTCTGCCCCTCCCCCGTTCATGCTCTGTCTCTCTCTGTCCCAAAAATAAATAAACGTTGAAAAAAAAATTTAAATATATAAAGAATTACTGAATCCTAGATTTTTATATACTAAATGAGACTAGCCAAGCAGACAACTACAAATGTGGTCTGTGTTTCAAGCCCAGTTCAAGTGGAGAAGCCAAAGAAAGATGCTAAGGGTGAGTTTTCTTCTTGTCCTTGATTACAGAAAATATGTCAAAGAAGTATGTAATGAGGTAATTGTACAGAATGAATGGCTGGATAAAATCAGATGGTGGAGGAGATAAAGCAGAAAGAATGGCAGAGCCCAGTTTTGAGGAGAGGATGAGGGGCACGTGAGCGCTACATATTAGACGCTGATATTTACGATGATAACACTGTTGACCCATTTGCTGTAGGAATGTATGACGTTGAGTTCATTTTCCACGCTGCATATTTGATTGTGTCTGTTAGAGTCAAGTTCTCTGGCTGATGCCCTCCAATAACTCACAGCAGGTGTTTGCAAGCCAAGATCAAGTGTGCATTCTGTATTCCTGAGACAGAGGAGAATTAGTTGACCCACAGGAGTGGAAATTAGGACCTTTGCCTCATTGGCCCCCCCATGTTACCAACAGAGCTAACCAGATACAGGCTACTTGAGAAGGACAAAAATTAAAATAAAAGATAACTTTGGCAGCAACTATATGGTAGTTTTCCAAAGAATTCCATATGACCTACAAACTGTAAGGGTACTTAAAAATTTTCAAAACATTCTGTGTGGCTAGTAGAGGTGAGAAGGGGAGTAAGAAGACAGAAATAAGACAAGCACAATTCTGTGTTTTCTTTGTTCTCTAAAACCCTTTCCCCCACCCAAAGAACACATGGCCACGGTGCAGCAACTTACCATTTTTCCAGGGTCAATTCACTTTCCGTGCTGCTCTAAACCCTGCTGAAAGCCAGCTCCTTGGGGAGCCCCAGGAATTGGGGCTGGCCTCTCTTCAGTCTGCAAGCACTCAGAAGGAAATGCCCCTTGCTGAGAAAGGGGTGGTGTTGGGGGGAATCCATCTACTGTCAAGGAAGTTTCAATTAAATACGGATGCCAATTAATTTAATTTATATTTCTGCATGAAAAATGTCATTCTATAATACATACACTGGAAGGATGCCAGGAGCCCAGGTTAATAAATTACATCTCTACTGACATAATATGGAATCACAGACTAATCGGATGCTTATTAAATGCCCACCTGTGCTGGGGGCTGCACCTTGTAGAAATCCAGCTGAAATAAAGTCTCTCCAGCAGGGCCTGTCCCTATACTATGATCGTCTGACACCCACCCTTATCCCCCTCTGCGCCTAGCTTTGGGGCATTTCTCAGGAGAGCAACTCTAAAAGCGAATAATCAATATTCAATTGCCAGTGGTTATGAAGGGGCGCATTGAATGAATAAGGGAATGAACGATGGAGAACTGTAAATAATCCACTCAAATTAATCAGGGCACAGGCCCATTCTGGTTAGCAGGAGACTTGCCATGATTATTTGACTATAGATTCAAACCAGCTGGTGGTGGGTAATACCTACTATTTCTGAAGCCGCTATCCTGAGCCAGACTGCTACGTGTTTTATTTCGAACCCTTATGGCAATCTTTCAGGGTAGGGGTTATTCTCTCCCACTCCCCTCATGTCAGAGACATGGAAGCTGAGATTCAGTAAGCTGGAAAGGGCCTTGCTCAAGGTCACATGATCAGAAAGAGGCACACTCAAACCCAGACTTGTCTGACTCTCAACTAGAATATTCTTTCCACTGTGCTGGCTGGTTTTCTCTGCATCATTGTTCTGTTCTCGTAGACAAGTGTCGCCACCGCCTCCATGGAGGATGGTTGGTGACTGCTCTGTTCTGTCAGTACTTGAGCTACATTTACAGTTAAATTACGGGAGCTGACTCTTACAAATACCCCCTGCCTCAGAAATTTACAGTGCCCTCCACTGGTTCACTCCCAGGTACTCACTTGTTGCAGCGAGACAGATGTCACTCAGTTGTCACAAGTTCTCAACCAGTCACCTATTGTTTACAGTCATTTGCTCGGCATTTACTGAGCACTCACTGTGTACCAGATACTCTGCTAGGTTCCCGGATGTAATAATGAAAAACGAGGCCAAACTAACGGGGAAGACAGATGTCCTATCTTACAGTGAGATATGGTAAAGGCTATGACATCACTAAGGGAGAGCATTAATTTTGCCATTTATTCAATCATGCACTTATTCCCTCTGTGACAATTTACTGAGGCTCACTCTAACATGTGTGAGCTGGGACGAGAATAGACCTGGAGGCCACCAGCCTGGTCTGCCCTGCCCCTTCCTTCCCACCTCAGACTCCGTCTTGCACTGCAGGGAGCCTCTCCTGTACAGATTTGGACTCCTTAGCCTGTGTTTACATGTTTTTAACCACTTGGCCCTAGAACCACTTATGACCAGGAAATGGCTTCCGTGAACCATAGAGGTAAGCTTGAGTCTGGAGGCGAAGCTGGCATCTTAAGGACCAGAGAGTGAGATAGAAAGTGAGGAAATACGCTTTGGTCAGGTCCCTTTGGCTCCATTCATTCCTTCCCCTGTGGGTGGGGGCAAGGGCAGAGGAGGCCCAGAGGGGTGCCGAGGATGGTCCTCAGACCAGCCTTGGCATCACCTGGAAGCTTTTGGGAAATACAGAATCTCTGGCCCCTCCGGAGACCCTGGGAATCAAACTTACATTTTAACAAGCCCCCCAGGTGATTCCTATGCACCTTATGGTTTGAGAAACACTATTCTAAGGGCACTATGTCCAATCTCCTCTTCATAAATGATGACTCTGAGGCTGGCTAATGCACGGGGCAGGTGGAGGGACCAGCTGGGAACTGGGCTGCTGGGGGCTGGGAGTACACTTCTGGGCACCGTGCTATTTATTCTCCAGTGGTGGATATGTGCTAAAGCAAATTTGAGGAAAAATACCTTTCTAGTAACTCAGATTGACAGGGTTGTGGAATAAGAGATTTATAGTGAGTGAGTGACTCAAGGAAGAAAATTCCATTAAGTCCTGGGCAAAGTTATAAAAGGAAGGTAGGTGATAAGAAATCACTTCAGGAAGGAACTTCAGGGAAGGTTGAACACTTTCTGTTTCCTATTTTATTCCTGGATCCAATGCAAATGATCTGGAAAGGATTTCCGTAACCAAAGTGACTTGTCCTTTAATTAATTAATTAATTAATTAATTTTTCACTTCTGCATTCCTTTGGCCTTGTCGCCTCCCTTTCCTAGTACATTTTGATTCCAACCCTTTCCAATGCATTCATTTTGCCTTCCTTTTCTTTACTCCTCTGTGGTAGTTTCATGCTGCTATCAATTCTTACCGATGACAAATAAAAGAACACTTGCATATGTAGCTTTTCTTCACGCATAAAAATAGAAAGAATTGCATTTCAATTTTACAAGTACCCTTCACGCAGCTACAATGATGAACAGATTGCCAGTTGTGTTTGATTCTTCTATTCCACCTTCCATTCTCCATTTCTTCCCTACCCTTTCTTTATTTCCATCCCTCCCTTCCTCCCTCCCTCCCTTTCTTCCTTCCTTCCCTCCCTCCTTTCTCTCTCGCCCCCTTTCACTCTTTCTTTCTCTTTTAGTGGTGTTTATTAAAGCAAATTCCAGACATCATACCATTTAACTCATTTCCTATAGAATTTCCTGGAGGCAGGGCCACCAGAGAATGTAGGCTGAGGAAATGATCCCTTATGATTGTGTTATTCACCAAAATATGGAATTTGTGTTACTGAGATAAGGAAAAATATAGAATTTCCCAAACCTCCGCATAATACCCCAGATGGTATAGATTTTATTTTCCATCTCTCTGTCTTCCCTCTAGAGTCTTCAAGGGGGGGAGGGGGTCTAAGAGAACTTTTTAATCCTCCTTTACTATTAAAGTAGTAACAGAATAACAGAAAATTTGGATGTTTAAAAGATACATATTCTTTTACTATTCACAAAGAGCATTCTGAGAACATCAATTTTGCAGTTTAATTCGTCAGTGTAAATTCGAGGAGCTCTTTCACGACAAAGAACCAAACACATTTCCTCCCCTGGGCACACCCCCTGAGCTGATTGTTGTAAGGCACCTGGATGTAGATATGAAAGCGTGGCACACAGTTGCTCGAATATTCACACATGTCCGATCTGTGGAGTATCAAGTAACTCGAAGGTTTGGTTGTTTTCCATGAGTAAATAGCCAACTAAATTTGAGTAAAATGCCCTCTAAATAAGTCAAATAGACAGGAGCTTTGAATGAGGAAATTCATTACAGTTCATGTCCTAAGGAAAAGAATCCCACTGTGGCACGGAGAATGTAATTAATGGGAGGTAAGCGCCAACAAATCACTCCTTAAAATATTAATGCTATCAAAGAACAGCTGGATAATGAGAGAAACTTGACCCTTGGGGGACTAGCAAACGCTGCTGTCGCAGAACTTCTTCCAGTTGTGATGTAATGGAATTCCTTTAAATTTAACAAAAATAATATAAAGAGGTGTGGTTCTGGGAAAGTTATTAGCAGTAAACATGTCTATGCGGTTTTACCATCTTATTATGATCACTAGAGCTCCCTTTTGCTGTGGTTCTAAATGACCTTTTCCCTTAATTGCTCAGGATATATACAATCCAAACAACACTCCTAACACACAATTAAAAAAAAAAAAAAACTTTAAGTCTGGCAAGAACATTTTTTTTTGTAAATAAAAACATTGCACCCAAGAAATTTCTGCAAAAACAATTTTTCAGTATGCTTAAGTCAAGAAAAACTGTCCCATTGTATGTTTGTGGATAAAAGCTGGAACTTAATTTGGTTTTATTTAATAGCTTATTATTGTCCTGAGCAATATGTATTTCTAAGACAGCAATATAGTAAAATATTTACACAGTCCTACTTACCATCTGAAATGTTGGGCATTGTTTTTACGTTTTCATAACTAACTGCTAATCCCAATATTTAAATGAAGAAATCAGAAGAAATCGTTTACTTGGAATATACTTTCACTTGGATTTTAAGAAAGAAACCGTTTTATTCAGAGTTAAAAAAAAAAAAAAAAAAAGCTTCTCTGAATTGACTGTGGATCACGGGGAAGCCGCGGGCGTGGTAAATGCTTTTGACCGCACACTTTTTATTGCTGGTGCACAGCAAACTTTTGTCTCTTTTGTTTCACTTAACTTGCCAACATCTAAATCAGTGGCACGGGCATTCAGAGTGTTTGACAAATTGGTTGAGATACGTGGAACATATTCACACATAGCAGTAAACGATGAGAGGAAGTTCAGGACGCAGTAAAAATAAATGCCTGAGTTTAGCCTGAGTTTCACATAACACCAGTTTCATAAGGCACTTACGCCGCTAAAGGAGCGGTGCCCCCGAAAATAGCACACAGGGGACACATCATTTAAATAAATGTGTTTCTTTGCCCGAACAGAAGTTCAGATCTGCTCAATTATCATTAATTTTGTTCCCTTATTTCCTTTGTGGGCGTGAACGAAGTCGTGCTTTTTGAGGGTTTTCGAGCCGCCCTCGGCTGGTGGAGGTGACCGGCGATTCTTCACCCGCCCGCACGCAGGTTGGGGGGGGCTTGGGGGGGGGGAGTGCGTGTGTGTGTCTGTTTGTGAAAACGTGCCGTTCCTCTTAGAAATGGAAACTTTTCGGTGGAAAACTTAGCGCAAATGTCGGCGGCCCCTTAAAATCACATTGTCCTTTCTGAACCCTTAGAACAGGTGTCCCAGGATCGACTCCGCATCTGTGCAACAGGCGACGGAAGATTCGACAAAGTTCAGTCGCCGCGCCCGCTTTTTATTACACCCATACACGGCAACCGCGCGTCTCCACCCGCGCGCCGACGCGCGTGGATGGCGGTAGAGACCCGCAGCCCTCGCACTCGCTCTGCGGAGCTCTGTGGGCCCAGCGAGACTTGGGGTGTGTGTGTGTGTGTGTGTGTGTGTGTGTGTGTGTGTGTGTG